>NC_079494.1:75940040-76620188 GCF_030052815.1 Hevea brasiliensis
TTGATGAATTTTAACATATCTACCAATGTTATTAATGATGTTTGTATGAATTATGATGGAAGTGGTATGTGTTGTATGAACTTTGAATTGATAGTTAGGGTTTTGAGGAGAAAATTAGGGATTTGTTTAATTAATGTTGAATTGGTGTTATTAAGGTCAATTAGTGACCATTTGATGTAGTTTGACCACAAAATGAAATTGATTGTGGCATTGAATCAGGAATTAGAGGTGCTGCCCAATTGCTGAAAATTCTGGATCTTGAGTCCAGTGAGTTTGGGCAGCCATAACTTGAGTTGTGTAGCTTCAATTGGTATAAGGCCAATTGGAGGTGAAAATAGGGACATAATGCCACATTTTTTATGAAGGAACCCTGCCCAGAAAACCAACTTAGGATGACCTAAGAATTAACCCAATCCGGGTAACCAATTTTGGACTTGGTAAAAGTGACCAAATGAACAGTATTTGTTCATTTGGCCATAACTTCGTGTAGAAATGTCCAATTGACCTGAGTTTTGTGGCCATGGAAAGCTTAGACAATTTAGAATAACTTTCAAGAGGAATAGAAACTCAAATTCTAACCCTAACCAATTCAAATTGCTAGTCGAAGTTATGACACCAAATCTGGTAGAACCATATTTGCCCAGAAAATCTGGGTAAGGACCAATCCAGCCAATTATGGTAATTTGACTATAACTTGAGCTAAAAAACTCCAAATAGAGTGCTTCAAAAAGGAAATTAAACTAGACACACTAAAGAACAACTTTGATGAAGAAAAGTTAGATCAATTTCCACTGTAGAATTGTTCAATAGAATAGTAAATTTAGGTAATCAAAACTGAAAATTTGGAAATGCATCTAGGGGACTTTAAATTGCAATTGGCAATTAATACTAACAAATATAAAACTCAAAATGTGGGATCTTGGTGTGATTAGAATTAACATGTCCATTAAGTATGAAAAAGTCTACATTTATGCTTGAATAGGAAGGTGAATAGTAACTACCAAAACCTAAATTACTAATGGTACCCTACTTACACGATTTAATGTATACTTGAATTATGTGAATAGGTAGATGGGATTTGTATTCTCATCATAAATAGAACTTAGGGGGACATTGTTAACATAATTTGAAATGTGGTTTGTAAAACTAATATAAATAAAAAAATGTTGAATCTAGGCACATGTGAAATGGTGTGATAAATTAGATAAGAAATTGTAAATGATAAATAGATGATGTGATTGATAAATTGTGAATCATATAAAAGAAAATTTTGACTATATGCATTAGGTGAAAATAAGTTTGGATATTGTATTTCCACTAAAAAATAGAATTTAAAATGTTATAATAAATAAATAAATAAATAAATATATATATATATATATATATATATATATATATATATATATAATGAAATAATAATACCTATTAACACTTAATGGTACATGAAAGAAATTAAGGGAAATCATAAATACTTAGTAAGTACATTACTTTTGAATTGTGAATTTATATAAATATTGTAATGAATAAATGAATCACATGAATGTGTGAATGAGATTGTAACATCCTCCCGGTAGCAACTCCGTACATTCTACTGTTCCGGTGACCGGTGAACGTCCGGACAGCTAGAACGTCCGGAAAAATATTTAAACTAAAGTCAAGAACCAAAATTAACTCAAATATTAATAAGAAAAATTTAGTAAAAATTTTAGAAATAAAATACAACCAAGTCAAATGAGCCGGTGCCCAAGCGATGGGTAACCAGAGGTAAGTTGCGGTTCTCGCAACGAGGAGCCCTAGACCCGGGGAAAAATTCATAAAATAATTTTTGGGACTCCAGAGAAGGGTCATTGAGGTTCCTATGGCATTAGAATGCCAAGAAAATAATTAGAAAAATTTTTCAATCGGTACAAACAATTTTGACCCGTTAAGCCAAACGGAGGGCATTTTGGTCATTTCGCCTTCAGAGACGATTTTTGGCCGACTTGTCCAGTTAAGTAAATAATTAATATGACATAAAATATGAATAAATATTGCTAAAAATTAAATTGAAAATGAGTAGAGAAGAGAAGAAAAGAAAATGAAAGAAAATGCTAATTATGACATCATATGATGTCATTTAAATTTCCTCCACCAATCACAATTTGTTAAACTTATTAAAAGAGATAAAAGAGACCAAAAATATGAAAAACCAATCTGCATCTTCAACCTTGGGCAGCCTAAAAAACGTTGAGAGAGAGAGAGAGAAGAGGTTCCACCATTAAAGCTCCTTTAAGCTTCATTTCTCTCTTGTTTCCACTACTAAACCCTAACCCCTTTCATTAAACCTTGACCATATCACTTGGGGATGCTTTTGGCAGCCAAGAAGAAGAAGGAAAGTGAAGTTTTAGCTTGAAGAAATCTGCCCTACAAGAGGTTAAAGTGAGGTTAGTGCTATCCTTTCACTCTCACTCCTTTAATCCTTGTTAAAGCATCATTTTAAGTTAAGAAATTGTAAGAGTTTGAAGTAAGTTATATGTGTTAGGGCATCTTTAATTTTTGGAAGCCCTAAGGAAGGATGAGGTTGATTGTTTTAATGAATTTAGAATGGATAGAAATGATGTTTAAGGTATGAATATGCATGGATGTTGAATTAGGGTGCTAATTGAGGTTTATGGATAATTTAAATTGTACATTAGGGTTTTGAGAAGTGAAACTTGGATTTAGCTTATGGAATTGTGAAAGAACATTATAAGGGTCAATTAGTGACCATTTTAGGTATGTTGACCATGAATTGGACTGAAAAATAGTATAGCCAAGTGAATGTGTAGGCTGCCTTCTTAGTGCAGCAGAGTGATTGAAATTTCAGTCCACTTGCACAGCCATAACTTTGGTTGTGTAGGTCCAATTGATTTTTGGCCAATTGGACATGAAACTAGGCTTATAATGGCACATTTTTGCTGAAGAAACCATGCCCAAAAGACCAAAGCAAGTGGACCAAAACTTGGCCCCAATCCGGACACCCTGCAACAGCCCCTGCAGAAATGACCAAATGAACAGTAACTGTTCATTTGGCCATAACTCACTGTAGATTTGGTCAATTGACCTGAAATTTTTACAGCAACAAGTTAAGACATAGAAAAACAACTTTCATGAAGAAACCTACCCCAAATTATGACCAGAACCTAACCCAAATGGCAGTCACACTTACTGTTCAAACCTGCAACTCTGCAGATTTTCATTTGAGCAGTAATGTTTGGATGGCTATAACTCTCTCTAGAAAACTCGGATTTAGGAAATTCTTGAGCCGATGGAAACCTAAGGCATAGTAGAACATTTCATATGAAGAAAGTTAGGCCAAATTATGAACTTAACTTGATCAAATTACTGACCAAAGTTGGACCAAAATCTGTCAAAACCCAAAAGTGCAGCATGAGCGATTGCGTGAACGATAAACTTGTTTTGGCCATAACTTGAGCTACAAAACTCCGATTGAGGTGATCCAAAAATGAGAATACACTTAAGACAATAAGGAACATATTCTATGAAGGAAGGTTTGTCAAATTCCAACAGTAGACCGATCAATGGAACAGTGCAACCTCGGAGCACCAAAACCCAAAATTGGCAATTTTGCCAAAATGACCTAAGCTTTGAGAAAGTAACCAAAACCAACAAGTTTTGAATGCAAAATGTGGTATGTTTGAAGTGCCAAAGTTAATGTACCTATTTTCTATGCAAAAGTCAACTTTTTTGTTGACCAATGAGGTGAATAGTGACACCAAAACTTGAAATTCAAAATTTGAAATTAGAAATGCATCTAGGGGACTTTAAATTGCAATTGGCAATTAATACTAGCAAATGTAAAACTCAAAATGTGGGATCTTGGTATAATAAGAATTAATATATTCATTAAGTATAAAAAGGTCAATATTTTGGTTGACTAGTAAGGTGAATAGTAATCAAAATGATTAGTAAATTAAGATGAAGACCTAGAACCAATTATAAGCTTAAATGCTTAGAATTGTATGACAAATACGGACTATGCATCCTAGTCAAAATTGTTAAAAAGAAATTTTGGCCATAAATTTGAAATCCATGAAATATTCATGGATTATTTGAAACATGAAAAATAAGTCACCTAATTGATGTGAATAGATAGTTAGAGCACATATGCTCATCACAAATGGAATTCATAAAATATTAGAAACCCAACTTGAAATATAAAATTTGTAATTACATAAGTAGATTCTTGAATGTATAAATGAGAAAGGAAAAATGTTTGGAATACAATGGTACATGTGAACCATTGTTTAGAATTGTGATCAATATGAATAACATAATGAATGGACAAATAAATCAGATAATGTATGAATGAGACATTAGTTCTCATTATTGTAAAGAGGAGAAGTATTTTGAATACAATGGTATAAAAGGATAATTGATGTGAATTGTGATCATATAAATGATCAAATGAATGTATGAATTATGATTGAAATTTATCATGAAATAATGAAGTCATAAAGCACAATATATTAATATTTTAAAATATTAAATGCCCTAGTATACCTAACAAGATTGGTTTGGATAGTTTGGCATGCCAATAGGGTATTGTTTTAGCAGTACTGCGAAAGGCTTTATGCCTGTATTCATTGCTTTATGCCCGTATTCATGGCTTTTATGCCCGTATCCATGGCTTTTATGCCAATTATGTGATATCATGGCTTTTTAGCCATACTGACTGCATACGTGGTTGACGTTTTGAGTCCCATGGTATGACGGCCCGAGGCACCGCGGTGTCCAGTGCCAACGACCCGTTATCCAGTCCAGTCGTCTAGTATAGGTTACTTGGGCAGTCAATTAAAGTATTATTCAATTCAGGCAGCTAAGTTAAGTTAAGTATAATGAAAATCCAGTACAATTAAATTAAGTATTGAATGAATAAGCAAAAGAGATTAGCAAAAGAAACATAACAAAAATATAAATTGCGAGAATCATGCACTTGAAATACAATACAGATAGAATAAATTATATACCTGCTAGTATTTCTGAAAAGTTATAAACTAAGCACTTCCAAAGAGGAACAAACTAGTATATAAGATCGTTGATACTAGAAATACCATACCAAATTAAATTGATTCTTGAGTATCTGAATTATCATTTATTTCTTTCTTTACTTATATATATTATTTCTGGTTATATTATTGCACCACTAAGCAGAAATGCTTAGCGCGATGGAATTGCTTCCTCGCGCAGGTACTGAAGGTAAAACCAGTAGACTGTCGACTGAGATTTTTGGAGTCCAGATCTGCAGAAGTGTCAGAAGAGTTCAAGATTATCACCTCCTCAGCAATGCATGTAGATAAGGCTCATTTTATACATGTTATGTATATTGTTCATTCCTAGCACATTGTAAATTATTTGTATATCTTGTACAAAATAAACTCATGTAATTAACCTATGAATTATGAAAGCTATTCAAAGTAAGTATTTTAGTATGTGAATTGAATTTGAGTTATAATGAGATTATACTTGTGAATATTGAAATTGTCTTTGGCAGGTTCAGAAGAACTGTTAGTCCAAATTACAGCCGACACTTTGTCGGATTATCGTTAAAATTTTTGAAATTTCCAATTTAGTTAGATTTTGATAAAAGTAAAAATAGCCTAAATCTTCAATAAAGTTTTTGAATAAATAAATCAAGGACTGTAATGAAATCAGATAAAATAGAGTGCTCCGACACCTTCGAGTGGCATAACTTGCTCTTCTGCTGTAGTCCGTGAGGGGTGTCACATTTAGTGGTATCAGAGCGCGGTTTAGGAGTTTCTGGACCTAGATAGATTGCATATCATGCATTGCATTCATATGAGTCGAGGTGACACTATTGCAGATTTGTATTTCCTGTTTATTTTAGGTTAAGGTATGGAATAAGAGAGTGAAGAGACAATGAGATAGCGAATGGAGATGAGAAGGAGACTGTATTTAAGATGAAAAAGGATGAGTACATAACTGTTTGAGGATAGGATTGAGATTAAGGAGAAAGTGAAGTAGGATAACACGGAAAGGTGAAGAAATAAAGAGGTGTTAACTCCTTGGCTATTTACATTGGGTAAATTTCGAGGACGAAATTTAAATAAGAGGGGAAGAGTTGTAACATCCTCCCGGTAGCAACTCCGTACATTCTACTGTTCCGGTGACCGGTGTCGGTCCGGACAGCTAGAATGTCCAGAAAAATATTTAAACTAAAGTCAAGAACCAAAATTAACTCAAATATTAATAAGAAAAATTTAGTAAAAATTTTAGAAATAAAATACAACCAAGTCAAATGAGCCGGTGCCCAAGCGATGGGTAACCAGAGGTAAGTTGCGGTTCTCGCAACGAGGAGCCCTAGACCTGGGGAAAAATTCATAAAATAATTTTTGGGACTCCAGAGAAGGGTCATTGAGGTTCCTATGGCATTAGAATGCCAAGAAAATAATTAGAAAAATTTTTCAATCGGTACAAACAATTTTGACCCGTTAAGCCAAACGGAGGGCATTTTGGTCATTTCGCCTTCAGAGACGATTTTTGGCCGACTTGTCCAGTTAAGTAAATAATTAATATGACATAAAATATGAATAAATATTGCTAAAAATTAAATTGAAAATGAGTAGAGAAGAGAAGAAAAGAAAATGAAAGAAAATGCTAATTATGACATCATATGATGTCATTTTAATTTCCTCCACCAATCACAATTTGTTAAACTTATTAAAAGAGATAAAAAAACCAAAAATATGAAAAACCAATCTGCATCTTCAACCTTGGGCAGCCTAAAAAACGTTGAGAGAGAGAGAGAGAGAAGAGGTTCCACCATTAAAGCTCCTTTAAACTTCATTTCTCTCTTGTTTCCACTACTAAACCCTAACCCCTTTCATTAAACCTTGACCATATCACTTGGGCAAGCTTTTGGCAGCCAAGAAGAAGAAGGAAAGTGAAGTTTTAGCTTGAATAAATCTGCCCTACAAGAGGTTAAAGTGAGGTTAGTGCTATCCTTTCACTCTCACTCCTTTAATCCTTGTTAAAGCATCATTTTAAGTTAAGAAATTGTAAGAGTTTGAAGTAAGTTATATGTGTTAGGGCATCTTTAATTTTTGGTAGCCCTAAGGAAGGATGAGGTTGATTGTTTTAATGAATTTAGAATGGATAGAAATGATGTTTAAGGTATGAATATGCATGGATGTTGAATTAGAGTGCTAATTGAGGTTTATGGATAATTTAAATTGGACATTAGGGTTTTGAGAAGTGAAACTTGGATTTAGCTTATGGAATTGTGAAAGAACATTATAAGGGTCAATTAGTGACCATTTTAGGTATGCTGACCATGAATTGGACTGAAAAATAGTATAGCCAAGTGAATGTGTAGGCTGCCTTCTTAGTGCAGCAGAGTGACTGAAATTTCAGTCCACTTGCACAGCCATAACTTTGGTTGTGTAGGTCCAATTGATTTTTGGCCAATTGAACATGAAACTAGGCTTATAATGGCACATTTTTTCTGAAGAAACCATGCCCAAAAGACCAAATCAAGTGGACCAAAACTTGGCCCCAATCCGGACACCCTGCAACAGCCCCTGCAGAAATGACCAAATGAACAGTAACTGTTCATTTATCCATAACTCACTGTATATTTGGTCAATTGACCTGAAATTTTTACAGAAACAAGTTAAGACATAGACAAACAACTTTCATGAAGAAACCTACCCCAAATTATGACCATAACCTAACCCAAATGGCAGTCACAGTTACTGTTCAAACCTGCAACTCTGCAGATTTTCATTTGAGCAGTAATGTTTGGATGGCTATAACTCTCTCTAGAAAACTCGGATTTAGGCGATTCTTGAACCGATGGAAACCTAAGGCATAGTAAAACATTTCATATGAAGAAAGTTAGGCCAAATTATGAACTTAACTTGATCAAATTACTGACCAAAGTTGGACCAAAATCTGTCAAAACCCAAAAGTGCAGCATGAACAGTGCACGTGAACAATAAACTTGTTTTGGACATAACTTGAGCTAAAAAACTCCGATTGAGGTGATCCAAAAATGAGAATACACTTAAGACAATAAGGAACATATTCTATGAAGGAAGTTTTGTCAAATTCCAACAGTAGACCGATCAATGGAACAGTGCAACCTCGGAGCACCAAAACCCAAAATTGGCAATTTTGCCAAAATGACCTAAGCTTTGAGAAAGTAACCAAAACCAACAAGTTTTGAATGCAAAATGTGGTATGTTTGAAGTGCCAAAGTTAATGTACCTATTTTCTATGCAAAAGTCAACTTTTTTGTTGACCAATGAGGTGAATAGTGACACCAAAACTTGAAATTCAAAATTTGAAATTAGAAATGCATCTAGGGGACTTTAAATTGCAATTGGCAATTAATACTAGCAAATGTAAAACTCAAAATGTGGGATCTTGGTATAATAAGAATTAATATATTCATTAAGTATAAAAAGGTCAACATTTTGGTTGACTAGTAAGGTGAATAGTAATCAAAATGATTAGTAAATTAAGATGAAGACCTAGAACCAATTCTAAGCTTAAATGCTTAGAATTGTATGACAAATATGGACTATGCATCCTAGTCAAAATTGTTAAAAAGAAATTTAGGCCATAAATTTGAAATCCATGAAATATTCATGGATTATTTGAAACATGAAAAATAAGTCACCTAATTGATGTGAATAGATAGTTAGAGCACATATGCTCATCACAAATGGAATTCATAAAATATTAGAAACCCAACTTGAAATATAAAATTTGTAATTACATAAGTAGATTCTTGAATGTATAAATGAGAAAGGAAAAATGTTTGGAATACAATGGTACATGTGAACCATTGTTTAGAATTGTGATCAATATGAATAACATAATGAATGGACAAATAAACCGTATTAATGTATGAATGAGACATTAGTTCTCATTATTGTAAAGAGGAGAAGTATTTTGAATACAATGGTATAAAAGGATAATTGATGTGAATTTTGATCATATAAATGATCAAATGAATGTATGAATTATGATTGAAATTTATCATGAAATAATGAAGTCATAAAGCACAATATATTAATATTTTAAAATATTAAATGCCCTAGTATACCTAACAAGATTGGTTTGGATAGTTTGGCATGCCAATAGGGTATTGTTTTAGCAGTACTGCGAAAGGCTTTATGCCTGTATTCATGGCTTTATGCCCGTATTCATGGCTTTTATGCCCGTATCCATGGCTTTTATGCCAATTATGTGATATCATGGCTTTTTAGCCATACTGACTGCATACGTGGTTGACGTTCTGCGTCCCATGGTATGACGGCCCGAGGCATCGCGGTGTCCAGTGTCAACGACCCGTTATCCAGTCCAGTCGTCTAGTATAGGTTACTTGGGCAGTCAATTAAAGTATTATTCAATTCAGGCAGCTAAGTTAAGTTAAGTATAATGAAAATCCAAAGACAATTAAATTAAGTATTGAATGAATAAGCAAAAGAGATTAGCAAAAGAAACATAACAAAAATATAAATTGCGAGCAAATGCAGACTTGAAATACAATACAGATAGAATAAATTATATACCTGCTAGTATTACTGAAAAGTTATAAACTAAGCACTTCCAAAGAGGAACAAACTAGTATATAAGATCATTGATACTAGAAATACCATACCAAATTAAATTGATTCTTGACTATCTGAATTATCATTTATTTCTTTCTTTACTTGTATATATTATTTCTGGTTATATTATTGCACCACTAAGCAGAAATGCTTAGCGCGATGGAATTGCTTCCTCAGTAGTCAAGGTAAAACCAAGATGGTATCGATCGAGATTTTTGGAGTCCAGATCTGCGAAGTGTCGGAAGAGTTCAAGATTATCACCTCCTCAAAGAATGCATGTAGATAGGGCTCATTTTATACATGTTATGTATATTGTTCATTCCTAGCACATTGTAAATTATTTGTATATCTTGTACAAAATAAACTCATGTAATTAACCTATGAATTATAGAAGCTATTCAAAGTAAGTATTTTAGTATGTGAATTGAATTTGAGTTATAATGAGATTATACTTGTGAATATTGAAATTGTCTTTGGCAGGTTCAGAAGAACTGTTAGTCCAAATTACAGCCGACACTTTGTCGGATTATCGTTAAAATTTTTGAAATTTCCAATTTAGTTAGATTTTGATAAAAGTAAAAATAGCCTAAATCTTCAATAAAGTTTTTGAATAAATAAATCAAGGACTGTAATGAAATCAGATAAAATAGAGTGCTCCGGCACACTGAGTGGCATAACTTGCTCGGCTACACTGTAGTCTGGTGAGGGGTGTCACAGAGATATTAGTTCTCATTATTGGGGAAAGGAAAAATATTTTGAGCACAATGGTACTTGAGAACAACTGATGTGAATTGCGATCGTTAGGATAATATAATGAATGTATAAATTATGAGGAATGCATAAATTATATATAATTGTGATTTAGAAATTTATGTTCCTACTAGAAACAGAATTAGTTATTATAAATTGTAATTGAAACTTATAATGGAATAATGATATAATAATACATATTAAGGCTAAATGGTACTAATGTGCTCATGTATTGCCTAGACACGTGTGTCAGATTGGATAGATTGGCATGCCAATAGGGTATTGTTTTAGTAGTACTACGTAAGGCTTTATGCCTGTATTTCTGGCTTTATGCCCGCATTAATGGCTTATATGCTCGATTATCTGATTATCTGTTACCATGGCTTTTTAGCCATACTGATTGCATACGTGGTTGGCGTTCCGTATTTCACATCCCATGGTATGACGGCCCGAGACATCACAGTGTCCAGTGCTCAGTGACTCGCTTATCCAGTTTAGTCAGCCTGTCATAGGTTACTTGGGCAGTGAGATACATTAAGAATATTAGAAATTAAAAATATTAGAAATTTAATAAATGAGTAAGAAAGACTTGAAAAGAATTAGCTAGAATTAAGAATATTAGTTATTATGAAATGATCCAAACCACATAAAAATTGTTAAGTAAAGTGATGAAAGATTGTCAAAAATATGTATAACTTAAATAAATATCACAAATGTACCTTCTATAACTATATGAATATAAACTTAGTATTTTTATTAATTTTGTATATTAAGCGCTTCCAAAGAGGAACAAATTAGAATAAAAGATAGTTAATACTAGAAATATCATACAAAATTAAATTAAATTCCTAAGTATTCAAATTTTGCTACATTTTTTTTAATTGTATATATTATTTTCTTGTCATATTATCGCACCACCAAGCGGCAATGCTTAGTGCGATGGATTGTTTCCTTCGCGCAGGTGCTGAAGCTAAGACCCAGTGGACATTTGACTGGGATTTTTGGAGTCCGGATCTGTAGAAGTGTCAAAAGCATTCAAGGTTGTCACCTCCTCAACAATGCATGTAGATAGGGCTCACAAAAGTCATATTATGTATTTTGTACATTATAATTAGTTATTATATTGAAATGTAAGTTATGGAATTGTAATTAATATGTATGTGATGTAAATTAATAAATTTGTTCTTTTATATGTAATTAATTTGTATATCGTGTAAACTATGAATTTATGTAATTAGTGTGTAAATCATGTATCTTAATAAAGTTTGAAAATTTTCATATATAAATTAAGCAAGAATAGATTTGTATGGGAATGATTATGTAATATGGAATACATAAATGATATTTGAAATACTGAAATGATTATGATTTGTATGAATAAGATTTTTATTTGAAAATATTATTGAAAATTTTAAGCAGGTGAATAGTAAAATACGTCAAATGGTAATAAAATAGGAGAAACTTTGTCAATTTTCCTTAGAACATAAATGATTTAAAAATATAACGAGTTTAAAATTATTAAAGGAATAAAGTAAAATAAGATAGGATGCTCCGGCACTGAGTGTGACATGCCTTGCTCAGCTACACTGTAGACGGGTGAGGGGTGTCACATTTATTGGTATCAGAGCATGGTTTAGGCGTTCCTAGGCATCGATAGATAGAATAAGATTGTGTGCATAACATGCATTGCATTCATAAGAGTCAAGGTGACACTAATGCAGATCTATTTTCTTTTGTTAATTTAGGTTATAGTATGGACTCAGAAACGCAAAGGGCAATAGAGAAAGAAGTAGAAAGCCATAATCCGGCTGGGAGTGATATGAGAAGCAGGGGAGATCCTGCTGTGCCAATGTCAGAGGGGTCTGCGCAACCTCAACAAGCTTTATGGGAGCAGATAACTGAGTACTTTAGACAAGTTACTAGGGAACCACAGCAGATGTCAACTTTGGGAAAAATTAGGAAGTATGGAGCTGTAGATTTCAATGGTAGAAAGGAAGACGATTCTTCAATTGCGGAGTATTGGTTAGAAAGGACAGAAAGAGTCCTGCAGCAGCTCCATTGCACACCAGAACAAAGTTTAGAGTGTGCAGTTTCACTGCTACAAGAAGCTACATATCGGTGGTGGGATGCTATAACCAAAGTGGTGCCGCTAGTTAAGGTGACTTGGGATTTCTTTCTGATAGAGTTCAAAAAGAAATATATTACCTGTGTCTATGAAGAAGAACAGAATAGGAGTGGCAATCAGCAAAATAGAATATTTGGACAGTCTAGTAACAAGAGGCCTAGAGAACAGTTAAGTCAGACTTTTGATCAAAGTAGGAGACCTAAGCCCAGCCTCATACCAAGAAGAGGTCAACCAGAGATACCAGTAGTGGGAAGTTCTACCCCAAGGAAATGTGGCCATTGTAAAAAGTGGCATAAAGGTGAATGTAGGGGGTTGACTGGAGCTTGTTATGGATGTGGGGCCACAGGCCATTATCTGAAAGATTGTCCTAAGAGGAATTTATCATGGACCAAGACAGAGGTCGTGGAAGGACTAGATGCAACAGTAATACCACTTACAGATGTCACTCAAGCCAGAGAGGAGCAAGATACTCCAGATATGAATTTGAGGTACAGTATTCTTTCTTTTATGATATGCCTTAGTATACAATGATAGATTCAAAAAGGATAAGTATAGGAAAATTTTGATCTATTAGGATATTTGCAAATGGACTTTGCTTTAGTAGGGTTATGCCAGAATAGAGTCTAATTATTAGAAATGAGTTTGAAATTACTATAAAAAGAGGAGGACAGAGGGAACAATGGGAAAGGTAAAGAAATTATCTTAGTTATCTAAATTCGGTAAATTTTGAGATCGAAGTTTTTGTTAGAAGGGAAGAGTTGTGACATCCTCACTTTAGGTAGTCCGTATGTTCTACTATTTCGGTGACCAATGTCTGTCCGGACAGCCAGAATGTCTGGAACTATATTTGAACTAGAGTGAGGAGTCATAAATAGTTTAAATAATGACAAAAAAAAATTAAGGAAAATTTTAAGAAATGAAATACCAGAAAGTTAAATGAGCCAGACCTACATCGATGGGTGACCTAATGGGAAGCGACTGTGAAGACAGTTAGCAACCCTAGACCCAATGGGAAATCCTGTGAAATAATTTTTGGGACTCCAGTGAAGAGTTATTAAGCATTAGATAGCAATAGAATACTAAGAAAATGTTAAGAAAATTTTCTAAGTCGGTATAGACAATTTTAGATCAATAAGCAAAACGAAGGGTATTTTTGTCATTTCACCTTCAGAGATGATTTTTGACCAACTTGTCCATTTAAGGAAGTGAGATTTATGAAATAAAATATGAATAAATATTGCTAAAAAATTTAATTAAAAATAAGTAAAAGAAAGAAGAAAAGGAAATAAAAGAAAATGAAATTAAATTTAGAATTATGATATGTGCATGATGTGAAGATGAGGTAATTAAAAAGCTTAACCAATTAAAACTAGACAAGCCCATATAAAAAGCCAAAAAGAAATCAAATAAATTAAAATTTTGGGTCATCTTCTTCTCCATTTCTTCATACCTGAATCCCTTACCCCTTGGCATCCTCCATTGTTGAACTTACCAACTCATGAAACTCTAGATTTCCACCATATTTCTTATAAGTCCCAGCACTAAATTTTAACCTATAACCTTGCTCAACACTTTGGGAGCAAAAAGTAGAGGAGAGGTGAAGGTCTAGCAAGTGGAGAAAATTTATCAATTGAAGGTTAGTGCATAAACTAGTTACTTGTACCTTCTTTAGTTAAAAATCAAGTTGAACTATGAAGAGATTACATGAATATTTATGAAATTAAGGTATGTATGAAGACATGGGAAAATTCAGTTAGCCTTGATGGTATGGGATTTTAAGGTTTTTGATGAAGTTTAACATATCTACCAATGTTATTAATGATGTTTGTATGAATTATGATGGAAGTGGTATGTGTTGTATGAACTTTGAATTGAGAGCTAGGGTTTTAAGGAGAAAATTAGCGATTTGTTCAATTAATGTTGAATTGGTGTTAATAAGGTCAATTAATGACCATTTAATGTAGTTTGACCACAAAATGAAATTGATTGTGGCATTGAATTAGGAATTAGAGGTGCTGCCCAATTGCTGAAAATTCTGGATCTTGAGTCCAGTGAGTTTGGGCAGCCATAACTTGAGTTGTGTAGCTTCAATTGGTGTAAGGCCAATTCGAGGTGAAAATAGGGATATAATGCCACATTTTTTTTATGAAGGAACTCTGCCCAGAAAACCAACTTAGGATAACCTAAGAATTGACCCAATCCGGATAACCAATTCTGGACCTGGTAAAAGTGACCAAATGACCAGTATTTGTTCATTTGGCCATAACTTCGTGTAGAAATGTCCAATTGACCTAAGTTTTGTGGCCATGGAAAGCTTAGACAATTTAGAACAACTTTTAGGAGGAACAGAAACTCAAATTCGGAGCCTAACCAATTCAAATTGCTAGTACAAGTTATAACACAAAATCTAGCAGAACCAAATTTGCCCAGAAAATCTGGGTAAGGACCAATCCGGCCAGTTATGGTAATTTGCCCATAACTTGAGCTAAAAAGCTCCAAATGGAGTGATTCAAAAAGGAAATTAAACTACACACACTAAGGAACAACTTTGATGAAGAAAAGTTAGCCCAGTTTCCACTGTAGAATTGTCCAATGGAACAGTAAACTTAGGTAATCAAAATTGAAAATTTAGAAATGCATCTAGGGGACTTTAAATTGCAATTGGCAATTAATACTAACAAATATAAAACTCATATTGTGGGATCTTGGTGTGATTAGAATTAACATGTCCATTAAGTATGAAAAAGTCAACATTTATGCTTGAATAGGAAGGTGAATAGTAACTACCAAAACCTAAATTGCTAATGGTACCCCACTTACATGATTTAATGTATACTTAAATTATGTGAATAGGTAGAAGGGATTTGTATTCTCATCATAAATAGAACTTAGAGGACATTGCTAACATAATTTGAAATGTGGTTTGTAAAACAAATATAAATAAAAAATATTGAATCTAGGCACATGTGAAATAGTGTGATAAATTAGATAAGAAATTGTAAATGATAAATAGATGATATGATTGATAAATTGTGAATCATATAAATGAAAATTTTGACTATATGCATTAGGTGAAAATAAGTTTGGATATTGTATTTCTACTAGAAAATAGAATTTAAAATGTTACAACAAATACATATATATATGCAATGGAATATATATAATGAAATAATAATGCCTGTTAACACTTAATGGTACATGAAAGAAATTAAGGGAAATCATAAATACTTAGTAAGTACATTGCTTTTGAATTGTAAATTTATATAAATATTGTAATGACTAAATGAACCACATGAATGTGTGAATGAGATATTAGTTCTCATTATTAGAGAAAGGAAAAATGTTTTGAGCACATTGGTACTTGAGAACAACTGATGTGAATTGCTATTATTAGGATAATATAATGAATGTATAAATTATGAGGAATGCATAAATTATATATAATTGTGATTTAGAAATTTATGTTCCCACTAGGAACAAAATTAATTATTATAAATTGTAATTGAAACTTATAATGAAATAATGTTATAATAATACATATTAAGGCTAAATGGTACTAATGTGCCCATGATTTTGCCTAGACACGTGTGTCAGATTGGATAGATTGGCATGCTAATAGAGTATTGTTTTAGCAGTACTGCGTAAGGCTTTATGCCTGTGTTTCTGGCTTTATGCCCTCATTCATGGCTTATATGCTCGATTATCTGATTATCTGTTACCATAGCTTTTTAGCCATACTGATTGCATATATGGTTGACGTTCCGTATTTCACGTCCCATGGTATGACGGTTCGAGACACCACGGTGTCTAGTGCTCAGTGACTCGCTTATCCAGTTTAGTCAGCCTGTCATAGGTTACTTGGGCAGTGAAATACATTAAGAATATTAGAAATTAAAAATATTAGAAATTTAATAAATGAGTAAGAAAGACTTGAAAAGAATTAGCTAGAATTAAGAATATTAGTTATTATGAAATTATCCAAACCACATAAAAATTGTTAAGTAAAGTGATGAAAGATTATCAAAAATATGTATAACTTAAATAAATATCACAAATGTACCTTTTATAACCATATGAATATAAACTTAGTATTTTTCTTAATTTTGTATATTAAGTACTTCCAAAAAGGAACAAATTAGAATAAAAGAAAGTTAATACTAGAAATATCATACTGAATTAAATTAAATTCCTAACTATTCAAATTTTGCTACATTTCTTTCTTCATTTGTATATATTATTTTCTTGTCATATTATCGCACCACTAAGCAGCAATGCTTAGCGCGATGGATTGTTTCCTTCGCGTAGCTACTGAAGCTAAAATCCAGTGAATATTAGACTGGGATTTTTGGAATCCGGATCTGTAGAAGTGTCGGAAGTGTTCAAGGCTGTCACCTCCTCAGCAATGCATGTAGATAGGGCTCACAAAAGTCATATTATGTATTTTGTACATTATAATTAGTTATTATGTTGAAATGTAAAATATGGAACTGTAATTAATATATATGTGATGTAAATTAATAAATTAGTTCTTTTATATGTAATTAATTTGTATATCATGTAAATTATGAATTTATGTAATTAGTGTGTAAATCATGTATCTTAATGAAGTTTGAAAACTTTATCTATAAATTAAGCAAGAATAGATTTGTATGGGAATTATTATGTAATATGGAATGCATAAATGATATTTGAAATGCTGAGATGATTATGATTTGTATGAATGAGATTTTTATTTGAAAATATTATTGAAAATTTCAAGCAGGTAAATAGTAAAATACATCAAATGGTAATAAAATAGGGAAAACTCTGTCAATTTCTCCTTAGAACCTAAATGATTTTAAAATTAAACGAGTATAAAATTATTAAAGGAATAAAGTAAAATAAGATAGGGTACTCCGACACCGAGTGTGACATGCCTTGCTCGGCTACACTGTAGATGGGTGAGGGGTGTCACACTTACTATGGGCTTTAGGGGCCTTATGCTGACCCATGTTCTAGTGCCGGTCCGGCCCATAATTTAGGTCGTGACAAAGTGACAGTGACAATCTCACTAGATTTTAGTATCCCTAGATGCTCAGCAAAAACATCAAGAGTGATATGAATCCTATGATTATTTACATACTATTAAGAGAGGGAGGATTAGAGTGACGAAAAGCATGAGGGTTTGTATAGAAATCTTTGACAAAATTCTCATGTGTGAATCCAAGAGTGGTAATGAGTGAATCCCAAACTTAGGCTATAAAAGGGCTCAAAAAACTTATGTTGTGTGAAATGAGACACAGACTCTAGAGCAATAGGGCGACTAGGGTGCATAAATTATCTAGCAAAAAGGGCATATTTTTTTGAGTCCCTAGTTATGATGGGATACTCCAAGGCAGGAGGGGGTTGATTAGTTTGGTATTCCCCTATGACGTTTGGTACTAACTCTCTTTTGACCCATGGCAAAAGGTGTTTGGGACAAATATAAAGACAAAAACATGGGAATGGGGGTAGTACTACACATAAAACAAACACAAAACCAAAAATAACTAAACCAATGTTAAGGATAGCACAAAAATATTTCAAAGCCAATAACATCTCAACTTTTAGCAATTTCAATCATCATAGAGAAACTAAATTGATACACATATGACTAATTACAAGCAAGGTCATAAAAAGTAATAACTTGGGTTGGATATGGTAGGCTTTTGCAAATTGCACTAAAGTACTAGTACACAAACACTCTCAAGATAACCACAAAGTATGCCAATATTTAGGATTGAAAAACTAATAGAAGATAAATAAATTGAACATAAAAGAATTTGCAAGATAACAAGATATAGAGGCATTGGTGAGGAAAGCAATAGGACATGAAAGAAAACATATAGCAACAATCCAATAACTCACTTTGCAAGTAACTTAATGCCTTTCCATAATTAATGTCAAATCAATTTTCACAAAAAAAAAATTACTGCAGTTGAGTTGCACATAATTATCATCAACAAGATGTACACTTGAGTTGAAAAAAAAGTAGCAGCAATTCCTTAAGGCAGTTGCTTTGTTAAGAACAAAGTTTATAGTGCATTTCCTAAAGGCTTCAGTATTTTAAAACAAGGTGAAAGTAGTTTCGTAGCACACCGTTCACGCAACTTGAGCATATAAATTTTTCTGAGAAGCAAATTAATTTCACAACAAGGACATTATCAATTCATAAAGACAATGTGAGACAATAAAATTTGTTTAAAAAATAGCAAAAGTGACAAGAGAGAAAACATATAGCAACAGCATTAAGACAGTGTCAAATGAGTATATTAAGCAAAGAAATAATGAATTTATATTAAAGAAAAATTTATTTCCAAATAGCCACAAAATTGAGAAAGGAAAAAAAAATTCACCACATAAGCACATTTCTCAAATAAAATTAAAGTTGCCTCAAAGTCCATATGATTAATGTCCAAAATTCCAAGAGGTGAAAGACAGAACATATGGAAATGTCAAGTAAGTCAAAATTTTAAGCAAGATTCAAGTGTGTATATCATGAATGTATAAAAATACAAAAAAAATCAACAAATGAACCATCAACATCCACATTAGACAACATAAGCCTCAATTTTAGGAACAAATACACTCGCTACACATATTAATTTGAAAAAAAAAATAATTAGCAATTAGATATCAAGAGAGAAATTTTATTAATCCTAACCTCATAGCAATATAAAAAAATTTACACAGATAAGATGAATAACCACAAGGAAGGCAATAAATCCACTAAAACATGATAACTAATCAAATAAAACAAGTTTTAGACCATAAAATTTGAACAATAAAAAGAGAAATTAAGGAAAAAAAATAATACCTAGAGAGAATGAAAGACAAAAATCCTAAAATGAGTGAGAAAGAGCCTAAAAGAGAAAAGAGAAACACATTTAGCAAGTCTTTTAAAGAAATAGAGGACTAAAAAGGTGGATTTTGATGGGTTTAAGAGAGACTTAGGCTGGAAAGAAAGAAGGAAAGTGAGTTTAGGGGAGAGACACAGACGCAAAAGAGGGAAACGAGATACAGTTGAAGAGAAAGATTTGTGGCTAATTTAAATGCCAACTTCGGCTGTCGAAATGACCTACTTTGATTATTGATGCATGCCCAATACACTAATTTAAAATACTAAAGCAGCTTATAATTAAATTTAATAATAGCATTAATTATTAGAAAAACATCCCAATTCAAGGTAACAAACTCTTTCAGCATGGTTCATTTAACCTAGACACTCATCTTTATAATGAAATAAAGCATTATGTACTACTTGTAGTCAAATTATTCAAACTATTACATACTCAAATTATGTCACACCTTACCCCTCTATAAGGCATAACATGATCCCGTAGTATACCTAATGAATTATCGAACTTCACCTACCGATAACCCATTAAATACACTACAAGGGATTTCAAAACAATTTTCTTACTTTTTGAAAGTGGTGAGCTTTTATAGCAGGTATTAAAAACATTTACTTAAACTTTAAAGACTAGTTAAAATTTTTGTACATTTTTATTTTTATGCGAATTTTGAAAAATTTTCTACAGAGTGCCATCTATATTTGGGAAAAACAATTCTTCAAAACCTGTGAAAAACACTTCCAAATAATTTATTTCAACCCAATTACAACCACCAAAACTCAAATCATCACAAATCCAACCAATCTCCATAATTCATGACAATTGCTAAATATTTAAGTAAATCCATTATCATTGCATTTAAAATATTTGATTTCATTCACAATATATTTCACAGACATAACAAGCCAAAAGATAATATTTTTACATATGACTGTACAACTGCTCAATTAAAAAAAAAAAATACATATGACTATAACATTATTTACATCAACTAATTACAAGGGTATAACTAAATACCCGTACAAAAGTCTTAGTGTAGTCCCAACAATCAGCAGCTCACTTTGCTGCTTTTTCCTTGTTTCTATTTGTGACAGTAAAGAAAGATATTGCTGAGTATAAAAATACTCAGTAGTGCACAATAAAATATAAAATGTAAAATATAAAACATTTGTTATTAATTCACAATTCAAATATTTCACAATTACATTTCAATTTTCAAATCACATTTATCACAAATCACAATTTAAATATTTCACAATTTTCAAAGCTTAAAATAACACAAATTTGATCAAACAATTTAATAAATACAGTGTTGCTAATCAATAATACAACTTAGGCTATGACACAAAATTTTCAAACATGCCGTATTGTACACCACGACAAGGCGAACACACCCACTAATTGAAATCAATGAGGGAGGTGGCTAGCTAGCTAATGAGTACTCATCCAAACTCACCTCAGATTGGCAAGCCAGAGAGGGAGGAATATAGTCACCCTCATCTCATAAATGGAGGAGGAACATAGTGATTGCCATGCCAAGTGTGAATCAAAAACAATTTAAATCAAGTTATTCAAACATTTCACGCAAAACACAAATCAATTTCCAATTCAAATTTCCATTCATAAAATGTTAAAACAGCATTTCTCGAAACCCATAATTAGTACAACTAATTCACAATGCATAGCCAAATAAGTTTTTAATTAGAAAATAATAAATTAAAGTTTATTGTGCATAAACTTGATGTGAGTCGTCTCTAGGCCTTGACTCAGTTTGCCCTATCCTTATCCAGGTCTTTTTCAGCTGAAACACGCAATTTATAGTGTTTCAGTATCTTATCTCATAATAAATCCAACAATTAATTCATATATACTTAATTCTAGCCCAAATATGCTTAAACTAACGTTCTTGGAAATTTTCATTTTGGAGTTACTATTCACGATACTATTCAAGTCAATTTGTTAACTTTCTTATGCTTAATAGGTATAGGGATTTCAATTTCACCCACATACCACATTTTGGTTACCAATTTTTTTGGTTTTAGTTGCTCCTTAGATTTTTAGGTTTCCTAGGCACAATTTCAAATTTTCCAGATTTGGTGTCCTGTGTTATACTATTCTATTGGTCATGTTGCTGTTAGAATTTGGCAAAGTTTTCTTCATAGAAGTTGTTCCTTATTGTCTTAACTTTAATTCCCTTTTTGAATCACTCCATTTGGAGTTTTGTAGCCCAAGATATGACTATTTGAATGGGGCTGGCCGGATTTGGTGTTATCCAGAATTCTGGGCATTTTCTGGATATTGGTAGTTTTTGTACACTGACTGCAGGTGACTTTTTGGATAGGTTATGGTCAAAATTTGGGTTTGTTTTCTTCACAAAAGTTATAGGGCTATGTCTCCGCTTTCTATCAGTATAAAATTCAGGTCATTTGGACCTTCCTATACCAAGTTATGGTCATTTATGTAACTACTGTTCATTTGGTCATTTTTGTACAGGGCTGTGTGCCCAATTCCAGATTGGCCTAATTGTTCACTAAGTTATAGTTATTTTCTGGGCATAATTCCTGAATGAAAAATGGTCCATTTTGTATCTAGTTTCATTCCCAATTGGCCTCACACCAATTAGGCAAGTAAATTTTCATTTTTGGTCCCTGAAAGGGACCTAGGTCAAGCTGTCTGCATATTGACCCTAACCAATCCGAATTGAAACTTATTTCTAACAATTCACACACACCACAAATGGTCAAAATTGACCATTTCTCAACTCAAATAAGGTCAACTACATCAATTGACCAATTCTTAACTTTTTCTCCAATTTTTCAAAATGCTCAAAACCTTAATTACATAGAGTTTAAATCTAATGCATTCAAAACATATACCCATACTTCACATACACAACTCAACCTAAAACAACCATTCAAACACCTCAAAGTCATTCATTTGAAATCCTAACTAAGGCTGGCCAAAATTCTTATTACTCCCCCAATAAGTGTTTTTCTTTTGATTTAAAGTTAATTTCTAAGTTACACTAAGAACACATGTATTAAACATAAATTTTCAATTTAAACCACTAACCTTAAACTTTGAAGTTCAACTCTTCAATTTCTTCCTTTTCTTCTTTTTTTTTCTTCCTCTAAAGCTTTCTCAAGTTGAACTAACAAGTTTTTGTGGACTAGTTTTTGGTCAAAGTAGGGTTAAGTGGTTGGAAGAAAGCTTGGATTCAAGCTTTCATGGAGTTTTTTTTTTTTCAATGGTGGTGAGAGAGAGGTGGGGCAGCATATGAAGAAAAAGAAGACTAAAAATAGTTTTTCTTTTCTTTTTTTTAGGTATTTGATGTCTTTAAAAATGCTTTTGACTTTGTCAATTTAGGTAAGAAAATTAAAATTGTATTTTGACATTATTCATGATGTCATCCAATAATGTAAGCATGATGTAATAAACTTTTTCTTTTTTCTTTTTCTTTTGCATTTATTTTTCCATTAGTTCTTTAATTTAATTCTTGATCCCAAAATTTTCTTTTCTTTAATTTAATTCTTGATCTCGAAATTTTCTTTTCTCTGATTTTATTGGACAGTTAGGTCAGGAGTCAACTCTAGAGGTGAATTGACCAAATTGTCCCTCGCTGGTTCAATTCGGTTTGCAAGTTATTCGATATTTCTTCCGGATCACTGATCTAATTATTTGACCTGCTTAATAATTCTTTTTCATGATTTTCTCTTTTACACTATGTTCACAATAGTCCTTAGAACCGTGGCGTCACATTTTCCAATTCGAAATTTGAGTTTAGACTGACCTCGCAATCACTTCCTGGGAAGGTCACCCATTGTTGTGACTCCTGGTTCATTTAACTTTTTATGCTTTGTTTTTCTTCTTTATACTTAACTATTTGGCAATTACTAATTATTTGCATTCAGGGCTTATCTAGGTGTCTTAGATGTGGTTCTAATTCCCTTAAGTGTCCAGACTGATACCGGTCACCAAAACAGTAAAATATACCAGGCTATACAAATAGGGGTGTTACAAATTATCTTAACTTAGCAATATGTTTACACAATTAATTAGATGACCACTCTAACTAATTATACATTCAACATTAATAACATAAACCAAAAGATAAGTGATACTCAATATAGAACAAATTTGGATTTTGTTAAACTCAAATTAAAGTCTCATGATAACATGTTTCATGGCTTCACCTATCTCCTAACTAAATTACAAAACTACTCGCACATAACTAAGAACATTAAACATAAACAAAGTAACAAAAGAAGAGTGAGTAGTATGCTACCTCTTATGAATGGAATTTCATCAACTTGAATATGATGTTGATGATGATGCCACACACCCCAAAAGGATGAAGAAGCACTCCACCAACCAAAAGGAAGAAGAAGAAATCACATGAGGAACTAGAACAAGCAATCGATACCTTTGAATGCACAAAGATGGAATTTAACCACTATGAGTAGAAGGTAATTAATTAGCTCTAGATCTATATTTTGGACCCTTTTATAGCGAAAAATAGGTTAACTAATACCCCATATCTGAATTAGAATTTCTAGTTGTATTTTGACTCAATTCTCTCTTAAGAATCCTAGTTAAAGTAAGAAAACAAGTTAAAAATAGCTCTCCTTATATAATTTGTTGCTTGCATGACCTAGGGGACCCACACACCTCTAATTTATTTATTTTAGGCCTTAAATAAAATAATTAAACCCACCAATTAAGGCTTTAACTCCTAATCTCACATAACTCAACTTAAAGAGCCCAAACACACTCAACATGCAACCCTTAATGTAATCTGGTCCAAATACTCTTATTTTTCATGTCACACCTCAAAATATGTCAATTAAGGTCTCTCTAAGCCTATAAGGTCATATTCATGTTAGTAGTATGCCCTAGAGTATATTATTTTGTATGTATCTTATACATATTTTATTAATAAAAAGGCAATTTCACTTTTCTGTTTACATAACTTATTTATGTGTAATTGAAAAGGTCCACTGATATTTTGTTAGAATTCTATTCTTAAGTTGTTAAGAATATGAGTGAAAGTATTTGTGGTACAAAGTATCATAAATTGGTTCACAATCGAGGATACTTCACAAAGGACATGACTTAAAACCAAATCTAGGTTATTGGATGTATAGCATAAATTAAATTTATATTTAAATTGTTTAAATATGAATTTAATTGTAAGAAATTAATTAATGGAAATTAATTAATCAATTATTTTATATTTGATATAAATTAATATGAAGAAGAAAAATTATTATTATTTTGAGTTGAGAACTCAAATTAAAATAAATATAAAAGTAAGATTAAATCATATGATGACATGTGGCATCATGAAATGTTGACACATGGCACCAAATGATCTTGCGACTTGTTTTCCTATGATGGAAGACCACTTTTCATGATTTAAATGGAGCTTGACACTTGGCTCCATAAGATTAAGTCAACCAAAAGTAAGATGGGATCTTGTGATGACATGTGGCAAAAGTTAGAAAGGTTTGACTTTACTATAAAAGGGGAAAATAAAGGAAGAGAAAAAAAAAATTCTCTATTCTTTCTCATCAAAGTGGATGGCAACTCTCTCTCCCCTTTCTCTATTAGTAGTATGCCCTAGAGCATATCATTTAATATGTATCTAGTGCATATTTTATTAATAAAAGGCAATTTCACTTTTCCGTTTACATAATGTATTTATGTGTAATAGAAAAGGTCCATTAATATTTTATTAGAAATTCTATTCTTAAGTTGTTAAGAATATGAGTGACAGTATTTCTAGTACAAAGTATCATAAATTGGTTCACAATCGAGGATACTTCACAATAAGGACATGACTTATCCAGAAAGATTGTATTTATGTTTGTTCCCAAGGTATTTATATGAGATATAAATAAGATGGAATGGTGAGTCTCATGCCATATAATAAATATGATAAACACTTATACATGATAAGTAGGCCGAACCAGTGACGCATATGACAAGCACATGGAGTTTACTCTTGTTAATGCATTGTCATATATCATATTAGTGCATATAATCTTTAGACCTGAGATAACACAGTTATCTTGTATATAGGTGGTTTGAGTTTAATACTGCTTTTGTACTTGTACTGTGTATGGGTATATGGGCATGTGTTGGCTCCTACTAGTTATATATGGAGGTAGGTGTTGATTAAGATGGAATCTATTACCCTAAGTAAATAGGGATAAAGTCCTATGTTCATTTAATTGTTCTTGATGTTTCAAGTTCCTAGCCAGGACAGACAAATTTAGTCAGAAAAGAGTTTCTAACAAGAAAATCTAATTAATCAAGAACTGGAATTAAAATAGAACATAATATTCATAGCAAATGGGGTTTGACATAAACCGTAACTCCAGCTCGAATTGGGATTTTGTAACAGAGAGATTCTAGTGCATGGTAACATATGATTATAGATTCATTTAAAGGTATTCCTTGTTACTGATTGGGTGGCCATGGCATGCTATGTTAGGTGTCAACCATGGTCTATGAGATGCTTAAAATGATTTAGAGAAATCATTTATGGTAAGAAAGAGTTCTGATGATATTAAGAGTTAATATCATAACTCATTGCCAATTAGTGATGAGCCTAGTAAGTCACACACATACACAAGTTAATCACCAAGTAAAATGTGATTTAATTGATTAATTAAAGAGTTTAATTAATTAATTAAATATGTATGATTTGCAATAAGATTGCAAGGTCCCTAGCATAGCTTGAAACCAAATATAGATTATTGGATGTATAGTATAAATTAAATTTATATTTAAAGTGTTTAAATATGAATCTAATTGTGAGAAATTAATTAATGGAGATTAATTAATTGATTTATATTTGATATAAATTGATTAGAAGAAGAGAAATAATGATTTTTGGGTTGAGAACTCAAAATTACAACATAAGGGTTATTTGGTCATTTCACAGGGTGGTATATGGCACTATGAGATGGTGACACATGACATCATATAAGTTTGCCATTTGTCTTCCTATCACGCAAAGTGATCAAAGTCAAGATTAAATCTAGCTTTGACACTTAGCTTAATGTGATTAAGTCAATTAAAAATAAGATGCAATGTGGTGATGACATGTGGCAATAGGTTTAAGTAATGACTTAATTATAAAAGGGAAAAGAAAAGAAGAAACAAAACACTCTTCATTGTCTCAAAGGTGCCTCCACCTTGAGCTCTCCCTCTCCTCTTTTTCTTTTCTCATCAACTCAAAGAGAATTGCCCAAATTCCTTGGAATTAAAATTGCTAGAAATTGTTTCTGGTGTCCTATACACATCTACAACCTCTCTAAAGGCAAAAACCTAAATTATAATTGGTTGGCAAGGCTTGAGAAGCTGATTTAGGGGTTGCCCATTAGTGATCTTGGTGTGGACAAGCTAGAGGGACAATATTT
Source organism: Hevea brasiliensis (assembly GCF_030052815.1). Taxonomy (NCBI): domain Eukaryota; kingdom Viridiplantae; phylum Streptophyta; class Magnoliopsida; order Malpighiales; family Euphorbiaceae; genus Hevea; species Hevea brasiliensis. The sequence continues at coordinate 75,966,835 of NC_079494.1, forward strand.
GGGGTCCTAGGTGCTTCCTAAAGGTGCCAATTACATCAATAGTGCATCATAAGGTTAGCGCACATTTTCTTCTTTCAAACTAGGGTTCAATTAAATTAATTTGTTAATTCAAAAATTTTAAATGGCAAACATAGATCCTGATACATATTAAAAGTGTTTTGATATGCAATTGAGTATTGAAATTAATTAAGCACATAATAAATATGGCATGATGCATGAAACCCTAAAAGAAATTTTTTGAAATTCAATGCTCTAATCTAATAATTTACACGCTTCAGCTCCTTGAAATGGTATCAGAGCCACTATATTTTCCATTTAGATTATTTAATATGAGATTTAATTGTGTGATTTGATCAAGTTTTGAATGATTCATTGCTGGTTGCATTCAATCAAGAGGTGGCGACATGTTTTTGTGCTCATATGGTGCGCATGGTTTGAGCACCTCCATGGTGCGCATGGTATTGGACTTCAAATATACAATTGTTGTATATTTTTAAGGTCCATAACTAATTAAATTGTTTAATTAGGAATTATAATCACACAATTAAATTTTGAAAATTATTTTTAAGGTATTAAATTTGGAAAGAGTTTCTAAATTTAATTGTTTGAATGAGATTCAAATCTGAATTTTTAAATTTGTTTGAATAAGATTCAAATATGAATTTTTAAATTTATTTGAATGAGATTCAAATCTGAATTTTTAAATTTTGGTTGAATGAGATTCAAATCTGCATTTTTTAGTTGAATATGAGGTATTCAATTTAATTTCTTAGGAAGTATATTTTATTTAGCTATTAAATTTTAATATGCATGATGGATGATCATGGACAATAAAAGACCGATGTGATTGGATTTATTTCTTTTATTTTTTTTGGGTTGTAAATTAATTAATTTATTTTGGTGGCATGTATTATAAGTGTTGTAATAATTTTGGGTTATAATTTCATTTATTTGAGGACTTTAAAGTCCATGTTCTTGTAAATTCGCCTTGGTATGCCAAGGATTACAATGTAATTGGATTGCAAGAAGATTAAGGAGATCAAGAGCATTGGTGGGACCAGTGGGAGGAATTCAAGATCAAGTATTGATTATGTACTCCTTCAGCAACTCTTGTAATATGAATGAATGAAATGCACCTAGGAATGCCTTGATTCAATTCTTGGTGGCTTAGAATTGAATCCCTTAGAAGGTCCATGATCATACCATATTATATGTTTATCCATGTATGCATGAGATGTATGGGAATGTATGCAAGTATATGATATATGCATGCTAATTGAATAATGTGCAAAATAAGACGATAATAGTAATTAAGTCGACCACTAAATCTTCCAAATAAATAATTAAGTTGGAAATGGTATAATTAAGGTAATTATATCATGGGCCCTCCATTGAGGCAATTATTTTAAGAAATTTTTAAATACTTGCATATGATGTAATTAATTTAAGAGATTTTCTTAAGAATAATTGTTAAGCATGAGATGTTGTAAATATGTAAATGATTTGGTGGCCAATAATGGATGTGCCTGAGGACATTAAAATTATTTGCATGTTTACTGGCTCAATGGGATCAACTTAACTAATGCAAGATAAGTCAATAATGGATGTGCCTGAGATTTTGAGCATTAGGGGCTAGATGAATTAATTGAACCTCACATGAGATCTGATGGGCAAGGAGTTGCTCACTTATAGTTTATTGTAATTCCAATAATGGATGTGCCTGAGGATGATCAATAAGACTATAAGAATTCAATCACCCATCAGAAATCCATCCAACTAGGATTTCCGTTTCCTACTTTGGAAGTGTAGGATTCGCTAAGTTAGTGGGAGGACTAATTTGATTAAAAGACCATATCATTTTGGTTAATTACATGATACATTTACTAATTAATCTAGTTATTTTTTGTAGTTATTCTTCTGATAATAATGAGCACACAACAACCACCACCATCCAATATCCTTGCGAGCATACTTGATTACAATAGGTTGACAGGACCTAATCTTTCTGATTGGCTAAGAAATTTTAAACTTGTCCTGAACTTAGAACATATTGGATATGTTCTAGACTCAAAGGTTCCTGATCCCTTACCTTCAGAGGCCACTCAAGAGGAACATGACACTTTGGACAAGTGGAAGGAGCATGATATGAGAGCCAAATGTTACATGTTTGCTTCTATGAATAATGAGTTACAGAAGCAACATGAAAATATGTGATATGCAAGTGAGATCCTCCTTCAACTGCAAGAGTTGTATGGTGAGCACAACAGGAATGCTAGGTATGAGATATCTAGATAGCTATTATTCATGAGGATGTCTGAGGGACAAAATGTTGGGGATCATGTCCATATGATGATTCGGCTTATTGAGCAGCTGGAACATCTTAACTTTCACATGGATTTCCAACTATAGACGGATTTGATCCTTCAGTCCCTACCTAAGTCATTTGGGAATTTTGTGACAAATTTCTATATGACTAAGTAGGAATACACCTTGGCTGGTTTACTTAACCTGCTGGTTATTGTCCAAAAGAATATGCTGGACAATAAAGGAAAAGAGGTAGCTTTAATTGCATCTTCTTCTGCTGGAAAGTCCAACAAGAAGAAGGGCAATAAAAAAAAAAAAGAAACCTCAAATTCCTGGACTTTCCAAGAAGATAGCTAAACAGAAAGGGAAGACCAAAGCTGATGGAGGCAAAGGAAAGTGTTTCCACTGCCAGAAGGATGGGCACTGGAAAAGGAACTGCCCAGAGTATCTTACTTCTCTAAAGGACAAGAAGGATAAACCTTTAGAAGGTATGTCTATGTCTTGTTATTTAGATGCTGATGATGCTCATAGTTCATCTACAGCTTGGGCTTTAGATATTGGTGCTAGTTCTCACATTTCTTATAATATGCAGGAACTAACAAACACTAGCAGCTTGCGTTCTCGAGATGTTAAACTCCGGATTGGCGATGGCTCAACTGTTGAAGCTTTAACTATAGGATCTAAATCTTTTTACATGTCTGGACATGTTTTGTGTTTGAATAATATTTTATATGTACCTGATGCTTTTAAGAACATCATTTCTATATTTAGTTTGACTAGAAATGGCTATGAATTTCAGTTCACAGATGATGTTTGCAATATTTATTTTGGAAATAAATATGTTGGCTCAGGTTATATGCATGATGGTTGTGACGCCCCTTACCCGTGTACAGTATACCCGAGTAAGTGATGCCACACGGTGTACCGGCACACTCTAATATACCTTAATTAATTTATATCATGCTTTTGAATATAATTTATGAAATATAATTTATTTAAGCCATTTATCAAAAGTATTATTTATGTGAGGTTCCGAAAATTTTAAAGAAAATCCGGCGGAGTGCCGGCTAAAAATGGAGAAAACAGTTCTTCGGAACCTGTGAAAAAACACTTCCAATATTCACATTCAATCATTCCCAAACTCCAATATCCAAAATCTCAACAATTTTTCAATTTCAGGTCTCAACAACCTTTTCATTTCTCAAACATCCATTTCTCAGAATACTCATATACAAACAACAAATAAATGCTCAAATTTTGCATTCATGACCATAACTTTCATTATTTACATGAACATCAAAATACATTACATAATTTTAAATACATATGAGAAAATAAAAATTTGTTACAAAATGCCAAAATGACACCTAGTGTCCTACCAATGCACTGCAGAAGTTGAGGTGACACGGACACTGTGCAGAACTGCAAGATGGACTCACCCAGTCTGCGGTCTACTGGGCTCATGATCTGTATCTCCAGAACCTACGCGTGGCAAAAGCAACGCGTTAAGCAATAATGCTTAGTGGTGCAATAATAAGATAAAAGAAAATAGCAAAAAAATAAACATGTAGTGAATGTATATGTTTTATTTGTTTTGAATTTGTATATCATTTACTTTGTCCATTTTCATTCATTTGGTTGCCCAAGTAACCTACACTAGACGACTGGACTGGATAAATGGGTAAACTGGCACTGGGTATCAAGTACCTAGGGCCGTCACACCATTGGTCATATATGCATCTCCCGGTGTGCAACAGAACAGCTATCAAGCTGTGATAACATCAGGCACAAGGCCAAAGCTCAATACAAGGTTAGAATGGCTAGAAGCCATAAAATCACAGAATGGCATATTGCCATGTGCAGTACTACTAACTAAACCCTATTGGCATGCCAAACTATCCAAACCAATCTTGTTAGGTATACTAGGGCATTTGAAACTTTTAAATTCTTCAATTTGTGAATTTCAAGTTTTGGTGTCACTATTCACCTCATTGGTCAACAAAAATGTTGACTTTTGGATAGAAAATATGTACATTGACTTTGGCACTCCCAACATACCACATTTGGCATTCAAAACTTGTTGGCATTAAGCATTTATACCATTTCAAAGTTTAAACCAAGGGAAGCAGAATTTTCAGTTTTTGTGACCCAATTTTACTGTTCCATTGGACACTGTTACAGTGGGAATTTGAAGAAATGGTAAACATGAAAGTTGTTCCTTATTTTGTCTAGTTGAATTTCTTTTTTTGAATCACTCCATTTGGAGTTTTGTAGCTCCAGATATGGTCCAAAAACCACAACTGGCCGGATTTCCATTCTGCAGAAATTACCATATCTCTGATAACATGAGCAGTGGATCGTGATTGCATGTTTGAATAGGTTCTGGCCATAATTTGGGGTAGGTTTCTTCATGAAAGTTGTTTTTCTATGTCTTAACTTGTTGCTGCAAACATTTCAGGTCAATTGACCATATCTACAGTGAGTTATGGCCAAATGAACAGTTACTATTCATTTGGTCATTTCTGCAGGTGCTGTTGCAGGGTATTCGGATTGGGGCCAACTTTTGGTCCTCTTGCTTTGGTCTTTTGGGCATGGTTTCTTCAGAAAAAATGTGCCATTATAAGCCTAGTTTCATGTCCAATTGGCCAAACACCAATTGGACCAACACAGCCAAAGATATGGCTGTCCAAGTGGACTGAAATTTCAGTCACCCTGCTGCACTCACAAGGCAGCATACTCATTCACTTTGCCATGCTACATTTCAGTCCAAATTATGGTCAACTTACCTAAAATGGTCACTAATTGACCATTAAAATATTCTCTAACAATTTCCTAAGCCAAGTCAAATTTTCACTCCTCAAAACCCTAATTTCCATATAAGTTTTCACAACATGCTTTAATTAACTATCTCATTCACTATCCACATGCATACATGGTTTAAACATAATCTCTAATCCACTTTAAGTCCATCAAAACACTCCATTATTGTTCCTTCAATAAGGCTGCCGAAATCCATGGTATGTATACACATACTTTTTGTTCATATAAGTTACAAATCCTTACTCAAATCAAGTCACTATCATGGAATATAAGAGTTTTAAGTAAATAGGTGCACTAACCTCTTGTAGGCAGATTTTTCCCAACTCAAAACTTCACTTTCTTTCCTCTTCTTGGCTGCCAAAAGCTTCCCCAAGAGATATGGTCAAGTTTTAATGAAAGGGGTTAGGGTTTAGTGGTGTAACAAAGGGAGAAAGGGAGCTTGCTTGAAGCTTCAATGGAGGTTGGGATGGGTCAAGGGTTTCGGCTGGTTTTTGGGGAGGGAGATGGCTGCTGTATTTTTGGTTATTTTGATCTTCATTTAGTCTCTTTTATTAGTTAGTCAAATGGTTGCTTAATTGTGATTGGTTATGGTTTTTAATGACATCACCATGATATCATAAATAAGTCTTTTCCCCATTTTCTTTTCTTTTCTCCACTACTCATTTCCAATTTAATTTCTAGTAATGTTTATTCATATTTTATTCATATTAATTATTTACTCAACTGGACAAGTCAGCCAAAAATCACCTCTGAAGGTGAAATGACCAAAATGCCCTCCGTTTGGCTTAACGGGTCAAAATTGTCTGTACCGATTGAAAAATTTTTTTCTAAATATTTTCTTGGCATTCTAATGCCATAGGAACCTCAATAACCCTTCTCTGGAGTCCCAAAAATTATTTTATAATTTTTCCCCCGGGTCTAGGGCTCTTAGTTGCGAGAACCACAACTTCCCTTTGGGTTACCCATCGCTTGGGCATCGGCTCATTTGACTTGATTGTATTTTATTTCTAAATTTTTTTTCTAAATTTTTCTTATTAATATTTGAGTTAATTATGGTCCCTCACTTTAGTTTAAATATTTTTCCGGACGTTTTAGCTGTCCGGACCGACACCGGTCACCGGAACAGTAGAATGTACGGAGTTGCTACCGGGAGGGTGTTACAACTCTTCCCCTCTAATTTAAATTTCGTCCTCGAAATTTACCTGATGCAAACAGTTGAGGGAACTGTTGCCTCATCGTCTCTTCACTTTCCCAAGTTGCCTCCTCGGTGTTGTGGTGCCTCCAAAGCACTTTCACCAGTGGAATCTGCTTGTTCCTCAACTCTTTCACTTCTCGAGCTAGAATCTGTAGAGGTTCTTCTTCATATGTCAAATCCGGTTGTATTTCAATTTCTTCCCTGGAGATGACATGTGAAGGATCTGAGCGGTATCTTCTGAGCATGGACACATGGAACACATTGTGGATCTTGTCCAGCTCTGGTGGTAAAGCTAGCCTATAGGCCACTGGATCCACACGTTCAATGACTTCATATGGGCCAATGAACCTAGGGCTCAACTTACATTTTCTTCCAAACCTCAATACCTTCTTCCACGGTGACACCTTGAGGAACACTTTGTCGCCAACCACATATTGTATTTCTTTTCTCTTCAGGTCGGCATAAGATTTCTGTCTATCTGAGGCAACCTTCAGATTGGCTTTGATTAGTTTCACTTTCTCCTCAGTCTGTTTCACCAGGTCTGACCCCACCAGTTTGTCTTCTCCCAATTCAGTCCAGCACACTAGAGTTCTACATTTTCTCCCATACAGTGCTTCATATGGGGCCATTTGGATGCTAGCTTGGTGGCTATTATTGTGTGCAAATTCTGCCAGTGGGAGGTATCTATCCCAACTTGCCTCAAACTCAATGACACAACTCCTCAGCATATCCTCAAGGACCTGACATATATTTCATGTTATTATTATCATTTCATTTCAATATTTGTATCAATTTCATTGGTTTCAATTATTTACCTGGATTACTCTTTCTGATTGCCCATCCGTCTGAGGATGGAAAGCTGTGCTGAAATGGAGTTGTGTACCCAAGGATTCATGCAACTTCTTCCAAAATCTCGATGTAAACCTTGGGTCTCGATCAAATATGATGGAAAGTGGAATTCCATGCAGTCTAACTATCTCACTGATATACAATTCTGCTAACTTCTCCAGTGAGTAGTCAGTCCTAACTGGCAGAAAGTGTGCTGACTTTGTCAATCTATCAACTATCACCCATACTGCATCATGTTTCTTCTGGGTGAGAGGTAGACCACTTACAAAATCCATGGTGACCCGATCCCATTTCCATTCAGGTATGCGTATAGGCTGTAGCAAACCTGATGGAACTTGATGTTCTGCCTTGACTTGCTGACATGTCAAGCATTTAGTCACATAGTTACTTATATCCCTCTTCATACCAGGCCACCAATACTGAAGCTTTAGATCATGATACATCTTTGTACTTCCTGGGTGCATAGCATATACACTGGTGTGTGCCTCTTTTAGAATACTGGCCTTCAATTCCCCATCATCTGGTACACACAGTCTTCCTTTGTAATGCAGACACCCATCTGCTTTCACCCCATAGTCAGTTGCTTTTCCCTCTGAGATCTTGCTCATAATAGCCATTAACTTTTCATTTGCCTTTTGCCCATCTAAAATCTGCTGTAGCAGGCTTGGCCTCACTTGCAACTCAGCCAAACTAGCTCTATCTCGAACCAAAGATAGACGGGCATTCAATGATCTCAAAGCTGTCATGGATTTTCTGCTCAAAGCATCAGTAACTATATTTGCCTTCCCAGGATGGTAGTCAATTACACAATCATAATCCTTCAGGAACTCAATCCATCGCCTCTGTCTAAGGTTGAGCTCTTTCTGAGTTGGCAAATATTTCAGGCTTTTGTGGTCTGTGTAAATGCAGCACTTTTCACCATAAAAGTAGTGCCTCCATATCTTCAGTGCGAAGATAATTGCTGCAAGCTCTAGATCATGGGTAGGGTAATTCTGTTCATGTGGCCTAAGCTGCCTGGAAGCATAAGCGACCACCTTCCCCTCTTGCATCAATACACACCCTAACCCATTATGAGAGGCATCACTATAGACCACAAAGTCCTTTCCTGACACTGGCTGTGTTAACACTGGTGCCTCTATCAACATAGCCTTCAACTTCTCAAAACTGGTCTGACACTTGTCATTCCAGTCAAATCTGACATTCTTGTGTAACAACTTGGTCATTGGAGCAGCTATTAAGGAAAATCCCTTCACAAATCTTCTGAAATACCCAGTTAGCCCCAAGAAGCTTCTGACCTCAGTTGTGTTTTTGGGAGGCTTCCATTCCATCACTGCTTCTATTTTCTTGGGATCCACCCTAATCCCATCAGCTGACACTATGTGTCCAAGGAATGCAATCTCATTCAACCAAAAGTCACACTTGGACAACTTAGCATACAGCTTCTTTTCTCTCAGGGTTTGCAGAACAATCCTCAAATGCTCATCATGTTCTTCCCTGGTCTTGGAATACACCAAAATATCATCAATAAAGACCACTACGAACCGATCTAAGTGTGTAACACCCCTCACCCGACTACAGTGTAGCCGAGCAAAGTGTGCTACATTCGGTGCCAGAGCACCCTATCTTATCTTACTTTATTCCTTTCATATTTTGATCTCGTTATATTTTAATATTAATTATTTTTCGACGGAGAAACCAATGGAGTTTCCCCTATTTTATTACCAGTTGACGTATTTTACTATTTACCTGTTTGAAAGTTTCAATAATATTTTACAAATAAAATCTCATTAATTATTTTCATAACTATCTCATAATTCACATCTCATTCATATATCTCAATTTCATATTCATTTCCATGCATTATCTATATATTTCAAATCTGTCTTCGAATCCATACAATCTCATTCATGCTCAAATCACATAAGTAAAATTTTCAAATTTCTTTAATTTACATAATTTCATAATTTACATGATATATAAATTAATTACATATGAAAAAGCTAATTTATTAAATTACATTATAATACAATATCTAGCATTTTATACTAAATACAAAATATGATCTATATGGGCCCTATCTACATGCATTGCTGAGGAGGTGACAACCTTGAATACTCCAGCCACTTCTGCAGATCTGGACTCCAAAAATCTTAGTCAAAGTACCTACGCGAGGAAACAATCAATCGCGCTAAGCATTGCTTCTTAGTGGTGCAATAATAGAACAAGAAAATAAAATATACAAATAAAGAAAGAACGAAGCATAATTGAATATTTAAGAATCAATTTAATTTAATACAATGTGTCTAATATTAATTATCTTTTGTTCTCATTTGTTTCGCTTTGGAAGCGTTTAATTCCGAAATTCACAGTGATGATGTACAACATACAGAATAAATAAAAAATACTCAGTTTATATTTATATGGCAATAGAAGATACATTTAAAATATTTAGTTAAGTTATACCTATTTTTGCAACTCTTTTATCATTTTACTTAACAATTTTTATGTGGTTTGGATCATTTCATAATTCTAACTAATTCTTTTGAAGTCTTATTAACTCATTTATTTGATTTCTAATATTTTTAATTACTAATAGTCTTAATTTATTTCAATAAATTACACTGCCCAAGTAACCTATGACAGGCTGACTAAACTGGATAACAGGTCGTTGGCACAGGACACCGCGGTGCCTCGGGCTGTCATACCATGGGACGCAGAACGTCAACCACGTATGCAGTCAGTATGGCTAAAAAGCCATGATAACACATAATCGGGCATAAAAGCCATGAATGATGGCATAAAGCCATGAATGCAAGCATAAAGCCATGAATACAGGCATAAAGCCTTTTGCAGTACTGCTAAAACAATACCCTATTGGCATGCCAATCTATCCAATCTGACACACGTGTCTAGGCAATACAAGGGCACATAATATCATTAAATATTAACATATTGTGTTTATGAATTCATTATTTCATGATAAATTTCAATTATAATTCATACATTCATTTGATCATTTATATGATCACAATTCACATCAATTATCCTTTTATCCCATTGTACTCAAAATACTTCTCCTTTCTATAATAATGAGAACTAATGTCTCATTCATACATTAATATAGTTCATTTATTCATTCATTATGTTATTCATATTGATCACAATTCTAAACAATGGTTCATATGTACCATTGTATTCAAAACATTTTTCCTTTCTCATTTATACATTCAAGAATCTACTTATGTAATTACAAATTTTATATTTCAAGTTGAGTTACTAATATTTTATGAATTCCATTTGTGATGGGCATATAGGCCCTAACTATCTATTCACATCAATTAGGTGACTTATTTTTCATGTTTCAAGTAATCCATGAATATTTCATGGATTTCAAATTTATGGCCTTAATTTCCTTTTAACAATTTTGACTAAGATACATAGTCCACATTTGTCATACAATTCTAAGCATTTAAGCTTAGAATTGGTTCTAGGTCTTCATCTTAGTTTGTTACTCATTTTGATTACTATTCACCTTACTAGTCAACCAAAATGTTGACTTTTTCATACTTAAGGAATATGTTAATTCTAATTACACCAAGACCCCACATTTTGAGTTTTACATTTGCTAGTATTAATTGCCAATTGCAATTTAAAGTCCCCTAGATGCATTTCTAATTTCAAATTTTGAATTTCAAGTTTTGGTGTCACTATTCACCTCATTGGTCAACAAAAATGTTGACTTTTGGATAGAAAATAGGTATATTGGTTTTGACACTCCCAACATACCACATTTTGCATTTAAAATTTGTTGGAATTAACTCCTAAATCCATTTCCAAACCTAAAACCTAGAGAGCAGAATTTTCAGTTTTTGTGACCCAATTTTACTGTTCCATTGGGCCCTGTTGCAGTGGGAATTTGAGGAAATAGTAAACATGAAAGTTGTTCCTTATTTTGTCTAGTTGAATTTCCTTTTTTGAATCACTCCATTTGGAGTTTTGTATCTCCAGATATGGTCCAAAAACCACAGCTGGCCGGATTTCAAATCTGCAGAATTTACCAAATCTACAGTACCATGAACAGTGACTGTGACTGCCATTTGGGTTAGGTTCTGGTCATAATTTGGGATAGGTTTCTTCATGAAAGTTTTTTTTCTATGTCTTAACTTGTTGCTGTAAAACTTTCAGGTCAATTGACCATATCTACAGTGAGTTATGGCCAAATGAACAGTTACTGTTCATTTGGTCATTTCTGCAGGTGCTGTTGCAGGGTATCCGGATTGGGGCCAACTTTTGGTCCTCTTGCTTTGGTCTTTTGGGCATGGTTTCTTCAGCAAAAATGTGCCATTATAAGCCTAGTTTCATGTCCAATTGGCCAAACACCAATTGGACTAACACAGCCAAAGGTATGACAGTCCAAGTGGACTGAAATTTGATCACCTGCTTTGTCCTAGGCAGCATACTCCTTCACTTTGCCATGCTATATTTCAGTCCAAATTATGGTCAACTTACCTAAAATGGTCACTAATTGACCATTAAAATGTTCTCTAACAATTTCCTAAGCCAAGCCAAATTTTCACTTCTCAAAACCCTAGCATCCATTTCAATTTACCCATACACCTTAGTTAGCACACTAGTTCATTATCCATGCATATATATACCTTAAATATCATTTCTAGCCCACTCTAAGTCCATTAAAACAATCAAACTCATCCTTCCTTAGGGCTACCAAAAATTGAAGATACTCTAACATATATAATTTACTTCAAACATAATCTCTAGTCCATTTAAGTTACAATTTCCTACTAAATTCAAGTCCCTAACATGGAAATAAAGAAATCTTTGCATAAGTAAGCACTAACCTTGAATGGGGCAGAATTTCAAGCTACCCAAACTCCTTCTTTCTTCTTCTTTTGGCTGCCTAGAGGTTACTCAAGTTGCTAGGTTAATTTTTTTGTGAAGCTATGTTATGATTTTGTTGGGTAGAAATGGGTGAATCAAGCTTTGAAAAGCTTGAATATACTTAGCTATGGAAGAGAGGTCACGCATTGGAGGAAGAAGAAGAAGAAGAAGAGCAGAATTTTTAGGTTCATTTGTCTCTTTTATTAGTTACTTAAATGGTTGTTTAATTGTGATTGGTGGGAATTTTTAAATGACCTCATATTGATGTCATTATTTGCATTATATGGATTTTTCTTTTCTTTTCTTTTCTACTACATTTCAATTTAATTTTTAGCATTATTTATTCATATTTTGAATCATAATAATTATTTACTTAACTGGACAAGTCGGCCAAAAATCACCTCTGAAGGCGAAATGACCAAAATGCCCTCCGTTTGGCTTAACGGGTCAAAATTGTCTGTACCGATTGAAAATTTTTTCTAAATATTTTCTTGGCATTCTAATGCCATAGGAACCTCAATGACCCTTCTCTGGAGTCCCAAAAATTACTTTATGAATTTTTCCCCGGATCTAGGGCTCCTAGTTGCGAGAACCGCAACTTCCCTCTGGGTTACCCATTGCTTGGGCACCGGCTCATTTGACTTGATTGTATTTTATTTCTTAAATTTTTACTAAATTTTTCTTATTAATATTTGGGTTAATTATGGTTCCTCGCTTTAGTTTAAATATTTTTCCGGACGTTCTAGCTGTCCGGACCGATACCGGTCACCGGAACAGTAGAATGTACGGAGTTGCTACAGTGAGGGTGTTACAAAGTGTGGATGGAAGATACGGTTCATAAGGTCCATGAATGCCGCTGGTGCATTTGTTAGGCCAAAGGGCATCACTAGAAACTCATAATGCCCATATCGGGTCCTGAATGCAGTCTTTGGCACATCTGCATCCTTCACCCTCAACTGATGATACCCGATGCGAGATCAATCTTAGAAAATACTCCTGCTCCCTTCAACTGATCAAACAGATCATCAATTCTAGGCAACGGATATTTGTTCTTCACAGTCACTTTATTCAACTGCCGGTAATCGATGCATAGCCTCAAAGTCCCATCCTTCTTTTTCACAAACAGCACTGGAGCTCCCCATGGTGACACACTGGGGCGTATGAACCCCTTATCAAGCAACTCTTGCAACTGAGTTTTCAACTCCCTTAATTCAGTGGGTGCCATCCTATAAGGAGCAATGGAAATGGGTGCTGTACCCGGCAGTGTCTCAATAGAAAATTCAACTTCCCTTTCTGGTGGCAAACCAGGCAATTCTTCAGGAAATGCCTCTGGGAAGTCTTTTATTGTGGGTATGTCACTCAGATTTGGCTTAGCCTGCCTAGTATCCACCACATGTGCTAGGTAGGCTTCACAGCCTTTTCTCATCATTCTTTTTGCAACTGTGGCTGAGATAACATTGGATAGGAAATCTGTCCTTTCACCCACAACAGTGATCTCATTACCCTGAGAAGTTTTCAGAGAAATTCTCTTCAGTTTATAATCAACCATTGCCTGATGACGTGACAACCAATCCATTCCCAAAATCACGTCAAACTCGTGGAAGGGCAACTCAATCAGGTCTGCCAAGAATTCACACCCCTGAATCCTTAACGGGCAACCCTTGTACACTTTGTTCACTACTACACTGTGGCCCAATGGATTAGTGACCAGAATGTCTTGGTCACTCTCCCCTACTAATATCCCCCTTTCTACGGGTAAGTTGATGCAGATGTATGAATGAGTGGATCCTGGATCCACCAATGTATGCACAGGTGTATTGTAGAGGGAGAACGTACCCCTGATGACGTCCGAGGCATCTTGCTCCTCCTGAGCTCTAATAGCATAAGCTCTTGCTAGTGGTCTGCTGTCAGGCCTCTCTGCTGGCTCAGATGCAGGCCTCTGTGATGGTCCCACTACCTCAGATTTGCCAGATTTTCTACCCCTCTGTGGTGCAGGAGCAGGTCTGTCTACTTGTGTTGGAGCAGCTGTAGTAGTTCTGCGTGGACAGTTCCTTAACTGATGCTCTGTTGACCCACACCTTAAGCAGGCACCAGTTACTCTCCTACACTCCCCCTTGTGCCACTTCAGGCAGTGTGGACATGCAGAAGTTGCTAGGGCTGGTCCCCTGAACCCCATCCCTGGAGAGCTGCCCACTGATGGTGTGGACTGACCTCTCCTAGGGGTGAACTGTGGCCTGGGCCCCTGAGACTGACCCTGACCTTGTGGTTGACTTGAACTCTGTGCAGGTGGACCCTTGAACTTCTTCCCAAATGCAGGAGCTGAACTAGACTGACCTGGGCCCCTCTTCTGCTGTCTCTCCCTTCTAGTATGCTCGCTGATTCTAACCTTTTCAACCTTTATTGCAGCTTCCATTATCTTAGTGAAGTCAGTGATTCCCAAGGCAGTGATCATAATCTTTATATTGTCATTTAGTCCCTCTTCGAATCTCTTGCACCTTTCAGCTTCATTAGGGACTATCTCCCTTCCATAGCTGCTCAAACTTACGAATTCCTTCTCATACTCGGCCACTGACAACTGTCTCTGCCTCAGGTTAATGAATTTCCTTCTTCTCTCTTCTAGGTATACAGTACCCACATATTTTTTCTTGAATTCTGAGAGAAAGAAGTGCCATGTTACTATTTCCTGCTGTACTTCACTGGACACCGTATCCCACCATTCATAGGCATCATCTTGTAACAGAGATATGGCAGCTTCCAAGTTTTGTTCAGGGGTGCAGTGGAGTTGTTTTAACACTCTGCCTGTTCTGTTCAACCAATTTTCGGCTGCAACAGAATCATCTTCTCTCTTGCCATAGAAGTCCACTGCTCCAAACTTTCTTAGCCTTTCCAGGTGTGATTTCTGCTGTGGAGCTGGTGGTGGTGGTGGTGCTGGCATTACCCCGGCCATTTGTCTAAAGAAATCGGCCATTTGCTGGAACATGGCCTGTGGAGGCTGAGCAGGCTCTGCCTGAGCTGGCGGAGTAGGTTCTCCCCTACCCCCAGTCTCAGCTGCTGCAGGTGGAGCATGACTCTCCACTTCCTCCTCGACTGCTCTCTGTGATGTAGGGTCCATATCCTATTCAAAATAAGAAAGATAAACAGATCTGCATTAGTGTAACCTCGACTCTTACAAATGCAATGCATGGTATGGACTCAATCTAGGCCCAGAAACACCTAAACTGTGCTCTGATACCACTAAATGTGACGCCCCTTACCCGTGTACAGTATACCCGAGTAAGTGATGCCACACGGTGTACCGGCACACTCTAATATACCTTAATTAATTTATATCATGCTTTTGAATATAATTTATGAAATATAATTTATTTAAGCCATTTATCAAAAGTATTATTTATGTGAGGTTCCGAAAATTTTAAAGAAAATTCGGCGGAGTACCGGCTAAAAATGGAGAAAACAGTTCTTCGGAACCTGTGAAAAAACACTTTCAATATTCACATTCAATCATTCCCAAACTCCAATATACAAAATCTCAACAATTTTTCAATTTCAGGTCTCAACAACCTTTTCATTTCTCAAACATCCATTTCTCAGAATACTCATATACAAACAACAAATAATGCTCAAATTTTGCATTCATGACCATAACTTTCATTATTTACATGAACATCAAAATACATTACATAATTCTAAATACATATGAGAAAATAAAAATTTGTTACAAAATGCCAAAATGACACCTAGTGTCCTACCAAAGCTCTGCAGAAGTTGAGGTGACACGAACACTGTGCAGAACTGCAGGATGGACTCACCCAGTCTGCGGTCTACTGGGCTCACGATCTGTATCTCCAGAACCTACGCGTGGCAAAAGCAACGCGCTAAGCAATAATGCTTAGTGGTGCAATAATAAGATAAAAGAAAATAGCAAAAAAATAAACATGTAGTGAATGTATATGTTTTATTTGTTTTGAATTTGTATATCATTTACTTTGTCCATTTTCATTCATTTGGTTGCCCAAGTAACCTACACTAGACGACTGGACTGGATAAATGGGTAAACTGGCACTGGGTATCAAGTACCTTGGGCCGTCACACCATCGGTCACATATGCATCTCCCGGTGTGCAACAGAACAGCTATCAAGCTGTGATAACATCAGGCACAAGGCCAAAGCTCAATACAAGGTCAGAATGGCTAGAAGCCATAAAATCACAGAATGGCATATTGCCATGTGCAGTACTGCTAACTGAACCCTATTGGCATGCCAAACTATCCAAACCAATCTTGTTCGGTATACTAGGGCATTTGAAACTTTTAAATTCTTCAATTTGTGAATTTCAAGTTTTGGTGTCACTATTCACCTCATTGGTCAACAAAAATGTTGACTTTTGGATAGAAAATATGTACATTGACTTTGGCACTCCCAACATACCACATTTGGCATTCAAAACTTGTTGGCATTAAGCATTTATACCATTTCAAAGTTTAAACCAAGGGAAGCAGAATTTTCAGTTTTTGTGACCCAATTTTACTGTTCCATTGGACACTGTTATAGTGGGAATTTGAAGAAATGGTAAACATGAAAGTTGTTCCTTATTTTGTCTAGTTGAATTTCTTTTTTTGAATCACTCCATTTGGAGTTTTGTAGCTCCAGATATGGTCCAAAAACCACAACTGGCCGAATTTCCATTCTGCAGAAATTACCATATCTACAGTAACATGAACAGTGACTGTGATTGCATGTTTGAATAGGTTCTGGCCATAATTTGGGGTAGGTTTCTTCATGAAAGTTGTTTTTCTATGTCTTAACTTGTTGCTGCAAAAATTTCAGGTCAATTGACCATATCTACAGTGAGTTATGGCCAAATGAACAGTTACTATTCATCTGGTCATTTCTGCAGGTGCTGTTGCAGGGTATTTGGATTGGGGCCAACTTTTGGTCCTCTTGATTTGGTGTTTTGGGCATGGTTTCTTCAGCAAAAATGTGCCATTATAAGCCTAGTTTCATGTCCAATTGGCCAAACACCAATTGGACCAACACAGCCAAAGATATGGCTGTCCAAGTGGACTGAAATTTCAGTCACCCTGCTGCACTCACAAGGCAGCATACTCATTCACTTTGCCATGCTACATTTCAGTCCAAATTATGGTCAACTTACCTAAAATGGTCACTAATTGACCATTAAAATGTTCACTAACAATTTCCTAAGCCAAGTCAAATTTTCACTCCTCAAAACCCTAATTTCCATATAAGTTTTCACAACATGCTTTAATTAACTATCTCATTCACTATCCACATGCATACATGGTTTAAATATAATCTCTAATCCACTTTAAGTCCATCAAAACACTCCATTATTGTTCCTTCAATAGGGCTGCTGAAATCCATGGTATGTATACACATACTTTTTGTTCATTTAAGTTACAAATCCTTACTCAATTCAAGTCACTATCATGGAATATAAGAGTTTTAAGTAAATAGGTGCACTAACCTCTTGTAGGCAGATTTTTCCCAACTCAAAACTTCACTTTCTTTCCTCTTCTTAGCTGCCAAAAGCTTCCCCAAGAGATATGGTCAAGTTTTAATAAAAGGGGTTAGGGTTTAGTGGTGTAACAAAGGGAGAAAGGGAGCTTGCTTGAAGCTTTAATGGAGGTTGGGATGGGTCAAGGGTTTTGGCTGGTTTTTGGGGAGGGAGATGGCTGCTGTATTTTTGGTTATTTTGGTCTTCATTTTGTCTCTTTTATTAGTTAGTCAAATGGTTGCTTAATTGTGATTGGTTATGGTTTTTAATGACATCACCATGATATCATAAATAAGTCTTTTTCCCCATTTTCTTTTCTTTTCTCCACTACTCATTTCCAATTTAATTTCTAGTAATGTTTATTCATATTTTATGTCATATTAATTATTTACTCAACTGGACAAGTCGGCCAAAAATCACCTCTGAAGGCGAAATGACCAAAATGCCCTCCGTTTGGCTTAACGGGTCAAAATTGTCTGTACCGATTGAAAAATTTTTTTCTAAATATTTTCTTGGCATTCTAATGCCATAGGAACCTCAATAACCCTTCTCTAGAGTGCCAAAAATTATTTTATAATTTTTCCCCCGGGTCTAGGGCTCTTAGTTGCGAGAACCGCAACTTCCCTTTGGGTTACCCATCGCTTGGGCACCGGCTCATTTGACTTGATTGTATTTTATTTCTAAATTTTTTTTTCTAAATTTTTCTTATTAATATTTGAGTTAATTATGGTCCCTCACTTTAGTTTAAATATTTTTCCGGACGTTCTAGCTGTCCGGACCGACACCGGTCACCGAAACAGTAGAATGTACGGAGGGTGTTACAACTCTTCCCCTCTAATTTAAATTTCTTCCTCGAAATTTACCTGAGGCAAATAGTTGAGGGAAGTGTTGCCTCATCGTCTCTTCACTTTCCCAAGTTGCCTCCTCGGTGTTGTGGTGCCTCCAAAGCACTTTCACCAGTGGAATCTGCTTGTTCCTCAACTCTTTCACTTCCCGAGCTAGAATCCGTAGAGGTTCTTCTTCATATGTCAAATCCGGTTGTATTTCAATTTCTTCCCTGGAGATGACATGTGAAGGATCTGAGCGGTATCTTCTGAGCATGGACACGTGGAACACATTGTGGATCTTGTCCAGCTCTGGTGGTAAAGCTAGCCTATAGGCCACTGGACCCACACGTTCAATGACTTCATATGGGCCAATGAACCTAGGGCTCAACTTACCTTTTCTTCCAAACCTCAATACCTTCTTCCACGGTGACACCTTGAGGAACACTTTGTCGCCAACCACATATTCTATTTCTTTTCTCTTCAGGTCGGCATAAGATTTCTGTCTGTCTGAGGCAACCTTCAGATTGGCTTTGATTAGTTTCACTTTCTCCTCAGTCTGTTTCACCAGGTCTGGCCCCACCAGTTTGTCTTCTCCCAATTCAGTCCAGCACACTGGAGTTCTACATTTTCTCCCATACAGTGCTTCATATGGGGCCATTTGGATGCTAGCTTGGTAGCTATTATTGTATGCAAATTCTGCCAGTGGGAGGTATCTATCCCAACTTCCCTCAAACTCAATGACACAACTCCTCAGCATATCCTCAAGGACCTGACATATATTTCATGTTATTATTATCATTTCAATTCAATATTTGTATCAATTTCATTGGTTTCAATTATTTACCTGGATTACTCTTTCTGATTGCCCATCCGTCTGAGGATGGAAAGCTATGCTGAAGTGGAGTTGTGCACCCAAGGATTCATGCAACTTCTTCCAAAATCTCGATGTAAACCTTGGGTCTCGATCAAATATGATGGAAAGTGGAATTCCATGCAGTCTAACTATCTCACTGATATACAATTCTGCTAACTTCTCCAGTGAGTAGTCAGTCCTAACTGGCAGAAAGTGTGCTGACTTTGTCAATCTATCAACTATCACCCATACTGCATCATGTTTCTTCTGGGTGAGAGGTAGACCACTTACAAAATCCATGGTGACCCGATCCCATTTCCATTCAGGTATGCGTATAGGCTGTAGCAAACCTGATGGAACTTGATGTTCTGCCTTGACTTGCTGACATGTCAAGCATTTAGTCACATAGTTACTTATATCCCTCTTCATACCAGGCCACCAATACTGAAGCTTTAGATCATGATACATCTTTGTACTTCCTGGGTGCATAGCATATACACTGGTGTGTGCCTCTTTTAGAATACTGGCCTTCAATTCCCCATCATCTGGTACACACAGTCTTCCTTTGTAATGCAGACACCCATCTGCTTTCACCCCATAGTCAGTTGCTTTTCCCTCTGAGATTTTGCTCATAATAGCCATTAACTTTTCATCTGCCCTTTGCCCATCTAAAATCTACTGTAGCAGGTTTGGCCTCACTTGCAACTCAGCCAAAATAGCTCTATCTCGAACCAAATATAGTCGGGCATTCAATGATCTCAAAGCTGTCATGGATTTTCTGCTCAAAGCATCAGCAACTACATTTGCCTTCCCAGGATGGTAGTCAATTACACAATCATAATCCTTCAGGAACTCAATCCATCGCCTCAGTCTAAGGTTGAGCTCCTTCTGAGTTGGCAAATATTTTAGGCTTTTGTGGTCTGTGTAAATGTAGCACTTTTCACCATACAAGTAGTGCCTCCATATCTTGATCACAAGCATAAGATAATTGCTGCAAGCTCTAGATCATGGGTAGGGTAATTCTGTTTATGTGGCCTTAGTTGCCTGGAAGCATAGGCGACCACCTTCCCCTCTTACATCAATACACACCCTAACCCATTATGAGAGGCATCACTATAGACCACAAAGTCCTTTCTTGACACTGGCTGTGTTAACACTGGTGCCTCTGTCAACATAGCCTTCAACTTCTCAAAACTGGTCTGACACTTGTCATTCCAGTCAAATCTGACATTCTCGTGTAACAACTTGGTCATTGGAGCAGCTATTAAGGAAAATCCTTCACAAATCTTCAGAATACCCACTAGCCCCAAGAAGCTTCGACTCGGTTGTATTTCTGGGAGGCTTCCATTCCATCACTGCTTCTATTTTCTTGGGATCCACCCTAATCCCATCAGCTGACACTATGTGTCCAAGGAATGCAATCTCATTCAACCAAAAGTCACACTTGGACAACTTAGCATACAGCTTCTTTTCTCTCAGGGTTTGCAGAACAATCCTCAAATGCTCATCATGTTCTTCCCTGGTCTTGGAATACACCAAAATATCATCAATAAAGACCACTACGAACCGATCTAAGTGTGTAACACCCCTCACCCGACTACAGTGTAGTCGAGCAAAGTGTGCTACATTCGGTGCCGGAGCACCCTATCTTATCTTAGTTTATTCCTTTCATATTTTGATCTCGTTATATTTTAATATTAATTATTTTTCGACGGAGAAACCAGCGGAGTTTCCCCTATTTTATTACCAGTTGACGTATTTTACTATTTACCTGTTTGAAAGTTTCAATAATATTTTACAAATAAAATCTCATCAATTATTTTCATAACTATCTCATAATTCACATCTCATTCATATATCTCAATTTCAAATTCATTTCCATGCATTATCTATATATTTCAAATCTGTCTTCGAATCCATACAATCTCATTCATGCTTAAATCACTTAAGTAAAATTTTCAAATTTCTTTAATTTACATAATTTCATAATTTACATGATATATAAATTAATTACATATGAAAAAGCTAATTTATTAAATTATATTTTAATACAATATCTAGCATTTTATACTAAATACAAAATATGATCTATATGGGCCCTATCTATATGCATTGCTGAGGAGGTGACAACCTTGAATACTCCAGCCACTTCTGCAAATCTAGACTCCAAAAATCTTAGTCAAAGTACCTGCGCGAGGAAACAAATCCATCGCGCTAAGCATTGCTGCTTAGTGGTGCAATAATAGAACAATAAAATAAAATATACAAATAAAGAAAGAACGAAGCATAATTGAATATTTAAGAATCAATTTAATTTAATACAATGTGTCTAATATTAATTATCTTTTGTTCTCATTTGTTTCGCTTTGGAAGCGTTTAATTCCGAAATTCACAGTGATGATGTACAACATACAGAATAAATAAAAAATACTCAGTTTATATTTATATGGCAATAGAAGATACATTTAAAATATTTAGTTAAGTTATACCTATTTTTGCAACTCTTTTATAATTTTACTTAACAATTTTTATGTGGTTTGGATTATTTCATAATTCTAACTAATTCTTTTGAAGTCTTATTAACTCATTTATTTGATTTCTAATATTTTTAATTACTAATAGTCTTAATTTATTTCAATAGATTACAATGCCCAAGTAACCTATGACAGGCTGACTAAACTGGATAACAGGTCGTTGGCACAGGACACCACGGTGCCTCGGGCCGTCATACCATGGGACGCAGAACGTCAACCACGTATGCAGTCAGTATGGCTAAAAAGCCATGATAACACATAATCGGGCATAAAAGCCATGAATGATGGCATAAAGCCATGAATGCGGGCATAAAGCCATGAATACAGGCATAAAGCCTTTCGCAGTACTGCTAAAACAATACCCTATTGGCATGCCAATCTATCCATTCTGACACACGTGTCTAGGCAATACAAGGGCACATAATATCATTAAATATTAACATATTGTGTTTATGAATTCATTATTTCATGATAAATTTCAATTATAATTCATACATTCATTTGATCATTTATATGATCACAATTCACATCAATTATCCTTTTATACCATTGTACTCAAAATACTTCTCCTTTCTATAATAATGAGAACTAATGTCTCATTCATACATTAATATAGTTCATTTATTCATTCATTATGTTATTCATATTGATCACAATTCTAAACAATGGTTCATATGTACCATTGTATTGAAAACATTTTTCCTTTCTCATTTATACATTCAAGAATCTACTTATGTAATTACAAATTTTATATTTCAAGTTGAGTTACTAATATTTTATGAATTTCATTTGTGATGGGCATATAGGCCCTAACTATCTATTCACATCAATTAGGTGACTTATTTTTCATGTTTCAAGTAATCCATGAATATTTCATGGATTTCAAATTTATGGCCTTAATTTCTTTTTAACAATTTTGACTAAGATACATAGTCCACATTTGTCATACAATTCTAAGCATTTATGTGATAGGCATATAGGCCCTAACTATCTATTCACATCAATTAGGTGACTTATTTTCCATGTTTCAAGTAATCCATGAATATTTCATGGATTTCAAATTTATGGCCTTAATTTCTTTTTAACAATTTTGACTAAGATACATAGTCCACATTTGTCATACAATTCTAAGCATTTAAGCTTAGAATTGGTTCTAGGTCTTCATCTTAGTTTGTTACTCATTTTGATTACTATTCACCTTACTAGTCAACCAAAATATTGACTTTTCATACTTAAGGAATATGTTAATTCTAATTACACCAAGACCCCACATTTTGAGTTTTACATTTGCTAGTATTAATTGCCAATTGCAATTTAAAGTCCCCTAGATGCATTTCTAATTTCAAATTTTGAATTTCAAGTTTTGGTGTCACTATTTACCTTATTGGTCAACAAAAATGTTGACTTTTGGATAGAAAATAGGTATATTGGTTTTGACACTCCCAACATGCCACATTTTGCATTTAAAATTTGTTGGAATTAACTCCTAAATCCATTTCCAAACCTAAAACCTAGAGAGCGGAATTTTCAATTTTTGTGACCCAACTTTACTGTTCCATTGGGCCCTGTTGCAGTGGGAATTTGAGGAAATGGTAAACATGAAAGTTGTTCCTTATTTTGTCTAGTTGAATTTCCTTTTTTGAATGACTCCATTTGGAGTTTTGTATCTCCAGATATGGTCCAAAAACCACAGCTTGCCGGATTTCAAATCTGCAGAATTTACCAAATCTACAGTACCATGAATAGTGACTGTGACTGCCATTTGGGTTAGGTTCTGGTCATAATTTGGGGTAGGTTTCTTCATGAAAGTTGTTTGTCTATGTCTTAACTTATTTCTGTAAAAAGTTCAGGTCAATTGACCATATCTACAGTGAGTTATGGCCAAATGAACAGTTACTGTTCATTTGGTCATTTCTGCAGGTGCTGTTGCAGGGTATCCGGATTGGGGCCAACTTTTGGTCCTCTTGCTTTGGTCTTTTGGGCATGGTTTCTTCAGAAAAAATGTGCCATTATAAGCCTAGTTTCATGTCCAATTGGCCAAACACCAATTGGACTAACACAGCCAAAGGTATGGCAGTCCAAGTGGACTGAAATTTCAGTCACCCTGCTGCTGTCCCTAGGCAGCATACTCCTTCACTTTGCCATGCTATATTTCAGTCCAAATTATGGTCAACTTACCTAAAATGGTCACTAATTGACCATTAAAATGTTCTCTAACAATTTCCTAAGCCAAGCCAAATTTTCACTTCTCAAAACCCTAGCATCCATTTCAATTTACCCATACACCTTAGTTAGCACACTAGTTCATTATCCATGCATATATATACCTTAAATATCATTTCTAGCCCACTCTAAGTCCATTAAAACAATCAAACTCATCCTTCCTTAGGGCTGCCGAAAATTGAAGATACTCTAACATATATAATTTACTTCAAACATAATCTCTAGTCCATTTAAGTTACAATTTCCTACTAAATTCAAGTCCCTAACATGGAAATAAAGAAATCTTTGCATAAGTAAGCACTAACCTTGAATGGGGCAGAATTTCAAGCTACCCAAACTCCTTCTTTCTTCTTCTTTTGGCTGCCTAGAGGTTACTCAAGTTGCTAGGTTAATTTTTTGTGAAGCTAGGTTATGATTTTGTTGGGTAGAAATGGGTGAATCAAGCTTTGAAAAGCTTGAATATACTTAGCTATGGAAGAGAGGTCACGTATTGGAGGAAGAAGAAGAAGAAGAAGAGCAGAATTTTTAGGTCCATTTGTCTCTTTTATTAGTTACTTAAATGGTTGTTTAATTGTGATTGGTGGGAATTTTTAAATGACCTCATATTGATGTCATTATTTGCATTATATGGATTTTTCTTTTCTTTTCTTTTCTACTACATTTCAATTTAATTTTTAGCATTATTTATTCATATTTTGAATCATAATAATTATTTACTTAACTGGACAAGTAGGCCAAAAATCACCTCTGAAGGCGAAATGACCAAAATGCCCTCCGTTTGGCTTAACGGGTCAAAATTGTCTGTACCGATTGAAAAATTTTTCTAAATATTTTCTTGGCATTCTAATGCCATAGGAACCTCAATGACCCTTCTCTGGAGTCCCAAAAATTACTTTATGAATTTTTCCCCCAGTCTAGGGCTCCTAGTTGCGAGAACCACAACTTCCCTCTGGATTACCCATCGCTTGGGCACCGGCTCATTTGACTTGATTGTATTTTATTTCTTAAATTTTTACTAAATTTTTCTTATTAATATTTGGGTTAATTATGGTTCCTCGCTTTAGTTTAAATATTTTTCCGGACGTTCTAGCTGTCCGGACCGACACCTGTCACCGGAACAGTAGAATGTACGAAGTTGCTACAGTGAGGGTGTTACAAAGTGTGGATGGAAGATACGGTTCATAAGGTCCATGAATGCCGCTGGTGCATTTGTTAGGCCAAAGGGCATCACTAGAAACTCATAATGCCCATATCGGGTCCTGAATGCAGTCTTTGGCACTTCTGCATCCTTCACCCTCAACTGATGATACCCTGATCTGAGATCAATCTTAGAAAATACTCCTGCTCCCTTCAACTGATCAAACAGATCATCAATTCTAGGCAACGGATATTTGTTCTTCACAGTCACTTTATTCAACTACCGGTAATCGATGCATAGCCTCAAAGTCCCATCCTTCTTTTTCACAAACAAAGACCGAGCTCCCCATGGTGACACACTGGGCGTATGAACCCCTTATCAAGCAACTCTTGCAATCGTGTTTTCAACTCCTCAATGCAGGTGCCATCCTATAAGGAGCAATGGAAATGGGTGCTGTACCCGGCAGTGTCTCAATAGCAAATTCAACTTCCCTTTCTGGTGGCAAACCAGGCAATTCTTCAGGAAATGCCTCTGGGAAGTCTTTTACTGTGGGTATGTCACTCAGATTTGGCTTAGCCTGCCTAGTATCCACCACATGTGCTAGGTAGGCTTCATAGCCTTTTCTCATCATTCTTTTTGCAACTGTGGCTGAGATAACATTGGACAGGAAATCTGTCCTTTCACCCACAACAGTGATCTCATTACCCTGAGAAGTTTTCAGAGAAATTCTCTTCAGTTTACAATCAACCATTGCCTGATGACATGACAACCAATCCATTCGCAAAATCACGTCAAACTCGTGGAAGGGCAACTCAATCAGGTCTGCCAAGAATTCACACCCCTGAATCCTTAACGGGCAACCCTTGTACACTTTGTTCACTACTATACTGTGGCCCAATGGATTAGTGACCAGAATGTCTTGGTAACTCTCCCCTACTAATATCCCCCTTTCTACGGGTAAGTTGATGCAGATGTATGAATGAGTGGATCCTGGATCCACCAATGCATGCGCAGGTGTATTGTAGAGGGAGAACGTACCCCTGATGACGTCCGGGGCATCTTGCTCCTCTTGAGCTCTAATAGCATAAGCTCTTGCTGGTGGTCTGCTGTCAGGCCTCTCTGCTGGCTCAGATGCAGGCCTCTATGATGGTCCCACTGCCTCAGATTTGCCAGATTTTCTACCCATCTGTGGTGCAGGAGCAGGTCTGTCTACTTGTGTTGGAGCAGCTGTAGTAGTTCTGCGTGGAGAGTTCCTTAACTGATGCTCTGTTGACCCACACCTTAAGCAGGCACCAGTTACTCTCCAACACTCCCCCTTGTGCCACTTCAGGCAGTGTGGACATGCAGAAGTTGCTGGGGCTGGTCCCCTGAACCCCATCCCTGGAGAGCTGCCCACTGATGGTGTGGACTGACCTCTCCTAGGGGTGAACTGTGGCCTGGGCCCCTGAGACTGACCCTGACCTTGTGGTTGACCTGAACTCTGTGCAGGTGGACCCTTGAACTTCTTCCCAAATGCAGGAGCTGAACTAGACTGACCTGGGCCCCTCTTCTGCTGTCTCTCCCTTCTAGTCTGCTCGCTGATTCTAACCTTTTCAACCTTTATTGCAGCTTCCACTAAATTGGTGAAGTCAGTGATTCCCAAGGCAGTGATCATAATCTTTATGTTGTCATTTAGTCCCTCTTCGAATCTCTTGCACCTTTCAGCTTCATTAGGGACTATCTCCCTTCCATAGCGGCTCAATCTTACGAATTCCTTCTCATACTCGCCATCGACAACAAGCTTCGCCTCGTGTTAATGAATTTCCTTCTTCTCTCTTCAAGGTATACAGTACCCACATATTTTTTCTTGAATTCTGAGAGAAAGAAGTCCCATGTTACTATTTCCATCAGATTTCATCGACACCGTATCCCACCATTCATAGGCATCATCTTGTAACAGAGATATGGCAGCTTCCAAGTTTTGTTCAGGGGTGCAGTGGAGTTGTTTTAACACTTTGCCTGTTCTGTTCAACCAATTTTCGGCTGTAACAGAATCATCTTCTCTCTTGCCATAGAAGTCCACTGCTCCAAACTTTCTTAGCCTTTCCAGGTGTGATTTCTGCTGTGGAGCTGGTGGTGGTGGTGGAGCTGGCATTACCCCGGCCATTTGTCTAAAGAAATCGGCCATTTGCTGGAACATGGCCTGTGGAGGCCGAGGTGCTCGCTCGAGCCGGGCGAAGTAGGTTCTCCCCTACCCCTAGTCTCAGCTGCTGCAGGTGGAGCATGACTCTCCACTTCCTCCTCGACTGCTCTCTGTGATGTAGGGTCCATATCCTATTCAAAATAAGAAAGATAAACAGATCTGCATTAGTGTCACCTCAACTCTTACAAATGCAATGCATGGTATGGACTCAATCTAGGCCCAGAAACGCCTAAACCGTGCTCTGATACCACTAAATGTGACGCCCCTTACCCGTGTACAGTATACCCGAGTAAGTGATGCCACACGGTGTACCGGCACACTCTAATATACCTTAATTAATTTATATCATGCTTTTGAATATAATTTATGAAATATAATTTATTTAAGCCATTTATCAAAAGTATTATTTATGTGAGGTTCCGAAAATTTTAAAGAAAATCCGGCGGAGTACCGGCTAAAAATGGAGAAAACAGTTCTTTGGAACCTGTGAAAAAACACTTCCAATATTCACATTCAATCATTCCCAAACTCCAATATACAAAATCTCAACAAATCTTCAATTTCAGGTCTCAACAACCTTTTCATTTCTCAAACATCCATTTCTCAGAATACTCATATACAAACAACAAATAAATGCTCAAATTTTGCATTCATGACCATAACTTTCATTATTTACATGAACATCAAAATACATTACATAATTCTAAATACATATGAGAAAATAAAAATTTGTTACAAAATGCCAAAATGCAGAAGTTGAGGTGACACGGACACTGTGCAGAACTGCAGGATGGACTCACCCAGTCTGCGGTCTACTGGGCTCACGATCTGTATCTCCAGAACCTATGCGTGGAAAAAGCAACGCGCTAAGCAATAATGCTTAGTGGTGCAATAATAAGATAAAAGAAAATAGCAAAAAAATAAACATGTAGTGAATGTATATGTTTTATTTGTTTTGAATTTGTATATCATTTACTTTGTCCATTTTCATTCATTTGGTTGCCAAAGTAACCTACACTAGACGCATCGGATCGATAAACGGGTAACCGCATCGTATCAAGTACTCGGGCCATCACACCATCGGTCACATATGCATCTCCTGTGCAGTAACAAATATCAAGTCGTGATAACATCGCACAAGGCCAAAGCTCAATACAAGGTCGAATGGCTAGAAGCCATAAAATCACGTAATGGCATATTGCCATGTGCGATCGCTAATCGAACCCTATTGGCATGCCAAACTATCCAAACCAATCTTGTTAGGTATACTAGGGCATTTGAAACTTTTAAATTCTTCAATTTGTGAATTTCAAGTTTTGGTGTCACTATTCACCTCATTGGTCAACAAAAATGTTGACTTTTGGATAGAAAATATGTACATTGACTTTGGCACTCCCAACATACCACATTTGGCATTCAAAACTTGTTGGCATTAAGCATTTATACCATTTCAAAGTTTAAACCAAGGGAAGCAGAATTTTCAGTTTTTGTGACCCAATTTTACTGTTCCATTGGACACTGTTGCAGTGGGAATTTGGAGAAATGGTAAACATGAAAGTTGTTCCTTGTTTTGTCTAGTTGAATTTATTTTTTTGAATCACTCCATTTGGAGTTTTGTAGCTCCAGATATGGTCCAAGAACCACAGCTTGCCGGATTTCCATTCTGCAGAAATTACCATATCTACAGTAACATGAACAGTGACTGTGATTGCATGTTTGAATAGGTTCTGGCCATAATTTGGGGTAGGTTTCTTCATGAAAGTTGTTTTTCTATGTCTTAACTTGTTTCTGTAAAAATTTCAGGTCAATTGACCATATCTACAGTGAGTTATGGCCAAATGAACAGTTACTATTCATTTGGTCATTTCTGTAAGTGCTGTTGCAGGGTATCCGGATTGGGGCCAACTTTTGGTCCTCTTGCTTTGGTCTTTTGGGCATGGTTTCTTCAGCAAAAATGTGCCATTATAAGCCTAGTTTTATGTCCAATTGGCAAAACACCAATTGGACCAACACAGCCAAAGATATGGCTGTCCAAGTGGACTGAAATTTCAGTCAGCCTACTGCACTCACAAGGCAGCATACTCATTCACTTTGCCATGCTACATTTCAGTCCAAATTATGGTCAACTTACCTAAAATGGTCACTAATTGACCATTAAAATGTTCTCTAACAATTTCCTAAGCCAAGTCAAATTTTCACTCCTCAAAACCCTAATTTCCATATAAGTTTTCACAACATGCTTTAATTAACTATCTCATTCACTATCCACATGCATACATGGTTTAAACATAATCTCTAATCCACTTTAAGTCCATCAAAACACTCCATTATTGTTCCTTCAATAGGGCTACCGAAATCCATGGTATGTATACACATACTTTTTGTTCATTTAAGTTACAAATCCTTACTCAATTCAAGTCACTATCATGGAATATAAGAGTTTTAAGTAAATAGGTGCACTAACCTCTTGTAGGCAGATTTTTCCCAACTCAAAACTTCACTTTCTTTCCTCTTCTTGGCTGCAAAAAGCTTCCCCAAGAGATATGGTCAAGTTTTAATGAAAGGGGTTAGGGTTTAGTGGTGTAACAAAGGGAGAAAGGGAGCTTGCTTGAAGCTTTAATGGAGGTTGGGATGGGTCAAGGGTTTCGGCTGGTTTTTGGAGAGGGAGATGGCTGCTGTATTTTTGGTTATTTTGGTCTTCATTTAGTCTCTTTTATTAGTTAGTCAAATGGTTGCTTAATTGTGATTGGTTATGGTTTTTAATGACATCACCATGATGTCATAAATAAGTCTTTTTCCCCATTTTCTTTTCTTTTCTCCACTGCTCATTTCCAATTTAATTTCTAGTAATGTTTATTCATATTTTATGTCATATTAATTATTTACTCAACTAGACAAGTCGGCCAAAAATCACCTCTGAAGGCGAAATGACCAAAATGCCCTCCGTTTGGCTTAACGGGTCAAAATTGTCTGTACCGATTGAAAAATTTTTTTCTAAATATTTTCTTGGCATTCTAATGCCATAGGAACCTCAATAACCCTTCTCTGGAGTCCCAAAAATTATTTTATAATTTTTCCCCCGGGTCTAGGGCTCCTAGTTGCGAGAACCGCAACTTCCCTTTGGGTTACCCATCGCTTGGGCACCGGCTCATTTGACTTGATTGTATTTTATTTCTAAATTTTTTTTTCTAAATTTTTCTTATTAATATTTGAGTTAATTATGGTCCCTCACTTTAGTTTAAATATTTTTCCGGACGTTCTAGCTGTCCGGACCGACACCGGTCACTGGAACAGTAGAATGTACGAAGTTGTTACCGGGAGGGTGTTACAATGGTCTTTATTATTTGGATAATAATGATAAATACAAAATGAATGCAAGCAATCTAAAAGAATACAATGCCATGGTGAAAATCAACTCAAGTTCAAAATATATTTGGCACTTAAGATTAGGTCATATTGCAGAAGATAGGATTGCAAAACTGAAGAAAATGGGGATTTTATCCTTATTGGGTTCTGAACCTACTCCAACTTGTGAATCCTGCCTTCACGGAAAAATGACTAGATTACCCTTTGTTGGACAAGGACTAAGAGCTGAAAATATTTTGGAGCTAATACATAGTGATATATGTGGTGTAACACCCCTATTTGTATAGCCTAGTACATTTTACTGTTCCGATGACCAGTGTCGGTCCAGATAATTAAGAGAAGTAGAATCACATCTAAGACACCTAGATAAGCCCTGAATACAAATAATTAGTAATTGCCAAATAGTTAAGTATAAAGAAGAAAAACAAAGCATAAAAAGTTAAATGAGCCGGGAGTCACAGCGATGGGTGACCTTCTTGGGAAGTGACTGTGAGGTCAGTCTTAACCCGAATTTCGAACCAGAAAATGTGAAGTCGCGGTCCTTAGGACTATTGCGAACACAGTGGAAAAGAGAAAATCACAGAAAGAGTTGTTAAACAGGTCAAATAATTAGGTCAGGGATCCGGAAGAAATATCAAATAACTTGCAAACCGAATTGAACCAGCGAGGGGCAATTTGGTCAATTC
The DNA here is from genome assembly GCF_030052815.1 of Hevea brasiliensis. NCBI lineage: Eukaryota > Viridiplantae > Streptophyta > Magnoliopsida > Malpighiales > Euphorbiaceae > Hevea > Hevea brasiliensis. Next base: position 75,998,229 of record NC_079494.1, read on the forward strand.
ACTCCTAGAGCTTACTCCTAACCTAACTGTCCAATAAAATTGAAGAAAAGAAAATTTTGGGATCAAGAATTAAATTAAAGAACTAGTGAAAAAATAAATGCAAAAAAAAAAAAGTTTAGTTACATCGTGCTTACATCATTATTGTGACATAAGCATGACATAATAATTATAATTTTTAATTATGAGAATTGTGGATAAATATACACAAATTAAAAGTCAAATAAATGGAATTAAAAAGAAAAAAAAAATTTAGTCATCTTCAACCTCTTTTAGCCGTCCCTCTCTCCTCTCTCTCTTCTCTCCTTAATTTCCTCCATAGCCATGAAAATTCAAGCTTTCAAAGCTTGAATCAACCCCATAAATCCCATAATTTTCTTGTATAAATCTTATTGTAGGATCTTGGCAACCTTATTGAGAACAAAAAGGAAGAAGAATTTAGAAGAATTGGAGCTTTTGGAAAAACTTCAATTGAGGTAAGTTGATCCAACCTTTTTCTTTAAGTAGAAATGTTTGAATTAGAGTAGAAATGGATGGAATTACATGAAGAATTTTGAAAAATTGCATGAAGTGAACCCATAGAGAAATTTTGGCCAGCCTTAGGTTAGGGTTGAAAAGAATGATTTTGATATGTTTGATTGGTTGTTAAGGTTGAATGAAGTATGTAAACATTAGATGTACACTTTGATTGCATTAAATTACACAAAAATGTAACTAGGGTTTTGAGCATGTGAAAAATTGGAAAAAAAATTTTAGAATTAGTCAAATGATGTAGTTGACCTTACTTGAGTTGAGAAATGGTCAATTATGACCATTTGTGGTGTGTATGAATTGTTGGAACCAAGTTTTAATTCGGATAGGTTAGGGTCAGTATGCAGGCAGCTTGACCTAGCTCCCTTTCAGGGACCAAAACTGAAAATTTACCAACCCAATTGGTGTGAGGCCAATTGGGAATGAAACTAGACAAAAAATGGACTATTTTTCTTTGGGAATCATGCTTAGAAAGTGACCATAACTTAGTGAATAATTAGGCCAAATCCGGAATTGGGCACACTGACCTGTACAAAAATGACTAAATGAATAGTAGTTACATAAATGATCATAACTTGGTCTTGGAAGGTCCAAATGACCTGAATTTTATATAGATAGAAAGCTGAGACATAGCCATACAACTTTCATGAAGGAAACAAACCTAAGCTTTGACCATAACCTGTCGAAAATGTCACCTACAGTCAATGTACAAAAATTGCCAAAATCCAAAAAAAGCCCAGAAATCTGGGTAACACTAAATCTGGCCAGCCATATTAAAATGGTCATAACTTAGGCTACAAAAGTCCAAATGGAGTGAGTCAAAAAGGGAGATAAAGTTAAGACAATAAGGAACAACTTTTATGAAAAAAACTTAGCCAAATTACCACAGCAACTTGACGAATGGAATAGTGCAAAACAGGGCACCAAATCTAAAATTTTGGAAATTTCACCTAAGAGACTTAAAATTTGAGGAAACAACTAAAACCAACAAATTAGGTAACCAAAATGTGATATGTGGGTGAAATTGAAATTCCTATACCTATTAAGCATGAGAAAGTCAATAATTTGCCTTGAATAGTGTCATGAATAGTAACTCCAAAATACAAATTTTAAAGAATGTCAGGTTAAGCATAAAAAAGCTAGATATAAATAGATTTGAATTTATTTTTGGATTTATGATAAATTATGATACTGAAACACTGTAAAATTGTGTGTTTCAGTTGAAAAGAATACCAGGAAAGAAGCCGAGGCATCGAGTCAAGGCCAAGAGGCGACTCGTATAAGGTTTGTGCACAACATAAATATTCTTTGAAATTCCTTTGCAAAATGCATGAAATGAATTGTGTTTTACTATTATTGTAAAATGGTGATTGAAATGTGTATTATGCTTTTGACTTAAATTGTTGAAAGTTTACTTATATGTGTTTGAAATGGCAATAAATTTTTAATAAATTACTAAGACAGTTTTGAAACCACAGTGTCATGACCATATATTTGAATGCCTCACTAGCATAAGCAGTGGGAGGAATTAGTTTTGAATTTTGATTCTCTCTTTGGCTGAAGTGTTGAGGTGTGTGCCAATAGAGGAAGAAATTGAATGGGTACCCATAGTTTGAGCTAGCTAGCCTTGTGATTTCTCATAAGCCTCCGGCTATTGAGATGAGTATTGTTCTGAATGGCATGATATAACTGTGTGTTTTTATGAAATTCATTTTGAGACTTCCTAAATGAGATTGTTTGGACTAAAAGTTTATAAATTATGTTTTGTATCTGTCTTTCATTTTCAGTTCTGTATTTGAATAAATGTGATTTGAATTATGCACAAAATATTATTTTAGTATATTGTGCACCACTGAGTCATAGTACTCAGCGATGGCTGTTATTATTGTCGCAAATATAAAGACTAGAGGAGCAGCAGAGTGAGCTGCTGATGATCTTGGAGCTACATCCCTGAAGTTTTGTCGAGTTTAATTTTATAACCTGTTTGTAATGTTTATATTTGTGTATGTAACTGTATGTACATGTATAAACTGGTCATGAGCAGTTGTATAGAGTTTGTAATAAAATTAGTTTGGATTTTCTCATGCATATTTTGGATGATGCATGTAATTTGATTTTACTTTAATGAAAAATGAATGGAATTATTGAGTATTATTTTAGATGATAATTGAATTGAAATATTGATTTGAATTTTGGAGGTTGGAAAAATAAATTGTGTTGATTGTGTTGTAGTAGTGATGGATTTTGATGGAAAGAATTATAGGAAGTGTTTTTACAGGTTTTTGAAAAACTGTTTTCTTAAAATACACATGGCACTCTGCCGAAATATTTTCAAAAATTTGCGTAAAAATAAAATGGACAAAAATTTTAAACTAGTTTTAAAACTTCTATTAAATGTAAGAAAATGCTCACCACTTCTAAAAAGTAAGAAAATGGTTTTAAAATCCCTTGTAGGGTACTTAATGAGTTATCGGTAGGTAAAGTTCGGTAGTTCATTAGGTATTCTACGGGATCATGTTATGCCTTATAGAGGGGTAAGGTGTGACATGTTTTAGTGGTATCAGAGCGAATTTTTTGAAGTATGTTTTGACTTGTGAATTTGTGTCTTTTCTTTGATAAGTACAACTGCTCAATGTCCTTATTTGTTACATACAGTACATTACATCATAAATATGAACTAACGAAGGGAAATCTCCTTGTGATATTTGTTCAGGAGATATCCTAACTCCAAACTGAAATGGAAGAAGGGGATTGCTCTGTTGAGCAGTCTGTAGAGGCTGAGGCCTAAGGGGAAGCCCCAGCTCTCCAAAATGTCAGTGGGTTAGTGGCATCGGCCCCACAAATGCCACAGTTTCCTGCACAATTTGCCCAGCAGATGGCTGCTATGTTTCAACAGATGGCTGGTGGTATGCCTACTCAAGCTCCACCCCAGACTTCTGTGGTGTAACCTCAAGCTCCAATCAGACAATATGATAAGCTATTGAAATATGGAGTGACAAAATTTAAGGGTACAGTAGACCCTCTAGAGGCAGAGCAGTGGCTGGAGAGAATGGATAGAGTATTCAAGAAATTACACTGCCCGGATAAACTAAAATTTGAGTATTCAGTGTCTTTGCTGCAAGGGGATGCTTATGATTGGTAGAAGACCATCCCCCACATCATGGCAGAACCACCAGTATTGACCTAGGACAACTTCATTAGAGAGTTCAGACATAAATATGTCCCAGATGCATATGTGGATTAGAAATTGCAAGAATTTTTTAGTCTGAAACAAGGCAACAGATTAGTGGCAGAGTATGAGAGGGAGTTCTCCCGCTTAAGCCACTATACTGGAAGTCTCCTATCTACCAGTAGAGAAATGTGCAAGAGGTTTGAAATCGGCCTGAAGCCTAGTCTAAGAGTGCAAGTGGTCGGATTTAAATACAGCAACTTCTCTGAACTAATATCTCAAGCACTGGAAGTAGAGAGAATTGAATCAAAAGCGACACCAGTGAAAGAAAAAACAGAGAAGACTAAAAAATCAGAGAAAGATAAAGGTGGAAAATCAATAGAGCAAAGTCCCAGTAGTACCTCTGGAAAGAGGAAAAACTTTGGGGGACCAAGCAGAGGTAGAGGTGGAAGGTTTGGAAGGGGCAGATTCTCTAGACAGAGACCCCCTAAATATGGTCAGCAGTCAACCAGGAGTTCATATCCTCCCCATCCCTGTGAGACATGTGGCAAGACTCATGGGGGAGAATACTATTGGGCTACAGGAGCTTGCTTTAACTGTGGAGGCACGGGCCATCTCGCTAAGGACTGCACTAGTGCCCATAGATTTGGGCTAGCTCCTACTACTACTAAGGGATCTATTCAGAGTTTTGCTACCAGAGGTTCACAACTAGTTAGCAGAGGAAGAGGCAGAGATAGATGCAATGCTTCTGGCAGTCAGGGTAGTGTTAGCCAGTCAGCACAAAGGAGTGCTCCAGCCAGGGTTTACACGATGAGACAGTGGGAAGAGGGTGAGACTTCCAATGTTGCAGCTGGTACATTCTCTATCTCTGATCAAGATGTATTTGTATTGTTTGATCCGGGTTCAACCCACTCATATGTTAGTGCTAGCATAGTTAGTTTCCTTGCTATTCCATGTGCTAAAATGGATTTTGAAGTGTTAGTAACTAGTCCGTTAGGATAAGAGGTTCGGGCTAACCGAATATATAGATATTGTCCTTTGGTGATCCAAGGACACTTTTCTCTCAGATTTGATTGAAATGCCCTTCAGAGATTATGATATCATCTTGGGCATGGATTGGTTAGCCAGGCATCACGCCATGATTGACTGTAGACTGAAGACAGTCACTTTTGGTCTCCCTCTGTACGGTGATGTGGTAATACATGGGGAGAGGCAGTTACTGCCATCAAACATCATTTCAACTGCACTAGCCAGAAGGATGATCAGAAAGGGGTATGAAGCATACTTGGCACATGTGATAGATACCCAAGTGGGGAGTCCAGCACTGAGGGACATCCCTAAGGTATGTGATTTTCCGAATGTGTTTCCTGATGAGTTGCCAGGGTTACCATAGGAAAGAGAGGTACAGTTTGAAATTGATGTTATGCCTGGTGTGGACCCAATCTCTATAACACCATATAGAATGGCACCAGTAGAATTAAAAGAGTTAAAAGTGCAATTGCAAGAGCTGCTTGATAAGGGCTTTATTCGCCCTAGTGTGTCACCTTGGGGAGCGCCAGTATTGTTTGTTAAGAAGAAGGATGGAACTCTCCACTTATGTATTGATTATTGATAGTTGATTAAGGTGACAATAAAGAATAGATACTCATTAAGCTGCATTGATAACTTATTTGATCAGTTGAGGGGTGCAGCTGTGTTCTCCAAAATTGACCTGAGATCAGATTATTATCAGCTGAAAGTAAAAGAGCAGAGTATTCCTAAAATTGCCTTTAGAACATGCAATGGCCTTTATGAGTTCTTGGTCATGCCATTCGGGTTAACTAATGCTCTGGCTGCTTTTATGGATCTGATGAATACTATATTCAGACTATACCTCAACCAGTTTGATATGGTATTCATTGATGATATATTAGTTTATTCAAGGAGTGCAGAAGAGCATGATAGGCATCTATTGATTGTACTGCAGACTTTGAGGGAGAAACAGCTATATGCTAAATTATTGAAGTATGAATTTTGGCTGAAGGAAATATCCTTCTTGGGGCACATAGTATCGGCAGAGGGCATCAAGGTAGATCCAAGTAAGATAGAAGTTGTCCTTAATTGGAAGCCACCCAGAAATATCACTGAAATTCGTAGTTTTCTGGGTTTAGCTGGATACTACTGCCAATTTGTGAAGGGGTTCTCCATGTTGGCATCTCCATTGACTAAGCTACTTCGAAAAGATGTGAAATTTCAGTTGACGAATAAATGCCAACAGAGTTTTGATGAGTTGAAGAGGTGTTTAACTAAGGCTCCAGTCCTTACATTACCTACCCCAAGTAAAGAGTATACTGTTTACAGTGATGCTTCTCACAATGGTTTAGGCTACGTATTAATGCAAGAGCGGAATGTTATTGCCTATGCATCACGCCAGCTGAAACCGCATAAGAGGAATTATCCAACACATGACTTGGAGCTAGCAGCTATTGTGTTCACTCTTAAGATCTGGAGACACTACTTATATGGGGAGAAGTGCTATATCTACACAGATCACAAGAGTTTGAAGTATTTGGGCACTCAGAAGGAGTTGAATTTGAGACAGAGGAGATGGTTAGAGTTGATAAAAGACTATGATTGTTTGATAGACTATCAGCCAGGAAAAACGAATGTGGTGGCTGACGCCTTAAGTCGTAAGACTATGGCAAGTCTACGAGTTTCTCCTTTGTCTATGGTACATGAGTTGAGAGTTTTGCATGCCAGCTTAGAGATTAATAATAAGGAGTAGACAACAGTTGCATGGCATGTACAACCAGTGTTGATTGATCAGATTAGAATGGCTGCTCAAAATGATCAGAAGTATCAGAAGTTGTTAGAAGAAGTAAGACAAGGCAAGAAACCAGAATTCTCAGTAAGAGATGATGGTCTATTGCTACGTCAGGGCAGAATGTGCATTCCTAATGATGTTGATTTGAGACAGATCATTTTGAAGGAAGCACATGAGTCTCCTTTTGCTATGCACCCTGGTGGCACAAAATGGTATAGAGGGCTGAAAGAGCACTACTGGTGGATGGGTATGAAAAGAGATGTAGCAGAATTTGTTTCCAAATGCCTAACTTGTCAGCAAGTGAAGGCAGAGCATCAAGTACCAGCTGGTTTGTTACATCCACTACCAGTACCAAAATGGAAGTGGGAGAGAATAACTATGGATTTTGTGATGGGACATTCGAGGACACAGAAGAGTCATGATGCAGTATGGATTATAGTGGACAGACTGACCAAGTCTGCTCATTTTCTGCCTATCCGGATGGACTATAGTTTAGAAAGATTGGCCAAGTTGTATATTGATGAGATAGTAAGACTGCATGGAGTGCTAGTATCCATCGTATCAAACAGAGAACCTAGGTTCACTTTTAGATTCTGGGATAGTCTTCAGAGAGCCCTAGGAACTAGATTGAACTTCAGCACGATATTCCACCCACAGACAGATGTCCAGTCTGAGAGAGTAATTCAGATCTTGGAGGATATGCTACGGGCATGTGTGATTGAGTTTGAGGGCAGTTGGGACACACACTTGCCTTTGATTGAGTTTGCTTACAACAACAGCTACCAATCAAGCATTGAGATGCCTCCATATAAAGCTTTGTATGGTAGAAAATGTAGAACCCCGTTGTGTTGGGATGAGGTAGGCGAAAGAAAGTTGATTGGTCCATAAATTGTTTAGCAAACTGAAGAGAAAATTTGATTGATCAAAGATCGACTTAAGACTGCATCAGACCATCAGAAGTCCTATATTGATCTAAAGAGAAGGGATATTGAATATGCAATGAGTGAGAAAGTATTCCTCAAGGTTTCCCCTTGGAAGAGTCCTCATTTCATTGGGCCATATGAGGTTCTGGAAAGAGTAAGTCCTTTGACATATCATTTGGCACTACCTCCAGAGTTAGAGAAGATACATAACGTCTTCCATGTATCGATGTTAAGGAGGTATAGATCTGACCCATCTCATGTACTATCAGTGGAAGAAATAGAAGTGAGTCTAGATGTCACATATGAAGAAGAACCCATAGAGATTTTGGCATATGAGGTGAAACAGCTACGGAATAAGCAGATACCGTTAGTGAAAGTGCTGTGGAACCATCATTCAGGCCAGGAGGCTACTTGGGAATGAGGGGAGGACTTGAGGAGATAGCACCCACAGCTGTTCAGAGACTAATACCAGGTAAAATTTCGAGACGAAATTTATTTTAAAGGGGGGAGAATTGTAACACTCCTATTTATATAGCCTGATACATTTTATTGTTCCGATGACCGGTGTCAGTCTGGACAATTAAGAGAAGTAAAACCACATCTAAGACACCTAGATAAGCCCTGAATACAAATAATTAGTAATTGCCAAATAGTTAAGTATAAAGAAGAAAAACAAAGTATAAAAAGTTAAATGAGCCGAGAGTCACAGTGATGGGTGACCTTCCTGGGAAGTGACTGCGAGGTCAGTTTTAACCCGAATTTCGAACCAGAAAATGTGACGCCGCTGTCCTTAGGACTATTGCGGACACAGTGGAAAAGAGAAAATCACAAAAAAGAGTTGTTAAGCAGGTCAAATAATTAGGTCAGTGATCCAGAAGAAATATTGAATAACTTGCAAATCAGATTAAACCAGTAAGGGGCAATTTGGTCAATTCACCTCTAGAGCTGACTCCTGACCTAACTGTCCAATAAAATTGGAGAAAAAAAAGTTTTGGGATCAAGAATTAAATTAAAGAACTAGTAGAAAAATAAATGCAAAAATAAAAAAGTTTAGTTACATCATGCTTACATCATTATTGTGACAAAAGCATGACATAATAACTATAATTTTTAATTATGGGAATTATGGATAAATATACACAAATTAAAAGTCAAATAAATGGAATTAGAAAGAAAAAAAAAATTTAGTCATCTTCAACCTCTTTTAGCCATCCCTCTCTCCTCTCTCTCTTCTCTCCTTAATTTCCTCCATAGCCATGAAAATTCAAGCTTTCAAAGCTTGAATCAACCCCATAAATCCCATAATTTTCTTGTATAAATCTTATTGTTGGATCTTAGCAAGCTTATTGAGAACAAAAAGGAAGAAGAATTTAGAAGAATTAGAGCTTTTGGAAAAACTTCAATTGAGGTAAGTTGATCCAACCTTTTCTTTAAGTAGAAATGTTTGAATTAGAGTAGAAATGGATGGAATTACATGAAGAAATTTGAAAAATTGCATGAAGTGAACCCATAGAGAAATTTTACCTAGCCTTAGGTTAGGGTTGAAATGAATGATTTTGATATGTTTGATTGGTTGTTTAGGTTGAATGAATTATGTAGACATTAGATGTACACTTTGATTGCATTGAGTTACACAAATGTGTAACTAGGGTTTTGAGCATGTGAAAAATTGGAAAAAAATTTGAGAATTAGTCAAATGATGTAGTTAACCTTGCTTGAGTTGAGAAATGGTCAATTGTAACCATTTGTGGTGTGTATGAATTGTTGGAACCAAGTTTCAATTTGCATAGGTTAGGGTCAGTATGCAGGCAGCTTGACCTAGGTCCCTTTTAGACCAAAACTGAAAATTTACCAACCCAACTGGTGTGAGGCCAATTGAGAATGAAACTAGACACAAAATGGACCATTTTTTATTTGGGAATCATGAAGGATCAGAAGCATGAAAAATACAAGTTTATATCATTGAATTCAAAAATTTTCACCTAGGGTCACATGCATCATGCAAAATTTATTTTTATCTATTTGATTTTAATGATAAACAACATATTAAAACTCTTTAATATGTTTTTGGATTTGTATTTTCCATTTAAGATTTTAGAATTAATCAAATTAATTTTAGAACCCTAGATTGGATCAAGAACAAGTTCACTAACCTCTTGATGCACTGCAGTGTGTTTGGCACCTTTGGAATGCATCTTTAGGACACCAGATGTTGTCCCTCTAGCTTGTCCACACCAAGATCACCTATGGCAGCCCTTGAACAACTTCTAAAGCTTTTTCTATGAATTAAAAAATCAAGTTTTGCCTTTTAAGAGATTACAGATATAAACAGAACACTAGAAATAATTTCTAGTATTTTTAATTCAAGAGATTGTTTGCTAATCTCTTGGAATAGATGAGATATGAAGAAGAAGAGATGGGAGAGGAGCCTTTGGGTGGTGGCACAAAGAGGAGTAGCAGCCTGTTATTATTTTTCTTTTCATAACAATACTTATATAGCTAGGTCACCACTTAAAACCCTTGCCACATATCACCTTCTGATTGGCTCTAGGTTTAATTGACCCAATCACATAGTGCCAAGTGTCAAACCTATATTTAATCTTAATTTTAATCATCTTACATGATTAAAAGACATTTGGCAAGCTTATGTGTAGTGCCCTGTGTCACCATCTCATGGTGTCGCATGTCACCTTGTGAAATGACCGAAATACCTCTGTGTCTTAATTTTGAGTTCTCAACCCAAAATAATTATTTTTCTTCTTCTAATCAATTTATATCAAATATAAATTAATTAATTAATCTCTATTAATTAATTTCTCATTAATTAAATTCATATTTAAACATTTTAAATATAAATTTAACTTATACTATACATCCAATAATCTAGATTTGGTTTCAAGTCATGCTAGGGACTTTGCAATCTAATTGCAAACCAAACCTATTTAATTAATCAATTAAACTCTTTAATTAATTAATTAAATCATATTTAATTTGGTGACTACTGGTGTATGTGTGTGACTTACTAGGCTCATCACTAATTGGCAATCAGACATGATATTAACTCTTAATATCATCAGAACTCTTTCTTACCATAAATGATTTCTCTAAACCATTTTATGCACCTCATAGACCATGGTTAACACCTAGCATAGCATGCCATGGCCACCCAATCAGTAATAAGATTTACCTTAAATGAACCTATAATCATATGTTACAATGCACTAGAATCTCTCTGTTACAAAATCCCAACTCAAGCTGGAGTCATGGTTTATGTCAAACCCTATTTGCTATGAATATTATGTTCTCTTTTAATTCCAGTTCTTAATTAAAAAGATTTTCTCATCAGAAACTATTTTCTGATTAAATCTATCTATCCTGGCCAGGAACTTGAAACATCAAGAACAATTAAATGAACCTAGGATTTTATCCCTATTTACTTAGAGGAACAGATTCCATCTTGATCAACACCTACCTCCATATATAACTAGTAGGAGCCAACACATGCCCATATACCCATACACAGTACAAGTATGAAAGTAGTATCAAACTCAAACCACCTATATACAAGATAACTGTGCTATCTCAGGTCTAAAGATTATATGCACTGATATGATTTATGACAATACATTGACAAGAGTAAACTCCATGTGCTTGTCATATGTGTCACTGGTTCGACCTACTTATCATGTATAAGTGCCTATCATGTTTGTCATATGGCATGAGACTCACCATTCCATCTTATTTATATCTCATATAAATAACTTAGGAACAAACATGAATACGATCTTTCTGGATAGGTCATGTCCTTATTGTGAAGTATCATCGATTGTGAACCTATTTATGATACTTTGTACTAGAAATACTGTCACTCATTTTCTTAATAACTTAAAAATAGAATTTCTAACAAAATATCAATGGACCTTTTCTATTATACATAAATATATTATGTAAACGGAAAAGTGGAAATGCCTTTTATTAATAAAACATGTACAAGATACATACTAAATGATATGCTCTAGGGCATATTACTAATAATCTCCCACTAGCACTAGAGCCATTCATTACAATATCTTAGACCCATCTTCTCAAGATGCCAGTCTAGCTGAGTCTGTGACATAGGCTTAGTGAATGGATCAGCTGGATTTTCAGCTGATGCTATTTTCTGCATGGCTACATTGCTTCGTCCATTATTTCTCTGATAATGTGGTAGTGCCTTTCTATGTGTTTGGATTTCTAGTGAGACCGGGGTTCCTTAGCCTGTATGACTGCTCTATTGTTGTCACAGTGAAGTGGAACTGCTGACTCAATGGAAGGAATTATTGCAAGTTCTGTCACGAACTTTTTTATCCAAATAGCTTCCTTTGTAGCATCTGATGCAGCAATATACTCAGCCTCGGTAGTGGAATCTACAGTCGTACTCTGTTTGAAACTTTTCCAACTGACTGCACCTCCATTATAAATGAACACATATCCAGAGGTGGACTTTCCATCATCGATATCTGATTGGAAATCAGAATCAGTCTCCACCTCCATATATCAAGAATAAATCCTTAGTTCTTCTTAAGTACTTAAGGATATTCTTGACAGCTGTCCAGTGTTCCAAACCTGGATTGGATTGATGCCTGCTAGTCAAACTAACAGCATATGCGAATCCAGCCTATTACACAACATTGTATATATCAAACTTTCAATAGCCAAAGCATATGGAATCCTAGCCATCTTATCTCTTTCTTCAGGTGTCTTTGGAGACATCTCTTTAGAAAGGTGGATACCATGTCTCACTAGCAACAATCCTCTCTTGGAATCAAGCATGTTAAACCTCTTTAACACCTTTTCCAAGTATAGACTTTGGGATAAACTAATTATTCTTTTTGCTCTGTCTCTATAGATGCGAATCCCAAGAATATAGGTTACCTCCCCTAAGTCTTTCATGGAGAATGTATTTGACAACCATACCTTTACAGTTGTCAACATACCTGTGTCATTACCCATCAATAAAATGTCATCCACATATAAGACAAGGAAAGTGATAGCACTATCACTAACCTTCTTATATACACATGGCTCATCCTCATTTTTGATAAAACCAAATGACTTAATGGCTTCATCAAAGCGGATGTTCTAACTCCTCGAAGCATGTTTCAACCCATAAACGGATCATTTTAGCTTGCATACCTTAGAACCATCTTGGGATTCAAAACCCCTAGGTTGTTCTATGAAAATATTTTCTTCAATGTATCCATTGAGAAAAGCTATTTTAACATCCATCTGCCAAATCTCATAATCATAGTATGCAGTTATTGCTAATAGAATCCTAATTGATTTAAGAATGGTAACAGGAGAGAAAGTCTCCTCATAGTCGATTCTTTGCCTTTGGCAAAACCCTTTCGCTACTAGGCTTGCCTTATAGGTCTCTACCTTTCCATCAGAACCAATTTTCTTCTTGAAAACCCATTTGTTCCCTATAGGTACAATACCTTCAGGTGGGTCAACAAGATCCCAAACTTGATTCTTATAAATGGAATCAATTTCGGATTTCATAGCATCAATCCATTTTAAAGAGTCTATATCTGATATAGCTTCTTCATAGGTAAGTGGATCATCTCCATGATCTACTTCTTCATGAGTAGACAACTCTTGTTCTTCTTCATGAAGGAAACCATATCTCACTATTGGGTGAGATACCTTGGTTGTTCTACGAGGAATAGCTGTAGATGTTTCATCAATAGGTGTAGGTTAACTAGATGGATCTATATCCATCTGATCTGTTGGTTGATCAGAATTCTCCAATTCTAACTCTATTTGCCTTGCTTTGCCTCCTTCTTGAACAAACTGTTATTCAAGAAATGTGGCATCTTTACTTATCACAACCTTTTGTGATGTAGGCAAATAAAAATAGTATCCAAAACTATCTTTTGGATATCCAACTAATCGACCCTTTTCTGATCTGGTTTCCAATTTATCAGTGTTCAGCTTTTTGATATAAGCTGGACAACCCCAAATCTTAACATACTTAAGACTTGGTTTTCTTCCATGCCATATCTCATAAGGTGTGAAAGAAGCTGATTTTGATAGAATCCTATTCAGAATATATAAAGCTGATTCTAATGCAAATCCCCAAAAGGAGATTGGCATATCAGTATAGCTCATCATAATACGTACCATATCCAATAGAGTATGATTTCTCCTTTCAGATATACCATTTAGCTATGGTGTTCTTGGAGGAGTCAGTTGGGAAACAATGCCGTGCTCTCTCAAGTGTTCATCAAATTCAGTACTCAAATATTCACCTCCACGATCTGATCGAAGAGCTTTAGTACTCTTTCCTATTTGATTTTCTCTTCAGATTTAAATTCTTTAAACTTTTTAAAGGATTCATATTTTTATTTCTTCAAATACAAATACACAAATCTTGATTTATCATCAGTAAAGGTAATAAAGTAATGAAAACCGCCTCTAACCATTTCCTTAAAAGGACCACATACATCACTATGTATTAGCTCCAAAATATTTTTAGCTCTTATTCCTTTTCCAACAAAGGGTGATCTAGTCATTTTACCCTGAAGGCAAGATTCACAAGTTGGAGTAGGCTCAGAGCCCAATGAGGATAGAATCCCTATTTTCTCCAGTTTTGAAATCCTATCTTCTGCAACATGACCTAACCTTAAGTGCCAAATATATTTTGAACTTGAGTTGATTTTCACCATGGCATTGCATTCATTTAGATCACTTGCATTCATTTTGTGTTTGTCATTATTATCCAAATAATAAAGACCATCATTCATATAACCCGAACCAACATATTTATTTCCAAAATAAATATTACAATCATCATCTGTGAACTGAAATTCATAGCCATTTCTAGTCAAACTAGATATAGAAATGATGTTCTTAAAAGCATCAGGTACATATAAAATATTATCCAAATACAAAACATGTCTAGACATGTAAAAAGATTTAGATCCTATGGCTAAAGCTTCAACAGTTGAGCCATTGCCAATCCGGACTCTAACATCTCGAGAACGCAAGCTGCTACTATTTGCTAGTTCCTGCATATCATAAGAAATGTGAGAACTGGCACCAGTATCTAAAACCCAAGCTGTAGATGAACTATGAGTATCATCAGAATCTAAATAACAAGATATAGACATACCTTCCGAAGGTCTATCCTTCTTATCCTTTAGAGAAGCAAGATACTCTGGGTAGTTCCTTTTCCAGTGCCCATCCTTTTGGTAGTGGAAACACTTTCCTTTACCTCCATCAATTTTAGTCTTCTCTTTCTATTTAGCTATTTTCTTGGAAGGACAAGGAATCTAAGGTTTCTTTTTCTTATTGCCCTTCTTCTTGTTGGGCTTTCCAGCAGAAGAAGATGCAATCAAAGCTACCTCTTTTCCTTTATTGCCCGGCATATTCTTTTGGGCAATAACCAGCATGTTGAGTAAATCAGCCAAGGTGCATTCCTGTTTAGTCATATGGAAATTTGTCATAAAATTCCTAAAATACTTAGGAAGGGACTAAAGGATCAAATCCGTCTGTAGTTAGAAATCCATGTTGAAGTTAAGATGTTCTAATTGCTCAATTAGCCAAATCATCTTGTGGACATGATCCCCAATATTCTGTCCCTCAGACATCCTCATGCAGAACAGCTATCTAGATATCTCATACCTAGCATTCCTGCTGTGCTCACCATACAACTCTTGTAGGTGAAGGAGGATCTCACTCGCACTCTGCATGTTTTCATGCTGCTTTTGTAACTCATTACTCATAGAAGCAAGGATGTAATACTTAGCTCTCATATCATGCTCCTTTCACTTGTCCAAAGTTTCATGTTCCTCTGGAGGAAAGGGACCAGAAATATTTGAGTCTAGAACATATCCTATATGTTTAAGGTTGAGGACAAGTTTCAAATTTCTTAGCCAATCAGACATATTAGGTCCTGTCAACCTATTGCGATTAAGTATGCTTGCAAGGATATTGGATGGTGGTGGTTGTTCTGTGCTCATTATTATTAGAAAATTAACTGCATAAAATAACTAGATTAATTAGTAAATGTATCATGTAATTAACCAAAATCATTATGGTCTTTTAATCAAATTGGTCCTCCCACTAACTTAGAGAATCCTATACTTCCAAAGTAGAAAACTGAAGTTGGATGGATTTCTAGTGGGTGATTGAATTCTTATAATTCTATTGATCATCCTCAGGTACATCCATTATTGGAATTACAATAAACTATAAGTGAGCAACCCCTTACCCATCACATCTCATGCGAGGTTCAATCCTTTACCTAGCCCCTAATGCTCAAAATCTCAGGTACATCCATTATTGACTTATCTTGCATTAGTTAAGTTGATCCCATTGAGCCAGTAATTATGCAAATAATTTTAATGTCCTCAGGTACATCCAATATTGGCCACCAAACCATTTACATATTCACAACATCTCATGCTTAACAATTATTCTTAAGAAAATCTCTTAAATTAATTGCATCATATGCAATTATTTAAAATTTCTTAAAATAATTGCCTCAATGGAGGGCCCATGTTATAATTACTTTAATTATAGCATATCCAACTTAATCATTTGTTTGGAAGATTTTATGGTCATCCTAATTACTATTAAGGTCTCACTTTGCACATTATCCAATTAGCATGCATATATCATATACTTGCATATATTCCCATACATCTCATGCATTCATAGATAATAAATAAATATGGTATGATCATGGACTTTCTAAGGGATTCAATTCTAAGCCACCAAGAATTGAATCAGGGCATTCCTAGGTGTATTTCATTCATTCATATTACAAGAGTTGCTGAAGGAGTACATAATCAACACTTGATATTGAATTCCTCCCACTGGTCCCACCAATGCTCCTGACCTCCTTGTTCTTCTTGCAATCCAATTGCATAGTAATCCTTGGCAGACCAAGGCGAATTTACAAGAACTTAAATAAATTAAATTACAACTCAAAATTATTACAACCTTAATAATACATGCCCAAAATAAATTAAAATTAATTAATTAATTTACAATCCCAAAGAAACATACAAGAAATAAATCCAATCACATTGGTCTTTTATAGTCCATGATCATCCATCATGCATATCACTATTTAACAATTAAATAAAAAATACATACTTAAATTAAATTGAATATCTCATATTCTACTTAAAAATCCAGATTTGAATATGATTCAAACAAATTTAAAAATTCAGATTTGAATCACATTCAAACAAATTTAAAAATTCAGATTTGAATCACATTCAAACAACCTTAAAAATTCAGATTTGAATCACATTCAAACAATTTTTAAAAATCAGATTTGAATCACATTCAAACAATTTTTAAAAATTCAGATTTGAATATTATTCAAACAAATTTAAAAATTCAAATTTGAATATGATTCAAACAACTTTAAAATTCAGATTTGAATCACATTCAAACAACTTTTAAAATTTAGATTTGAATCACACTCAAACAATTTTTAAAATTCTGATTTGAATCAAAATTTAATTGTGTGATTAAACTTACTAATTAAACACTTTAATTAGTCATAGGATAGGCCTTAGATCATACAACAATTGCAGAATTTAAAACCAAACCCTGTGCCACCCATGAAGCCCAAAGATGGCGTACCATTGATCGTGAGATCAAGCATGCCGCCACACTCTTTATCCAACCAGCAATGGATCTATCATCTCATGATTATTTCACACAATTAAATCATATAGTCAACAATCTAAATGGAAAATATAGTGGCTCTAATACCAATTGAAGGAGCAGAAGCATGAAAAACACAAGTTTATATCATTGAATTCAAAAATTTTCACTTAGGGTCACATGCATCATGCAAGATTTTTTTTATCTATTTGATTTCAATGATAAACAATATATTAAAACTTTTTTAATATGTTTTTGGATCTGTATTTGCCATTTAAGATTTTAGAATTAATCAGATTAATTTTAGAACGCTAGATTAGATCAAGAACAAGTGCACTAGCCTCTTGATGCACTGCAGTGTGTTTGGCACCTTTGGGATGCGTCTTAGGACACTAGATGTTGTCCCTCTAGCATGTCCACACCAAGATCACCTATGGCAGCCCTTGAACAGCTTCTAAAGCTTTTTCTATGAATTAGAAAATCAAGTTTTGCCTTTTAAGAGATTACAGATGTAAACAGAACACTAGAAACGATTTCTAGTATTTTTAATTCAAGAGATTGTTTGCTAATCTCTTGGAATAAATGAGAGATGAAGAAGAAGAGAAGGGAGAGGAGCCTTTGGGTGGCAACACAAAGAGGAGCAGCAGCTTGTTATTATTTTTCTTTTCATAACAACACTTATATAGCTAGGTCACCACTTAAAACCCTTGCTACATGTCACCTTCTGATTGGCTCTAGGTTTAATTGACCCAATCACATAGTGCCAAGTGTCAAACCTATATTTAATCTTAATTTTAATCATCTTACATGATTAAAAGACATTTGGCAAGCTAATGTGTCGTGCGATGTGTCACAATCTCATGGTGCTACATGTCACCCTGTGAAATGACCAAAATGCCCCTCTGTCTTAATTTTGAGTTCTCAACCCAAAATAATTATTTCTCTTCTTCTAATCAATTTATATCAAATATAAATTAATTAATTAATCTCTATTAATTAATTTCTCATTAATTAAATTCATATTTAAACACTTTAAATATAAATTTAACTTATATTATACATCCAATAATCTATATTTGGTTTCAAGTCATGCTAGGGACTTTGCAATCTAATTGCAAACCAAACCTATTTAATCAATCAATTAAACTCTTTAATTAATTAATTAATTAAATCATATTTAATTTGGTGATTACCTGTGTATGTGTGTGACTTACTAGGCTCATCACTAATTGACAATGAGATATGATATCAACTCTTAATATCATCAGAACTCTTTCTTACCATAAATGATTTCTCTAAACCATTTTATGCACCTCATAGACCATGGTTAACACCTAGCATAGCATGCCATGGCCACCCAATTAGTAATAAGGTTTACCTTAAATGAACCTATAATCATATGTTACCATGCATGATAATCTCTCTGTTACAAAATCCCAATTCAAGCTGGAGTCATGGTTTATGTCAAACCCCATTTGCTATGAATATTATGTTCTCTTTTAATTCCAGTTCTTGATTAAAAAGATTTTCTCATCAGAAACTCTTTTCTGATTAAATCTATCTATCCTGGCCAGGAACTTGAAACATCAAGAATAATTAAATGAACATAAGATTTTATCCCTATTTACTTCGAGGAACAAATTCCATCTTGATCAACACCTACCTCCATATATAACTAGTAGGAGCTAACACATACCCATATACCCATACACAGTACAAGTATGAAAGCAGTATCAAACTCAAACCACCTATATATAAGCTAACTGTGTTATCTCAGGTCTAAAGATTATATGCACTGATATGATTTATGACAATACATTGACAAGAGTAAACTCTATGTGCTTGTTATAAGTGTCACTGGTTCGAGCTACTTATCATGTATAAGTGCCTATCATGTTTTTCATATGACATGAGACTCACCATTCCATCTTATTTATATCTCATATAAATAACTTGGGAACAAACATGAATACAATCTTTTAGGATAAGTCTTGTCCTTATTGTGAAGTATCCTCGATTGTGAACCTATTTATGATACTTTGTACTATAAATACTATCACTCATATTTTTAACAACTTAAGAATAGAATTTCTAACAAAATATCAATGGACCTTTTCTATTACACATAAATATATTATGTAAATGGAAAAGTGGAAATGCCTTTTGCTAATAAAACATGTACAAGATACATACTAAATGATATGCTCTAGGGCATACTACTAACAAATCATGCCCAGAAAGTGACCATAACTTAGTGAACAATTAGGCCAAATTCGGAATTAGGCACACTGACCTGTACAAAAATGACCAAATGAACAGTAGTTACGTAAATGACCATAACTTAGTCTAGGAAGGTCCAAATAACCTGAATTTTATACTGATAGAAAGCTGAGATATAGCCCTACAACTTTCATGAAGGAAGAAAACCCAAACTTTGACCATAACCTATCCAAAAAGTCACCTGCAGTCAATGTATAAAAATTGCCAAAATCCAGAAAATGCCCAGAAATCTGGGTAACACCAATTCTGGCCAGCCATGTTCAAATGGCCATAACTTAGGCTACAAAACTCCAAATGGAGTGAGTAAAAAAGGGAAATAAAGTTAAGACAATAAGGAACAACTTCTATGAAGAAAACTTAGCCAAATTACCACAGCAACTTGATCAATGGAATAATGAAAAACAGGGCACTAAATTTGAAATTTTGGAAATTTCACCTAAGAGACTTAAAATTTGAGGAAACAACCAAAACCAACAAATTAGGTAACCAAAATGTGGTATGTGGGTAAAATTGAAATTCCTATACCTATTAAGCATGAGAAAGTCAATAATTTGACTTAAATAGTGTCGTGAATAGTAACCCCAAAATACAAATTTTAAAAAAACATCAAGTTAAGCATAATAAAACTAGATGTATATAGATTTGAATTTATTTTTGGATTTATGATAAATTATGATCCTAAAACACTGTAAAATTATGTGCTTCAGTTGAAAAGAATACCGAGAAAGAACCCGAGGCATCGAGTCAAGGCCAAGAGGCGACTCGCATACGGTTTGTGCACAACATAAATATTCTTTGAAATTCCTTTGCAAAATGCATGAAATGAATTGTGTTTTACTATTATTGTAAAATGGTGATTGAAATGTGTATTATACTTTTGACTTAAATTGTTGAAAGTTTACTTGTATGTGTTCGAAATGGCAATAAATGTTTAGTAAATTGCTAAGAAAGTTTTGAAACCACAGTGTCATGACCATATATTTGAATGCCTCACTAGCATGACTAGTGGGAGGAATTAGTTTTGAATTTTGATTCCCTCTCTGGCTGAAGTGTTGAGGTGTGTGCTAGTAGAGGAAGAAATTGAATGGGTACCCATAGTTTAAGCTAGCTAGCCTTGTGATTTCTCATAAGCCTCCGGCTATTGAGATGAGTATTGTTCTGAATGGCATGATATAACTATGTGTTTTTATGAAATTCATTTTGAGACTTCCTAAATGAGATTGTTTGGACTAAAAGTTTATAAATCATTTTTTGTATCTGTCTTTCATTTTTAGTACTGCATTTGAATAAATGTAATTTGAATTACGCATAAAATGTTATTTTAGTATGTTGTGCACCACTGAGTCATAGTACTCAACGATGGCTGTTATTGCTGTCGCAGATATAGAGACCAGAGGAACAGCAGAGTGAGCTGCTGAGGATCTTGGAGCTACATCCCTCAAGTTTTGTCGGGTATAATTTTACACCCTGTTTGTAATATTTATATTTGTGTATGTAACTGTATGTACATATATAAACTGGTCATGAGCAGTTGTATAGAGTTTGTAATAAAATTATTTTGGATTTTCTCATGTATATTTCGGATGATGAATGTAATTTGATTTTACTTTAATGAAAAATGAATGGAATTATTGAGTATTATTTTAGATGATAATTGAATTGAAATATTGATTTGAATTTTGGAGGTTGGAAAAAAAAATTGTGTTGATTGTGTTGTAGTAGTGATGGATTTTGATGGAAAAAATTATAGGAAGTGTTTTTACAGGTTTTTAAAGAACTGTTTTCTTAAAATACAGATGGCACTCTGTGACACCCCTTACCCGTCTACAGTGTAGCCGAGCAAGACATGCCACACAGTGTGCCAAAGCACCAAATCATATTTCAATTCAATTTACCCTTTTTTACTCATTTATTTAAAATTTTGTATTAATCTGAATTTTTCACAAATTTTATAGAAAATCCAATAGAGTGCCGGCTATAAATTAGAAAAACAGTTCTTCTAAACCTGTTTAAAAGACACTTCCAATATAATTTTCAAATCCAAAACTCCATTATACACACATCTCAACTCAATCTCAAAATCTCAACACTATTTTCTGATTTTTTGTTCACATCATCACTTGAAGCACATTCATGAATATTTCACAACATTTCATTTTTCAACATAATATACAAAAAATTTCAATAACATTAAATTTCATATCTTTACATTATCACATAAGCTCAAGAGTTTGTAATTACAATCAAAACTAATACAAAATGCAAAATACAAAATACAACCCAAAGTCCTAATGTCCTACCAAAACACTGCAAATGTGAGGTGACTCTGAACTCTATGTGCAGATCTGAAAGCTCACCCAGTATGAGGTCTGCTGGACTCCCCAGCTATGTCTCCAGTACCTGCGCATGGCAAAAGTGACGCGCTAAACAATTCTGCTTAGTGGTGACAATATAAAATAAAATAAAATAACTAAAATAATATAAATATGCAGAATGTATGTTTACATTTTAGGTAGAATTAATTTCTAGCATTTATTGCAGTATAATTTAATTAAAATTTTGTAAGATTCATTATCATTGCCCGAGTAACCCATACTAGTCAACTGGACTGGATAAACGGGTAAACTGGTACTGGGTACTAAGTATCTCGGACCATCACACCATCGGCCACATTGTGTCTCCTGTGCAGTAATGTAATGCCTAATAAGTCAGAATAATTATTAGGGATAAAACCCAAGTATAACAACTTAATCAACATAGCCAAAGGCTATTATGTCACAGAATGGCACATGAGGCCATAAAACATAGAATGGCATGAAGCCATATGCAGTACTGCTAACAGAACCCTATTGGCATGCCAACCTATCCAAACCAATATTGCTAGGTGTACTAGGGCATGTTACACTCTTAATTTATACAATTCTTGAAATTTAGGTTTAGGTGTTACTATTCATTTCATTAGTCAACAAAAATGTTGACTTTTACATAGACAATAGGTACATTAGTTTTAATACTCCCAACATACCATATTTTGCATTCTAAAATTGTTGGTGTTGGTTGCCAATACCATTTCTAAGCTTAATGTTAATTATTCAAAACTTTCAGATTTCAAGCTTTATGTTTACTGTTCCATTAGTCATTTTTGCAGTGGGAATTTGGCAAAGTGGTCAACATGAAAGTTGTTCCTTATTGTGTCTAGTTACATTTCTTTTTTTAAATCACTCCATTTAAAGTTTTGTACCTCAAGTTATGGCCCAAAAACCACAACTGGCCGGATTACAAATTCTCCAAATTTTCTGGACTGACCAAATCTACAGTATTTTGAGCAGTGAATACAAGTCACTTTTTGAATATGTTATGGTAATAATTTGGGTTAGGTTTCTTCATAAAAGTTGTAGGTCTATATCTCAGCTTGTTGTTGGTAAAAATTTAGGTCAATTGGACCTTTCTACACTGAGTTATGACCAAATAACTAAACACTATTCATTTGGTCATTGTACCCAGGCAGATTGCAGGTCACCCGGATTAGGGTAATCTTTAGGTCAACTTGGTTTGGTTTTCTGGGCATAGTTTCTTCACCAAAGTTGTGCCATTATGTGTCTAGTTTCATGTCCAATTGGCCTTGCACCAATTGAACCTCTACAACTCTAGTTATTGCTACTCAAACCTGCTGGACTCATGCCCAGTCTTACAGGTCACCAAGGGCAGCCACACTAACTTCAATTCCCACTAAACAAACCACTTCATTTCTTATTCACACACAGCCCAATGGTCAATAATTGACCATTAAAACTCTCTTTCACAAAATACATGAATAAAGTCTCAATTTGGGTTCAAACCCTAGCTCCACTATTCTAGATTGTTGCATTACTTGCACTCACCTTCCTAATCAATAAATTAGTGTTAAGGGCAGCCACAATATCATTTTAATTCTAAGAAATCTTCAAAACTCAACCAAGTTAAAGGCTGCTGGAATTTTAAGCAAGACATACACATGATGTTTACTAAATTTTTTTTGTAAATTTGCATCAATTACCACTCCTTCAACATGAATTGAAAGATAAAAATCAAGTTTAGTCACTAACCTCTAATGGAGCTAATCCAAAGCTTACAAGAACTCTTCCTTTTGATTTCTTTTTGCTCCCTAAAGCTTTACTAAGATGAAAGAATAAGAATTTGTCTTGGGAACTTAAGCTTTAATGGGTGAAAAACCATGGAAATTAAACTTTGGTAAGCTTAACAATGGTGGACATGGGAGAGAGGTGGTGCGGCTTGGGAAGAAAGAGAGTGGCTGCTGTGTTTTTTTTTTCTAGAATTTGACTTCTTTTCTGCCCATTTTATGTATTATAAGTGTTTTTCTTTAATTTGATTAGCTAAGCATTTTAATTACCTCATGCTTACATAAGCGTGAGGTAATAAATCTCATTTATTCACAATTTCTCTTCTTCCTTTTCCTATTCATTTTTAATTAATTTTTCATCAATATTTGTTCATATTTTATGTCATATAATTCACTTACATAAATGAACAAGTTGGTCAAAAATAATCTCTAAAGATGAAATGACCAAAATGCCCTCCGTTTGTCTTAACAGACCAAAATTGTCTGTACCGATTGAAAAATTTTTCTAAGCATTTTCTTGGCATTCTAATGCCATAAGAACCTCAATGACCCTTCTCTGGAGTCCCAAAAATTATTTTATAAATTTTCCCCGGGTCTAGGGTTGCTAACGGCCTTCACCGTCACTTCCTTTTTGGGTTACTCATCCCTGGGGTTTCGGCTCGTTTAACCTTAGTGTATTTCATTCCTATAAATTTTCCTTGATTTTTGTGAGCATTATTTAGTTTCTTTATAACTCCCCACTTTAGTCTAATTATAAGTTCAAACATTCTAGCTGCCCAGACTGACATTCGTCACAGAAACAGTAGACTGTACGAACTAGCTAAAGTGAGGATGTTACAACTCTTCTCCCCTAATAAAAATTTCGTCCTCGAAATTTACCTGATGCAAACAATTGAGGGAACTGTTGCCTCATCATCTCTTTACTTTCCTAAGTTGCCTCTTCAGTGTTGTGGTGCCTCCAAAGCACTTTCACTAGTGGAATTTATTTATTTCTCAGTTCCTTCACTTCTTGAGCTAGGATCCGTATAGGCTCTTCTGTATATGTCAAGTCAGGTTGGATTTCAATCTCTTCCATGGAGATGACATGTGAAGGGTCTGAGCGATATCTTCTCAGCATAGAAACATGGAATACATTATGGATTTTATCCAGTTCTGGTGGTAAAGCTAGCCGATAGGCCACTAGTCCCATGCGTTCAATGACTTCATATGGGCCAATGAACCTAGGGCTTAACTTACCCTTTCTTCCAAACCGCAGTACTTTCTTCCACGATAAGACTTTGAGAAACACTTTGTCGCCAACTGCATACTCTATCTCTTTTCTCTTCAAGTCGGCATAGAATTTTTGTCTGTCAGAGGCAACCTTCAAATTGGCTTTGATTAGTTTTACCTTCTCCTCAGTCTGTTTCACCAGGTCTGGTCCTACCAGCTTATCTTCACCCAATTTAGTCCAACATACTGGGGTTCTACACTTCCTCCCATACAGTGCTTCATACAAGGCCATTTGAATGCTAGCTTGGTAGCTATTGTAATATGCAAATTCTACCAGTGGGAGATATCTATCCCAACTCCCCTCAAACTCAATGACACAACTCTTCAGCATATCCTCCAAGATCTATTACATAATTCACATTGTTACCATCATTTCAATTTGTAACTTGTGAAAATTCAATTAGGTTCTAGGTTTACCTGGATTACTCGTTCTAACTATCCATCCGTCTGAGGATGAAAAGCCATGCTAAAATGGAGTTGTGTGCCCAAGGCTTCTTGCAGCTTTTTCCAAAATCTCGATATAAACCTTGGGTCTCGATCAGATATGATGGAAAGTGGGATTCCATGCAATCTAACTATCTCACTGATATACAATTCTGCTAACTTTTCCAATGAATAGTCAGTCCTAACTGGTAGAAAATGTGCTAACTTCGTCAATCTATCCACTATCACCCATACTGCATCATGCTTCTTCTGGGTGAGAGGTAGACCACTAACAAAATCCATAGTGACCTGGTCCCATTTCCATTCAGGTATGCTTATAGGCTGTAGCAATCCTGATGGAACTTGATGTTCTGCTTTAACTTGCTGACATGTCAAGCACTTAGTAACATAGTCAGCTATATCCTTTTTCATTCTAGGCCACCAATAATGAGGCTTTAAATCATTATATATTTTGGTACTTCTCGGGTGCATAGCATAAACACTAGTATGTGCTTCTTTCAGAATACTAGTCTTCAGTTCCCCATCATTTGGTACACACACTCTTCCTCTATAGTCTAGACACCCATCTGCTTTCACCTCATAATTAGTTTCCTTTTTCTCTGGAATTTTACCCACAATGGCCATTAATTTTTCATCTACCTTCTGCCCATCTTCTATCTGCTGTAGCAGGTTTGGCCTCACTTGTAACTCAGCCAAAATAGCTACATCTTGAGCAAAGAACAGACCGGCATTTAGTGATCTTAAAGCTGTGATGGACTTCCTACTCAAAGCATCAGCAACTATATTTGCCTTCTCAGGATGATAATCTATCACACAGTCATAGTCCTTTAGGAACTCAATCTATTGCCTCTGTCTAAGATTGAGCTCCTTTTGGGTTGGCAAATATTTTAGACTTTTGTGGTCTTTATATATATAGCATTTTTCACCATATAAATAATGCCTCCATATCTTCAGTGCGAAGATTATTGCTGCTAAATCCAAGTCATGAGTAGGGTAATTCTGTTCATGTAGTCTTAACAACTTGGAAGCATAGGCGACCACTTTCCCCTCTTGCATCAATACACAAACTAACCCATTGTGTGAGGCATCACTGTAGACCACAAAGTCTTTTCCTGACACTGGCTGTGTTAACACTAGTACTTCTGTCAACATAGCCTTTAGCCTCTCAAAACTGGCTTGGCACTTGTCGTTCCAGCCAAATTTCACATTCTTGTGCAACAACTTGGTCATTGGAGCGGCTATAAGAGAGAACCCCTTCACAAATCTTCTGTAATACCCAGCTGGCCCCAAGAAACTTCTGACCTTAGTTGTATTTCTGGGAGGCTTCCATTCCATCACTGCTTCTATCTTTTTGGGATCTACTCTAATCCCTTCAGCTGAAACTATATGTCCAAGGAAGGAGATTTCACTCATCCAGAAGTCACACTTGGACAACTTAGCATACAGCTTATTTTCTCACAGGGTTTGCAAAACAATCCTCAAATGTTCATCATGTTCTTCCCTGGTCTTAGAATACATCAGAATATCATCAATAAAGACCACTACAAACCGATCTAAGTATGGATTAAAGATACGGTTCATAAGGTCCATAAATGCTGCTGGTGCATTTGTTAACCCAAACGGCATCACTAGAAATTCATAATGCCCATACTGGGTTTTGAATGCAGTTTTTGACACATCTGCATCCTTTACCCTCAACTGATGATACCCTGATCTGAGATCAATTTTTGAAAATACACCGGCTCCCTTCAACTGATCAAACAGTTCGTCAATTCTGGGCAACAGATATTTATTCTTCATAGTTACTTTGTTCAATTGCCGATAATCAATACACAATCTCAAAGTTCCATCCTTCTTCTTCACAAATAGCACTGGAGCTCCCCATGGTGACACACTGGGGCGTATGAACCCCTTATCGAGTAACTTCTGCAACTGAATTTTCAACTCCTTCAATTCAGTGGGTGCCATCCTATAAGGGGCAATAGAAATTGGTGTTGTACCTGGCATTACCTCAATAGCAAACTTGACTTCCCTTTCTGGTGGTAAACTAGGCAATTCTTTAGGAAACACATCTGGAAAGTCTCTTACTGTGGGTATATCACACAGGTTCGGCTTAGCCTGCCTAGTATCAACCACGTGTGCTAGGTAAGCTTCACAGCCTTTTCTCATCAATCTTCTTTCAACTGTGGCTGAGATAACATTGGACAGGAAATCTGTCCTTTCACCCACAACAGTAATCTCATTACCTTTAGAAGTTTTCAGGGCAATCCTCTTCAATTTACAATCAACTATTGCCTGATGACGTGACAACCAGTCCATTCCCAAAATCACGTTAAACTCGTGGAAGGGCAATTCAATTAGGTCTACCGAGAATTCATACCCCTGAATCCTCAACAGGAAACCTTTATACACTTTATTCACTATCACACTGTGGCTTAGTGAATTTGTGACCAGAATGTCTTGATCACTCTCCTCTACTGAAACTCCCCTCTCAACGGGTAGTTTGATGCAGATGTATGAATGAGTGGATCCTGGATCCACCAATGCATGCACAGATATGTTGTAGAGGAAGAATGTACCCCTGATGACGTCCGGGGCATCTTGCTCCTCCTAAGCTCTAATGGCATAGGCTCTGGCTAGTACTCTGGCCTTTGGCCTCTCAGCTGACTCAGATGCAGCCCTCAGTGATGGACCAGCTGCCTCAGATTTATCGGGCTTCCTACCCTTTTGTGGTACAGGAACAGGTCTGTCTGCTTGTGTTGGAGCGGCTGTAGTAGTCCTCTTTGGACAATTTTTGATTTGATGTTCTGTAGATCCACACCGTAAGCATGCACCAGTCACTCGCCAACAGTCCCCCTTGTACCACTTCTGGTAGTATGGACAGGCAGAAGATGCTGGGGCTGGTCCCCTAAACAATGTCCTTGGAGAGCTGCCCACTGATGGTGTGGACTGGCCTCTCCTAGGTGTGAACTGTGGTCTGGGCCCCTAGGACTGACCCTGACCTTGTGGTTGTCCTGAACCCTGAGCAGGAGGACCTTTACTCTTTTTACTAGGACCAGAGAATGAACTGGATTGACCTGGACCCCTTTTCTACTGTTTTTCCCTTCTAGTTTGCTTATTTATTCAAACCCTTTCTACTTTCGATGCAGCATCTACTAATTTGGCAAAATCTATGATCTCCAATGCTGTTATCATGACTTTGATATTGTCATTGAGCCCTTCTTCGAACCTTTTGCACCTTTCTGCCTCTGTAGGGACTATCTCCCTCCCATACCGGCTCAGTCAGACGAATTCTCGCTTATACTTTACCACTGATAGTTGCCTCTGTCTCAGACTGATAAATTCTCTTCTTCTCTCTTCTAAATATACTTTATTGACATACTTCTTCCTGAACTCTGTGAGAAAGAAATCCTAGGTGATTTGATCCGGTTGCACCTCACTAGTTACTGTGTCCCACCATTGGTATGCATCATCCTGAAGTAAGGACACAACACCCTCTAGGTTCTGCTCGGGGGTGCAATGAAGCTATTTCAGCACTCTGATTGTTCTATCCAACCAGTTTTCCACTGTCATAGGGTCATCCTCCTTCTTTCCGAAGAAATCCATAGCTCCATGTTTTCACAGTTTCTCTAAATGGGACTTCTGTGGTACTGGTGGAGGTTGTGGCTGTGGTTGTGGTGGTGGAATTGCCCCCATCATTTGCTGGTAGAATTCGGTCATTTGCTGAAATAATGCAAACTGAGGTTGGGCAGGTGCCTCAACTGCTAGTGGAGCAGATTCTCCTCTGTCCCCAGATTCAGCCCTTGGTGGAGCACGACTCTCCACCTCTTCATCAACTGCTCTTTGAGAAGCAGGATCCATATCTTGATCATAATAACAAAACAAATAGATCTGCATCAGTGTCACCTCAACACTTACAAATGCAATGCAATGGTATGCACTCTATCTAGGCCCAGAAACGCCTAAACCGAAGCTCTGATACCACTAAATGTGACACCCCTTACCCGTCTACAGTGTAGCCGAGCCAGATATGCCACACAGTGTGCCAGAGCACCAAATCATATTTCAATTCAATTTACCCTTTTTTACTCATTTATGTAAAAATTTGTATTAATCTGAATTTTTCACAAATTTTATAGAAAATCTGGTAGAGTGCCGGCTACAAATTGGAAAAACAGTTCTTCTAAACCTATTTAAAAGACACTTCCAATATAATTTTCAAATCCAGAACTCCATTATACACATATCTCAACTCAATCTCAAAATCTCAACACTATTTTCTGATTTTTTATTCACATCATCACTTGAAGCACATTCATGAATATTTCACAATATTTCATTTTTCAACATAATATACAGAAAATTTCAATAACATGAAATTTCATATCTTTACATTATCACATAAGCTCAAGAGTTTGTAATTATAATCAAAACTAATACAAAATGCAAAATACAAAATACAACCTAAAGTCCTAATGTCCTACCAAAACACTGCAAATGTGAGGTGACTCTGAACTCTGTGTACAGATCTAAAAGCTCACCCAGTATGAGGTCTGCTGAACTCCCCAGCTATGTCTCCAGTACCTGCGCGTGGCAAAAGCGACGTGCTAAGTAATTCTGCTTAGTGGTGACAATATAAAATAAAATAAAATAACTAAAATAATATAAATATGCAGAATGTATGTTTACATTTTAGGTAGAATTAATTTCTAGCATTTATTGCAGTATAATTTAATTAAAATTTTGTAAGATTCATTATCATTGCCCGAGTAACCCATACTAGTCGACTGGACTGGATAAACGATTAAACTGGCACTGGGTACTAAGTACCTCGGACCATCACACCATCGGTGACATTGTGTCTCCCAGTGTGCAACAGAACAGCTAATAAGCTGTAATAATTATCAGGGATAAAACCCAAGTATAACAACTCAATCAACATAGCCAAAGGCTATTATGTCACAGGATGGCACGTGAGGCCATAAAACACAGAATGACATGAAGCCATATGCAGTATTGCTAACAGAACCCTATTGGCATGCCAACCTATCCAAACCAATCTTGCTAGGTGTACTAGAGCATGTTACACTCTTAATTTATACAATTCTTGAAATTTAGGTTTAGGTGTTACTATTCTTTCCATTAGTCAACAAAAATATTGACTTTTACTTAGACAATAGGTACATTAGTTTCAATACTCCCAACATACCACATTTTGCATTCTAAAATTGTTGGTATTGGTTGCCAATACCATTTCTAAGCTTAATGTTAATTGTTCAAAATTTTCAGATTTCAAGCTTTGTGTTTACTGTTCCATTAGTCATTTTTGTAGTGGGAATTTGGCAAAGTGGTCAACATGAAAGTTGTTCCTTATTGTGTCTAGTTACATTTCGTTTTTTGAATCACTCCATTTGGAGTTTTGTGGCTCAAGTTATGGCCTAAAAACCATAATTGGCCGGATTACAAATTCTCCAGATTTTCTGGACTGACCAAATCTACAGTATTTTGAGTAGTGATTTCAGGTCACTTTTTGAATATGTTATGGCCATAATTTGGGTTAGGTTTCTTCATAAAAGTTGTAGGTCTATATCTCAGCTTATTTCTGGTAAAATTTCAGGTCAATTGGACCTTTCTACACTGAGTTATGACCAAATTACTAAACACTATTCATTTAGTCATTTTACCCAGGCAGATTGCAGGTCACCCGGATTAGGGCAATCTTTAGGTCAACTTGGTTTGGTTTTCTGGGCATGATTTCTACACCAAAGTTGTGCCATTATGTGTCTAGTTTCTTGTCCAATTGGCCTTGCACCAATTGAACCTCTACAACTCCAGTTATTGCTGCTCAAACCTGCTGGACTCATGCCCAGTCCTGTAGGTCACCAAGGGCAGCCACACTAACTTCAATTCCCACTAAACAAACCACTTCATTTCTTATTCACACACAGCCCAATGGTCAATAATTGACCATTAAAACTATCTTTCACCAAATACATAAATAAAGTCTCAATTTGGCTTCAAACCCTAGCTCCACCATTCTAGATTGTTGCATTACTTGCACTTCACCTTCCTAATCAATATATTAGTGTTAAGGGTAGCCACAATATCATTTTAATTCTAAGAAATCTTCAAAACTCAACCAAGTTCAAGGCTGCTAGAATTTTAAGCAAGACATACACATGATGTTTACTAAATTTTTTTGTTAATTTGCATCAATTACCACTCCTTCAACAAGAATTAAAAGATAAAAATCAAGTTTAGTCACTAACCTCTAATGGAGCTAATCCAAAGCTTGCAAGAACTCTTCCTTTTGATTTCTTTTTGCTCCCAAAAGCTTTACTAAGATGAAAGAACAAGAATTTGTCTTGGGAACTTAAGCTTTAATAGGTGAAAAACCATAGAAATCAAGCTTTGGTAAGCTTGACAATGGTGGACATGGGAGAGAGGTGGCGTGGCTTGGGAAGAAAGAGAGTGGTTTTAAAATCCCTTGTAGGGTACTTAATGAGTTATCGGTATGTGAAGTTCGGTAGTTCATTAGGTATTCTACGGGATCATGTTATGCCTTACAGAGGGGTAAGGTGTGACATGTCGTCCATTTAAGGAAATGGCTAGAGGCAATTTTCATTACTTTATTACCTTTACTGATGATAAATCAAGGTTTGGGTATTTGTATTTGATGAAATACAAACATGAATCCTTCGAAAACTTTAAAGAATTTAATTCTGAAGCAGAAAATCAAATAGGAAAAAGTATTAAAGCTCTTCGATCAGATCGTGGAGGTGAATACTTCAGTACTGAATTTGATGAATACTTGAAAGAGTATGGTATTGTTTCCCAGCTGACTCCTCCAGGAACGGCACAGCTGAATGGTGTATCTGAAAGAAAAAATCGTACCCTATTAGATATGGTACATAGTATGATCAGCTATACTAATATGCCAATCTCTTTTTGGGGATTTGCATTAGAATCAGCTTTGCTTATTCTAAATAGGATTCATTCAAAACCAATTTCTTCCACACCTTATGAGATATGGCATGGAAGAAAACCAAGTCTTAAGCATGTTAAGATTTGGGGTTGTCCAGCTTATATCAAAAAGCTAAACACTGATAAATTGGAAAGAAGATCAGAAAAAAGGTCAATTTGTTGGATATCCAAAAGAGAGTTTTGAATATTATTTTTATTTGCCTACATCACAAAAGGTTATGGTAAGTAGAGATGCCATATTTCTTGAACAATAGTTTGTTCAAGAAGGAGGCAAAGAAAGGCAAATAGAGTTAGAATTGGAGAATTCTGACCAACCAACAGATCAAATGGATATAGATCTGTCTAGTCAACCTATACCTATTGATGAGACATCTACAGTAATTCCTCGTAGATCAACCAGGATATCTCACCCACCAGTGAGATATGGTTTTCTTCATAAAGAAGAATAAGAGTTGTTTACTCATGAAGAAGTAGATCATGGAGATGATCCACTTACCTATGAAGAAGCTATATCAGATATAGACTCTTCAAAATGGATTGATGCTATGAAATCCAAAATTGATTCCATGTATAAGAATCAAGTTTGGGATCTTATTGACCCACCTGAAGGTATTGTACCTATAGAGAATAAATGGGTTTTCAAGAAGAAAATTGATTCTGATGGAAAGGTAGAGACCTGTAAAGAAAGGCTAGTAGTAAAAGGGTTTCGCCAAAGGTAAGGAATCGATTATGAGGAGACTTTCTCGCCTGTTGTCATGCTTAAATCAATTAGGATTGTATTAGCTATAGCTGCATACTATGATTATGAGATTTGGCAAATGGATGTCAAAACAGCTTTTCTCAATGGATACATTGAAGAAAACATTTTCATGGAACAACCTAGGGGTTTTGAATCCCAAGATTGTTCCAAAGTATGCAAGCTAAAACGATCCATTTATGGGTTGAAATAAGCTTCGAGGAGTTGGAACATCTGTTTTGATGAAGCCATTAAGTCATTTGATTTTATCAAAAATGAGGATGAGCCATGTGTATATAAGAAGGTTAGTGATAGTACTGTCACTTTCCTTGTCTTATATGTGGATGATATTTTGTTGATGGGTAATGACATAGGTATGTTGACAGCTGTAAAGGTATGGTTGTCAAATACATTCTCCATGAAAGACTTAGGGGAGGCAACCTATATTCTTGGAATTCGTATCTATAGAGATAGAGCGAAAAGAATAATTAGTTTATCCCAAAGTCTATACTTGGAAAAGGTGTTAAAGAGGTTTAACATGCTTGATTCCAAGAGAGGATTGTTACCAGTGAGATATGGTATCAACCTTTTAAAAGAGATGTCTCCAAAGACACCTGAAGAAAGAGATAAAATGGCTAGGATTCCATATGCTTTGGCTATTGAAAGTTTGATGTATGCAATGTTATGTACTAGGCCGAATATCGCATATGCTGTTAGTTTGACTAGCAGGTTTCAATCCAATCCAGGTTTGGAACACTGGATAACTGTCAAGAATATCCTTATGTACTTGAAAACAACTAAGGATTTATTCTTGATTTATGGAGGAAGTGACTTGCAATTTGATGGTTATACTGATTCTGATTTTCAATCAGATATTGATGATAGAAAGTCTACCTCTGGATTTGTGTTCATTTGTAATGGGGGTATAGTCAGTTCGAAGAGTTCCAAATAGAGTACGACTACAGATTCCACTATAGAGGCTGAGTATATTGCTGCATCAGATGCTGCAAAAGAGGCTATTTGGATAAAGAAGTTCATGATAGAACTTGCAGTAGTTCCTTCCATTAAGTCAGCAGTTCCACTCCATTGTGACAACAATGGAGCAGTCATACAGGCTAAGGAATCCCGGTCTCACCAGAAATCCAAATACATAGAAAGGCGCTACCACATTATTAGGGAGATAGTTGGGCGAGATGATATAGCCATGCAGAAAATAGCATCAGTTGAAAATCCAGCTGATCCATTCACGAAGCCTATGTCACAAGCTCAGTTAGACCGACATCTAGAGAAGATGGGTCTAAGATATTGCAATGAATGGCTCTAGTGCTAGTGGGAGATTGTTAGTAGTTTGCCCTAGAGCATATCATTTAGTATGTATCTAGTACATATTTTATTAATAAAAGGCAATTTCACTTTTCCATTTACATAATGTATTTATGTGTAATAGAAAAGGTCCATTGATATTTTGTTAGAAATTCTATTATTAAGTTGTTAAGAATATGAGTGACAGTATTTCTAGCACAAAGTATCATAAATTGGCTCACAATCGAGGATACTTCTATTAGTAGTATGCCTTAGAGCATATCATTTAGTATGTATCTTGTACATATTTTATTAATAAAAGACATTTTCACTTTTCCGTTTACATAATATATTTATGTGTAATAGAAAAGGTCCATTAATATTTTGTTAGAAATTCTATTCTTAAGTTGTTAAGAATATGAGTGATAGTATTTCTAGTACAAAGTATCATAAATAGGTTCACAATCGAGGATACTTCACAATAAGGACATGACTTTTCCAGAAAGATTGTAATAATGTTTGTTCCCAAGTTATTTATATGAGATATAAATAAGATAGAATGGTGAGTCTCATGCCATATAACAAACATGATAGGCACTTATACATGATAAGTAGGCCGAACCAGTGACACTTACGACAAGTACATAGAGTTTATTCTTGTCAATGCATTGTCATAAATCATATCAGTGCATATAATCTTTAGACCTGAGATAGCACAGTTATCTTGTATATAGGTGGTTTGAGTTTGATACTGCTTTCATACTTGTACTCTGTATGGGTATATGGGCATGTGTTGGCTCCTACTAGTTATATATGGTGGTAGATGTTGATCAAGATGGAATCTGTTCCTCTAAGTAAATAGGGATAAAATTCTATGTTCATTTAATTGTTCTTGATGTTTCAAGTTCCTGGCCAGGACAGATAGATTTATTCAGAAAAGAGTTTCTGATGAGAAAAATCTTTTAATCAAGAACTGAAATTAAAAGAGAACATAATATTCATAGCAAATGGGGTTTGACATAAACCATGACTCCAGCTTGAGTTGGGATTTTGTAACAGAGAGATTCTAGTGCATGGTAACATATGATTATAGGTTCATTTAAGGTAAACCTTATTACTGATTGGGTAACCATGGCATGCTCTGCAAGGTATTAACCATGGTCTATGAGGTGCATAAAATGGTTTAGAGAAAACATTTATGGTAAGAAAGAGTTCTGATGATATTAAGAGTTGATATCATGTCTCATCGCCAATTAGTGATGAGCCTAGTAAGTCAAACACATACACAAGTAATCACCAAATTAAATATAATTTAACTAATTAATTAAAGAGTTTAATTGATTAATTAAATTGGTTTGATTTGCAATTAGATTGCAAAGTCCCTAGCATGACTTGAAACCAAATCTAGATTATTGGATGTATAGTATAAGTTAAATTTATATTTAAAGTGTTTAAATATGAATTTAATTAATGAGAAATTAATTAATAAAGATTAATTAATTAATTTATATTTGAAATAAATTGATTAGAAGAAGAGAAATAATTATTTTGGGTTGAGAACTTAAAATTAAGACACAAGGGCATTTTGGTCATTTCACAGGGTGACATGTGACACCATGAGATGGTGACACATGGCACTACACATAAGCTTGTCAAATGTCTTTTAATCATGTAAGATAATCAAAGTTAAGATTAAATATAGGTTTGACACTTGGCACAATGTGATTGGGTCAATTAAACCTAGAGCCAATCAAAAGGTGACATGTGGCAAGGGTTTTAAGTGGTGACCTAGCTATATAAGTGTTGTTATGAAAAGAAAAACATAACAAGTTGCTGCCTTTCTCTTTGTGCTGCCAACTTGGAGACCTCTCCCTTCTCTTCTTCTTCATCTCTCATCAATTCTAATAGATTAGCAAACAATCTCTTGAATTAAAAATACTAGAAATTATTTCTAGTGTTCTGTTTACATCTCTAATCTCTCAAAAGACAAAACTTGATTTTCTAATTCATAGAATGTCACACCTTACCCCTCTGTAAGGCATAACATGATCCCATAGAATACCTAATGAACTATCGAACTTCACCTACCGATAACTCATTAAGTACCCTACAAGGGATTTTAAAATAATTTTCTTACTTTTATAAGTGGTGAGCATTTTCTAATTGTTATTAAAATCATTTATTTGAAGTTTTAAAACTACTAAAAATTTTTGGCCCATTTTATTTTTCTACAAATTTTATAAAAATTTTGGCAGAGTGCCGTCTGTATTTTGAGAAAACAGTTCTTCAAATACCTGTAAAAAGCACTTCCAATCATTTATCTCAACCACTTCTTCAAATTCACAATCATCCCAACCAATTTCAACATCATTTATCAATTTCCAAAAATTCAAATCCACAATTTCCAATATTCAACATTCATCAAAATACCATTAATCAATTTCATTCAATTTAAAACAAAATATTTCCATTCATTTTTCATTAAAGATAAAACAATTTATATACATCATTACAAAAATTTACATTAAAAGAAATTCAAACTAAAATTTGTTACAAACTTTATATAAGCTGCTCAAGACCAATTTTACATGTCTATACATTTACGTGCATTACATACATCAAAATGAATTTTTACAGTCAGGGTATAAAATATACCCGATAACTTAAGCAGGTAGCTCCTCGGCCTCAAGAAATCAATCACGCTCCTCTAGTCTCTAAATCATGCGACAAAGAATAATAACATCATCGAGTACTAGGACTCAGTGGTGCACAAGATACTAAAATAAATTTTATGCGGAATTTAAATTATATTTATTCAAAATTTGGACTGAACATGAGAATTAAATACAAAACATGAATTATAAGATTTTAATCCAAACAATTTCATTTCGAAGTATCAAAACCAATTTCATAAAACCCACAGTTATATCATGCCATTCGAGACAAATATAATCTCAATAGCCAGAGGCTAAGGAGAAGTCACATCACAAGGCTAGCTAGCTCAAATATATGGATATTCATTCAATTTCTTTTTCGACTGGCACACACCTCAACACTTCAGCCAGAGAAGGAATCAAAATTCGAAGCTGATTACCCCCACTAGTCATGCTAGAGAGGTGTTCAAATATATGGTCATGACACTGTGGTTTCAAAACTTATCTTAACAATTTACTAAACATTGCCATTTCAAATATACACAAATAAATTTTCAACAATTCAAAGCAAAGTAAAACACACATTTCATTCACTTGTAAATGAATTTTAAAGCATGTTGATGTTGTGCACAAACCTTAAGCGAGTCGCCTCTTGGCCTTGACTCGATTCCTCGGGTTCTTTCCCGATGTTCTTTTCAATTGAAACACACAGTTTCACAGTGTTTCAGCATCATAACTTAGCATAAATCTAAAAATAAATTTAAATTTACTTTTACCTAACTTTAATGTGCTAAACTTGACGTTCTTTAAAATTTGTGTTTTGGGTTACTATTCATGACACTATTCAAGTCAATTTGTTGACTTTCTAAGGCTTAATAGGTATGGGAATTCCAACTTCACCCACATACCACATTTTGGTTACTAAATTTATCGGTTTTCGTTGTTTACTCAAAATCTAAGTTTTTTAGGCAAATTTGCAAATTTTTAGTTTTGGTGTCTTAAGTTGCATTATTCTATTGGTCATTTTTCTGTTAGAATTTGGTAAAACTTTCTTCATAAAAAATGTTCCCTATCGTCTTATCCTTTTTGAATCACTCCATTTGGAGTTTTGTAGCTCAAGTTATAGCCATTTGAATCATGGCTGCAGGATTGGACCTAACCCAGATTTTCTGGGCAAATTCTAGTTCTGGCAGTTTTAAGTCACTAATTTTGGGTGGCTAAATGACTTGAATAAGGGTATAATTTGGGTTGGCGTTCTCCATGAAAGTTTTAGATCTATATCTCAGCCGTCCACTGGTAAAATTTCAGGTCATTTAGACCTGCCTAGCCCAAGTTATGGCCAAATGAACAAACATTGTTCATTTGGTCATTTTTGTACAGGTCAGACTGTAAAAATCCGGATTTGGTCAATTTGTTCTCTAGGTTTTGGTCACTTTTTGGGCATGATTCCTAAATGAAAATTGTGTCATTTTGTATCTATTTTCATTCCCAATTGGCCTCATACCAATTGGACTTGTAAATTTTTAGTTTTGGTCCCTCAAAGGGACCTTGGTCCTGCTGCCTGCAGCTTGACCATTTTCAATCCGAATTTAAACTCACTTCTAACATTTCCAACACATCTCAATTGGTCACAAATGACCGTTTTTCATCTCAAACAAGGTCAAACACACTATTTGACCAATTCTCACATTTTTGCCTCCTACACCCTAAGTGTCCAAAACCCTAGTTTACCAATTTGTTGCATTTAGCTAATTCAAAGCATATAGCCATTATCATTCAACTCCTTGATGTTCATATTCACCTCTAATTCAATCAAACCCATACAAATCATACCCCCACACATGCTGGCCGAATTTCCCTTTAGTCCCCTTAAGATGTTTTCTTTTCATTTTAAATGAATTTCTAAGTTTATTCAACTATAAACACAATTAAATCAACTAACAAATCAAGTTTAGTTTACTAACCTTATGCAGAAATTTTCCACCTCTCCAAACCTCTTCTTTCTTTTTCTTTTTTTTATAAATCTCCTTATCAAGGTCTAGTTACAAGATTTAGTGATGGAGAGTAGGGTTTCCATGGTGGGAATTAGAGTTTCTTCAAGCTCAAAATGAGCTTTAATGGAGTTTGGTAAGGGAGAGGGTGAGAGAGAGAGAGGATGGCAAGGTTGAAGATAACTCTTTTTGTCTGTTTTTTTTTTCTTTTCTTTTATGTTTTTAGTCTTATGGAAGACCAAAAATCAAATTAAATAAAATTTTAATTATAGTATTTATGGCATCATGCATGATGTCATGCATGATGTCATCTCTTTTCACTTTTTCAATTTTCTTTTTAATTTTCTATTTATTTTTCCATTAGTTCTTTAATTTAATTCTTAAATTTGAAATTTTCTTTTCTCCGATTTTATTTGACAGTTAGGTCAGGAGTCAGGTCTCGGAGTCAATTGACCAAATTGCCCCTCGCCGGTTTAACCCGGTTTGCAAATAATTCAATATTTCTTTCGGCTCCTTGACCTAATTATTTGACTGGCTTAACATTTTTTTTTTCGTGATTTTCTCTTTTCCACTGTGTTCGTAATAGTCCTAAGGACCACAGCGTCACATTTTACTGTTCGAAATTTGAGTTTAAATCGACTTCGTAGTCCTTCCCGAGAAGGTCACCCATCGCTGTGACTCTCGGCTCGTTTAACTTCTTGCGTTTTATTTTCTTATTTATACTTAACTAATCGGCAATTACTAATTATTTTGGTGTAAGGTTTATCTGGTTGTCTTAAGTGTGGTTCTAATCCCCTTAATTTTTCGGACCGACTCCGGTCACCGAAATAGTAAAATATACCAGGCTATGCAAATGGGGGTGTTACAATTCTCCCCCCCTTAAAATAAATTTTGTCTCGAAATTTTACCTGGTATCAATCTCTGAACAGTTCTGGGTGTTGTCTCCTCATGTTCTCCTCTCGTTCCCAAGTAGCCTCCTAGCCCAAATGATGGTTCCACAGCACTTTCACTAACGGTATTTGCTTGTTCCGCAGCTGCTTCATCTCATAAGCCATAATCTCTATGGGTTCTTCCTCATATGTGAGTTCTGGATTCACTTCAATTTTCTCTACTGGTAGTACATGAGATGGGTCTGATCGATACCTCCTCAACATAGACACATGGAAGACGTTATGTATCTTCTCCAACTCTGAAGGTAGTGCCAACCAATATGCCAAAGGACCCACTCTTTCCAGAACCTCATATGGCCCAATGAAACAAGGACTCAGTTTTCCCTTTCTGCCGAACCTCATAATTCTCTTCCAAGGAGAAACCTTGAGGAATACTTTCTCACCCACTGCATACTCAATATCCCTTCTCTTTAAATCAATATAGGACTTCTGACGGTCTGATGCAGTCTTAAGTCGATCTTTGATCAATATGATTTTCTCTTCAGTTTGCTGAACAATTTCGGGCCCAATCATCTTCCTTTCACCCACGTCATACCAACACAATGGGGTTCTACATTTTCTGCCATAAAAAGCTTCATATGGAGGCATCCCAATGCTTGATTGGTAGCTATTGTTGTAAGCAAACTCAATCAAAGGCAAGTGTATGTCCCAACTGCCCTCAAATTTAATCACACAAGCTTGTAGCATGTCCTCCAAGATCAGAATTACCCTCTTAGATTGGCCATCTGTCTGTGGGTGGAATGCAGTATTGAAGTTCAATCTAGTTCCTAGGGCTCTCTGAAGACTACCCCAGAATCTAGAAGTGAACCTAGGATCTCTTTCTGACACGATGGATACTGGCACTCCATGCAGTCTTACTATCTCATTAATGTACAACTTGGCCAATCTTTCTAAACTGTAGTCCATCCGAACTGGCAGAAAATGAGCAGACTTGGTCAGTCTGTCAATAATGACCCATACTGCATCATGACTCTTCTGTGTCCTCGGAAGTCCCATCACAAAATCCATCGTTATTCTCTCCCATTTCCATTCTGGTACTGGTAGCGGATGTAACAACCCAGCAGGTACTTGATGCTCTGCCTTCACTTGCTGACAAGTTAGGCATTTAGAAACAAACTCTGCCTCATCTCTTTTCATACCCATCCACCAGTAATGCTCCTTTAGCCCCCTATACATTTTTGTGCCACCAGGGTGCATGGCAAAAGGAGACTCATGTGCTTCCTTCAAAATGATCTTCCTCAATTCAACATCATTAGGAACACACATTCTGCCCTGGTGTAACAGTAGACCATCATCTCTTATTGAAAATTCTAGTCTCTTGCCCTGTCTGACTTCTTCCAATAACTTCTAATATTTCTGATCATTCTAAGTAGCCATT
The DNA here is from genome assembly GCF_030052815.1 of Hevea brasiliensis. NCBI lineage: Eukaryota > Viridiplantae > Streptophyta > Magnoliopsida > Malpighiales > Euphorbiaceae > Hevea > Hevea brasiliensis. The sequence goes on from NC_079494.1 coordinate 76,039,426, forward strand.
CTGATCTGATCAATCAACATTGGCTGTACATGCCATGCAACTGTTGTCTGCCCCTCATCATTAATATCTAAGCTAGCATGTAATGATCTCAACTCATGTACCATAGACAAAGGAGTAACCTGTAGACTTGCCATAGTCTTGTGACTTAAGGCGTCAGCCACAACATTAGCTTTCCTTGGCTGATAGTCTATCAAATAATTATAGTCTTTTATCAACTCTAACCATCTCCTCTGTCTCAAATTCAGCTCTTTCTGGGTGCCCAAATACTTCAAACTCTTATGATCCATGTAGATGTAGCACTTCTCCCCATACAAATAGTGTCTCCAGATCTTAAGAGCAAACACTATAGCTGCAAGCTCCAAGTCATGTGTTGGATAGTTCCTCTCGTGCGGTTTTAGCTGGCATGATGCATAGGCAATAACATTTCGATCTTGCATCAATACACAGCCTAACCCATTGTGAGAAGCATCACTATAAACTGTGTATTCTTTACCCGGAGTAGGTAAAGTCAGGACTGGAGCTTCAATCAAACACCTCTTTAACTCATCAAAACTCTATTGGCATTTATCCGTCTATTGAAATTTCACATCTTTTCTAAGTAGCTTGGTCAATAGAGATGCCAACATTGAAAATCCCTTCACAAATTGATGGTAGTATCCAGCTAACCCCAGAAAACTGCGAATCTCAATGATATTTCTGGGTGGTCTCCAATTAAGGACAACTTCTATCTTACTTGGATCTACCTTGATACCCTCTACTGATACTACATGCCCCAAGAAGGATATTTCCTTCAGCCAAAATTCACACTTCAACAATTTGGCGTATAGCTGTTTCTCCCTCAAAGTCTGCAGTATAATCCGCAGATGTCTATCATGCTCTTCTGCACTCCTCGAATAGACCAATATATCATCTATGAATACCACAACAAACTGGTCGAGGTATGGTCTTAAGATAGTGTTCATCAGATCCATAAAAGCAGCCGGAGCATTAGTCAACCCGAATGGCATGACCAAGAACTCATAATGGCCATAATGGGTTCTGAAGACAGTTTTAGAAATACTCTGCTCTTGTACTTTCAACTAATAATAACCTGATCTCAGGTCAATTTTGTAGAACACAGCTGCACCCCTCAACTAATCAAACAAGTCATCAATGCGAGGCAATGGATATCTATTCTTTATTGTCACCTTATTTAACTGGCGATAGTTAATGCATAACTGGAGAGTGCCATTTTTCTTCTTTACAAATAACACTGGCGTTCCCCAAGGTGACACACTAGGGCGGATAAAGCCCTTATCAAGTAGTTCTTGCAACTGCACTTTCAACTCTTTCAATTCTGCATGTGCCATTCTATATGGTGTTATAGAGATTAGGTCCACACCAGGCATAACATCAATCTCAAACTGCACCTCTCTTTCTGGAGGTAATCCTGGCAATTCATCAGGAAACACATCTGGAAAGTCACATACGATGAGGGCGTCCTCGCTTTGGACTCCTCACTTGGGTGTCTATCACATGTGCCAAGTATGCTTCACACCCCTTTCTGATCATCCTTCTGGCTAGTGCAGCCGAAATGATGTTTGATGGCAATAAATACAGAGGGAGACCAAAAGTGACTATCTTCAGTCTACAGTCAATCATGGCGTGATGCCTGGCTAACCAATCCATGCCCAAGATGATATCATAATCTCTGAAGGGCATTTCAATCAAATCTGACAGAAAAACATGTCCTTGGATCAACAAAGGACAGTCTCTATAAATTCTGTTGACCTGAACCTCTTGTCCTAATGGACTAGTTATTAGCACTTCAAAATCCATTTTGACACATGGAACAGCAAGTGAACTGACTATGCTAGCACTAACATATGAGTGGGTTGAACCCGGATCAAACAACACAAATATTTCTTGATCAGAGATAGAGAATGTACCAGCTACCACACCGGAAGTCTCAGCCTCTTCTCGCCGTCTCATCGTGTAAACTCTGTCTGAAGCACTTCCTTGTGCTGACTGACCAATAGTACCCTAACTGCCTGAAGCAGTGCCTCTACCTCTGCCAACTGATTGTGAACCTCTAGGAGTAGGACTCTGAATAGATCCTTCTGTAGTCGTAGGAGCTGGACCATATTTAGGAGCACTAGTGCAGTCTTTAGCTAAATGGCCCTTGCCTCTATAGTTAAAGTAGGTTCCCGTAGCCCAATAGCATTCTCCCCCATAAATCTTGCCACAAGTCTCACAGAGGCAGGCAGGATATAAACCCCTGCTTAATTGCTGACTAGACCTAAGGGGTCTCTGTCCAGAGAATCGGCCCCTTCCAAATCTTCCACCTCGACCTCTGCTAGGTCCACCAAATTTCTTCCTCTTCCTATAAGTACCGCCAGAACTTGGCTCTACTAACTTTTCCCCTTTATCTTTTTCTGATTTTTCAGCTTTCTCTGAATTTTCTTTTATTGGGGTCGCTTTTGTTTCAATCCTTTCTAGCTCAAATGCTTGAGAGATGAGCTCAGAGAAGTTGCTGTGCCTAAATCCCACTACTTGCATCCTCAAACTGGGCTTCAAACCCGTCTCAAATCTTTTACACCTTGCCTTGCTGGTGGAAAGGAGACTCCCAGCATAGTGGCTTAAGCGGGAGAACTCCCTCTCATACTCTACCACTGATCTATTGCCTTGCTTCAAACTCAGAAATTCTTGCAGTTTCTGATCCACATATGCATCTGGGATGTATTTCTGTCTGAACTCTCTGATGAAGTCATTCCAAGTCAGTACTGGTGGTTCAGCCAAGCTGTGGGGGATGGTCTTCCACCAATCATACGCATCCCATTGCAGTAGCGACACGGAGTATTCAAATTTCAACTCATCTGTGCAGTGCAGCTTCTTAAACACTCTATCCATCCTTTTAAGCCATTGCTCTACCTCTAAAGGGTCCACTGTACCCTTAAATTCTGTAGCCCCATACTTTAATAACTTGTCATACTGTCTGGCTAGAGGCAGTGGTTGTACCACAGGTGTCTAGGGTGGAGCTTAAGCCGGCATACCCCCAGCCATTTGTTGAAACATCACAGCCATCTGCTGTACAAACTGTGTAGGAAACTGCGGCATTTGTGGGGCTGGTGCTACTGATCCACTGATATTTTGTAGAGCTGGGGCTTCCCCTTATGCCTCAGCTTTAACAGATTACTCGACTGAGCGATCCCCTTCTTCCATTTCAGTCTAAAGTTAGGGTATCTCCTGAACAAATAACACAAGGAGATTTCCCTCCGTTAGTTCATATTTATAATGTAATGCACTGTATATAACAAATAAGGACATTAAGTAGTTGTACTTAGCAAAGAAAAGACACAAATTCATAAGTTAAAACATACTTCAAAAACTTTGCTCTAATACCACTAAAACATGTCACACCTTACCCCTCAGTAAGACATAACATGATCCCGTAGAATACCTAATGAACTACCAAACTTCACTTACCGATAACTCATTAAGTACCCTACAAGGGATTTTAAAACAATTTTCTTACTTTTATAAGTGGTGAGCATTTTCTAATAGGTATTAAAATCATTTATTTGAAGTTTTAAAGCTAGTAAAAATTTTTGGCCTATTTTATTTTTCCGCAAATTTTATAAAAATTTCGGCAGAGTGCCGTCTGTATTTTGAGAAAACAGTTCTTCAAATACCTGTAAAAAGCACTTCCAATTATTTATCTCAACCACTTCTTCAAATTCACAATCATCCCAACCAATTTCAACATCATTTATCAATTTTCAAAAATTCAAATCCACAATTTCCAATATTCGACATTCATTAAAATACCATTAATCGATTTCATTCAATTTAAAACAAAATAATTCCAGTTATTTTTCATTAAAGATAAAACAATTTATATACATCATTACAAAAATTTACATTAAAAGAAATTCAAACTAAAATTTATTACAAACTTTATACAAGCTGCTCAAGACCAATTTTACATGTCCATACATTTACGTGCATTATATACATCAAAATGAATTTTTACAGTCAGGGTATAAAATATACCCGATAACTTCAAAGCAGGTAGCTCCTCAGTCCTCAGCAGCTCAATCTGCTGCTCCTCTAGTCTCTAAATCTGCGACAGCAATAACAGCCATTGCTGAATACTAGGACTTAGTGGTGCACAACATACTAAAATAAATTTTATGCGGAATTTAAATCACATTTATTCAAAATTTAGACTGAACATGAGAATTAAATACAAAACATGAATTATAAGATTTTAATCCAAACAATTTCATTTCGAAGTATCAAAACCAATTTCATAAAACCCACAGTTATATCATGCCATTCGAAACAAATATAATCTCAATACCCAAAGGCTAAGGAGAAGTCACATCACAAGGCTAGCTAGCTCAAATATATGGATATTCATTCAATTTCTTCTTCTACTAGCACACACCTCAACACTTCAGCCAGAGAAGGAATCAAAATTCGAAACTGATTACCCCCACTAGTCATGCTAGAGAGGTGTTCAAATATATGGTCATGACACTGTGGTTTCAAAGCTTATCTTAACAATTTACTAAACATTGCCATTTCAAATATACACAAATAAATTTTCAACAATTCAAAGCAAAGTAAAACACACATTTCATTCACTTGTAAATGAATTTTAAAGCATGTTGATGTTGTGCACAAACCTTAAGCGAGTCACCTCTTGGCCTTGACTTGATTCCTCGAGTTCTTTCTCGATGTTCTTTTCAACTGAAACACACAGTTTCACAGTGTTTTAGCATCATAACTTAGCATAAATCCAAAAATAAATTTAAATTTACTTTTACCTAACTTTAATGTGCTAAACTTGACGTTCTTTAAAATTTGTGTTTTGGGTTACTATTCACGACACTATTCAAGTTATTTTGTTGACTTTCTAAGGCTTAATAGGTATGGGAATTCCAACTTCACCCACATACCACATTTTGGTTACTAAATTTGTTAGTTTTGGTTTTTTACTCAAAATCTAAGTCTTTTAGGCAAATTTTCAAATTTTCAGTTTTGGTGTCTTAAGTTGCACTGTTCCATTGGTCATTTTTCTGTTAGAATTTAGCAAAACTTTCTTCATAGAAATGTTTCCTACTGTCTTAACTTTATTCTCCTTTTTGAATCACTCCATTTGGAGTTTTGTAGCTCAAGTTAGAGCCATTTGAATCATGGCTGCCGAATTGGACCTAACCCAGATTTTCTGGGCAAATTCTGGTTCTAGCAGTTTTAAGTCACCAATTTTGGGTGGCTAAATGACTTAGTTAAGGGCATAATTTGGGTTGGTATTCTTCATGAAAGTTTTAGGTATATATCTCAGCTGTCCACTGGTAAAATTTCAAGTCATTTAGACCTACCTATCCCAAGTTATGGCTAAATGAACAAACACTGTTCATTTGGTCATTTTTGTATAGGTCAAACTGCAAAAATCCGGATTTAGTCAATTTGTTCACTAGGTTTTGGTCACTTTTTGGGCATGATTCCTAAATGAAAATTGTGTCATTTTGTGTCTATTTTCATTTCCAATTGGCCTCATACCAATTGGTGTAACACCTCTACTTGTATAGCCTAGTATATTTCACTATTTTGGTGACCGGAGTCAGTCCGGACAATTAAGAGAATTAGAACCATACTTAAGACAACTAGATAAGCCATAAATAGAAATAATTAGTAATTTTCAATTAGTTAAGTATAAATTAGAAAAACAGAACATAAGAAGTTAAACGAGCCGAGAGTCACAGCGATGGGTGACCTTCTCGGGAACGACTGCGAAGTCGATTTAAACTCAAATTTCGAACCGTAAAATGTGACGCCGTGGTCCTTAGGACCATTACGAACACAGTGGAAAAGAGAAAATCACGAAAAAGAATTGTTAAGCCAGTCAAATAATTAGGTCAGGGAGCCGGAAGAAATATTGAAAATTACTAATTATTCCTACTGTCTTAACTTTATTCTCCTTTTTGAATCACTCCATTTGGAGTTTTGTAGCTCAAGTTAGAGCCATTTGAATCATGGCTGCCGAATTGGACCTAACCCAGATTTTCTGGGCAAATTCTGGTTCTAGCAGTTTTAAGTCACCAATTTTGGGTGGCTAAATGACTTAGTTAAGGGCATAATTTGGGTTGGTATTCTTCATAAAAGTTTTAGGTATATATCTCAGCTGTCCACTGGTAAAATTTCAAGTCATTTAGACCTACCTATCCCAAGTTATGGCTAAATGAACAAACACTGTTCATTTGGTCATTTTTGTATAGGTCAAACTGCAAAAATCCGGATTTAGTCAATTTGTTCACTAGGTTTTGGTCACTTTTTGGGCATGATTCCTAAATGAAAATTGTGTCATTTTGTGTCTATTTTCATTTCCAATTGGCCTCATACCAATTGGTGTAACACCCCTACTTGTATAGCCTAGTATATTTCACTATTTTGGTGACCGGAGTCAGTCCGGACAATTAAGAGAATTAGAACCATACTTAAGACAACTAGATAAGCCATAAATAGAAATAATTAGTAATTTTCAATTAGTTAAGTATAAATTAGAAAAACAGAACATAAGAAGTTAAACGAGCCGAGAGTCACAGCGATGGGTGACCTTCTCGGGAACGACTGCGAAGTCGATTTAAACTCAAATTTCGAACTGTAAAATGTGACGCCGCGGTCCTTAGGACCATTACGAACACAGTGGAAAAGAGAAAATCACGAAAAAGAATTGTTAAGCCAGTCAAATAATTAGGTCAGAGAGCCGGAAGAAATATTGAATTATTTGCAAATCGGGTTGAACCGGCGAGGGGCAATTTGGTCAATTGACCCCGAGAGCTGACTCCTGACCTAACTGTCAAATAAAATCAGAGAAAAGAAAATTTTGGAGTTGGGAATTAAATTAGAGAACTAATAGAAAAATAAATGAAAAAAAAAAGAAAAGAGAAAATGAAAAAGTGAAGGGAGATGACATCATGCATGATGCCATAAATATTAGAATTAATAAATTTAATTAATTTGATTTTTGGGTCTTCCATAAGTATAAAAGTCATAAAAAAAAAAAAGAAAAAAAAAATAGCAAAAGTCTTCTTCTTCTTCCCATTGTGCCGCCTCACTCTCCCTCACCCTCTCCCTCACTTCATCCTCCATTAAAGCTCATTTTGAGCTTGATCAAATCCCCAATTCCACCATAGAAAGTTAAACCTCCAACATTAAATCTTGATTTCAAGCTTTGGTAGAGAACTTGGCAACAAAAAGAAGAAGAAAGGAAGAGTTTTGAAGGGAAGAAAATTCTGTATAAGGTTAGTAATTTAAGTTTAAAAAATTTAGTTTATACTTTGTGTGTTTAGCTCAATTAACTTAGATTTTCACTTAAAAATCAAAGAAAACAATTGTTGGGGGACTTTTAGTGAATTCAGCCAGCAAGGGTTTGCTATGAATATGCTTGTGTTTTGATTGAATTCAATAGATATGAAAGCCTAATGGAGTTGAGGAATGATATTTGTATGCTTAGAATTAATTGAATGTAACAAATTGAGAATTAGGGTTTGACACTTAGGGTTTAGGAGACAAAATTTGGAGAAATGGTAAAATGATGTGTTTGACCTAGTTTGAAGTGAGAAATGGTCAATGGTGACCAAATGAAGTGTGGTGGAAGTGTTGGAGTTAAGATCAAATTCGGATTAAGTGTGGTCATGCTGCTGGCAGCATGACCAAGGTCCCTTTGAGGGACTAAAAAAGAAAATTTACAAGTCCAATTGGTATGAGACCAATTGGGAATGAAAATAGACACAAAATGACACAATTTTCATTTAGGAAGCAAGCCCAAAAAGTGAACAAAACCTAGTGAACAAATTGACCAAACTTGGAAAATCTCAGTCTGCCCTGTACAAACTGACCAAGTGAACAGTGTTTGTTCATTTGCCCATAACTTGAGATAGGCAGGTCTAAATAACCTGAAATTTTACCAGTGGATAGATGAGATGTAGACCTAAAACTTTCATGAAGAACACAAATCCAAATTATGCCATTAACCAAGTCATTTGGCCACCCAAAGTTGGTGACCTAAAACTGCCAGAACCAAAATTTGCCCAGAAATCTGGGTTAAGTCTAATCCGACAGCCATGGTTCAAATGGCTATAACTTGAGCTACAAAACTCCAATTGGAGTGATTCAAAAAGGAGAATAAACTTAAGACAATAGGAAACATTTTCTACGAAGAAAGTTTTGCCAAATTTCAACAGTAAAGTGACCAATGGAACAGTGCAACCTTAGACACCAAAACTGAAAATTTATCAAATTTGCCTAAAAGACTTAGAATTTGAGTAAATAACCAAAACCAACAAATTTAGTGACCAAAATGTGGTATGTGGGTAAAGTTGAAATTCCCATACCTATTAAGCCTTAGAAAGTTAACAAATTGACTTGAATAGTACCATGAATAGTAACTCTAAAATGAAAATTTCCAAGAATATTAGTTTAAGCATATTTGGGCTAGAATTAAGTATTTACGAATTAATTATTAGATTTATTGTGAAATAAGATACTGAAATACTATAAATTTTGTGTTTTATCTGAAAAAGACTCGAAAGGTATAAGGGACTGAGTCAAGGCCTAGAGGTGACTCACGTCAGGTTTGTGCACAATAAACTTAAAATTCTTTGTTTCTACTTGACAATTTTTGAAATAATTGTTGTGAATAATTTTGATTGTTATGGCTTTGAAAATATTATTTGAAAAATAGTGCGTTGCCTACTTTATAAATGAAAAGTTTAGAATGAAATATGATTTGTGAATTGTATAAAATATTTGAATAACTTGATTTAAATTGTTTTTAATTCACACTTGGCATGACAATATTAATATGTTCCTCCTACACTTGTGGGGTGAGTTTGATATTTGATCACTTTCCTCCCTCTCTGACTTTCCAGTTTGAGGGGTGAGTTTGGATGAGTACTCATTAGCTAGCTAGCCACCTCCCTCATTGATTTCGATTATTGGAGTGAGTTTGCCTTGTCATGATGTACACACGACATGTTCGGAAAATTTTGTGTCATGGTCTAAGTTGTGTTATTATTTGACAATACTATATTTATTAAATTGTTTGATCAAGTTGTGTTATATTAAGCTTTGAAAATTATGATTAGTTATAAATGTGATTTGAGAAAAAAAAAATTGTGAAATGCGATTATGAGATTTTTGAATGATAATTTGTTCATAAATGTTTTATATTATGCATTTTATGCTCTATTGTGCACCACTGAGTATTTATATACTCAGCGATAGCTTTAACTTGCTGTCGCAGATAGAGAAAAGGACATAGCAGCAGAGCGAGTTGCTACAGTTAGAGAGGAGAACAATTGAAGAATTTTTGTACGGGTATTTGTCTATACCCTGGTAGTTTAGTTTGATGTAAATATGATAGTATGCATATGTATCTCTGTAAATTGAGCAGTTGTACAGATAAAATTGTAATAATATTATTTTTGAGATTTTGCATCTGTAAATTAACTTATGATTGTAAATTAATGATTTAAAATACAATGTGCATGAGTTATGAAATGTTTTGAGATATTAATTCTTAATTTGAAATTTGGATTTTGAATTGAAGTGTTGCTATTGCTGTTGATTTGAAGTTTGGTGGTTGCAAATGGAGTTGTGATTGAGAAATATATTAGGAGTGTTTCTATTTTTAGGTTTTGAAGAACTGTTTTCTCAAAATATAGACGGCACTCTACCGAAATTTTTGTAAAAATTACAGAGATTTTAAATATCTAAGAATTTAATTTATGTTTGGACTTTAAATAAAGGTTTTTAAAACTTGAAAAAAAATTTACCCACAAATTCCAAAATGAACGAAAATTGTTTTAAAATCCCTTGTAGTATATTTAATGGGTTACCGGTAGGTGAAGTACGGTAATTCATTAGGTGTACTATGGGAACATGTTACATCTTACAAGGGGTAGGGTGTGACAATTGGACTTATAAATTTTCAGTTTTGGTCCCTCAAAGGGACTTTGGTCCTGCTGCCTGGAGCTTGACCATTTTCAATCCGAATTTAAACTCACTTCTAACATTTCTAACACATCTCAATTGGTCACAAATGACCATTTTTCATCTCAAACAAGGTCAAACACACCATTTGACCAATTCTCACATTTTTGCCTCCTAAACCCTAAGTGTCCAAAACCCTAGTTCACCAATTTGTTGCATTTAGCTAATTCAAAGCATATAACCATAATCATTCAACTCCTTAATGTTCATATTCACCTCTAATTCAATCAAACCCAGGCAAATCATACCCCCACACATGCTGGCCGAATTTCCCTTTAGTCCTCTTAAGATGCTTTCTTTTCATTTTAAATGAATTTCTAAGTTTATTCAACTATAAACACAATTAAATCAACTAAAAAATCAAGTTTAGTTTATTAACCTTATGCAGAAATTTTTCACCTCTCCAAACCTCTTCTTTCTTTTTCTTTTTGTTGTAAATCTCCTTATCAAGGTCTAGTTACAAGATTTAGTGATGGAGAGTAGGGTTTCTATGATGGGAATTAGGGTTTCTTCAAGCTCAAAATGAGCTTTAATGGAGTTTGGTGAGGGAAAGGGTGAGAGAGAGAGAGGACGGCAAGGTTGAAGATAACTCTTTTTGTTTTTTTTTTTTTTCTTTTCTTTTATGTTTTTAGTCTTATGGAAGACCAAAAAATCAAATTAAATAAAATTTTAATTATAGTATTTATGGCATCATGCATGATGTCATGCATGATGTCATCTCTTTTCACTTTTTTAATTTTCTTTTTATTTTTCTATTTATTTTTCCATTAGTTCTTTAATTTAATTCTCGATTCTGAAATTTTCTTTTCTCCTATTTTATTTGACAGTTAGGTCAGGAGTCAGCTCTCGGGGTTAATTGACCAAATTACCCCTCGCCGGTTCAACCCGGTTTGCAAATAATTCAATATTTTTTTCGGCTCCCTGACCTAATTATTTGACTGGCTTAACAATTCTTTTTCATGATTTTCTCTTTTCCACTATGTTCATAATAGTCCTAAGGACCGCAGCGTCACATTTTACGGTTCGAAATTTGAGTTTAAATCGACTTTGCAGTCCTTCCCGATAAGATCACCCATCGCTGTGACTCTCGGCTCGTTTAACTTCTTGTGTTCTGTTTTCTTATTTATACTTAACTAATTGACAATTATTAATTATTTGGGTTTAAGGCTTAACTGGTTGTCTTAAGTGTGGTTCTAATCCCCTTAATTTTCTTGACCGACTCCTATCACCGGAATAGTGAAATATACCAGGCTATGCAAATGGGGGTGTTACATAGAAAAAGCTTTAGAAGCTATTCAAGGGCTGCCATAGGTGATCTTGGTGTGGACAAGCTAGAGGGACAACATCTAGTGTCCTAAAGACGCATCCCAAAGGTGCCAAACACACTGCAGTGCATCAAGAGGTTAGTGCACTTATTCTTGATCTAATCTAGGGTTCTTAAAATTAATCTGATTAATTCTAAAATCTTAAATGACAAATGTAGATCCAAAAAAATATTAAAAGAGTTTTAATATGCTGTTTATCATTAAAATCAAATAGATAAAAATGAATCTTGCATGATGCATGTGACCCTAGGTGAAAAATTTTTTAATTCAATGATATAAACTTGTATTTTTCATGCTTCCGCTCCTTCAATTGGTATCAGAGCCACTATATTTGCCATTTAGATTGTTGATTACATGATTTAATTGTGTGGTATGATCATGAGATGATGGATCCATTGCTGGTTGCAATGAAAGGTGGCGGCTTGGTGAGCAACACCATTGGTGCGCACACTTTGTGGCCTCCAATGGTGTGCACAAGGTTTGGCTTTTTAATTTGCAATTGTTGTATGATTTAAATGCTCATCCTATGTCTAATTAAATTGTTTAATTAGAGTTTTAATCACTCAATTAAATTTTGATTCAAATCAGAATTTTAAAAATTATTTGAATGTGATTCAAATCTGAATTTTTAAAGTTGTTTGAATGTGATTCAAATCTGAATTTTTAAAGTTGTTTGAATCATATTCAAATCTATATTTTTAAAAATTGTTTGAATGTGATTCAAATTTGAATTTTTAAGGTTGTTTGAATGTGATTCAAATCTGAATTTTTTAAATTTGTTTGAATGTAATTCAAATCTGAATTTTTAAATTTGTTTGAATCATATTCAAATATGGATTTTTAAGATGAATATGAGATATTCAATTTAATTTAAGTATGTATATTTTATTTAATTGTTAAATAGTGATATGCATTATGGATGATCATGGACTATAAAAGACCAATGTGATTGGATTTATTTCTTTTATGTTTCTTTGGGATTGTAAATTAATTAATTTATTTTAATTATTTTGGGCATGTATTATTAAGGTTGTAATAATTTTGGGTTGTAATTTCATTTATTTAGTTCTTGTAAATTCACCTTGGTATGCCAAGGATTACTATGTAATTGGATTGCAAGAAGATCAAGGAGGTCAAGAGCATTGGTGGGACCAGTGGGAGGAATTCACGATTAAGTGTTCATTATGTACTCCTTCAGCAACTCTTGTAAAATGAATGAATGAAATGCACCTAGGAATGCCCTGATTCAATTCTTGGTGGCTCAGAATTGAATCCCTTAGAAAGTCCATGATCATACCATATTTACTGTTTATCCATGAATACATGAGATGTATGTGAATGTATGCAAGTATATGATATATGCATGCTAAATGGATAATGTGCAAAGTGAGACCTTAATAGTAATTAGGATGACCATAAAATCTTCCAAACAAATGATTAAGTTGGAAATGCTATAATTAAAGTAATTATAACATGGGCCCTCCATTGAGGCAATTATTTTAAGAAATTTTAAATACTTGCATAAGATGCAATTAATTTAAGAGATTTTCTTAAGAATAATTGTTAAGCATGAGATGTTATAAATATGTAAATGGTTTGGTGGCCAATATTGGATGTACCTGAAGACATCAAAATTATTTGCATAATTACTGGCTCAATGGGATCAACTTAACTAATATAAGATAAGTCAATAATGGATGTACCTGAGATTTTGAGCATTGGGGGCTAGGTAAAGGATTGAACCTCACATTAGATATGATGGACTAGGAGTTGCTCACTTATAGTTTATTGTAATTCCAATAATGGATGTTCCTGAGGATGATCAATAGAATTATAAGAATTCAATCACCCACTAGAAATCCATCCAACTAGGATTTCCATTTTCTACTTTAGAAGTGTAGGATTCGCTAAGTTAGTGGGAGGACCAATTTGATTAAAAGACCATAATCATTTTGGTTAATTACATGATACATTTATTAATTAATTTGGTTATTTTTTACAGTTAATTTTTTGATAATAATGAGCACAGAACAACCACCATCCAATATCCTTGCAAGTATACTTGATCACAATAGGTTGACAGGACCTAATTTGTCTTATTGGCTAAGAAATTTAAAACTTGTCCTGAACCTTGAACATATAGGATATGTTCTAGACTCAAATGTTCCTGGTCCCTTACCTCCAGAGGCCACTTAAGAGGAACATGAAACTTTGGACAAGTGGAAGGAGCATGATATGAGAGCTAAGTGTTACATGTTTGCTTCCATGAGTAATGAGTTACAGAAGCAGTATAAGAACATGCAGAGTGCGAGTGAGATCCTCTTTCACCTACAAGAGTTGTATGGTGAGCACAGCAGGAATGCTAGGTATGAGATATTTAGATAGCTATTCCGCAAGAGGATGTTTGAGGGACAGAATTTTGGGGGTCATGTCCACAAGATGATTCAGCTGATTGAGCAGCTGGAACATCTTAACTTTAACATAGATTTCCAACTGCAGACGAATTTGATCATTCAGTCCCTTCCTGAGTGTTTTGGAAATTTTGTGACAATTTTCCGTATGACTAAGTAGGAATGCACCTTGGCTGGTTGCTCAACATGCTGGTTATTGCCTAAAAGAATATGCCGGGCAATAAAGGAAAAGAGGTAGCTTTGATTGCATCTTCTTCTGCTGGAAAGTCTAACAAGAAAAAGGGCAATAAGAAAAAGAAACCTCAAATTCCTGGTCCTTCCATGAAAATAGCTAAACAGAAAGGGAAGACTAAAGCTGATGGAGGCAAAGAAAAGTGTTTCCACTGCCAGAAGAATGGGCACAGTAACAAGAACTGCCCAGAGTATAGCAAGTAGTACCAGCTTGCATTAACGAGATATTAGTCTCCAGGTTGGCAATGGCTCAACTGTTGAAGCCTTAGCCACAAGATCTAAATCTTTATGCATGTGTGGACATGTTTTGTATTTAAATAAGGTTTTGCATGTACCTGATGCCTTTTAATAACATCATTTCTATATCTACTTTGACTAGAGATGATTATGAATTTCAGTTCATAAATAATGTTTGCAATATTTATTTTGGAAATAAATATGTTGGTTTAGGTTATTTGCATGATGGACTTTATTATCTAGATAATAATGTTAAATACAAATCTAATGCAAGCAATCTAAAAGAATGCAATGCCATGATGAAAATCAACTCAAGTTCAAAATATATTTAGCACTTAAGGTTATGTCATATTGCAGAAGATAGGATTGCAGAGCTGAAGAAAATGAGGATTTTATCCTCATTAGGTTTTGGACCTACTCCAACTTGTGAATTCTGCCTTTAAGACAAAATGACCAGATCACCCTTTGTTGGACAAGGACTAAGAGCTGAAAATATTTTGGAGCTAATACATAGTGATGTATGTGGTCCATTTAAAGAAATGGCTAGAGGCGGTTTTCATTATTTTATTACCTTTACTAATGATAAATCAAGTTTTGGGTATTTGTTTTTGATGAAATATAAACATGAATCCTTTGAAAAGTTCAAAGAATTTAAATCTGAAGTAGAAAATCAAACAGGAAAAAGTATTAAAGCTCTTCGATCAGATCGTGGAGGTGAATACTTAAGTACTGAATTTGATGAATACTTGAGATAGCATGGCATTGTTTCTCAGTTGACTCCTCCAGGAACACCACAGCTGAATGGTGTATCTGAAAGGAGAAATCGTACCCTATTGGATATGGTACGTAGTATGATGAGCTATACTAATATGCCAATCTCTTTTTGAGGATTTGCATTAGAATTAGCTTTGTATATTCTGAATAGGATTCTATCAAAATCAGTTTCTTCCACACCTTATGAGATATGGCATGGAAGAAAACCAAGTCTTAAGCATGTTAAGATTTGGGGTTGTCCAGCTTATATCAAAAAGCTGAACACTGATAAATTGGAAACCAGATAAAAAAAAGGGTCGATTTGTTGGATATCCAAAAGATAGTTTTGGATATTATTTTTATTTACCTACATCACAAAAGGTTGTGGTAAGTAGAGATGCCACATTTCTTGAACAACAGTTTCTTCAAGAAGGAGGCAAAGGAAGGCAAATAGAGTTAGAATTGGAGAATTCTGATCAACCAACAGATCAGATGGATATAGATCCATCTAGTCAACCTACACCTATTAATGAAACATCTACAGTTGTTCCTCGTAGAACAACCAAGGTATCTCACCCACTAGTGAGATATGGTTTCTTTTATGAACAAGAACAAGAGTTGTCCACTCATGAAGAAGTTGATCATAGAGTTGATCCACTTACCTATGAAGAAGTTATATCAGATATAGACTCTTCAAAATGGATTGATGCTATGAAATTCGAGATTGATTCCATGTACAAGAATCAAGTTTGGTATCTTGTTGACCCACCTGAAGGTATTGTACCTATAGGGAACAAATGGGCTTTCAAGAAGAAAATTGGTTCTGATGGAAAGGTAGAGACCTATAAGGCAAGGCTAGTAGTGAAAGAGTTTCGCCAAAGGCAAGGAATCGACTATGAGGAGACTTTCTCGCCTGTTGCCATGCTTAAATCAATTAGGATTCTATTAGCTATAGCTGCATACTATGATTATGAGATTTGACAGATGGATGTCAAAACAGCTCTTCTCAATGGATATATTGAAGAAAACATTTTCATGGAACAACCTAGGGGTTTTGAAATCCCAAGATGGTTCCAAAGTGCGCAAGCTAAAGCGATCCATTTATGGGTTGAAACAAGCTTCGAGGAGTTGGAACATCCGTTTTGATGAAGCCATTAAGTCATTTGGTTTTATCAAAAATGTGGATGAGCCATGTATATATAAGAAGGTTAGTGACAGTGCTATCACTTTCCTTGTCTTATATGTGGATAACATACTGTTGATGGGTAATGACACAAGTACGTTGACAACTGTAAAGGTATGGTTGTCAAATACATTCTCCATGAAAGACTTAGGGTAGGCAACCTATATTCTTGGGATTCATATGTAACACCCCTATGTTCGGTAGTGCGTTCTATTGTTCCGGTGACAAGTGTTGTCCAGACAGCTAGGATGCCTAGAACTACATTTAAAAGTAGTGAGGAGACATAAAATAATGAAATACAAGAAAGGAAAATACAAAAAAAAAAACAAAGGAAAAATAATAGCAATGAAATGAAACCAAGTTAAACGAGCCAGCACCGCAGCGATGGGTGACCACACGGGGAAGTTATGGCGCAGGCAATAGCCAACCCCAGGACTGCAAGGAACCCTCAGAATTTAGTTTTGAGACATAATTAAAGACTTATTGAAGTATAAATATCATTAGAAATATCAAAGAAAAATTAATTAATTAGTACAAAGAAAAACGAGAAATCAAGTAAACGAAAAAACTCGGTGTTACCGAAAAATTGGGAATGCAATCCGAATAGGGGCATTGTGGTCATTTGACATCCCAAGTTGCCTTTTAACCTAAATTTCCATTAAAAATAAGTGATATTACACTTGGAAAATGTCATGAAAATTAAAAGGAGATACATTATGTAAATAGTGAAAGTGTGGTGGCCAAATTGCAAAAATTAAAAACTCTAAATAAATAACCATTATAAGTTTTAATAGTGCTCCACTAACTTCAGCCTTTGGACACCTAAAGGGACACTTGGAATGTTAAAAATTCATCTTCAACCTCATGTGGAGAACCAGCCGAACCCAAGCTCTCCCAAGTTCTCCCATGGCCGTCCACCATTAAGCTTAAATCCACCTATGTTCAAGCCATCTTTTTCACTAGCTCCCTTCATTAAACTTGACCACCATACCTTGGGCAGCATACTTGGAGCAAGAAAGATAAGTTTTGGTGAGGTTTTGAAGAAGTCCAAAAGAAGTAAGTGGGTGTTTTCAATTCTTGTTTCATTAAAAGTGTAACCAAGGTTGTGGGTAGTTGATTTATGGAAGAATTTTTGATGTTTGATGAATTATGGGAGTTGAAGGGTATGTGTAAACTTGTGGCAGCCTCATGAAGAAGATTGAAGTGTTTAAGTTCATGAAATATTGTTGAATTATTATGGTGGCAGCATGTGTATGTGAATAATTGTTTGGATTTGGACATGTAAATGAGGTATGTTCATGTGGTTATTGTAATTGGACTTTGAAGATTCTGAGTTATAATGTGTATGTTAAGAATGGTTACAAGCTATCCAAAAGTGAGCAAAATGTGTTGTTAAGTGTGTTAATGGTATGGAACAAACCAGAATTGGCATGAAAGAGTTAGCTTGGTAAGTATAGAATGTGTAATTGGTAAGTGATGAAGAATGTGTAGTAGGGCAGTGTATGTTTTAGCTTAGAACCTTAAGTGTGTGACTCCAATTGGTATGAGACCAATTGGAGGTGAAACTAGGCACAAAATGTGCTAACTTTCATGAAGGAAGTGTACTTAAATTCTGTCCACAAAGTGACATAAAAATTGACCAAATCCAGATTAGTGACTTGAAAGCCTGAAAATTGACCATTTGGGCAGCAGGTAGTGTTTTGACCATAACTTACTCAAAACAGGTCCAAATGATCTAAAATTTTTACCATGAATATTTTAGACATAGATCTACAATTCTTATGAAGACAGAAAGGCCCAGAAATGGCCAAAACCAAGCCAAATAGCTTGCACAAGTTCAGGTACCAAAACTAGCTGAACCAAAAGTGACCTAAAAATGACCTAAGCCTACCATTTTAGTGCATTCTGTCCAGCATTGGTAAATTGACCATATCTTGGTCTATACAACTCAAAATGACCTAAAATTTTGCCCCGCGTGCAATAAGACATAGGCCTACAAGTTTGTAGTTTAGACCAAAACTCAAAAACCAAGGGAACTAGATCGTTCGGCTAGGTCAAAATAGTACACCGAAATCTGATAAATTGCAATAAAATGCAATACACTTGGAAATGAAATTGGTAATATATACCAACACTAAAGGGCTATAAAATGTGATATATTGGTAATATTAAATCTAATTCACCTAGAGTGCATCGAGAGTCAACATTTTAGGTTGACTAAGGAAAATAATAGAATTCAATAAATTAATTATTAAGCCTTATTGTTAGAGACAGTTTAAATAAGTACTGAAACACTTCAAATTGTGTGTTTCAGTTAGCAAAGAGTCAGGGAAGGGGAAGGAAACACTGAGTCAGGGCCAAGAGACATTTATCAGAGGTTTGTGCACAACAGTTATTTCTTTTGAATTTTCAATTGAAATAAATTATGACAAATTGTTTGTTATTGTTTAAATTGTGAAAATTTGTCTTAATGATATTTGATGGATACTTATTGCTTGAAAAACATTGTAAATGGTTTGAAACCACAGCTATCATGGATATTGATTGAATTCCTCACTAGCTTGTCTAGTGGGGCGAATTGACTTTGAATTCTCTCTTTGGCTGAAGTGTTGAGGTGTGTGCCTGTTGAAGACGAATAGAATGAGTACTCATATTATTGCTAGCTAGCTATGTTATTCCTCACTAGCCATCGACTTTTAGAACGAATTGGACAATGAAATCATGATTAAGCCGTGTGTATGATTTATTGACATTTATTGTGATATTGTGAAATGGAGTTTAATTCTTTATGACATTCACTGTCTTTTGAATGCAACTATGATTTTAAGTATCCACAGTTCATATGATTTATAGCTTATGGTTTTTAAATTGTATTTTCTTAATGTTGTGCACCACAGAGACATTGGCTCAGCGATAGCTTTTTCATTGCTGTCGCAGGTAGATAGACGGACAGAGCAGTAAAGTAGGCTGCTTGTACCACATTTTGAGATTTCACCGGGTTTATCGAGTATACCATATTTTATAGTTTTTGTTGTAATGTATGTGCACTGTATGTATATATTGTACTTGGTCTTGAGCAGTTGTAAACTAAAATTGTAAATTATTTTGGCTTATAAAAATATTGTGATATATTTATCTTATTTCAGCTTTTGGAAACACTGGAAAATTGATTGTTGAACTGAGTTGATAATGTTGAGAAATTTATTGTGTTGAACAAATTTACTGGAGTTTGGGATTGTAGAAATATATTGGAAGTGCTTTTTACAGGTTTTTGAAGATCTGTTTTATTCAAAATACAGATGGCACTCTGCTAAAATTTTTATAGAAATTATTAATACTTCAAATGTGTTATTTGGTTTCACTTCAGTTAAAAAGAAAAAAAAAATTTTAATACCTGTTAATAGTGCTCACCACTGTAAAAAGAAGTGAGAAAAGTTTTAAAATCCCTTGTAGTGTATTTAATGAGTTATCAGTAAACGAAGTTTGGTAATTCATTAGGTATACTACGGGATCATGTTATGCCTTACAGAGGGGTAGGGTGTGAAATGTTTTAGTGGTATCAGAGCTAGTTTTTAAATTCTATTTTCATCTGTAATTTGAATATTCTTTCTTCATAGTACAACTGCTCAACGTCATTGTTTGATACATACAGTACATTACATTATAAATATACACTAATGGGAGGAAATCTCTTTGTGTTATTTGTTCAGGAGGTCTAAGATCCTCAAATTGACTATGGAAGAAGGGGATCGTTCAGTCGATCAATCTATAGAGGCTGAGATACAAGGGGATGCCCCAGCCCTACACAATGTCAGTGGATCAGCCACACCAGCCCCCCTCAGTACTGTAGTTCCCTGCTCAGTTTGCTCAGCAGATGGCTACAATGTTCCAACAGATGGCTGGTAACATGCCTACTCAAGTCCCACTACAGACACCAGTAGTACAACCATAGTCTTTAGCTAGGCAGTATGACAAGCTGATTAAATATGGGGCTACTGAGCTTAAGGGGACAGTAGATCCTCTAAAGGCAGAAAAATGGTTAGAGAGAATGGATAGGGTGTTCAAGAAACTACATTGTACAGAGGAGCTCAGATTTGAGTATTCAGTGTCACTACTACAGGGGGATGCATATGACTGGTGGAAAACCATTCCTCATAGTTTGGTGGAACCTCCAGTACTAACCTGGGATGACTTTTTGTGGGAGTTCAGACAAAAATATGTCCCAGATGCCTATGTGGACCAGAAGCTATGGGAGTTCTTAAGCCTGAAATAGGGAAGTAGGTCAGTGACAGAATATGAAAGGGAATTTTCCTGCTTAAGCCACTATGCAGGAAGTCTCCTTGCTACTAGCAGGGAAAGATGTAAGAGGTTTGAAACCGGCTTGAAGCCTAGTATCAGATTACAAGTGGTCAGATTCAAGCATACTAACTTCTCTGAGCTTCTTTCTCAAACACTGAAATTGAGAGAATTGAGTCAGAAGCGGTCCCAGAGAAAAAGAAATCAGAGAAGACAGAAAAAGACAAAGAGGGGAAGTCAGCAGATCAGAGTTCCAATGGTCCTACTGGGAAGAGGAAGAACTTCGGGGGACACAACAGAGGTGGTAAAAAGTCCAATAGGGGAAGATATTCGGGACAGAAACCTCCTCCATCTGGTCAGCAGAGTACCAGAAGTTCCTACCCTCCCCGCCAATGTGAAACTTATGGTAGAAGCCATGGATGCTATAAGGCCATAGGAGCCTGTTATAACTGTGGAGGCACAGGACACTTTGCCAAGGACTGCACCAGTGCCCGTAGAGTTGGGCCACCTCCTACTACTGCTGAAGGTTCAGTTTAAAATCCTATCACCAGAGGTTCACAACCACCTAGCAGAGGTAGAGGCAGGGGTAGAGGTAGTCCAGCAAGCAGCCAAGGCATAGTGAATCAGTCAGAGCAATGCAGTGCTCCAGTCAAAGTCTACGCAATGAGACAGAGAGAAGAGGCAGAGACATCTGATATTGTGGCTGGTACCTTTTCAACTTTTAATCAAGATGTGTTTGTGTTATTTGATCCGAGTTCTACCCATTCCTATGTGAGTACTAGCATCATTGATTGCATTGTTGTTTCGTGTTTACAATTGGACTTTGAGGTGCTAGTAACAAGTCCGCTAGGACAAGAGGTCAGGGTCAATAGAATGTATAGGGATTGTCCTTTGGTGATCCAAGTACACACTTTTCTTTCTGATCTCATTGAAATGCCCTTCAGAGATTATGATATCATCTTGGGCATGGATTCGTTAGCCAGACATCATGCCATGATTGACTGTAGACTAAAGACAGTTACTTTTGGTCTCCCTCAGTACAGTGATGTGGTAATACATGGGGAGAGGCAATTATTGCCATCAAACATCATTTCGATTGCACTAGCCAGTAAAATGATTAGAAAGGGGTGTGAAGCATACTTGGCACATGTGGTAGACACCCAAGTGGGGAGTCCAACATTGAGGGACATCCCTACAGTATATGACTTTCAAGATGTGTTTCCTGATGAATTGCCAGGATTACCTCCAGAAAGAGGGGTGCAGTTTGAGATTAATGTTATGCATGGTGTGGATCCAATCTCCATAACACCATACAGAATGGCACCAGCAGAGTTGAAGGAGTTGAAGGTATAGTTGTAACAACTACTTGAAAAGGGCTTCATCCGCCCTAGTGTGTCACCTTGGGGAGCACCAGTATTGTTTGTTAAGAAGAAAGATGGCACTCTTCGCTTATGTATTGACTACTGACAGTTGAATAAGGTGACAATAAAGAACAAATATCCATTGCCTCGCATTGATGATCTGTTTGATCAGTTAAAGGGTGCAGCTGTATTCTCCAAAATTGATTTGCAATCTGGTTATTATCAGTTGAAAGTGCAAGAGCAGAGTATTTCAAAAACTGCTTTTAGAACTCGAAATAGCCACTATAAGTTTCTGGTAATGCCATTCAGGTTAACTAATGCTCCAGCTACTTTTATGGATCTGATGAACACTATCTTCAGACCATATCTCGACCAATTTGTAGTGGTGTTTATTGATGATATTTTGATATATTCGAGGAATGCAGAGGAGCATAACAGACATCTGTGGATTGTACTGCAGACCTTAAGGGAGAAACAGCTATATGCCAAATTGTCGAAATGTGAATTTTGGCTGAAAGAAATCTCCTTCTTGGGACATGTTGTGTCGGCTGAAGGAATCAAGGTAGATTCAAGCAAGGTAGAAGCTATCCTTAATTGGAAGCCACCCAGGAATATCATAGAAATTCACAGTTTTCTGGGTTTAACTGGATATTACCGTCGATTTGTGAAAGGGTTTTCTATGTTATCTTCTCCACTGACCAAGCTGCTTCGGAAAGATGTAAAATTTCAGTGGACAGATAAATACCAGCAGAGTTTTGATGAGTTGAAGAGGTGTTTGACTGAAGCTCTAGTCCTTACTTTACCTACCCCGGGTAAAGAATACACAGTTTATAGTGATGCTTCTCACAATGGGTTAGGCTGTGTACTAATGCAAGATCGGAATGTCATTGTTTATGCATCACGCCAGCTAAAACCGCATGAGAGGAACTACCCAACACATGATTTGGAGCTTGCATCTATTTTTTTTTTGCTCTAAAGATCCGGAGATACTATTTGTATGGGGAGAAATGCTACATTTACACAGATCACAAAAGCTTGAAGTACTTGGGCACCAGAAGGAATTGAACTTGAGGCAGAGGAGATGGTTAGAACTTATTAAAGACTATGATTGCTTAATAGACTATCAGCTAGGGAAAGCAAATGTGGTGGCTGACGCCTTAAGTCGCAAGACTATGGCAAGTCTTAGAGTTTCTCCTTTGTCCATGGTACATGAGTTGAAAGCACAACATGCCAGTTTGGAGATTGATGATGAGGGACAGACAGTAGTTGCATGGCATGTACAGCCAATGTTGATTGATCAGATCAGAATGGCTGCCCAGAATGATGAAAACTATCAGAAGCTACTGAAAGAAGTTTAGCAGGGCAAGAAACCTGAATTTTCTGTGAGAGATGATGGTTTACTACTACATCAGGACAGAATGTGCGTTCCTAATGATGTGGAATTGAGACAGATCATTATGAAGGAAGCACATGAGTCTCCTTTTGCTATGCACCCTAATGGAACTAAATGTACAGAGGGCTGAAAGAGCATTACTGGTGGATGGGTATTAAAAGGGATGTAGTTGATTTTGTTTCCAAATGCCTAACTTGTCAGCAAGTGAAGGCAGAACATCAAGTACCAGCAGGTTTGTTACATCCATTGCTAGTACCAGAGTGGAAATGGGAATGGATAACTATGGATTTTGTGATGGGACTTTCGAGGACACAGAATAGTCATGATGCAGTATGGGTTATAGTTGATAGACTAACCAAGTCTGCCCACTTTTTGCCAGTCCAGATGGACTATAGTTTAGAGATATTGGCCAGATTGTACATAAATGAGATTGTAAAATTGCATGGAGTGCCAGTATCAATTGTATCAGATAGAGATCCTAGGTTCACTTCTAGATTCTGGGGTAGTCTTCAGAGAGCCTTAGAAACTATATTGAACTTCAGCACAGCATTCCACCCACAGACAGATGGCTAGTCTGAGAGGGTACTTCAGATATTGGAGGATATGCTACGGGCATGCGTGATTGAGTTTGAAGGTAGTTGGGATACACACTTTCCTTTAATTGAGTTTGCTTATAACAACAGCTACCAATCAAGCATTGGGATGCCTCCATATGAAGCTTTGTATGGCAGGAAGTGTAGAACTCCCTTATGTTGGGATGAAGTAGGTGAAAGAAATATGATTGGGCCAGAAATTATTCAGCAGACAGAGGAAAAGATCAGATTGATCAGAGATCGACTCAAGGCTGCATCAGACCATCAAAAGTCCTATGTTGATCTGAAAAGAAGAGATATTGAATATGCAGTAGGTGATAAGGTATTCCTTAAAGTTTTTCCTTGGAAGAGGATTATGAGATTTGGCAGAAAGGGGAAACTGAGTCCTCGTTTCATCAGACCATATGAGGTTCTGGAGAGAGTGGGTCCTTTGGCATATCGGTTGGCATTACCTTCAGAGCTAGAAAGGATATACAGTGTCTTCCATGTGTCCATGTTATGGAGGTACAGATCTGACCCATCTCATGTACTATCACTTGAAGAGATTGAGGTAAATCCAGACCTATCATATAAGGAAGAACCCATAGAAATTCTAGCACATGAGGTGAAACAGCTGAGGAATAAACAGGTACACCTGGTTAAAGTGCTGTGGAACCATCATTCAAGCTAGGAAGCTACTTGGGAATGTGAAGAGGACATGACGAGACAACACCCACAGCTGTTCAGAAACTGATGCCAAGTAAAATTTCGAGACAAAATTTATTTTAAGGGGAGGAGAATTGTAACACCCCTATGTTCGGTAGTGCGTTCTACTATTTCGGTGACCAGTGTTATCCAAATAGCTAGGATGCCTAGAACTATAATTAAAAGTAGTGAGGAGACATAAAATAATGAAATACAAGAAAGGAAAATACAAGAAAAATAAAGGAAAAATAATAGCAATAAAATGAAACCAAGTTAAACGAGCCAAAGACCGCAAAGAATGGGTGACCGTGACAGGGAAGTTACTACAGTAATAGCCGACCCAGTGGTAGAGGAACCTTCGAAATTTAGTTTCGAGGCATAATTAAAGACTTATTGAAGTATAAATATCATTAGAAATATCAAAGAAAAATTAATTAATTAGTATAAAGAAAAACGAGAAATCGAGAAAACGATAAAACTCGGTGTCACCGAAAAATCGAGAATGCAACCCGAATAGGGGCATTGTGGTTATTTGACATCCCAAGTTGCCTTTTGACCTAAATGTCCATTAAAAATAAATGACATTACACTTGGAAAATGTCATGAAAAACTAAAAGGAGATACATTATGTAAATAGTGAAAGTGTGGTGGCCAAATTGCAAAAATTACAAACTTTAAATAAATAACCATTATAAGTTTTAATAGTGCTCCACTAACTTCAGCCTTTGGACACCTAAAGGGACATTTGGAATGTTAAAAATTCATCTTCAACCTCATGTGGAGAACCAGCCAAACCCAAGCTTTCCCAAGTTCTCCCATGGCCGTCCACCATTAAGCTTAAATCCACCTATGTTCAAGCCATCTTTTTCACTAGCTCCCTTCATTAAACTTGACCACCATACCTTAGGCAGCATACTTGGAGCAAGAAAGATAAGTTTTGGTGAGGTTTTGAAGAAGTCCAAAAGAGTTAAGTGGGTGTTTTCAATTATTGTTTCATTAAAAGTGTAACCAAGATTGTGGGTAGTTGATTTATGGAAGAATTTTTTATGTTTGATGAATTATGGGAGTTGATGGGTATGTGTAAACTTATGGCAGCCTCATGAAGAAGATTGAAGTGCTTAAGTTCATGAAATATTATTGAATTATGTTGCTTATGGTGGCGGCATGTGTATGTGAATAATTGTTTGGATTTGGACATGTAAATGAGGTATGTTCATGTGGTTAAATTATTGTAATTGGACTTTGAAGATTCTGAGTTATAATGTGTATGTTGAGAATGGTTACAAGCTATCCAAAATGACCAAAATGTGTTGTTAAGTGTGTTAATGGTATGGTACAAACCAGAATTGGCATGAAAGAGTTAGCTTGGTAAGTATAGAATGTGTAATTGGTAAGTGATGAAGAATGTGTAGTAGGGCAGTGTATGTTTTAGCTTAGAACCTTAAGTGTGTGACTCCAATTGGTATGAGACCAATTGGAGGTGAAACTAGGCACAAAATGTGCTAACTTTCATGAAGGAAGCCTACCTAAATTCTGTCCACAAAGTGAAATAAAAATTGACCAAATCCGTATTAGTGACTTGAAAGCCTGAAAATTGATTATTTGGGCAGCAATTAGTGTTTTGACCATAACTTACTCAAAACAGGTCCAAATGACCTGAAATTCTTACCATGAATAGTATAGACATAGATCTACAATTCTTATGAAGACACCAAAGCCCAGAAATGGCCAAAACTAAGCCAAATAGCTTGCAAAAGTTCAGGTACCAAAACTGGCCGAACCAAAAGTGACCTAAAAATGACCTAAGCCTACCATTTTAGTGCATTCTGTCCAGCATTGGTAAATTGACCATATCTTGGTATATACAACTCAGAATGACCTGAAATTTTGCCCCGTGTGCAATAAGACATAGACCTACAAGTTTGTAGTTTGGACCAAAACTCGAAAACCGAGGGAACTAGATTGTCCAGCTAGGTCAAAATAGTACACCGAAATCTGGTAAATTGCAATAAAATGCAATACACTTGGAAATGAAATTGGTAACATATATCAACACTAAAGGGCTATAAAATGTGACTTATTGGTAACATTAAGCCTAATTCACCTAGAGTGCATCGAGGGTCAACATTTTAGGTTGACTAAGGAAAATAATAGAATTCAATAAATTAATTATTAAGCCTTATTGTTAGAGACAGTTTAAATAAGTACTAAAACACTTCAAACTGTGTGTTTTAGTTAGCAAAGACTCAGGGAAGGGGAAGGAAACACTGAGTTAGGGCCAAGAGACGTTTATCATAGGTTTGTGCACAACAGTTATTTCTTTTGAATTTTCAATTGAAATAAATTATGACAAATTGTTTGTTATTGTTTAAATTGTGAAAATTTGTCTTAATGATATTTGATGGATACTTATTGCTTGAAAAACATTGTGAATGGTTTGAAATCATAGCTATCATGTATATTGATTGAATTCCTCGCTAGCTTATCTAGTGGGATGAATTGACTTTGAATTCCCTCTCTGGCTGAAGTGTTGAGGTGTGTGCCTATTGAGGACGAATAGAATGAGTACTCATATTATTGCTAGCTAGCTATGTTATTCATCACTAGCCATTGGCTTTTGGGACGAATTGGACTATGGAATCATGATTAAGCTGTGTGTATGATTTATTGACATTTATTGTGATATTGTGAAATGGAGTTTAATTCTTTATGACATTCACTGTCTTTTGAATTCAACTATGATTTTAAGTATTCACAGTTCATATGATTTATGGCTTATGGTTTTTAAATTGTATTTTTTTAATGTTTTGCACCACTGAGACATTGGCTCAGCGATAGCTTTTTCATTACTGTCGCAACTAGACAGACGGACAGAGCAATAGAGTAGGCTGCTTGTACCACATTTTGAGATTTCACCGGGTATATCGAGTATACCATATTTTGTAGTTTTTGTTATAATGTATGTGCACTGTATATATGTATTGTACTTGGTCTTGAGCAGTAGTAAACCAAAATTATAAATTATTTTGGATTGTAAAAATATTGTAATATATTTATCTTATTTCAGCTTTTGGAAACACTGGAAAATTGATTGTTGAACTGAGTTGATAATGTTGAGAAATTTATTGTGTTGAACAAATTTACTGGAGTTTAGGATTGTAGAAATATATTGGAAGTGCTTTTTACAGGTTTTTGAAGAACTATTTTATTCAAAATACAGATGGCACTCTGTCAAAATTTTTACAAAAATTATTAATACTTCAAATGTGTTATTTGGTTTCACTTCAGTTAAAAAGAAAAAAAAAATTTAATACCTATCAATAGTGCTCACCACTGTAAAAAGAAGTGAAAAAAGTTTTAAAATCCCTTGTAGTGTATTTAATGGGTTATCAATAGATGAAGTTTGGTAATTCATTAGGTATACTACGAGATCATGTTATGCCTTACAGAGGGGTAGGGTGTGACATCGTATCCATAGGAGATAGAGTGAAAAGAATAATTGGTTTATCCCAAAGTCTATACTTGGAAAAGGTGTTAAAGAGGTTTAACATGCTTGATTCCAAGAGAGGATTGTTACCAATGAGACATGGTATCCACCTTTCTAAAGAGATGTCTCCAAAGACACCTGAAGAAAGAGATAAAATGGCCAGGATTCCATATGCTTTGGCTATTGGAAGTTTGATGTATGCAATGTTGTGTACTAGGCCGGATATCGCATATGTTATTAGTTTGACTAACAAGTATCAATCCAATTCAGGTTTGGAACACTGGATAGCTATCAAGAATATCCTTAAGTACTTGAGAAGAACTAAGGATTTATTCTTGATATATGGAGGTGGAGACTTGCAATTGGATGGTTATATTAATTCTGATTTCCAATCAGATATCGATGATAGAAAGTCTACCTTTGGGTTTGTGTTCATTTG
Source organism: Hevea brasiliensis (assembly GCF_030052815.1). Classification (NCBI taxonomy): domain Eukaryota; kingdom Viridiplantae; phylum Streptophyta; class Magnoliopsida; order Malpighiales; family Euphorbiaceae; genus Hevea; species Hevea brasiliensis. Next base: position 76,067,860 of record NC_079494.1, read on the forward strand.
TAATGGAGGTGCAGTCAGTTGGAAGAGTTCAAACAGAGTACGACTACAGATTCCACTATCGAGGCTGAGTATATTACTGCATCAGATGCTGCAAAAGAATATGTTTGGATATAAAGAACCCCGGTCTCACCAGAAATCCAAACACATAGAAAGGCGCTATCACATTATCAGAGAAATAATTGGGCAAAGCGATATAGCCATGTAGAAAATAGCATCAGCTGAAAATTCAGCTGATTCATTCACTAAGCCTTTGTCACAAGCACAGTTAGACCGACATCTTGAGAAGATGAGTCTAAGATATTGTAATGAATGGCTCTAGTGCAAGTGGGAGATTGTTAGTAGTATGCCCTAGAGCATATCATTTAGTATGTATCTTGTATATATTTTATTAATAAAAGACATTTTTACTTTTTTGTTTACATAATATATTTATGTATAATAGAAAAGGTCCATTGATATTTTGTTAGAAATTCTATTCTTAAGTTGTTAAGAATATGAGTGACAGTATTTCTAGTATAAAGTATCATAAATAGGTTCACAATCGAAGATACTTCACAATAACGACATGACTTATCCAGAAAGATTGTAATCATGTTTGTTCCCAAGTTATTTATATGAGATATAAATAAGATGGAATGGTGAGTCTCATGCCATATAACAAACATGATAGGCACTCATACATGATAAGTAGGCCGAACCAGTGACACTTATGACAAGCATATGGAGTTTACTCTTGTCAATGCATTGTCATAAATCATATCAGTGCATATAATCTTTAGACCTGAGATAGCACAGTTATCTTGTATATAGGTGGTTTGAGTTTGATACTGCTTTCATACTTGTACTGTGTATGGGTATATGGGTATGTGTTGGCTCCTACTAGTTATATATGGAGGTAGGTGTTGATCAAGATGGAATCTGTTCCTCTAAGTAAATAGGGATAAAATCCTATGTTCATTTAATTGTTCTTGAAGTTTCAAGTTCCTGGCCAGGACAGATAGATTTATTCCGAAAAGAATTTCTGATGAGAAAAATCTTTTAATCAAGAACTAGAATTAAAAGAGAACATAATATTCATAGCAAATAGGGTTTGACATAAACCATGACTCCAGCTTGAGTTGGGATTTTGTAACAAAGAGATTCTAGTGCATGGTAACATATGATTATAGGTTCATTTAAGGTAAATCTTATTACTGATTGGGTGGCCATGGCATGCTATGCTAGGTGTTAACCATGGTCTATGAGGTACATAAAATGGTTTAGAGAAATCATTTATGGTAAGAAAGAGTTCTGATGATATTAAGAGTTAATATCATGTCTGATTGCCAATTAGTGATGAGCCCAGTAAGTCACACACATACACCAGCAGTCACCAAATTAAATATGATTTAATTAATTAATTAAAGAGTTTAATTGATTAATTAAATAGGTTTGGTTTGCAATTAGATTGCAAAGTCCGTAGCATGACTTGAAACCAAATTTAGCTTATTGGATGTATAGTATAAGTTAAATTTATATATAAAGTGTTTAAATATGAATTTAATTAATGAAAAATTAATTAATAAAGATTAATTAATTAATTTATATTTGATATAAATTGATTAGAAGAAGAGAAATAATTATTTTGGGTTGAGAACTCAAAATTAAGACACAGGGGCATTTTGGTCATTTCACAGGGTGACATGTGGCACTATAAGATGGTGACACATGGCACTACATATAAGCTTGCCAAATGTCTTTTAATCATGTAAGATGATCAAAGTCAAGATTAAATATAGGTTTGACACTTGGCACAATGTGATTGGGTCAAGTAAACCTAGAGCCAATCAGAAGGTGACATGTGGCAAGGGATTTAAGTGGTGACCTAGCTATATAAGTATTGTTATGAAAAGAAAAACATAACAAGCTGCTGCCTTTCTCTTTGTGCCACCACCTTAGAGACCTCTCACTTCTCTTCTTCTTCATCTCTCATAAATTCTAAGAGATTAGCAAACAATCTCTTGAATTAAAAATACTAAAAATTGTTTCTAGTGTTCTGGTTACATCTCTAATCTCTCAAAAGGCAAAACTTGATTTTCTAATTCATAGAAAAAGCTTTAGAAGCTGTTCAAGGGCTACCATAGGTGATCTTGGTGTGGACAAGCTAGAGGGACAACATCTAGTGTCCTAAAGACACATCCCAAAGGTGCCAAACACACTGCAGTGCATCAAGAGGTTAGTGCACTTGTTCTTGATCTAATCTAGGGTTCTTAAAATTAATCTGATTAATTCTAAAATCTTAAATGGCAAATGTAGATCCAAAAACATATTAAAAGATTTTTAATATGCTGTTTATCATTGAAATCAAATAGATAAAAATGAATCTTGCATGATGCATGTGACCCTAGGTGAAAAATTTTTGAATTCAATGATATAAACTTGTATTTTTCATGCTTCCGCTCCTTCAACTTCACAATAAGGACATGACTTATTCAGAAAGATTGTATTCATGTTTGCTCCCAAGGTATATATATGAGATATAAATAAGATGAAATGGTGAGTCTCATGCCATATAATAAACATGATACGCACTTATAAATGATAAGTAGGCCGAACCAGTGACGCATATGAGAAGCACATGGAGTTTACTCTTGTCAATGCATTATCATATATCATATTAGTGCATATAATCTTTAGACATGAGATAACACAATTATCTTGTATATAGATAGTTTGAGTTTGATACTGCTTTCATACTTATACTATGTATGGGTATATGGGCATGTGTTGGCTCCTACTAGTTATATATGGAGATAGGTGTTGATCTAGATGGAATCTTTTACCCTAAGTAAATTGGGATAAAGTCCTATGTTCATTTAATTATTCTTGATGTTTCAAGTTCCTGGCCAGGACAGACAGATTTAGTCAAAAAAGAGTTTCTAACAAGAAAATCTAATTAATCAAGAACTGAAATTAAAAGAGAACATAATATTCATAGCAAATGGGGTTTGACATAAACCATGACTCTAGCTCGTATTAGGATTTAGTAATAGAGAGATTCTAGTGCATGATAACATATGATTATAGGTTCATTTAAAGGTATTCCTTGTTACTGATTGGGTGGCCATAGCATGCTATGCTAGGTGTCAACCATGGTCTATGAGATGCCTAAAATGATTTAGAGAAATCATTTATGGTAAGAAAGAGTTCTGATGATATTAAGAGTTAATATCATATCTCATTGCCAATTAGTGATGAGCCTAGCAAGTCACACACATACACAAGTTAATCACCAAGTAAAATGTGATTTAATTGATTAATTAAAGAGTTTAATTGATTAATTAAATAGGTTTGGTTTGCAATAAGATTGCAAGATCCCTAGCATGGCTTGAAACCAAATCTAGGTTATTGGATGTATAGTATAAATTAAATTTATATTTAAAGTGTTTAAATATGAATCTAATTGTGAGAAATTAATTAATGGAGATTAATTAATTAATTTATATTTGATATAAGTTGATTAGAAGAAGAGAAATAATGATTTTGGGTTGAGAACTCAAAATTACAACATAAGGGTAATTTGGTCATTTCACAGGGTGACATGTAGCACCATGAGATGGTGACACATGACATCATATAAGTTTGCCATTTGTCTTCCTATCATGCAAGGTGATCAAAGTCAAGATTAAATCTAGCTTTGACACTTGGCTTAATATGATTAAGTCAATTAAAAGTAAGATACAATGTGGTGATGACATGTGGCAATAGGTTTAAGTGATGACCTAATTATAAAAGGAAAAAGAAAAGAAGAAACAAAACAGTCTTCTTTGTCTCAAAGATGCCTCCACCTTGAGCTCTCCCTCTCCTCTTCTTCTTTTCTCTTGAACTCAAAGAGAATTGCCCAAATTCCTTTGAATTAAAATTGCTAGAAATTATTTCTAGTGTCTTATACACATCTACAACCTCTCTAAAGGGAAAAACCTAAATTATAATTAGTTGGCAAGGCTTGAGAAGCTAATTTAGGGGTTGCCCATTACTGATCTTGGTGTGGACAAGCTAGAGGGACAACATTTGGGGTCCTAGGTGCTTTCTAAAGGTGCCAATTACATCAATAGTGCATCATAAGATTAGTACACATTTTCTTCTTTCAAACTAGGGTTCGATTGAATTAATTTGTTAATTCAAAAATCTTACATGGCAAACATAGATCCTAATACATATTAAAAGTGTTTTAATATGCAATTGAGCATTGAAATTAATTAGGCACATAATGGATGTGGCATGATACATGAAACCCTAGAATAAATTTTTTGAAATTCAATGCTCTAATCTAACAATTTACATGCTTCCGCTCCTTCATTCTCTTCATTTGTTCATTTTAATTCAAGAAAAAATCCTTGATCTTCTTTGAATTAAAATTGCTAGAAAGTATTTTTAGACTTCCATACATTCATACAACCCCACTAAAGCATAAACCCCAAACATCAAGTGGTTGAATAGGCTTGGGAAGCAAACTTGGGGCTGCCATTACTACCATTGGTGTGAGCTTGTGGTGGACAAGCTAGAGGGACAACAATTGGGGCCCTAGAGGCATCAAAAGCAAGAGGGATTCATCAATTGTGCATCAAGAGGTTAGTATTCAAAAACCCCTCTTTTAGTTAGGATTTAATTCAATTAAATGTTAATTCACAATCTATGATGGCAAATAAAAGTTTAAAGCATGCTAAAATATGTTTTGGTATGCAATTGGGCATTGGAAATTGATTAGGCATATAACTCATCAAGCATGTGGCATGTAACCCTAGATTGATTTTTGAAATTCAAGTCCTAATGCCCTTTAATCCATGCTTCCACTCTTACAATTCAAACTCTAAATAGTGAATCACATATAAGCTCCATTAAAGCTGTCCAAAGAAGATCAACATTGATGTCCGAATCTGTTCGTTTTTCACCCTTAACCTCCAAATACAATGAATAAGACTCTTTTAAGCCAATTTTATCATTGGCAAAGTCCTTATGAAAATTGCATCCTTATATGCTTTGAAATGCTTGATGAGTGTTTTACTTCTTTTTGTACTCAATTCACCTCTTTATACTTCATAAGCTTTTCCATGCTTTTGCAAACACCTAATAACATAAAAATAAGCATTAATAAGCTAATTGGATAAGAAACAAACTCAAAAGACTAAATATGCAATGATAAATATATAACATTTTAAGCAACTATGAAATTCTCCCACATTTAGCTTTTGGTCATCCTCAATCAAAAACTAACTAAAACCTAAAATAATGACTCTATCTAATCTTCCCATAAACATCAGAAACATACACACTATAAGCATGCACAAAACCAAGCTCTCAAAGTATCATAAACATCATAAACATGTTTACTTGGCAAACATTAGAACTTGATACAACAATCTCATAAAAAAGGTAAGTATACCACAATGGAAGAACCTCACATAGTAAAATAATCACTCTATCTCTCATGTGTTTAGGCACTGTGTTTACTCTTAAATTCAATTCAATGAAAATGCATTACCATAAGCTTACTCGTTATTCTAATCTCCACTACTTCGATCATATGCATAACATAAATCATAAGGTCTTTTCATTTGGTTGTAATGGGGCTAGAGACAAGGTATGGAGCAAAGGATATATAAGTTAAAGAACTAAAGAAACTAGTGGAGATCTCATGAACATAAAACAAGTACCAACCAAAATTCATCACATTCAAGCTCTTTTCTTGCTTTAACTTTCTTGTTCACACCTTTTCAACACACAATGTTATAACAATTGATGTTCTTTCATTATAAGAATGAATTCAAATTACTTTATTTCTTTTTTTTTTTCTATCTTTGTCACACCTTACCCCTCTGTAAGGCATAACATGATCCCGTAAAATACCTAATGAACTACCGAACTTCACCTACCGATAACTCATTAAGTACCCTACAAGAGATTTTAAAACAATTTACTTATTTTTGATAAGTGGTGAGCATTTTCTAATAGGTTTTTAAAACATTTAATTGAAGTTAAAAACTAGTTAAAACTTTTGGCCCATTTTATTTTTTCGCAAATTTTATAAAAATTTTGACAGAGTTCCATTTATATTTTGAGAAAACAGTTCTTCAAATACCTGTAAAAGAAGTACTTCTAAAAATTTTTCTCAACCACTACTTCAAATTCTCAATCAATCTCAAATCTCAAGATTTCACAATCAACATTTCTCAATTTCCAAAATTCAATAATCCTCAAAATACTAGCAATTCATCTCATCCAAATTAAGTAAAATAGTTCCACTCATATTTCATTAGAGTCAAAACAATTTATATATACATCACTACAAAATTTACATCAAAGGAAATTCAAACTAAATTTTTATTACAAACTTCATACAAACTTTGTACAAGCTGCTCAAGACCATTTTGCATGTCCATACATTTATGTGCAATACATACATCAAAAGAAATATTTACAGTTAGGGTATAAATTATACCCAATGACTTCAAGCTGATAGCTCCTCACACCTCAGCAGCTCAGTCTGTTGCTCCTCTAGTCTCTAAATCTGCGACAGCAATAAAAGCTATCGCTGAGTACTAGGACTCAGTGGTGCACAACATACTAAAATAATATTTATGCAGGACTTAAATCACATTTATTCGAAAATTTGACTGAACATGAGAATTAAATACAAATCATGCAATATGAGATTTTAATCCCAAACAATTTCATTTTGAAGTATCAAATCACATTTCATAAAACCTACAGTTAGATCATGCCATTCGAAACAAATAGAATCTCAATAGCCAGAGGCTAAAGAGAAATCACATCACAAGGCTATCTAGCTCAAATATATGGATATCCATTCACATCCTCTTCTACTGGCACACCTCAACAATTCTCCAGAGAAGGAATCAAAATTCGAAACTAATTACCTCCACTAGTCGTGCTAGTGAGGTGTTCAAATATATGGTCATGATACTGTGGTTTCAAAACTTATCTTAACAATTTGCTAAACATTGTCATTTCAAATATACACAATAACTTTTCAACAATTTTGATTAAAGCATCATAAATAATGTCTCAATTCACTTTTTCAAATCATTGAAAACAATATGCAGCAAATAATTTACAAAAATTACATGTTGTGCACAAACCTCAAGCGAGTCGCCTCTTGGCCTCGACTCGGTTCCTCGGGTTATTTCCTAGTATTCTTTCTAACTGAAACACACAATTTTACAATGTTTCAATACTAGAACTTAACATAAACCAAAAATAAATTTAGCTTCACTTTTACCTAGCTCTAACGTGCTAAACTCGACGTTTTTAAAATTTTTATATTTCGGGTTACTATTCACTGCACTATTCAAGTCAAATTGTTGACTTTCTAAGGCTTAATAGGTATGGGAACTCCAACTTCTCCCACATACCACATTTTGGTCACTAAATTGGTTGGTTTTGGTCATTTTCTCAAAACTTTGGTCTTTTAGGCAAATTTGTAAATTTTCAGTTTTGGAGTCCTAAGTTGCACTGTTTCATTGGTCCTTTTACTGTTGAAATTTGGCAAAACTTTCTTCATATAAAATGTTTCCTATTGTCTTAAGTTTATTCTCCTTTTTGAATCACTCCAATTGGAATTTTGTAGCTCAAGTTACAGCCAAAATACAGTTACTGTTCATGCTGCAGAATTTAATTCTGCAGATTTATTGCTCCAACTTCGTTCAGCAATTTGATCAAGTTAAGTCCATAATTTAGTCTAATTTTCTTCATATGAAATGTTCTAATATGTCTTAGGTTTCCATCGGTTCAAGAATCACCTAAATCAGAGTTTTCTAGAGAGAGTTATAGCCATTAAAACTTTACTGCTGATATGGTAAATCTGCAGTTCTACAGATTTAGTGGCTCAACTTTGCTCAATAATTTGATTGGGTTAATGGCATAATTTGGGTTTGTGTTCTTCATAAAAGTTTTAGATCTATATCTCATCCAACCACTAGTAAAATTGCAGGTCATTTTGACCTGCCTAGCTCGAGTTATGACCAAATGAACAAACACTGTTCATTTGGTCAGTTTGTGCAGGGTAGCCTGCAACTTTTCAACTTTGGTCAATTTGTTCACTAGGTTTTAGTCACTTATTGGGCATGCATCCTAAATGAAAATTGTGTCATTTTGTGCCAATTTTCATCCCCAATTGGTCCCATATCCATTGGACTTGTAAAATTTCATTTTCGATCCTTCAAAGTTGATTTGGTCATGCTGCAGCAACATGACCACACTCCCTCCGAATTTGACTTTAATTCCAACACTTCTAACACACTTAATTAAGTCACAAATGACCATTTCTCACTTCACATTAGGTCAAAGACACCATTTACAAGTTTTTCAGATTTTTGGTCTCTAAGCCCTAATGTCCAAAACCCTAATTTCCATGTTTAGCTCATTTCATGCAATTAAACTATATAAACCTCAACTACACCTTCAATCAAGCTTGCCTACGTTTTTAATTGTATTAAAATCCATCAATTTCAAGTTACCTCTAAGCTGGTTGAATTTCACTATATTCCTAAATATGTTGTTTTTATTTTATTTTCATTAATACGAGTTCACTTCAAGTGCAATTCATGAATATAAGGAGAATTGAGAGGATTCTTGACTAACCTTTAAAGAAGTATTCCCAAAGCTTCAATTCTTCCACTTTCTTCTTCCTTTCTATGCACAAGATACTTGTCAAGATCCAAGAACAAAATTTATTTAAGGGAGTTAGGGTATATATAGAATAAAATCAAGCTTTTAAAAGCTTGAATTGGTTGTTAATGGTGGAAAAGGGATGAAAGAGAGAGGTGGAAGTGATGGGGCGGCAACAATAAGAAGAAGATGACCTTTGTTTTTTTTTTTCCTTTCCTTTTCTTTTGTCATTTTATGTCTTAGGAAGAGCAAAAATCCATTTAATTAAACATATTAATTATTACTTTTATGGCATCATGCATGATATCATGCATGATGTCATCACCTTTTTACTTTTTCATTTTCTCCTTTTTTTTCTATTTATTTTTCTATTAGTTCTTTAATTTAATTCTCGATTCTGAAATTTTCTTTTCTCTGATTTTATTTGACAGTTAGGTCAGGAGTCAGCTCTCGGGGTCAATTGACCCAATTGCCCCTCGCCGGTTCATCCCATTTTGCAATTAATTCCACATTTCTTCCGGCTCCCTGACCTAATTATTTGAATGGCTTAACAGTTCTTTTTCATGATTTTCTCTTTTCCACTGTGTTTATAAGGGTCCTAAGGACCACAGCATCACATTTTACGGTTCGAAATTTGAGTTTAAAATGACTTCGCAGTCCTTCCCGAGAAGGTCACCTATTACTGTGACTCTCAGCTCGTTTAACTTCTTATGTTCTGTTTTTCTTGTTTATACTTAACTAATTGAACATTACTAATTATTTGTGTTTATGGCTTATTTAGTTGTCTTAAGTATGGTTCTAATCCCCTTAATTGTCTGGACCGACACCGGTCACCGAAAGAGTGAAATATACCAGGCTATACAAATAGGGGTGTTACAATCTTTGAACTTTTTGCTTTTCATTCGATACTTTTCACTTTGCTTTTGTGTCAAGGGAACATCAACTGTATACTTTCATACTCATCTCCCCAATTCACTACCACTTTTATATACATTCCAACCAAAACCCATTCAAAAAGTTCAAAATGCTCTACTAATCCTATGGTTAGGGTAGAAACACTTGTTTTACAAGCTAAGGCTTATAATGTGGCTCAAGCACAAAAAATAGGAATAATGTAGGCTCAAAATTGGCTCACAATAGGACAACTTTTAGTTGTCAATAGGTTCGCTTTTTAAGCCCAAATGGTTACACCTAATTTGCCTTCATCACTTAAATGCATGCATATATCCATGTAATCTCAAAAAGATATAAAGTTAGTTCTAGAGATACATAATCAAGGAATGAATATCCATACAAAAAAGAAATAGATTGATATTGAAGTTTCAATCATAGGCTCAAAAGCTCACAAAAGGGATTGATCTTTTAGATTAGCATATCCAACCTTTCAATTAAATTTCCAGATTAGGACAGCCTAAGTTGCAAGTCAATATGTTGATTATATTTAAGCTCTCATCAAACTTGATCAATCCATACTCATTATGTGCATAATCTCATCAATCTATGAAAAGAACCTAAGAACACAAAATCCATAATTTTCAAAAGAAAAAAAAATTACTGACTAAAAAAAATTAACACATAAAACACATAAAAACCCTCGCCCACACTTAAATCTTACATTGTCTCTAATGTAAGTTATCATGCAAAGAAGAGGAACTAAAAACAAGAAAATAAAAAAGTAGGGAGATAGAAATCCAAATCTATTTGATTCTTGGGTTGCCTCTTAAGTAGCTCATTTGTTTAGAGTCTCATGCTCGACTTTAAGCCTTCTTCTCATTCAGCATACTGTGGTTCCTCCAAATCCACTTCCTCCACATTGCAAACTTGGAAACCTTCATAGTATGGTTTAAGCCTCCACTTCCTCTACATTGCAAACTTGGAAACCTTCATAGTACGGTTTAAGCCTATGTCCATTTACCTTAAATGCCTTATTCATTGTTAAACTTTGGATCTAAAGTGCACCATGTGAAAAAACATTAGAAACAACAAAAGGACCTATTTATCTAGATTTCAACTTACTTGGAAAAAGCTTAAGCCTTAAATGGAAAAGAAGCACTTTTTGTCCAACTTCAAATTGCTTCGTAGAAATCATCTTGTCATTGAAGGCTTTAGTTTTCTCCTTGTAAATCTTGGAATTTTTATGAGCGTCATTTAGTATCTCCTTTAAATCTTGCAATTGCAAATTCCTATGCTCACCAGCCTCATTCATTTGCATATTGCATTGTTTCTTAGCCTAAAATGCTTTGTGCTCCAATTCCACAAGAAGATGACAGGGCTTACCATAAACCAAGTGCTTCATCAAGTTTCAAACTCCAATCCTTCTTATTTATATTCACTTTCTTTTCAAGGATGGATTTGATTTCTCTATTGGACACTTCAACTTGGCCAGTAGTTTTGGGATTGTATGCACTGAAATTTTATAAGTCACATGGTACTTTTTTAAGAGAGTCTCCACTGTTCCATTGTAAAAATGAGTTCCTCTATCATTTATGAGAGCTATCAAAATTCCATGCCTGTTAAATATGTGAGACTTAACAAAATCCATAACAGCTTTAGCATCATCAGTCCTAGTGGCTTTAGCTTCCATCCACTTTGAAACATAATCAATAGCAAGAATAATATAAATATAACGAGAAGAAGAAAAAAATGGTCCCATGAAATCAATACCCCAAAATAAAAAATTTCACATGCAAGTATAGAGGAAAGAGGCATTTGATCTCTAGAAGTTAAATTACCTGTTCTTTGACATTATTCACATGTCTTGCAAAATATATGAGTGTCACAAAACAAAATAGGCCAAAATAAACCACATTCAAGTACCTTAGAAGCTTTCCTTTTGGTCCAAAGTGACCTCCACTCTCATATGAGTGATAAAAGGTGAGAATAAAGTTATATTTAGATTGAGATACACATCTTTTAATCACTTGATCAGCTCTATACTTTCATAAATATGGCTCATCCCAAACATAATATTTTGCATCACTCTTTATTTTATCTTTTTAAGCTCTAGTAGAATTAGGAGGAAAAGACTTGGTACTTAAATAATTAGCAATATCAGCAAACCATGTTTCACCTCTATTAAGTGCATACAAGTGATCAACTAGGAAAAATTCTTGCAATGGCAATGTATTTTTTTCTTGCTCCAATCTGCTGAGATGATCAGCAACCAAATTTTTGGCATCTCTTCTATCTTTGATCTCTAAGTCAAATTCTTACAATAAGAGTATCCACCTTATCAATCTTGGCTTAGCTTCTTTCTTCTTCAATAAGTACCTAAGTGTTGTATGGTCAAAATAAATAATAACTTTAGTACCTAATAAATAAGAGCGAAACTTTTCTTATGCAAAGACAATAGCAAAGAGTTCTTTTTCTATGGTAGAGTAGTTTTATTAGGCATCCTCCAATGTTCTTAAAGCATAGTAAATCGTATGAGATGCCTTCCCTACTCTTTGCCCTAAAATAGCCCATATAGCCTTGTCACTTACATCACATATAATATCAAAAAGCAGATCCCAATTTGGAGGTTGAATGATGGGTGCAGTAGTGAGAAGCTCTTTTAACCTGTTAAATGCTTGTTTGTAAGACTCATCAAATCTGAACTCTACATCCTTTTCTAATAGGCGACACAATGGTAATGCAATCTTAAAGAAATGTTTGATAAACCTTCGATAGAAACCTGCATGTCTAAGAAAATAACGACTGCATGTGTAATAACTATCTTAGCTTTACTAACCTTAATTCCCCTAGATGGCACAACATGCCTCAAACTATACCTTGCTCAATAATAAAATAACATTTTTCAAAGTTCAACATAAGGTTAGTTTCAATGCACCTATCTAACATAAGTGTAAGATTATGTAAGCATGCATCAAAAGAATCTCTATAAATAGTGAAATCATCCATAAATACCTCAATTATGTGCTCCATGAAATCTGACGAAATGCTCATCATACACCTTTGGAATGTAGCTAGAGCATTGCAAAGTCCAAAAGGCATGCACCGGTATGCAAATTTGCTAAAGGGGCACGTAAATATAGTATTCTCTTGATCTTCAGGAGCTATCACAATCTGACTATAGCCTAAATAACCATCAAGAAAACAATAAGAACAACCAATTGACCTTTCAAGCATTTGATCCATGAATGGCAATGGAAAGTGATCTTTTCTTATTAAGGCATCCAACTTCCTATAATCAATGCACACTCTCTATCCATTTTGAATTCTTGCAGTAGCCAACTCATTATTATGATTCTTCACCATAGTGATGCCTATCTTCTTAGGAATAACATGAATAGGGCTCACCCACCTACTATCTGAAATAAGATATATCACACCTGCATCAAGGAGCTTTAGTATCTTCTTCTTCACCACATCCATCATGGGCAGATTCAAACTCCTTTGTGTCTCCCTTGTTGGGTTTGCACATTCTTCAAGTAAGATACAATGCATACATGTGGTTGGACTTATTCCTTTAATATCTGCTAATGTCCACCAAATTGTTGTCTTATGCTCCTTCAAAACTTTGATAAGTTTCTCTTCTTAAAATAGAGTTAGATTCTTTGCAATGATGACTGGTAGTGCTTCTCCATCACCCAATAAAATATACCTCAAGTGATTAGGTAAAGGCTTTAATTCCAGCCTAGGAGCCTATTCAAAAGAAGGTGAAAGTTTTGTATGACACATATCTAAATTAATGTTAGCAACCTCATACCTATCATGTTGTAGGGGTAACACATTCAGCTGCTTAACCATCTCTTTAAGTTCATCTCCCAATGACATCTCCTCTTGTGTAATTGTGGCATTTCCATCATTCAAATTGTAGCTAATTGCTACATTCAACTTGTCATCTCCTCTTAGCTCAAAAGCTTCCTGCACCATAGGTTCAATAGCATCCAAACTACAAACAGAATGCACATCATTAGGATATCTCATGGCTTCAAAAATATTAAAATGCATAATCTCATCATCAAATTCCAGAGAGAGAGAGTCCCATCATGCACATTTATTTTTGTTATAGAAGTTTTCAAGAATGGTCTTCCTAAAAATACAGGTGCAATATTAGAAGAATTATCATCCTCCATATCCAAAATTAAAAGAAAAAAAATCAGCCAAGAAAACCAATTCATTGACTTGAACCAAAACATCCTCAATTACCCCATCAGGATATGGATTAGATCTATTAACTTGATGTATGATAACACTAGTTTCTTTCAAAATACCAAGATTTAAAGAAGCATAAAAGGATTTAAGCATGAGATTAATAGATGTTCCTAAATCTAACATAGCCCTCTCAAATCTAGTATTACTAATTTTGCATGGAATAGTAAACATACCTAGATCTTTGTATGTGGGAGGTAATTTATTTTGTATCACAACAGATACATTCTCCCCCACACTTACCTTCTCATTACCTTTTAGCTTTCTTTTGGATGTGTATAGCCCTTTGAGGAATTTTACATATCTACGCATTTGCTTTACTGTATCCAAAAGAGGGATGTTAATTTCCACCTTCCTAAACATATCCAAATTCTCCTTCCCTTGCTCTCCCTTCTTTACCTTTGCAAACCTGCTAGTAAAGGGAGGTACAAGCTTATAATCTGAGAGAGGTGTAAAAGGACTTACCTTTAAAGGGACTTCTACCTCTTGCTCTTTTATCGTGCTTTTGTCAATCACTTTTTCTTTTTTTAACTCTATGGTTAACCTTTCCCTCAGCTGAAGTATCCTTGATTGGTGCTTCCACTTTCTTGCCACTTCTCAACACAATTGCACATGCATTTTCTTTTGGGTTCTTAATTGGTTGAGAAGGAAGCTTACCAGACTTTTGTGCTTCCAACTTGCTAACTGATGTGGCTAGCTAGCTCATTTGATTCTCCAAATTCTAGATGTTAGCCCTAATCTCTTTTTGCAATTCATAGTATTAGTAGTAAGAGATTTAATAATATCCTCTAAAGACATACCTTGATCTTGAGTTATCGATTGTGGTTGCCTTTGAAATTGAGGTTACACTTCGTTGAAACCAGGGGATCGATTAAGAAAAGTGCTCCTTTGTGCTTAATTGTCATAGCTAAGGTTAGGATGATCCCTCCATCCTTAATTACATGTTTTTGCATAAGGATCATATTTCCTTTGTGGTGGACTAGGAAATCCTCCAATTGGCATTTGCATGCTCAATGGAATCCTCTTGCAATGTAGGACACATATCAGTTGGATGTCCTTGTGCTAAACATATACCACATGTCTTCATTTATTGCACATTCCCTACAAGAAATTAGGTAACAAGAGATGTAAAATTAGCTATTTGATTTTCTAAGGAAGACGCACTTACCTCATTTACTCTTTTTATAGGTGGATCATTCCTTGCTCCAAACTGTTTTAAATTTGTAGCCATATTTGAGATTAAGTTCTTTGCTGCCTTAGGTGTCTTATCTACCAAAGCACCTCCACTAGCTGCATTAATCATACCTTTGTCAGTAGGAAGAAGACCTTTATAAAATATTGAATGCGTAGTTGGTCACTTATTTGATGATGTGGGCAACTTGCGCATAGTCTCTTGAATCTTTCCAAATACTCATGCAATAACTCCCTGTTATACTATCTAATACTATATATTCCTTTCCTTATATTTGCTACCCTTGATACTGGAAAGTACTTTTCCAAGAATAGCTTTTTCATACCTTTCCATGTGTTTATGGAACTAGAAGGTAGGTAGCAGAGCTAATCTTTAGCTACATCCCCCAATGAGAATAGGAATGCTCTCAACTTAATTTGCTCTTTTGTTATACCTGTAGGTTTCATGATTGAACACACAACATGGAACTTCTTGAGGTGTTTGTGAATATCCTCACCTGCAAGACCACAAAAGTAGACAATAAGTGAATTAAGCCAGATTTCAATTCAAAACGTATTATAAGTGTAGGATATTAAATGCATAATGGTTGTTAGTTCATGTCAGGAGTTGCAAACTCCCTGATAGTGCGATTTCCATTAGCATTTACAGCCATGATTTCTAACTCTAAATCACTTTATGAATCTGAAGGTTCTTGCTCAAAAAGATGAGAAGGATTTTCTTCTAATTGTGGTTACTTTTCAATAAAAGCTTTAGCTCTGAATGGAGTGGATGATTCGGCTTAAGGCTTTATGAATTCCTTGATACGTTTAAGCCTTCTATCAAGTTCTTCTTCAAACATACAACTAAAATAAACACAAAAACTAAATATAAACATATCTAAATTCACGTTTAAAACAAATAGCAATCACTTCCCTTTAATGATGCTAAAATTTAAAGCGTGCCAAATGCACTAATTTAAAATATTCTACCTAAACTACTTATATATAGGATAAACAGAGGTCAATCCTATAGGAAATGAGTAAATGCAAATAAGAAAATAGATATTAGAGATGCTAATAAACAAAAAGAATTTAAAACACACATACAATAAACACCTAATCTATCAAACTAAATATGCAAAGTAAAATAAAATAGGATTTTGATTTGTAATCACTAAACTACTGAAGCTAAAACTAAGAATGCTAGAATATAAATCTAAAACTAATGAACTATATGAATACTCAACACAACCAAATTGTTGAAGGCATGGGAAGCATAGTTGGGGCTATTAGTAGGTTGGAATTCAAAATTTTCAACTAGGATTTCATGCATCATACCAAATGATTATGCACCTAGCCAACCTCTAGTGCCCTGGGCATGCTAAGACATACTTTTAGCATACATTAAGAGTTCATTTTCCATTAAAGATTGAGGTTTAGCATTTAAACACATTAAATCTTAATTAAAAGAGGGATTGAAGTTTTCTAACCTCTAAGGCGCAAAATCAACCCTTCTTATTCCCTTTAGTAGTTTCCTAGGGCTCCAAATGTTGCCCCTCTAGCTTGTCTACCACAAGCACCACTAAGGCACCTTTGGCAACCCCAAACCTCCCTTTGACTTGCTTGCTAACCACTTTATTTTTGGGGTTTTACTTTAGGTGAGGTTCTATGGATGTATAGTGCACTAGAAACAATTCTTAGTGTTTTGTTTCAAAGAGAAACCAAGCTTTCTCTCACTTGTTAATGGAAGAAAAGACAAGAAGAGAGAGAGGGAGAGTTGCCGTCCAATAAGAAGAAAAGGAAGAAGATCACTTCTTCTTCTTATCTTACATTTATATACAAGAGACAAAGTGTAATTAATTGGTTCCACATGTCAACCTCTCATTCCATCTTGCTTTTAGTTGTCTTAATCACATTAAGACAAGTTTCAAGCTAAGATTGAATTATCATATTTCATCTTCCATGTAACACCCTCCCAGTAGCAATTCCGCACATTCTACTGTTCCGCTGATCAGTGTCGGTCCGGACAGCTAGAACGTCTGAAAAAAAAATATTTAAACTAAAGTGAGGAACCATAATTAACTCAAATATTAATAAGAAAAATTTAGGAAAAATTTTAGAAATAAAATACAATCAAGTTAAATGAGCCGGTGTCCTAGCGATGGGTACCCTAGTGAGAAGTTGCGGTTCTCACAACTAGGAGCCCTAGACCCAGGGGAAAAATTATAAAATAATTTTTGGGACTCCAGAGAAGGGTCATTGAGGTTCTTATGGCATTAGAATGCCAAGAAAATGCTTAGAAAAGTTTTTCAATCGGTACAGACAATTTTGGCCCGTTAAGCCAAACGGAGGGCATTTTAGTCATTTCGTCTTCAGAGATGATTTTTGGCCGACTTGTCCAGTTAAGTAAATAACTATTATGATCTAAAATATGAATAAATATTGCTAAAAATTGAATTGAAAATAAGTAGAGAAAAGAAGAAAAGAAAATGAAAGAAAATACTTAATTATGACATCATATGATGTCTTTAAAAAGAGCTCCACCAATTATCTTTTAACAAGCACCTTTAAATCAATTAAAAAGGTCAAAAAAGAGTTAAAAATTGAAAAAATTTTCTGCTCTTCTTCCTCATAATTTCGGCAGCCTTCTCATTCCCAAACCCTTTCCACCATTAAAGCTCCCTTAAGCTTCATTTCCCACTTCAATTCATCTCAAAACCTTATCCTCCCTTCACTAAAAATTATACCCACACCAAGGAGAAGTGTTTGGCAGCCAAGAAAGAGTAAGAAAGTAAAGAAAAATTAAAGTCTTGGTTGGCTTGGATTTGAGCTACAAGAGGTTAGTGCTTATTTATGCATATTTCTCTCTTTATTCCATGTTAGGGACTTAAAATGAGTATGAAATTGTAAGTCAAATGAAATAAAACTTATGTGTATGTACACCATGGAATTTTTGCAGCCCTAAGGAAGGGATAATTTTGATGGTTTTGATGGATTTAAAATGGCTTAGAAATGGTGTTGATGTGCAGACATAAATTTGAAATGGATTAGTATGCCTAATTGACATGTGTTGTATGAACCTTAAATTTGAGCTAGGGTTTGGACACAAAAACTTGGATCTTGTTCATGTGTTGGTGAATGAAAGTTTAAATGGTCAATTAGTGACCATTTTGCTATGTATGATGAAGAATTGAAGTGAGTTGTAGCTTGGGATTTGAGTTTGGCTAGCTGCCCTAGGTGACCTGCAGAATTGGACATGAGTCCAGTAGGTTTGGGCAGCCATAACTTGAATTGTAGATGTTCAATTGGTGCAAGGCCAATTGTACATGAAACTAGACACATAATGGCACAAATTTGGTGAAGAAACCATGCCCATAAGACCAAACCAAGTGGACCAAAAGCTTGCCCCAATTCGGGTGACCTGCAGTCTGTTTCTGCAGAATGACCAAATGAACAGTATTTGGTCATTTGACCATAACTCAGTGTAGAATGGTCCAATTGACCTGAATTTTACCAGCAACAAGCTGAGATACATACCAACAACTTTCATGAAGAAACCTAATCCAAATTATGACCAGAACCTATCTAACAAGTAAGTTGCAGTCACTGTTCACTGCACTGTAGATATGGTCAGTCCAGAAAAATTCCAATCCGGCCAGTTGTGGTTTTTGGACCATAACTTGAGCTACAAAACTCCAAATGGAGTGATTCAAAAAAGGAAATTCAACTAGACAAAATAAGGAACAACTTTCATGTTGATCATTTTGCCAAATTCCCACTGCAAAAATGACTAATGGAACAGTAAATATAAGGTACGAAAATTGAAAATTCTGCTCAATTAACTTTAAGCTTAGAAATGGTATTGGCAACCAATACCAACAAATTTTGAATGCAAAATGTGGTATGTTGGGAGTATTAAAACCAATGTACCTATTGTCTATGCAAAAGTCAACATTTTGGTTGACTAATGAAGTGAATAGTAACACCAAAACTTGAAATTAAAAAATTGTAAAACTCAAAAGTGTAAAATGCCCTAGTATATCTAACAAGATTGGTTTGGATAGCTTGGCATGCCAATAGGTTTCAGTTAACAGTACTGCAGATGGCATTATGCCATTCTGTGATTTTATGGCTTTTAGCCATTCTGACATTGTGTTGATACTTGGCCTTGTGCCTAATATTTATTACAGCTCATTAGCTGTTCTGTTGCACACCAGGAGACACATATGTAACCGATGGTGTGACGGCCCGAGGTACTTGATACCCAGTGCCAGTTTACCCGTTTATCCAGTCTAGTCATCCAGTATAGGTTACTTGGGCAACTAAAAATGAAAGTGGATAAATTTAATGAAATAATGAATATAACAAGTACAAAATAAATAAGACTACAAATACTCATCAAAAATTTATTTACAATGAGACATCAATACATTCAATGCATATTTATTTTCTGTTATTTCTTTTTATTTTATTATTGGCACCACTAAGCATTATTGCTTAGCGCGTTGCTTTTGCCACACGTAGGTTCTGGAGAGACCGACCGAGAGCCAAGTAGACCATAGACTGGGTGAGACCTTCTGCAGCTCTGCATAGTGTCCGTGTCACCTCACCGACGTTAGTGCATTGGTAGGACACTAGGTTTCATTTTGGGTATTTTGTAATTAACTTTTATTTTCTCATATGTAATTGAAACTTATGTAATGTATTTTGGTATTAATGTAAATCGTGGAAATTGTGTTTATGAATGAAAAAGTGAATATTTATTTATGACTTTTACATGATTATCATATGAGATGAATGATTGAGGAATGGAAATGTTGTTGAAAAAATATTGGGATTTTGTTGATTAAATGGAGTTTGGGATTGATTGAAAATATTGGAAGTGTTTTTCACAAGTTTCGAAGAACTGTTTTCTCCATTTTTAGCCGATACTCTGCCGGATTTTCTATAAAATTTGCAGAACCTCAAATAAATTATAATTTCAATAAATGACTTAAATGAAATATATTGTACTTCATAACTATGATAAAAATAAATTAGGAAGAATAAAAATGATTGAATTAAAATAGGGTGTTCCGGTACACTGTGTGGCATATCTTGCTTGGCTACACTATAGACGAGTAAGGGATGTCACATTTAGTGGTATCAGAGCACGGTTTAGGCATTTCTGGGCCTAGATTGAGTCCATACCATGCATTGCATTTGTAAGAGTCGAGGTGACACTAATGCAGATATGTTTTTCTTTGTTATTTTGATTAGGATATGGACCCCACATCTCAGAGCACAGTTGAGGAGGAAGTGGAGAGTCATGCTCCACCTGCAGTAGCTGAGACTGGGGGTAGGGGAGAACCTGCTCCACCAGCTCCAGCAGAGCCTGCTCAGCCTCCACAGGCCATGTTCCAACAAATGGCTGAATTCTTCAGACAAATGGCTGGGGTAATGCCACCACCAACACCACCTCCACAGCAGAAATCACACCTGGAAAGACTAAGAAAATTTGTAGCAGTGGATTTCTTTGGCAAGAGAGAAGATGATTCTGTTGCAGTTGAACATTGGTTGAACAGAACAGGAAGGGTTTTAAAACAACTCCACTGCACTCCAGAGCAAAACCTAGAAGCTTCCATATCTCTGTTGCAAGATGATGCATATGAATGGTGGGATACGGTGTATAGTGAAGTACAACTAGAAGTAATAACTTGGGACTTCTTCCTCTCAGAATTCAAGAAGAAATATGTGGGTAGTGGATACCTGGAAGAGAGAAGAAGAGAGTTCATTAACCTGAGGCAGAGACAGCTGACAGTGGCCGAGTATGGAAAGGAATTTGTCAGATTGAGCCGCTACGGAAGGGAGATAGTTCCTAATGAGGCCGAAAGGTGTAAGATATTTGAAGAGGGATTAAATGACAACATAAAGATCATGATTACTGCCTTGGGAATCATAGACTTCACCAAGTTAGTGGAAGCTGCAATAAAAGTTGAAAAGGCTAGAATAAGTGACCAGACCAGAAGAGAGAGACAACAGAAGAGGGGCCTGGGTCAGTCTAGCTCATCTCCTGCACCAGGAAAGAAGTTCAAAGGTCCACCTGCACAGAGTTCAGGTCAACCACAAGGTCAGGGTCAGTCTCAGGGGCCCAGGCCACAGTTCACCCCTAGGAGAGGTCAGTCCACACCATCAGTGGGCAGCTCTCCAGGGACGGGATTCAGGGGATCAACCCCAGCATCTTCTGCATGTCCACATTGCCTGAAGTGGCATAAGGAGGAGTGTTGGAGAGTGACTGGTGCCTGCTTAAGGTGTGGGTCGACAGAGTATCAGCTAAGGAACTGTCCACGTAGAACTACTATATCTGCTCCAACACAAGCAGACAGACCTGCTCCTGCACCACAAAGGGGTAGGAAATCTGAGGCAGTGGGACCATCACAGAGGCCTGCATCTGAGCCAGCAGAGAGGCCTGAGGGCAGACCACCTGCCAGAGCTTATGCCATGAGAGCTCAGGAGGAGCAAGATGCCCCGGACGTTATCAGGGGTATATTCTCCCTCTACAATACATCTGTGCATGCATTGGTGGATCCAGGATCCACTCATTCATACATCTGCATCAACCTACCCATAGAAAGGGGGATACTAGTAGGGGAGAGTGACCAAGACATTCTGGTCACTAATCCATTGGGCCACAGTGTAGTGGTGAACAAAGTGTACAAGGGTTGCCCGTTAAGGATTCAAGGGTATGAATTCTTAGCAGACCTGATTAAGTTGCCTTTCCATGAATTTGACGTGATTTTGGGAATGGACTGGTTGTCACGTCATCAAGCAATGGTTGATTGTAAATTAAAGAGAATTTCTTTGAAAACTCCTGAGGGTAATGAGATTACAGTTATGGGGGAAAGGACAAATTTCTTGTCCAATGTCATATCAGCCATAGTTGCAAGAAAACTGATGAGAAAAGGCTGTGAAGCCTACCTAGCACATGTGGTGGATACTAGGGAGGCTAAGCCAGATCTGTGTGACATACCCACAGTAAAAGACTTCCCAGATGTGTTCCCTGAAGAATTGCCTGGTTTACCACTAGAAAGGGAAGTCGAATTTGCTATTGAGATACTGCCGGGTACAGCATCAATCTCTATTGCTCCTTATAGGATGGCACCCACAGAATTGAAAGAATTGAAAATTCAGTTACAGAAGTTACTGGATAAGGGGTTTATACGCCCCAGTGTGTCACCATGGGGAGCTCCAGTGCTGTTTGTGAAAAAGAAGGATGGGACTTTGACGTTGTGCATCGATTACCGGCAGTTGAATAAAGTAACTGTGAAGAATAAATATCCGTTGCCTAGAATTGATGATTTGTTTGATCAGTTGAAGGGAGCAGGAGTATTTTCTAAAATTGATCTCAGATCAGGGTATCATCAGTTAAGGGTAAAGGATGCAGATGTGCTAAAGACTGCATTCAGGACCCGGTATGGGCATTATGAGTTCCTAGTGATGCCCTTTGGCCTAACAAATGCACCAGCGGCATTCATGGACCTTATGAACCGTATCTTCCATCCATACCTAGATCGGTTCGTAATGGTCTTTATTGATGATATTTTGGTGTATTCCAAAACCAGGGAAGAACATAATGAACATTTGAGGATTGTTCTGCAAACCCTGAGAGAAAAGAAGCTGTATGCTAAGTTGTCAAAGTGTGACTTCTGGTTAAATGAAATTGCATTCCTTGGACACATAGTGTCAGCTGATGGGATTAGAGTGGATCCCAAGAAAATAGAAGCAATGATGGAATGGAAGCCTCCCAGGAATACAACTGACGTCAGAAGTTTCTTGGGGCTAGCCGGGTATTACAGAAGATTTGTGAAGGGATTTTCCTTAATAGCTGCTCCAATGACCAAGTTGTTACACAAGAATGTCAGATTTGACTGGAATGACAAGTGTTATACCAATTTTGAGAAGTTGAAGGCTATGTTGATAGAGGCACTAGTGTTAACACAGCCAGTGTCAGGAAAGGACTTTGTGGTCTACAGTGATGCCTCTCATAATGGGTTAGGGTGTGTATTGATGCAAGAGGGGAAGGTGGTCGCTTATGCTTCCAGGCAGCTAAGGCCACATGAACAGAATTACCCTACCCATGATCTAGAGCTTGCAGCAATTATCTTCGCACTGAAGATATGGAGGCAATACTTATATGGTGAAAAGTGCTACATTTACACAGACCACAAAAGTCTAAAATATTTGCCAACTCTGAAGGAGCTCAACCTTAGACAGAGGCGATGGATTGAGTTCCTGAAGGATTATGATAGTGTAATTGACTACCATCCTGGGAAGGCAAATGTAGTTGCTGATGCTTTGAGCAGAAAATCCATCACAGCTTTGAGATCATTGAATGCCCGTCTATCTTTGGTTCGAGATGGAGCTATTTTGGCTGAGTTGCAAGTGAGGCTAAACCTGTTACAACAGATTTTAGATGGGCAGAAGTTAGATGAGAAGCTAAAGGCTATTATGAGAAAAATCCTAGAAGGGAAAGAAACTGACTATGAAGTGAAAACAGATGGGTGTCTGTACTACAAAGAAAGACTGTGTGTACCAGATGATGGGGAATTGAAGGCCAGTATTCTAAAAGAGGCACACACCAGTGTATATGCTATGCACCCAGGAAGTACAAAAATGTATCATGATCTGAAGCTTCAGTATTGGTGGCCTGGTATGAAGAAGGACATAGCTGACTATGTGACTAAATGCTTGACATGTCAGCAAGTCAAGGCAAAACATCAAGTTCCATCGGGTTTGCTACAGCCTATACGCATACCTGAATGGAAATGGGATCGGGTCACCATGGATTTTGTAAGTGGTCTACTTCTCACCCAAAAGAATCATGATTCAGTATGGGTGATAGTAGATAGATTGACGAAGTCAGCACACTTTCTGCCAGTTAGGATTGACTACTCACTAGAGAAATCAGCAGAATTGTATATCAATGAGATAGTTAGATTGCATGGAATTCCACTTTCCATCATATCTGATCGAGAGCCAAGGTTTACATCGAGATTTTGGAAGAAGTTGCATGAGTCCTTGGGTACACAACTCCACTTCAGCACAACTTTCCATCCTCAGACGGATGGGCAATCAGAAAGAGTAATCCAAGTAAACAATTGAAACCAATTAAACTAATACACATATTGAACTGAAATGGTAATAATAATGTGAAATATATGTTAGGTCCTTGAGGATATGCTGAGGAGTTGTGTCATTGAGTTTGAGGGAAGTTGGGATAGATACCTTCCACTGGCAGAATTTGCATACAACAATAGCTACCAAGCTAGTATCCAAATGGCCCCGTATGAAGCACTGTATGGGAGGAAATGTAGAACTCCAGTGTGTTGGACTGAATTGGGCAAAGATAAACTAGTAGGGTCAGACCTGGTAAAACATACTGAGGAGAAGGTAAAACTAATCAAAGCCAATCTGAAGGTTGCCTCAGACAGACAGAAATCCTATGCCGACTTGAAGAGAAAAGAAATAGAATATGCGGTTGGCGACAAAGTGTTCCTCAAGGTGTCACCGTGGAAGAAGGTGCTGAGGTTTGGAAGAAAAGGTAAGTTAAGCCCTAGGTTCATTGGTCCATATGAAGTCATTGAACATGTGGGTCCATTGGCCTACAGGCTAGCTTTACCACCAGAGTTGGACAAGATCCACAATGTGTTCTACGTATCTATGCTAAGAAGATACCGCTCAGATCCTTCACATGTCATCTCCATGGAAGAAATTGAAGTACAACCGGATTTGATATATGAAGAAGAACCCATACGGATCCTGGCTCGGGAAGTGAAAGAGTTGAGGAATAAGCAGATTCCACTGGTGAAAGTGTTTTGGAGGCACCACAACACCGAGGAGGCAACTTGGGAAAGTGAAGAGACGATGAGGCAACAGTTCCCTCAACTGTTTGCATCAGGTAAATTTCGATGACGAAATTTAAATTAGAGGGGAAGAGTTGTAACACCCTCCCTGTAGCAATTCCGCACATTCTGCTGTTCCGCTGATCGATGTTGGTCTAGACAGCTAGAACGTCTGAAAAAAAAATATTTAAACTAAAGTGAGGAACCATAATTAACTCAAATATTAATAAGAAAAATTTAGGAAAAATTTTAGAAATAAAATACAACCAAGTTAAATGAGCCGGTGCCCTAGCGATGAGTAACCTAGTGAGAAGTTGCGGTTCTCGCAACTAGGAGCCCTAGACCCAGGGGGAAAATTATAAAATAATTTTTGGGACTCTAGAGAAGGGTCATTGAGATTCTTATGGCATTAGAATGCCAAGAAAATGCTTAGAAAAATTTTTCAATCAGTACAGATAATTTTGGCCCGTTAAGCCAAACGGAGGGCATTTTGGTCATTTCGTCTTCAGAGATGATTTTTGGCCGACTTTTCCAGTTAAGCAAATAATTATTATGATCTAAAATATGAATAAATATTGCTGAAAATTGAATTGAAAATGAGTAGAGAAAAGAAGAAAAGAAAATGAAAGAAAATACTTAATTATGACATCATATGATGTCTTTAAAAAGAGCTCCACCAATCATCTTTTAACAAGCACCTTTAAATCAATTAAAAAGGACAAAAAAAGAGTTAAAAATTGAAAAAATTTTCTGCTCTTCTTCCTCGTAATTTCGGCAGCCTTCTCATTCCCAAACCCTTTCCACCATTAAAGCTCCCTTAAGCTTCATTTCCCACTTCAATTCACCTCAAAACCTTATCCTCCCTTCACTAAAAATTATACCCACACCAAGGAGAAGTGTTTGGCAGCCGAGAAAGAGTAAGAAAGTAAAGAAAAATTAAAGTCTTGGTTGGCTTGGATTTGAGCTACAAGAGGTTAGTGCTTATTTATGCATATTTCTCTCTTTATTCCATGTTAGGGACTTAAAATGAGTATGAAATTGTAAGTCAAATAAAATAAAACTTATGTGTATGTACACCATGGAATTTGGCAGCCCTAAGGAAGGGATAATGTTAATGGTTTTGATGGATTTAAAATGGCTTAGAAATGGTGTTGATGTGTAGACATAAATTTGAAATGGATTAGTATGCCTAATTGACATGTGTTGTGTGAACCTTGAATTTGAGCTAGGGTTTGGACACAAAAACTTGGATCTTGTTCATGTGTTGGTGAATGAAAGTTTAAATGGTCAATTAGTGACCATTTGGCTGTGTATGATGAAGAATTGAAGTGAGTTGTAGCTTGGGATTTGAGTTTGGCTAGGCTGCCCTAGGTGACCTGCAGAATTGGACATGAGTCCAGCAGGTTTGGGCAGCCATAACTTGAATTGTAGAGGTTCAATTGGTGCAAGGCCAATTGAACATGAAACTAGACACATAATGGCACAACTTTGGTGAAGAAACCATGCCCATAAGACCAAATCAAGTGGACCAAAAGCTTGCCCCAATCCGGGTGACCTGTAGTTTGTTTCTGCAGAATTACCAAATGAACATTTTTGGTTATTTGACCATAACTCAGTGTAGAATGGTCCAATTGACCTGAAATTTTACCAAAAACAAGCTGAGATATAGACCAACAACTTTTATGAAGAAACCTAACCCAAATTATGACCAGAACCTATCCAAAAAGTGAGTTGCAGTCACTATTCACTGCACTGTAGATATGGTCAGTCCAGAAAAATTCCAATCCGGCCAATTGTGGTTTTTAGATCATAACTTGGGCTACAAAACTCCAAATGGAGTGATTCAGAAAAGGAAATTTAACTAGACAAAGTAAGGAACAACTTTCATGTTGATCATTTTGCCAAATCCCATTGTAAAAATGACTAATGGAACAGTAAAAATAAGGTACGAAAACTGAAAATTCTGCTCAATTAACTTTAAGCTTAGAAATGGTATTGGCAACCAATACCAACAAATTTTGAATGCAAAATGTGGTATGTTGGGAGTATTAAAACCAATGCACCTATTGTCTATGCAAAAGTCAACATTTTGGTTGACTAATGAAGTGAATAGTAACACCAAAACTTGAAATTCAATAATTGTAAAACTCAAAAGTGTAAAATGCCCTAGTATACCTAACAAGATTGGTTTGGATAGCTTGGCATGCCAATAGGGTTCAGTTAGTAGTACTGCACATGGCATTATGCTATTCTGTGATTTTATGGCTTTTACCCATTCTGACTTTGTGTTGATACTTGGCCTTGTGCCTAATATTTATTATAGCTCATTAGCTGTTCTGTTGCACACCGGGAGACACATATGTGACCGATGGTATGACGGCCCAAGGTACTTGATACCCAGTGCCAGTTTACCCGTTTATCCAGTCTAGTCGCCCAGTATATGTTACTTGGGTAACCAAAAATGAAAGTGGATAAATTTAATGAAATAATGAATATAACAAGTACAAAATAAGTAAGACTACAAATACTCATCGAAAATTTATTTACAATGAGACATCAATACATTCAATGCATATTTATTTTCTGTTATTTCTTTTTATTTTATTATTGGCACCACTAAGCATTATTGCTTAGCGCGTTGCTTTTGCCACACGTAGGTTCTGGAGAGACCGACCGAGAGCCAAGTAGACCATAGACTGGGTGAGACCTTCTGCAGCTCTGCATAGTGTCCGTGTCACCTCACCGACGTTAGTGCATTGGTAGGACACTAGGTTTCATTTTGGGTATTTTGTAATTAACTTTTATTTTCTCATATGTAATTGAAACTTATGTAATGTATTTTGGTATTAATGTAAATTGTGGAAATTGTGTTTATGAATGAAAAAGTGAATATTTATTTATGACGTTTACATGATTATCATATGAGATGAATGATTGAGGAATGGAAATGTTGTTGAAAATAATATTGGGATTTTGTTGATGAAATGGAGTTTGGGATTGATTGAAAATATTGGAAGTGTTTTTCACAGGTTCCGAAGAACTGTTTTCTCCATTTTTAGCCGGTACTCTGCCGGATTTTCTATAAAATTTGCGGAACCTCAAATAAATTATAATTTCAATAAATGACTTAAATGAAATATATTGTACTTCATAACTATGATAAAAATAAATTATGAAGAATAAAAATGATTGAATTAAAATAGGGTGTTATGGTACACTGTGTGACATATCTTGCTCGGCTACACTGTAGACGAGTAAGGGGTGTCACGTTCCATCTCATGAAAACAAATGGCATTACTTAATGAGTGCCACATGTCACCATCTCATGGTGCCATATGTTACCTTATGTAATTACCATTTTGCCTTTGTTTGCAATTTTGAGTTCTCAATGCAAAATTGTAATTTCTCCCTCAAATTAATTTATATCACATGTAATTAATTAATTTCCATTAATTAATTTCACCATTTTATTTAAATTATACATCCAATATCTTAGATTTGATTTCAAGTCATGCTAAGGACTTTGCAATCTTATTACAAATCAAACCTATTTAATTAATTAATTAAACTTTTTAATGAATCAATTAAATCATAATGCACTTGGTGAATTGCTTGTGTAGATGTGTGACTTACTAGGCTCTTTACTAATTGGCAATGAGAAGTGATATTACCTCTTAATATCATTAGAACTCTTTCTTACCATAAATGATTTCTCTAAATCATTTTAGGCATCTCATAGACTATGGTTGACACCTAGCATAGCATGCCATGGCCACCCAATCAGTAATAAGCAATACCTTAAATGAACTTTTAATCGTATGTTATCATGCACTAAGATCTCTTCGTTACAAAATCCCAATTCTAGCTAGAGTCATGGTTAATGTCAAACGCTATTTGTTATGAATCTTATGTTCTCTTTTAATTCCAATTCTTGATTAATCAAACTTTTTTGTCAGAAACTCCTTTCTGGCTAAGTCTATCTGTCCTGGCCAGGAACTTAAATCATCAAAAATAATTAAATGAACATAGGATTTTATCCCTATTTACTTAGGGTAATGGATCCCATTTTGATCAACACCTATCTCTATATATAACTAGTAGAAGCCAACACATACCCATATACCCACACATAGTATGAGTATGAAAGCAGTATCAAACTCAAACCACCTATACACAAGACAACTGTGTTATCTCAGGTCTAAAGATTATATGCACTAATATGATAGATGACAACGCATTGATAAGAATAAACTCCATGTGCTTATCATAAGTGTCACTGGTTCGGCCTACTTATCATATATAAGCACCTATCGTGTTTGTTATGTGGCATGAGACTCACCACTCCAACTTATTAATATCTCATTTTAATACTTTGGCAACAAACATGATTATAATCTTTCTGGATAAGTCATGTCATTTTGTGAAGTATCCTCGATTGTGAACCAATTTATGATAATTTGTACTAAAAATATTATCACTCATATTCTTAACAACTTAAGAATAAAATTTCTAATAAAATATCAATGGATCTTTTCAATTACACATAAATAGATTATGTAAATAGAAAAGTGTTATTGCCTTTTATTAATAAAAATATGTACAAGATACATACAAAATGATAAGCTCTAACAATATCCCACTAGCACTGAGCCATTCATTATAGTATCTTAGACCCATCTTCTCAAGATGTCGGTCTAACTGAGTTTGTGACATAGCCTTTGTGAATGGATCAGCAGGATTTTCGGCTAATGCTATTTTCTGCATGGTTACATCGCCTTTCTATGTGTTTGGATAATATGGTAGCGCCTTTCTATGTGTTTGGATTTCTGATGAGACCGAGGTTCCTTAGCCTGAATGACCGCTACATTGTTGTCACAGTAGAGACGAACTGCTGACTCAATGGAAGGAACAACTGCAAGTTCTATCACGAACTTGTTTATCCAAACAGCTTCTTTTGCAGCATCTGATGCAGCAATATACTTGGCCTCTATAGTAGAGTCAACAGTTATACTCTGTTTGAAACTCTTCCAACTAACTGCTCCTCCATTACAAATGAATACAAACCTGATATAGACTTTCTATCATCGATATCTGATTGAAAATCAAAATCAGTATAACCATCCAATTGTAGGTCGCCTCCTCCATAGATTAAGAATAAATTCTTAGTTCTTCTCAAGTACTTAAGGATATTCTTGACAACTATCCAGTGTTCTAAACCTGGATTGGATTGAAATCTGCTAGTCAAACTAACAGCACATGCTATATCTGGCCTAGTACATAATATTGCATACATTAAACTTCCAATAGCCGAAGCATATAGAATCCTGACCATTTTGTCTCTTTCTTCAGGTGTCTTTGGAGACATCTCCTTAGAAAGATGGATACCATGTCTTACTGGTAATAATCCTCTCTTGGAATCAAGCATGTTAAAGCTCTTTAACACCTTTTCCAAGTATAGACTTTGGGATAAACCAATTATTCTTTTCGATCTATCTCTATAGATACGAATTTTAAGAATATAGGTTGCTTCTCCTAAATCTTTCATGGAGAATGTATTTGACAACCATACCTTGACATTTGTTAACATACCTATGTCATTGCCTATTAATAATAAAGACAAGGAAAGTGATAGCACTCCCACTAATCTTCTTATAAACACATGACTCATCCACATTTTTTATAGAAACAAATGATTTAATAGCTTCATCAAAACGAATGTTCCAACTCATCGAAGCTTGTTTTAACCCATAAATAGATCATTTTAGCTTACACACCTTGGAACGATCTTAGGATTCAAAATCCCTTAGTTGTTCCATGAAAATGTTTTCTTCAATGTTTCCATTGAGAAAAGTTATTTTGACATCCATCTGCCAAATTTCATAATCATAGTATGCAGCTATTGCTAATAAAATCCTAATGGATTTAAGCATGGCAACAGGCAAGAAAGTCTTCTCATAGTCGATTCCTTGCCTTTGGCGAAACTCTTTCGCAACTAGCCTTGCTTTATAGGTCTCTACCTTTCCATCAGAACCGATTTTCCTCTTGAAGACTCATTTATTACCTATAGGTACAACACCTTCAAGTGGGTGAACAAGATCCCAAACTTGGTTCTTATACATGGAATCCATTTCAGATTTCATAGCTTCAATCCATTTAGAAGAGTCTATGTCTGATATAGCTTCTTATTAGGTCAAAGGATCATCTCCATGATCTATTTCTTCATGAGCAAACAACTCTTGTTCTTCTTTATGAAGAAAACCATATCTCTCTAGTGAGTGAGATATTCTGGTTGATCTACGAGGAATTATTGTAGATGTATCATCAATAGGCATAGATTGACTAGATGGATCTATATCCATCTGATTTGTTGGTTGGTCAGAATTCTCTAATTCTAACTCTATTTGCCTTCCTTTGCCACCTTCTTCAATAAATTGTTGTTCAAGAAATATAGCGTCTCTGCTTATCACAACCTTTTGTTATGTAGGCAAATAAAAATAATATCTAACAAATCGACTTTTTTCTGATTTGGTTTTCAATTTATCAGTCTTTAGCTTTTTAATGTAAGTTGGACAACCTCAACCTCAAATCTTAACATACTTAAGACTTGCTTTTCTTCCATGCCATATCTCATAAGGTGTTGAAGAGATCGACTTTGATGGAATCCTATTCAAAATATGCAAAGCTAATTCTAGTGCAAATCCCCAAAAGGAGATTGGCATGTTAGCATGGCTCATCATGCTACGTATCATATCTAATAGGGTACAATTTCTCCTTTTAGATACACCATTTAATTGTGGCTTTCCTAGAGGAGTTAGCTGGGAAATAATGCCATGCTCTTTCAAGTATTCATCAAATTCAGTACTTAAGTATTCACCTCCACGATCTGATCGAAGAGTTTTAATACTTTTTCCTGTTTGATTTTCTACTTAAGATTTAAATTCTTTGAACTTCTCAAAGGATTCATGTTTGTATTTCATCAAATACAAATACCTAAACCTTGATTTGTCATCAGTAGAGATAATAAAGTAATGAAAACTGCCTCTAGCCATTTCCTTAAATGGACCACATACATCACTATGTATTAGTTTCAAAATATTTTCAGCTTGTAACCCTTGACAAAAGGTAATCTAGTCATTTTGTCTTAAAAGCAGGATTCACAAGTTGGAGTAGGTTCAGAACCCAATGAAGATAAAATCCCCATTTCCTTCAGCTTTGTAATCCTGTCTTCTGCAATGTGACATAATCTTAAGTGCCAAAGATGTTTTGGACTGGAATTGATTTTCATTATGGCATTAAATTCATTTAAATTTCTTGCATTAAATTTGTATTTATCATTATTATTCAAATAATAAAGTCCATCATGCATATAATCTGAGCTAATATATTTATTTCCAAAATAAATATTACAAACATCATTTGTGAACTGAAATTCATAACCATTTCTAGTCAAACTAGATATAGAAATGATGTTCTTAAAAGCATCAAGTACATACAAAATGTTATTTAAAAACAAAACATATCCATACATGTACAAAGATTTAGATCCTATGGCTAAAGCTTCAACAGTTGAGCCATTACCAATTCGGAGTGTAACATCTCATGCTTGCAAGCTGTTACTACTTACTATTTCCTCCATATCAAAAAAAAAATGTGAGAACTTGCACCAGTATCTAAAACCCAAGCTGTAGATAAACTATGAGCATCATCAAAATCTAAATAACAAGATATAGACATACCTTCTGAAGGTTTATCTTTCTTATCCTTTAGAGACGCAAGATACTCTGGGCAGTTCCTTTTCCAGTGCCCATCTTTCTGGCAGTGGAAACACTTTTCTTTGCCTTTGACAGCTTCGGTCTTGCCATTCTGTTTGGCTATTTTCTTGGAAGGTCTAGGAACTTGAGGTTTCTTTTTCTTATTGCCCTTTTTTCTTCTTGGACTTTCCAACAGATGAAGAAGATGCAACCAAAGCTACCTCTTTTCCTTTATTGCCCGGCATATTCTTTTGGGCAATAACCAGCATGCTAAGCAAACTAGCCAGAGTGCATTCTTAGTCATATGGAAATCTATCACAAAATTCCTAAATAACTCTGGTAGGGACTGAAGGATCAAATCCGTCTGCAGTTGGAAATCCATGTGAAAATCAAAATGTTCCAGCTGCTCTATAAGTCGAATCATCTTGTGGACATGATCTCCTACATTTTGTCCCTCTAACATCCTCATTCAGAATAACTATCTAGATATCTCATACCTAGCATTCCTACTATGTTCACCATGCAACTCTTGCAGGTGAAGGAGGATCTCATTTGCACTCTGCATATTTTCATGCTACTTCTGTAACTCATTAGTCATATAAGCAAGCATATAACATCTGGCTCTCATATCATGCTCCCTCTACTTGTCCAAAGTTTCTAATTCCCCTAAAGTGGCCTCTGGAGGTAAGGGACTAGGAATTTTTAAATCTAGAACATATTCAATATGTTCTAAATTCAGGAAAAGTTTCAAATTTCTGAGCCAATCAAAAAGATTAGGTCCTGTCAACCTATTATGATCAAGTATGCCTGCAAGGATATTAGATGGTGGTGGTTGTTGTCTGCTCATTTTTATCAGAATATAAACTGTAGAAAATAATAAGATTAATTAGTAAATGTATCAAGTAATTAACCAAAATGATTATAGTCTTTTAATCAAATTGATCCTTCCACTAACATGGCGAATCCTACACTTCTAAAGTAGGAAACAGAAATCCTAGTTGGATGGATTTCTAATGGGTGATTGAATTTTTATAGTCTTATTGATCATCCTCAGGCACATCCATTATTGCAATCACAATAAACTATAAGTGAGCAACTCCTTTCCCATCACATCTCATGTGAGGTTCAATCATCTATTTGGCCCCTAATGCTTAAAACCTCAATCACATCCATTATTGGTTTATCTTGCATTAGTTAAGTTTATCCCATTGAGCCAGTAAGAATGCAAATTGCTTTAATGACCTCAGGTACATACATTATTGGCCACCAAGCATTTACATACTTACAATATCTTACGCTTAACAATTATTCTTAAGAAAGTCTGTAACACCCTAACTTTAACTAGTCCATGCATTCAACTGTTCCAGTGATTAAGGTCGATTCGGATAGTTGAAATGTCTGGAACTATATGTAAACTACAGTGAGGAGTCATAAATAACCCAAATAATGGTAAGAAAAATTTAGAAAAAAATTTAGAAATGAAAACCAACAAAGTTAAATGACCGGTGCCCCGGTGATGGATAACCCTAATGGGAAGTTGCTGTCTTCACAGCTAGTAACCATAAACCCGAGGAGAATCCCGTGACATAATTTCTTGGACATCAGAGAAGAGTTATGGAGCCCTAGGTAGCATTAGAATGCCAAGAAAATATTAGGAGAATTTTTAAGATCGGTACAGACAGTTTTGACTCCTTAAACCAAACGGAGGGCATTTTGGTCATTTCATCTTCAGAGATGATTTTTGGCCAACTTGTCTAATTAAGTAAATAATTTATATGACATAAAATATCAATAAATATTGCTAAAAATGAAATTGAAAATGAGTAGAAAAGAAAAAAAGAAAAAATAAAGAAAATTGGAATTTTAACATCACTATGATGTCATTAACATGCCTCCACCAATCACAACACAACAAGCATACTTAAAGTCATTAAAAAGAGATAAAATGGGATAAAATGAAAAACAAAATTGCAGCTTCATCTTCTTAACCAGCCGGCACACCTTTCTCTCAACCTCCATGAGTGTTGTTTCATCTCTCTCTTTCATTCCCATGAATTCTCACCACTAAACCCTAGACTCCCTTCATTTAAACTTGTTTACACCTCTTGGAGAAGTGTTTGACTGCCAAGAATTGAAGAGAAAGTGAAGTTTAAGCTTGGGAAAATTCTGCTAAAAAAAATTAGTGCTACTACTCTTCAATTTCTCTTTAGATTTCATGTTGGAAGCATGAATTGACTTAGAATTTGAAAGAATTGAAAGAAAATATCCATGTATGAGCCACTTCCATTTTTGGTAGCCATGAATTAGGAAAGTGTTGGATGAGTTTTGATGCAATTAAAGATGTTTATGGGTGGCTTTGATGGTGATTATGAGACTTTGAACATAAATTGATGTGTGTGAAGTAGGATTTGAATATTTGAGAATTAGGGTTTAGGACAAAATTTGGGTTTTGCTCATGTGTTAGTGAATGGAAGTTCTAATGGTCAATTAGTGACCATTTAGCTGTGTTTGATGAGGTATTGAAGTGAATTGTGGCTTTGAATTTGAGGTTGGTTATGCTGCCTCATAGGACCTGTAGAGCTGGATGTGAGTCCAGCAGGTTTGGGCAACTATAACTTGAGTTGTGTAGGTTCAATTAGTGCAAGGCTAACTGGACATGAAACTAGACACATAATGCCACAACTTTGATGAAGAAACCTTGCCCAGAAAACAAACTTAGGATGACTTAAAAATTGACCAAATCTGGGTAACCAATTCTGGACCTGGTAAAAGTGACTAAATGAATAGTGTTTGTTCATTTGGCCATAACTCAATGTAAAAATGCCCAATTGACCTAATTTTTATGTCAATGGAAAGCTTAGACAATTGAGGACAACTTTCATGGAGACCATAACTCTAAATTATGACCAGAACTAAATGAAATTGTCCATCAAAATCAAGATAACAAAACTGCCAGAATTGATTCTACCTAGAAATTCTGGAAAAATTGCAATCCGGCCAGTTATGGTAATTTGGCCATAACTTGAGCTGCAAAACTCCAAATGGAGTGATTCAAAAAGGAAATTAAAGAAGACACATAAAGGAACAACTTTCATGAAGAAAATTTTGTCAAATTTTTACTGTAGTAAGGTTCAATGGAATAGTGAATTTGGACCTCAAATTTTGAAAATTTGAAATAAAACCTAGGAGGCTAGGAATTGAGTTTGGCAATCAATGCCAACAAAAATAAAATGCAAAATGTGGTATCTTGGTGAACTTAGGCTTAACAAATCTATTGTGAAATAAAAAGTTAATATTTGAAGAGAAATGGTCAAATGAATAGTAACTACCAAAAACTTAAGTTGCTAATGGGGTCAATGGTATCCCACTTAAAGGATTTCATGTATACCTAAATTATGAGAATAGGTAGATGGGATTTCTATTCTCATCACGAATAGAACTTATGAGACATTATTAATATAATTTGAAATGAGATTTATAAATTACTATAAATAAAATATTAAAGGTATAAATGATGCACAAATAATATTTGAGACTTAGGTTCCTTTTATGAATACAAATGAATGTGCTTGAATCTAGGTACATGTAAATTGGTGTAATAAATTAGATAAGAAATTGTAAGTGATAAATAGATAGTGAGATTGATAAATAGTGAACTATATAAATGAAATTTATGAATATATGCATTAGATAAAAAAAATAAATAAATTTGGACATAGTATTTCCACTAGGAAATGAAATAAAACCTATTAAAACTTAATGGTACATGAGTGAAAATAAAAAGAATCATGAATATTTTGTAAGCAAAAATGTTTCTTGAATTTCAAATGATAAGTTATATAAATAGTGTAATGAATAAATAAATTATATTAATATACGAATGACATAGTAATTCTCATTATTGGAGAAAGGAAATATACTTTGAGTACAATGGGACATAAGGATAATTGATGTGAATTGCAATCATATGAATGATCAAAATGAATGTATAAATTATGATGAATGCATGAATTATGTTTTAGAAATTTATATTTCTGTTAGGAATAGAATTGAAATGTTATAAATTATAATTAGAATTTATCATGAAATAATGAAATAATGATACTTATGAACCCTTAAAGGTACTAATGTGCCCATGTATTGCCTTGACACTTGTGTCAGATTGGATAGATTAGCATGCCAATAAGGTATTGTTTTAGCAGTACTGCGTAAGGCTTTATGCCAGTATTTATGGCTTTGTGCCCGTACTCATGGCTTTTATACTCGATTACTTATTATCATGGCTTTTAGCAATATTGATATGTTATCATGGCTTTTTAGCCATACTGACTGCATACGTGGTTTACGTACTGAGCTTACACGTCCCATGGTATGACGGCCCAAGGCACCATGGTGTCCATCGCCAATGACCCATTATCCAGTTTAGTCAGCCTGTCATAGGTTACTTAGGCAGTGAAATTTATTGAAATGAGTTAAGAATAATAGCAGCTGGAAATATTAGTAATTAAATAAAAGAGTAAGAATATTTAAAATAAATTAGATTAGTTATTCAGCAGAAAGAATTAAATAAATTGGAACGATATTAAAATTTAATTATTATGAAATAATCTGCGATAACCTAGAAATTATTGAATGAAATGATAAAAATATTTGCAAAAGAGATATAAGTATATTACTACTGTGAATTTAGGAATAAATGTCTTCTTAAGAGGAATAAATTAGAACGAAAGATAGTTGATACTAGAAGTATTATATTAAATTAGATTAAATTCCAGAGTATCCAAAGTATAATCCATTTCTTTTTTTATTTGTATATTATTTTCTTTGTTATATTATCGCACCACTAAGCAGCAATGCTTAGCGCGATTAGTTGTTTCCTTCGCGCAAGTACTGAAGAAAAAGCCCAGTGGATATTAGACTGAGATTTTAGAGTTCTAATCTGCAGAGTGTCTAAGGTTGTCACCTCCTCAGCAATGCGTGTAGATAGGGCCCATATAAGTCATATTTTGTACTTTGTATAAAATGCTTATTTATAGTATTGTAATGTAAATTATGAAAATGTAATTAATAGGTATGTAATGTAATTTATGAATTGTATGTTGAAACATAGATTATGAAATTGTAATTAATTTATAGATCATGCAAATTGTGAGTTTATGTAATCAGTCTGTAAACTATGTAAATTAATGAAACTTGAGAATTTCTATATATAAATTGTACATGAATGGAAATGCATGGAAATGAATATAAAATTTGAAATATATGGATGATATTTGAAATATGAGATTATTATGAGAATAACTGATGAGATTTTTATTGTAGAATGTTATTGAAAATTTCAAGCAGGTGAATAGTGAAACACGCCAACTGGTAATAAAACAGGGGAAACTCCGCTGGTTTCTCTTTAGAAAAATAATTGATATTAAAATATAAGAAGAACAAATTGTTAAAAGAATAAAGTAAGAGAAGATAGGGTATTCTAGCACCGACTGTGACATGTATTGCTCGAGTACACGAGGCGTAAGGGGCATCACATTTAGTGGTGTCAGAGCACGGTTTAGGCGTTTCTAGGCATCGATAGATAGAATAAGATCATATGCATAACATGCATTGCATTCATATGAGTCGAGGTGACACTAATGCAGATCTGTTTTCTCTAGTAAGGTGAAGAAATAAGGAGGCAGCAGCTCCTCGACTATTTACAACGGTAAATTTCGAGGACAAAATTTTATTAGAGGGGAAGAATTGTAACACCCTCACTTTAGCTAGTCCGTGCATTTGATTATTCCGGTGATTAATGTCAGTTCGGACAGTCGAAATGTCTGGAACTATATGTAAACTATAGTGAGGATTTATAAATAACCCAAATAATGGTATGAAAAATTTTAAAAAAAAATTTACAAATGAAATCCAACAAAGTTAAATGAGCCGGTGCTCCGGTGATGGGTGACCCTAATGGGAAGTTGCTATCTTCACAACTAGTAACCCTAAACCCGAGGGGAATCCAGTGAAATAATTTCTGGGACATCAAAGAAGAGTTATGGAGCCCTAGGTAGTATTAGAATACCTAGAAAAGGTTAGGAGAACTTTTAAGATTGGTACAGACAGTTTTAGCTCCTTAAGCTAAACGGAGGGCATTTTGGTCATTTCATCTTCAGAGATGATTTTTGGCCAACTTGTCCAATTAAGTAAATAATTTATATGACATAAAATATGAATAAATATTGCTAAAAATTAAATTGAAAATGAATAAAAAAAAAAAAAGAAAATATGAAGAAAATTGGAATTTTGACATCACTATGATGTCATTAACATGCCTCCACCAATCACAGCACAACAAGCATACTTAAAATCATTAAAAAGACATAAAATGGGATAAAATGAAAAACAAAATTGCAGCTTCATCTTCTTAACCAGCCGGCACACCTTTCTCTCAACCTCCATGAGTGTTGTTTCATCTCTCTCTTTCATTCCCATGAATTCTCACCCCTAAACCCTAGACTCCCTTCATTAAAACTTGTTTACACCTCTTAGAGAAGTGTTTGGTTGCCAAGAATTGAAGAGAAAGTGAAGTTTAAGCTTGGGAAAATTCTGCTAAAAAAGGTTAGTGCTACTGCTCTTTAATTTCTCTTTAGATTCCATGTTGGAAGCATGAATTGACTTAGAAATTAAAAGAATTGAAAGAAAATATCCATTTATGAGCCACTTCCATTTTTGGCAGCCATGAATTAGGAAAGTGTTGGATGATTTTTGATGCAATTAAAGATGTTTATGGGTGGCCTTAATGGTGATTATGAGACTTTGAACATAAATTGATGTGTGTGAAGTAGGATTTGAAAATTTGAGAATTAGGGTTTGGGGCAAAATTTAGGTTTTGCTCATGTGTTGGTGAATGAAAGTTCTAATGGTCAATTAGTGACCATTTGGCTATGTTTGATGAGGAATTGAAGTGAAATTGTGGCTTTGGATTTAAGGTTGGTTATGCTGCCTCATAGGACCTGCAGAGCTGGATGTGAGTCCAGCAGGTTTGAGCAACTATAACTTGAGTTGTGTAGGTTCAATTGGTACAAGGCTAATTGGAAATGAAACTAGACACATAATGCCACAACTTTGATGAATAAACCTTGCCCAGAAAACAAACTTAGGATGACCTAAAAATTAGCCAAATCCAGGTAACCAATTATGGACTTGGTAAAAGTGACCAAATGAATAGTGTTTGTTCATTTGGCCATAACTCAGTGTAAAAATGCCCAATTGACCTGATTTTTATGTCAATGGAAAGCTTAGACAATTTAGGACAACTTTCTTGAAGATCATAACTCTAAATTATGACTAGAACTAAATGAAATTGTCCATCAAATTTAGGACACCAAAACTACCAGAATTGATTCTGCCCAGAAATTCTGGAAAAATTGCAATCCAGCCAATTATGGTTGTTTGGCCATAACCTGAGTTAAAAAAACTCAAAATGGAGTGATTCAAAAAGGGAATTAAAGAAGACACATAAAGGAACAACTTTCATGAAGAAAGTTTTGTCAAATTTTTACTGTAGCAGAGTTCAATGGAACAGTGAATTTGGACCTCAAATTCTGATAATTTGCAATAAAACCTAGGAGTCTAGGAATTGAGTTTGGCAATCAATGCCAACAAAAATAAAATGCAAAAAGTCATATCTTGGCGAACTTAGGCTTAATAAATCTATTGTGAAATAAAAAGTCAACATTTAAAGAGAAATGGTCAAGTGAATAGTAACTACCAAAAACTTAAATTACTAATGGGGTCAATGGTACCCCACTTAAAGGATTTAATGTATACATAAATTATGAGAATAGGTAGATGGGATTTCTATTCTCATCACAAATAGAACTTATGAGACATTATTAATATAATTTGAAATGTGATTTATAAATTACTATAAATGAAATATTAAAAGTGTAAATGATGTACAAATAATATTTGAGACTTAGGTTCCTTTTATGAATACAAATGAATGTGCTTGAATCTAGGTACATATAAATTGGTGT
The DNA here is from genome assembly GCF_030052815.1 of Hevea brasiliensis. Lineage (NCBI taxonomy): Eukaryota > Viridiplantae > Streptophyta > Magnoliopsida > Malpighiales > Euphorbiaceae > Hevea > Hevea brasiliensis. The sequence continues at coordinate 76,108,507 of NC_079494.1, forward strand.
AATAAATTAGATAAGAAATTGTAAGTAATAAATAGATAGTGAGATTGATAAATAGTGAACTATATAAATGAAATTTATGAATATATGCATTAGATAAAAAAAATGAATTTGGACATTGTTTTTCCACTAGGAAATAAAATAAAACCTATTAAAACTTAATGGTACATGAGTGAAAATAAAAAGAATCATAAATATTTTGTAAGCAAAAATGTTTCTTGAATTTCAAATGATAAATTATATAAATAGTGTAATGAATAAATAAATTATATTAATATACGAATGACATAGTAATTCTCATTATTGGAGAAAGGAAATATACTTTGAGTACAATGGGACATAAGGATAATTGATGTGAATTGCAATCATATGAATGATCAAAATGAATGTATAAATTATGATGAATGCATGAATTATGTTTTAGAAATTTATATTTCTGTTAGGAATAGAATTGAAATGTTATAAATTATAATTAGAATTTATCATGAAATAATGAAATAATGATACTTATGAACCCTTAAAGGTACTAATGTGCCCATGTATTGCCTTGACACTTGTGTCAGATTGGATAGATTAGCATGCCAATAAGGTATTGTTTTAGCAGTACTGCGTAAGGCTTTATGCCAGTATTTATGGCTTTGTGCCCGTACTCATGGCTTTTATACTCGATTACTTATTATCATGGCTTTTAGCAATATTGATATGTTATCATGGCTTTTTAGCCATACTGACTGCATACGTGGTTTACGTACTGAGCTTACACGTCCCATGGTATGACGGCCCAAGGCACCATGGTGTCCATCGCCAATGACCCATTATCCAGTTTAGTCAGCCTGTCATAGGTTACTTAGGCAGTGAAATTTATTGAAATGAGTTAAGAATAATAGCAGCTGGAAATATTAGTAATTAAATAAAAGAGTAAGAATATTTAAAATAAATTAGATTAGTTATTCAGCAGAAAGAATTAAATAAATTGGAACGATATTAAAATTTAATTATTATGAAATAATCTGCGATAACCTAGAAATTATTGAATGAAATGATAAAAATATTTGCAAAAGAGATATAAGTATATTACTACTGTGAATTTAGGAATAAATGTCTTCTTAAGAGGAATAAATTAGAACGAAAGATAGTTGATACTAGAAGTATTATATTAAATTAGATTAAATTCCAGAGTATCCAAAGTATAATCCATTTCTTTTTTTATTTGTATATTATTTTCTTTGTTATATTATCGCACCACTAAGCAGCAATGCTTAGCGCGATTAGTTGTTTCCTTCGCGCAAGTACTGAAGAAAAAGCCCAGTGGATATTAGACTGAGATTTTAGAGTTCTAATCTGCAGAGTGTCTAAGGTTGTCACCTCCTCAGCAATGCGTGTAGATAGGGCCCATATAAGTCATATTTTGTACTTTGTATAAAATGCTTATTTATAGTATTGTAATGTAAATTATGAAAATGTAATTAATAGGTATGTAATGTAATTTATGAATTGTATGTTGAAACATAGATTATGAAATTGTAATTAATTTATAGATCATGCAAATTGTGAGTTTATGTAATCAGTCTGTAAACTATGTAAATTAATGAAACTTGAGAATTTCTATATATAAATTGTGCATGAATGGAAATGCATGGAAATGAATATAAAATTTGAAATATATGGATGATATTTGAAATATGAGATTATTATGAGAATAACTGATGAGATTTTTATTGTAGAATGTTATTGAAAATTTCAAGCAGGTGAATAGTGAAACACGCCAACTGGTAATAAAACAGGGGAAACTCCGCTGGTTTCTCTTTAGAAAAATAATTGATATTAAAATATAAGAAGAACAAATTGTTAAAAGAATAAAGTAAGAGAAGATAGGGTATTCTAGCACCGACTGTGACATGTATTGCTCGAGTACACAGTAGACGGGTAAGGGGCATCACATTTAGTGGTGTCAGAGCACGGTTTAGGCGTTTCTAGGCATCGATAGATAGAATAAGATCATATGCATAACATGCATTGCATTCATATGAGTCGAGGTGACACTAATGCAGATCTGTTTTCTCTAGTAAGGTGAAGAAATAAGGAGGCAGCAGCTCCTCGACTATTTACAACGGTAAATTTCGAGGACAAAATTTTATTAGAGGGGAAGAATTGTAACACCCTCACTTTAGCTAGTCCGTGCATTTGATTATTCCGGTGATTAATGTCAGTTCGGACAGTCGAAATGTCTGGAACTATATGTAAACTATAGTGAGGATTTATAAATAACCCAAATAATGGTATGAAAAATTTTTAAAAAAAATTTACAAATGAAATCCAACAAAGTTAAATGAGCCGGTGCTCCGGTGATGGGTGACCCTAATGGGAAGTTGCTATCTTCACAACTAGTAACCCTAAACCCGAGGGGAATCCAGTGAAATAATTTCTGGGACATCAAAGAAGAGTTATGGAGCCCTAGGTAGTATTAGAATACCTAGAAAAGGTTAGGAGAACTTTTAAGATTGGTACAGACAGTTTTAGCTCCTTAAGCTAAACGGAGGGCATTTTGGTCATTTCATCTTCAGAGATGATTTTTGGCCAACTTGTCCAATTAAGTAAATAATTTATATGACATAAAATATGAATAAATATTGCTAAAAATTAAATTGAAAATGAATAGAAAAAAAAAAAGAAAATATGAAGAAAATTGGAATTTTGACATCACTATGATGTCATTAACATGCCTCCACCAATCACAGCACAACAAGCATACTTAAAGTCATTAAAAAGACATAAAATGGGATAAAATGAAAAACAAAATTGCAGCTTCATCTTCTTAACCAGCAAGACACCTTTCTCTCAACCTCCATGAGTGTTGTTTCATCTCTCTCTTTCATTCCCATGAATTCTCACCCCTAAACCCTAGACTCCCTTCATTAAAACTTGTTTACACCTCTTAGAGAAGTGTTTGGTTGCCAAGAATTGAAGAGAAAGTGAAGTTTAAGCTTGGGAAAATTCTGCTAAAAAAGGTTAGTGCTCTTTGCTCTTTAATTTCTCTTTAGATTCCATGTTGGAAGCATGAATTGACTTAGAAATTAAAAGAATTGAAAGAAAATATCCATTTATGAGCCACTTCCATTTTTGGCAGCCATGAATTAGGAAAGTGTTGGATGATTTTTGATGCAATTAAAGATGTTTATGGGTGGCCTTAATGGTGATTATGAGACTTTGAACATAAATTGATGTGTGTGAAGTAGGATTTGAAAATTTGAGAATTAGGGTTTGGGGCAAAATTTAGGTTTTGCTCATGTGTTGGTGAATGAAAGTTCTAATGGTCAATTAGTGACCATTTGGCTATGTTTGATGAGGAATTGAAGTGAAATTGTGGCTTTGGATTTAAGGTTGGTTATGCTGCCTCATAGGACCTGCAAAGCTGGATGTGAGTCCAGCAGGTTTGAGCAACTATAACTTGAGTTGTGTAGGTTCAATTGGTACAAGGCTAATTGGAAATGAAACTAGACACATAATGCCACAACTTTGATGAATAAACCTTGCCCAGAAAACAAACTTAGGATGACCTAAAAATTAGCCAAATCCAGGTAACCAATTATGGACTTGGTAAAAGTGACCAAATGAATAGTGTTTGTTCATTTGGCCATAACTCAGTGTAAAAATGCCCAATTGACCTGATTTTTATGTCAATGGAAAGCTTAGACAATTTAGGACAACTTTCTTGAAGATCATAACTCTAAATTATGACTAGAACTAAATGAAATTGTCCATCAAATTTAGGACACCAAAACTACCAGAATTGATTCTGCCCAGAAATTCTGGAAAAATTGCAATCCAGCCAATTATGGTTGTTTGGCCATAACCTGAGTTAAAAAAACTCAAAATGGAGTGATTCAAAAAGGGAATTAAAGAAGACACATAAAGGAACAACTTTCATGAAGAAAGTTTTGTCAAATTTTTACTGTAGCAGAGTTCAATGGAACAGTGAATTTGGACCTCAAATTCTGATAATTTGCAATAAAACCTAGGAGTCTAGGAATTGAGTTTGGCAATCAATGCCAACAAAAATAAAATGCAAAAAGTCATATCTTGGCGAACTTAGGCTTAATAAATCTATTGTGAAATAAAAAGTCAACATTTAAAGAGAAATGGTCAAGTGAATAGTAACTACCAAAAACTTAAATTACTAATGGGGTCAATGGTACCCCACTTAAAGGATTTAATGTATACATAAATTATGAGAATAGGTAGATGGGATTTCTATTCTCATCACAAATAGAACTTATGAGACATTATTAATATAATTTGAAATGTGATTTATAAATTACTATAAATAAAATATTAAAAGTGTAAATGATGTACAAATAATATTTGAGACTTAGGTTCCTTTTATGAATACAAATGAATGTGCTTGAATCTAGGTACATATAAATTGGTGTAATAAATTAGATAAGAAATTGTAAGTAATAAATAGATAGTGAGATTGATAAATAGTGAACTATATAAATGAAATTTATGAATATATGCATTAGATAAAAAAAATGAATTTGGACATTGTTTTTCCACTAGGAAATAAAATAAAACCTATTAAAACTTAATGGTACATGAGTGAAAATAAAAAGAATCATAAATATTTTGTAAGCAAAAATGTTTCTTGAATTTCAAATGATAAATTATATAAATAGTCTAATGAATAAATAAATTATATTAATGTACAAATGAGATAGTAATTCTCATTATTGGAGAAAGGAAGTATACTTTGAGTACAATGGGACATAAGGATAATTGATGTGAATTGTGATCATATGAATGATCAAAATGAATGTATAAATTATGATGAATGCATGAATTATGTAGAATTATGTTTTAGAAATTTATATTTCTGTTAGGAATAGAATTGAAATGTTATAAATTATAACTAGAATTTATCATGAAATAATGAAATAATGATACTTATGAACCCTTAAAGGTACTAATGTGCCCATGTATTACCTTAACACATGTGTCAGATTGGATAGATTGGCATACCAATAGGATATTGTTTTAGCAGTACTGCGCAAGGCTTTATGTCTGTATTCATAGCTTTATGCCCACACTCATGGCTTTTATGCCAGATTACTTGTTATCATGGCTTTTAGCCATACTGATATGTTATCATGGCTTTTTAACCATACTAACTGCATACGTGGTTGACGTACTGAGCTTACACATCCCATGGTATGACGGCCCGAGGCACCGCGGTGTCCAGCGCCAACGACCCATTATCCAGTTTAGTCAGCCTATCATAGGTTACTTGGGTAGTGAAATTTATTGAAATGAGTTAAGAATAATAGCAACTGGAAATATTAGCAATTAAATAAAAGAGTAAGAATATTTAAAATAAATTAGATTAGTTATTTAGTAGAAAGAATTAAAATAAATTGGAACAATATTAAAATTTAATTATTATTAAATAATCTGCGATAACCTAGAAAGTGTTGAATGAAATGATAAAAAGATTTGCAAAAGAGATATAAGTATATTACTACTGTGAATTTAGGAATAAATGTCTTCTTAAGAGGAATAAATTAGAACGAAAGATAGTTGATATTAGAAGTATTATATTAAATTAGATTAAATTCCAGAGTATCCAAAGTATAATCTATTTCTTTCTTTATTTGTATATTATTTTCTTTGTTATATTATCGCACCACTAAACAGCAATGCTTAGCGCGATGGATTGTTTCCTTCGCACAGGTACTGAAGATAAAGTCCAGTGGATATTAGACTGAGATTTTGGAGTTCTAATCTGCAGAGTGTCTAAGGTTGTCACCTCCTCAGCAATGCATGTAGATAGGGCTCATATAAGTCATATTTTGTATTTTGTATAAAATGCTTAGTTATAGTATTGTAATGTAGATTATGAAAATATAATTAATAGGTATGTAATGTAATTTATGAATTGTATGTTGAAACATAGATTATGGAATTGTAATTAATTTATAGATCGTGCAAATTATGAGTTTATGTAATCAGTCTGTAAACCGTATAAATTAATAAAACTTGAGAATTTCTATATATAAATTGTGCATGAATAGAAATGCATGGAAATGAATATGAAATTTGAAATATATGGATGACATTTGAAATATGAGATGATTATGAGAATAATTGATGGGATTTTTATTGTAGAATATTATTGAAAATTTCAAGCAGGTGAATAGTAAAACACGCCAACTGGTAATAAAACAGGGGAAACTCCGCTAGTTTCTTCTTAGAAAAATAATTAATATTAAAATATAACGAGAATAAATTGTTAAAAAAATAAAGTAAGATAAGATAGGGTGCTCTGGTACCGAGTGTGATATGTCCTGCTCGGCTACACAGTAGACGAGTAAGGGGTGTCACAAAGTCTCTTAAACAAATGCATCATTCCCATGTTTTCATTGCTAATAATGCAAGTGTTTAAAATTTCTTAAAATAATTACCTCAATGGAGGGCCATGATATAATTACCATAATTATACCATTACCGACTTAATCATTTGCTTGGAAGATTTTGTGGCTAGCTTAATTACTATTATGGTCCCACTTTGCACATTATCTAGTTGGCATGCATATATCATATATTTGCATACATTCATACACATCTCATGCATACATGGATAAACAAACAATATGGCGTGATCATGGATTTTCTAAAAGATTTAATTCTAAGCCACCAAGAATTGAATTAAGACATCCCTAGGTGTATTTCATCTATACTATTTACAAGAATTGCTGAAGCAGTACATAATCAACCCTTGATCTTAATCTCCTCCCACTGGTCCCACCAATGCTCTTGACCTCCTAGTTCTTCTTGCAATCCAATTACATTGTAACCCTTGGCATACCAAGGTGAATATACAAGAATATGGATTTTAAAGTCCTTAAATAAATGAAATTACATCCTAATTTATCACAACATTTATGATACATGCCACTAAAATAAAATTAATTATTTTACATCCCAAAGAAAAATAAAAGAAATAAATCCAATCACACAAGTCTTTTATTGTCCATGATCATCCATCATGCATATTAAAATTTAACAATTAAATAAAATATACATGTTAAAATTAAATTGAATATCACATATTCAATGAGGATTTAATTTGAATCTTATTAAAATTATTATTAAATTTAGGAATCTTTCCAAAATTAAATTTTATGAAAACAATTTTCTAAATTATTTGTATGATTGGAAATCCTAATTAAACCATTTAATTAGTTTTAGGCTTAATTTTGAGCCCCTAATTATACAACTATTGCATAAAAGGCCCAAAAATTAGCCAAAACACGCCCCTATTATGAAAAACACACCTAGCTTAAAAACACAGCCCGTGTAACACCTTACACAGCTTGAAGAACGAAACGACACGGCCTGGGCCGTGTAAACGCTAAACTACACGGGCTGAGGTGCGAAATTCACACGGACCGTGTTTCGTGTCTCTGTCGGGCAGAGATAAATATGGGCTGAGGCTCGAGAAAGCACGGACCGTGTAACACTACATGCTCTCCCCCTGCTAGCAAGCCCAGAAAAACACGGCTCGTGGCCTGGGACACACCCAGGCCGTATTTCTTGCAGTAATGAGGTTTTTCTAGGGTTTTTCATTTCAAACCAAGTTCAAATTGCACCCAAACCTTATCCAATCACACAATTGTGTCCCAAAATCAATCTTAATGCCAAATATAATGGCTCTGATACCAATTGAAGGCATGGGAAGCATGGTTGGGGCTATTAGTAGGTTGGAATTCAAAATTTTTAACCAGGGTTTCATGCATCATACCAAATGATTATGCACCTAGCCAACCTCTAGTGCCCTTGGGCATGCTAAGACATACTTTTAGCATACATTAAGAGTTCATTTCCTATTAAAGATTGAGGTTTAGCATTTAAACACATTAAATCCTAATTAAAAGAGGGATTGAAGTTTTCTAACCTCTAAGGCGTAGAATCAACCCTTCTTATTCCCTTTGGTAATTTCATAGGGCTTCAAATATTGCCCCTCTAGCTTGTCCACCACAAGCACCATCAAGGCACCTTTGGCAACCCCAAAACTCCCTTTGACTTGCTTGCCAACCACTTGATTTTTGGGGTTTTGCTTTAGGTGAGGTTCTATGGATGTATAATGCACTAGAAACAATTCCTAGTGTTTTGATTCAAAGAGAAACCAAGGTTTCTCTCACTTGTTAATGGAAGAAAAGAGAAGAAGAGAGAGAGGAAGAGTTGCCGTCCAACAAGAAGAAAAGGAAGAAGATCACTTCTTCTTCTTGTCTTGCATTTATATACAAGAGACAAAATGTAATTAATTGGTGCCACATGTCAACCTCTTATTCCATCTTGTTTTTTAGTTGTCTTAATCACATTAAGACAAGTGTCAAGCTAAGAATGAATCATCATATTTCATCTTTCATCTCATGAAAACAAATGGCATTACTTGATGAGTGCCACGTGTCACCATCTCATGGTGCCACGTGTCGAGATGGTGACACGTGTCACCTTGTGTAATTACCATTTTGCCCTTGTTTGCAATTTTGAGTTCTCAACCCAAAATTGTAATTTTTCCCTTAAATTAATTAATATCACATGTAAATTAATTAATTAATTAATTTCACCATTTTATTTATATTATACATCTAATATCTTAGATTTGGTTTCAAGTCATGCTAGGGACTTTTCAATCTTATTGCAAACCAAACCTATTTAATTAATTAATTGATTAAACTCTTTAATTAATCAATTAAATCATAATACACTTGGTGAATTGCTTGTGTAGATGTGTGACTTACTAGGCTCATTACTAATTGGCAATGAGAAGTGATATTATCTCTTAAAATCATTAGAACTCTTTCTTACCATGAATGATTTCTCTAAATCATTTTAGGCATCTCATACACCATGGTTGACACCTAGCATAGCATGCCATGGCCACCCAATCAGTAACAAGGAATACATTAAATGAATCTTTAATTATATGTTATCATGCACTAAGATCTCTCCGTTACAAAATCCCAATTCTAGCCATAGTCATGGTTAATGTCAAACTCCATTTGCTATGAATCTTATATTCTCTTTTAATTCCAATTCTTGATTAATCAGACTTTTTTGTCAGAAACTCCTATCTGGCTATGACGCCCCTTACCCGTATGCTGTATAGCTGAGCAAGAAGTGCCACATTTGGTACCGGAGCACCCTATATTGTCTTATCATATCCATTGTGAATTTTTAACATCATTTAAAATAGGTAATCCATGTGTAGAATTTTTTTTTTTGTACAACTTGTTTCTGTGGAGACCCGGACAGAGCCTCCTCTATTTTGTTTGCATCTGGTGAGTTCCACTAATTACCTATTAACATGTTCATATTCATTTCACACATTTTCATATCATATTCTATTGTATCATATCATTCACAACTATTTATGAGATCTCAAAAGGATATCATCTATTGCATTCATATAGAAATTCATATATAATAATTTACTAGTTTACTTACAATCTCAAAGTTTAATTACAATCCAAAATGAAATACATCATGTGTTTATGTACAATGAACAAAAGAACAAAATCTAGACATACATGGGCCCTACCAATAAAATTACAACTGTGGAGGTGACTAGTAGACACCGGTAAATCTGATCGGTCTTTGTATGAGCACTACTGCTGCTGCGGCTGCGGGGACTGGTCTCCAGTACCTACGCGATGAAAAACCAATGCGCTAAGCATAATGCTTAGTGGTCCATAATTTATAATAACAATAACTAAACAATTGAAATAATAATTCTATATAGCAATTCATAATTTCTAGGTAATCTACATTTTCATTGCACTTTGGAAACAATTGAAATTATTGGGATCTTTTTTGTTTACTTATTGTAATTAGGTCTTAATTAATCATTATCAGTGCCCAAGAAACCTATAACAGATTATAAAAATTAGATACATGAGAGTATACTAGTTAGACAGCCATATGTCTATCCAGTACACGTCGGTCATGTCAGGCATGAAGCCTGTGGGCAGGCATTTAAGCCAAATATAATATTAGGCACATTGGCCAACGGGCAGGCATACAACCTGTAGAACAATCATGTCAGACAGATTTTATCTGTTAATGATTATTCTTATGGGCAGTACTGCTATTGTAGTCTCTAATTGGTATACCAATTGATCTAAATTAAATAAATAAGTCTAGATATACTATGGGCAATTACACATTATTACTTATTTATTTGAAATGTACATATCACTTTATAGTGGGAAAATAGGTCCTGCATACCCCTTTCATGTGGTTTAGTGTTTAATGGCTTGTTAGGGTTAAATTCCTACCATAAGATAATTTATCTCATGGACCTTTCTTTGGTTACAATTTTTGTGTCTTTCTTTTACCTATCCATTTGATCAGTTTGTAGACACTGTTTGGCCACACTTCCTTCATGAAAGTTGTTCCTCTATGTCTTATCTTTATTTTCTCTTTTGAATCATTTCAATTCGATTTCTATAACTTAAGTTATGGTCAGATAACCATAGTTGATTCATTTCTAGATTCTGGTTCCTTAACTAGGCAGCTTTTGGACTTAGAGTTTACCTAATTAATGGAACATGTTGCAATCACTTTTAGGCATAGTGATCTTCATCGAAATTGTACTACTATGTCTTATGATCATTGAGAAATTTGTATCACAATTTTTCAAGTTTTTTGGAATTATTTATGGCCAATTAACTAACCTGGACTCATGTACGCTGTGCCAACAAGATTTTAGTTTAGGTTAGTGACTGTAGGTTAACTTTTGAGGTTCTTACATTCATAATTCGAGAAAGGTTTCTAAAACAAAGTTGTAGCCCTATTTCTTAGGTTTCTGGAAAGGTATGGATCATCCTAATTGGAATTTCCTAGTGAGAGATATGACTAAAAGACTATTCTGGGGTCAAATGAAGTTTGGTCAGATTCAAGGTTTTGATGTACTGAATTATTCTAACAATTTGACCTAGTTCTCTTAATTTTTGGGTTTTGGTCAAAATACCAATTTTGTAGATCTGTGTCTTGTGGAAATTTTTCCACTGGTCTCATTACATTTGAATTCTTGTGGACCAAGTTATGGCCATTTTTCCAAAACTGGTCGAGTAAGTTTATGTCCAGTAGTTTCTGGACAACCTAGTGCTGGATAGTTTTGTAACCCAACTTGGGCCAGCAATTTGGTTTGGTTTAAGGCATTTCTGGGTTCTGTGGTCCTCATGAAAATTGTAGCCTTATATATAAGCTTTCCAATGGTATAAAATTCAGATCATTTGGACCAGTATAGAGGGAGTTATGACTAAATGAATACATACTGTTCATTTAGTCATTTTCTGGGTTTTGTACAGGGTCATCTAGATTGGGATAGTGTTTAGGTCAAGTTTTGGACAGAATTTGGGCATGGCATAGAAAATGGAGTGTTTTAGGTCTATTTTTACCTCCAATTGGGCTCATACCAATTGGAGCAAAACAAAATCTGTTATGGCTCAAAACTGAAGCTAGACTCAATGAGTCCCAAACCTGCAGAAAAAAGCACTCCCAAATTTTCAATCTCCTCCAACTTCCTTACTTCAATTGGCATACATAGCACTTCTATAAGCAACAATTTCATCTCAATTAGGTCAATCTCAAGCAAAGACAAGATCCCTAAATCATGTACACAAACCCTAATTTCAAATTTGCCAAATCAACATACACCCATGCAAATCAAATTCTAACACATTAAACTTTATTAATCCACTTCCCTAAGCAATTTAAAACCATCAAATTCATCTTCTTTTTAGGGCTGCCGAAAATTAAGTCTCCCTTTTCTCAAGATTTTCTTTTGATTTTCATGAAATTTATACTTAGTTTAGCATGCTTCTTATACTTGTAGAAGAAAGAATAGTAGTTATAGCACTAACCTCTTGTGACCCAACTTGTAAACTTCCAAAAACTTTAACTTTCTTTTTTCTTATGGGTATCTAAAGCTTCCTTATGGTGTGGGTTAAATTTTTAATGAAGAGGGCTAAGGGTTTTGTGGGGAGGAAGCTTGGGAAATCAAGCTTCAAGAAAGCAAAAATGGAGGGAGAGAGAGCTTTGAGAATTCGGCCATGGAGAGAGAAGAGGAAGAAGAAGACTTCGTTGGTGGCATTTGTCTCTTATGCCTATTTATATATTCATTGTACTTAAGTCTTTATTTTATGTCATAAGCCTTTTTCTTTTCTTTTCTTCTTCTTTCTCTTCTCATTTTCCTAATTCAAATTCATAAATTTATCATTTTAATTTATTTTAATTATTTTAATTCTCTCAAATTTTAATTTGACATTTAGGTAAAAATTCACCTATGGGGGGTGAAATGACTAAAATGCCTTTCATGGTACTCATCGGGTTATTATTATTATTTTTGTACCAATTAATAAATTCTCTTAATTTTATTTTATTTTTTCTAAATTTTTCCTATATTTTATTAACATTTATTCCATCAATTTATGTCTCCTCACTATTGTTTAAGTGTAGTTTCAGACATTCTGACTGTACGAACAGACATTAGTCGTCGGAATAGTAGAATGTACGGACTACCTACGGTGAGGGCGTTACAATTCTTCCCCCCTAAATAAAAATTTCGTCCTCAAACTTTACCTGATGTGAAGAGCTGAGGGAACTGTTGCGTTATCGTCTCATCGCTCTCCCACGTTGCTTCTTCTGTGTTGTGGTATCTCCATAAGACTTTCACTAGTGGGATCCTCTTGTTTCTGAGTTCTTTCACTTTCCGTGCTAGGATTCTGATTGGTTCTTCTTCATATGTCAAATCAGGTTGTACAATTATCTCCTCTGCTGAAATGAGATGTGAAGAATCTGATCTGTATCTCTTGAGCATCGACACATGGAATACATTGTGAATCTTGTCCAGCTCAGGTGGTAAGGCTAGCCTGTAGGCTACTGGACCCACACGTTCAATGACATCATATGGACCAATAAACCTAAGGCTTAACTTACCCTTCTTACCAAATCTTAGCACTTTCTTCTAAGGTGATACCTTGAGAAATGCCTTATCGCCAACCTCATACTCTATATCCTTTCTCCTTAGGTCGGCATATGACTTCTGTCTGTCTGAGGCAACTTTTAAATTGTCTTTGATGAGTTTTACTTTTTCCTTACTCTGTCTCACTAAGTCTGGGCCCACTACTTTCTCTTCCCCCATTTCTATCCAACATAAGGGAGTCTTGCATCTCCTCCCATACAATGCTTCATATGGAGCTATTTTTATGTTGGCTTGGTAGCTGTTGTTGTAAGCAAACTCTACCAAAGGAAGATACTTCTCCTAACTTCCTTCAAAATCAATAATGCAGTTTCTTAACATATCCTCCAATACCTATCATACCATATCATTTATGTCATTAGTGTCAGGTCATTGTTATCATTCCTTTAACCATTACAGTAATTCATTAAGTTCTAAGAGTTACCTGAATCACCCTTTCTGACTGTCCATCCGTCTGTGGATGAAAAGCCGTACTAAAGTGCAGTTGAGTGCCTAAAGACTCTTATAGCCTCTTCCAAAACCTCAATGTAAATCTCGGATCTCGGTCAGATATGATTGATTTGGCACTTCATGTAGCCAGACTATCTCATCTATGTAAATCTCTGCTAACCTCTCCAGTGAGTAGTCAGCTCTAACTAGTAGGAAGTGAGCTAACTTGGTCAATCTATCCACAATCACCCATATAGTATCATGCTTCCTCTGTGTCAATGGTAGCCCAGTGACAAAATCCATGGTGATGCGGTTCCATTTCCACTCTGGTATGGATATAGGTTGTAACAACCCTGATAGAACCTGATGCTCGGCCTTAACTTGCTGGCATGTCAAACATCTGGTCACAAAATCACCAATCTCTTTCTTCATTCCAGGCCACCAATAATGTGTTTTCAGGTCTTGGTACATCTTGGTACTTCCTGGGTGCATAGCATGGAAGCTACTGCGCGCCTCTTTCAAGATATTCTTTTTCAGTTCCTGATCTCCTGGTACACATATTCTACCTTTATAATACAGGCACCAATCTCCTTTCAACTCATAATCAGTCTCCTTCCCCTCTTGAGTTCTACCCATAACAATTAGCAACTTTTCATCCCTTAGCTGTGCTTCTTGTATTTGCTGTAACAAACTTGGCTTTACAAGCAACTTAGCTAAAATTTCCCCATCCTATGCTAAAGAAAATCGAGCATTCAGTGCTCTCAAAGCCATCATAGACTTCCTGCTCAGTGCGTTAGCCACTACATTTGCCTTTCCTGGTTGATAGTCGATCACATAGTCATAATCTTTAAGGAATTCAATCCATCTCTTCTGTCTCAAATTGAGTTCCTTTTGGGTTGACAAATACTTCAGACTCTTGTGATCCGTATATATGTAGCATTTCTCACCATATAGGTAATGCCTCCATATCTTCAATACAAATATTATTACCACTAACTCCAGATCATGAGTTGGGTAGTTCTTTTCATGTGGCCTTAGTTGTCTATAAGCATGGGCAACTACTTTCCCTTCCTGCATTAGAACACACCCAAGCCCATTATAAGAGGCATCACTGTAGGTCATATAGTCTTTCTCTGACTCTGGCTGTGTCAACACTAGAGCTTCTGTAATCATAGAATCTCAAAACTAGTTTGACATTTACCATTCTAGTCAAACTTTTCATTCTTATGCAGTAACTTAGTCAGTGGGGTTGCTATAAGGGAGAACCCCTTCACAAATCTCCTGTAGTATCCAGCTAACCCCAAAAAGCTTCTAACCTCTGTTACATTTCTAGGAGGCTTCCATTCAACTATTGCTTTAATCTTCTTGGGATCTACCCTGATCCCATCTGCTAACACAATGTGTCCAAGGAAGGATATCTCATCCAACCAGAAGTCACACTTGGACAACTTGGCATACAACTGCTTTTCCCACAGCGTCTGTAGTACTACTCTCAGTTGTTCATCATGCTCTTCCTGGTTCTTAGAATACACCAAGATATCATCTATAAAGACCACGATGAACCGATCCAAGTAAGGATGAAAGATACGGTTCATTAGGTTCATGAAAGCTGCTAGTGCATTTGTCAGCCCAAATGGCATCACCAGAAACTCATAGTGTCCATAACGAGTCCTGAAAGCAGTTTAGGAACATCTGTCTCCTTCACTCTCAACTAGTGATAGCCTGATCTGAGATCTATCTTAGAGAATACTCCAGCTCCCCTCAACTGATCAAACAGGTCATCTACCCAATATAACACCCCTATTTGCATAGCTTAGTAAATTATATTGTCCCGGCGACCAGTGTCGGTCCGAGCAATCAAGAGAATTAGAATCATGTCTAAGACATCAAATTAAGCCCTGAACACAAATAATTAGTAATTTCCAAATAGTTAAGTATAAAGAAGAAAAAAAAAAACACAAGAAGTTAAATGAGCCGGGAGTCACAACGATGGGTGACCTTCTCGGGATTGACTGTGAGGTCAGTTTAAACTCAAATTTCGAATAGTAAAATGTGACGTTGCGGTCCTTAGGACCATTGCGAATACAGTGGAAAAGAGAAAATCAAGAAAAAGAATTGTTAAGCAGGTCAAATAATTAGGTTAGGGATCCGGAAGAAATATCGAATAACTTGCAAACCAGATTGAACCAGCGAGGGGCAATTTGGTCAATTTACCCCTAGAGCTGACACCTGACCTAACTGTTTAATAAAATCAGAGAAATAAAAATTTCAGAATGTAGAATTAAATTAAAAAAGAATGGAGAAAAAAAAAGAAAAATTTATTACATCATTGGATGAATTCATCATGATGTCAAAATCCATCTTAATTTCCCTACATAATTGACCAAGTCAATTCTTGTTAAATGAGACATAAAATAACAAAAAAGAAAAGAAAAAAAAATCATTTTTGGTCTTCTTTTTCCTAGTGTGCCGCCCACTTCTCCCTCACCTCTCTATTGAAGAACTACATTGAAGCTTGAGTTCAAGCTTTCTTCCAACCACTTCAATCCACTTTAACCCAAAAATAAACCATAAAAACTTGTTAGTTCAACTTGAGGAAGCTTTAGAAGAAGGAAAGAAAGGGAATAAGGGAGTGAAATTGAAGAATTGAAATTCAAGTGGAGGTAAGCAATTTACTTTGAAAATTTTGGTTTCTTATTTGTGTGTTTAGCTCAAGTAACTTAGATATTAGCTTAAAATCAAAAGAAAATAATTATTGAGGGACCAAACATGAAATTCGTCCAACTAGGGTTAGGGTTTGATATGAATGAGTTTGATGGTCTTGAATGGCTATTTAAAGTGAATTAAGTGTATAAATAATGAATATACACTTTAAATTTGCATTAGAATTGAAATGCATGTAACTAGGGTTTGGAAATTGTGAAAAATTGAAGAAAAATTTGAGAATTGGCCAAATGATATTATTGACCTTATTTTAGTTGAGAAATGGTCAATTGTGACCATTTGTAATGTGTATGAATTGTTGGAACCAAGTTCCAATTCGGATTGGAGAGGGTCAATCTGCAGGCAACTTGACCTAGGTCCCTTTCATGAACCCAAACTAAAAATTTACCAAACCAATTGGTGTGAGGCTAATTGGGAATGAAACTAGACACAAAATGACATATTTTTCATTTAGGAATCATGCCTAGAAAGTGACCATAACTTAGTGAACAATTAGGCCAAATCTGGAATTAGCAAACTGACTTGTACAAAAATGACCAAATAAACAGTAATTACATAAATGACCATAACTTGGTCTAGGGAGGTCCAAATAACCTAAAATTTACCGGTAGAAAGCTGAGACATAGCCCTACAACTTTCATGAAGAAAAAAAATCCAAAATTTGACTATAAGCTGTCCAAAAACTCACCTGCATTCAACCCACAAAAACTGCCATTATCCAGTGAATGCCCAGAATTCTGGATAAAATCAAATCCGGCCAGCCATGTTCAAATGGCTATAACTTGGGCTGCAAAACTCCAAATGGAGTGATTCAAAAAGGAAAATAAAATTAAGACAATAAGGAACAACTTCTATGAAGAAAACGTAGCCAAATTTCCACAGCAACATAACCAATAGAACAGTATAAAATAAGACATCAAATCTAAAAAATTGAAATTTGTACTTAGGAGACCTAAAATTTGAAGGAACAACTAAAACCAACAAAATTGGTAACCAAAATGTGGTATGTGGGTATAATTGGATTTCCCATACCTTTTAAGCATAAGAAAGTCAATATTTTGACTTGAATAGTACCATAAATAGTAACCCCGACATGAAAATTTTCAAGAACGTAAGTTTAAGAATATTGGGCCTAGAGTTAAGCATATATGAGTTTAATTATTACATTTATTGTGAGATAAGATACTGAAACACTGTTAATTGTGTGTTTTAGCTGAAAAAGACCCAGAAAATCTAAGGGACTGAGTCAAGGCTTAGAGGTGACTCACGTCAGGTTTGTGCACAATAAAGTTATGTAATTATTTTCTAAGTGAAAAGTTGAATTGTTATGCTTTATGAAATCGCTGTATTATTTATAAATTGTGTTGCCATTTTGTGACTGCAAAAATGACTTTGGAAATTGTTTGGGATCTTTCCTAAATTATTTGAGTATTTTGTTTTGAATTGATTTTGTGTTCACACTTAGCATGACAGTACCACATTATTCCTCCTCCATTTATGGGGTTGAGATCGTTTATTTTCCTCCCTCTCTGGCTTACCAGTTGAGGTTGTAGATCGGATGAGTACTCATTAGCTAGCTAGCCACCTCCCTCATTGATTTTGATTAGTGGGGTTGTAGATCGCTTTGTCATGGTGTACAACGCGGTATTGATCGAAAATTTTGTGTTATAGCTTAAGTTGTGTATGAATTGGCAACACTGTGTTTATTAAATTGTTTGACCAAAATTGTGCTATAATGAGTTTTGATAATTTGTGAAATACTTAAATTGTGAAATGTGATTGTGTTAATGATTGGCAACAATACGATTTGTAAATTGTTTGATAAAATAGTAATATAAATGTTAATCTCAGTTTTGTGGAAAAATGCTTGTGAAAGGTTTTAAAATTTCTGTTTATCGATGTTTGATTATTTTAGTAAATTTTTAAATCTTTATTGTGCACCACTGAGTAAACTTTACTTAGCGATTGCTTTAACTTGCTATCAGAGATAGAGAAAAGGACATAGCAGCAGAGTGAGCTACTACAGTAAGAGAGGAGCACAGTAAAGAATTTTTGTACGGGTATTTGTCTATACCCTGGTAGTTTAGTTTGATGTAAATATGATAGTATGCGTATGTATCTCTGTAGTTTGAGCAGTTGTATAGATAAAATTGTAATAATATTATTTTGGATTTTCTTTCTGTATATTAAGATTGTGTATGTGAAATTAATTTTAATGCCACATTTATGAATGGAATTATTTTAATAATATTTTGAAAAGTGAATTTTGATTTAAATTATGGTTGACTGTATTGTTTTGGGATATTATTGGAGGTTGGGGTTGTGAAATGAAATTATTGGAAGTGTTTTCACAGGTTTTGAAGAACTAGTTTTCCCAATTATAGATGGCATTCTGCCGAAATTTTATAAAATTTGCGAACA
This sequence comes from Hevea brasiliensis, assembly GCF_030052815.1. Lineage (NCBI taxonomy): Eukaryota > Viridiplantae > Streptophyta > Magnoliopsida > Malpighiales > Euphorbiaceae > Hevea > Hevea brasiliensis. The sequence continues at coordinate 76,127,123 of NC_079494.1, forward strand.
AATAAAAATGGACAAAAATTTTAACTAGTTTTGAAACTTTAATTAAAATTTTTTTTATTCCTACCAAAATGCTCACCACTTCCAAAATGTAAGAAAATGGTTTTAAAATCTCTTGTAGTATACTTAATGAGTTATCGGTAGGTGAGTTCATTAGGTATTCTATGGGATCATGTTATGCCTTACAGAGGAGTAAGGTGTAACATATTTTAGTGGTATCAGAGCATGGTTTTGCAATGAATTTTGACTAGGTATGTGAATATTTCTTTGATAAGTACAACTGCTCAAGTGTCTTTAATTAATACATATGACATATTTACATCATGAATATGCCTTAACGGAGGTCAACCTCCTTGTGTTTGATCTCAGGAAGTAGGAAATTTTTTGAAAACGGAAGAGGGAGATCATTCCGTAGAGCAATCTATCGAGGCTGAGATCCAAGGGGAAGCCCCAGCACTCCAGAACGTGAGTGGGTCAGCCACTCCAGCTCCTCCTCAAGCACCGCAGTTTCCTACTCAGTTTGCATAGCAGATGGCTGCGTTCTTCCAACAAATGGCAGGAAAAGTGCCACCCCAAGTTCAGATGCAAGCACTTACAGCACAACCACAGCCCCCAGCTCGACAATATGAAAAACTAATGAAATTTGGGGCTAGCGAGTTTAAGGGCACTGTGGATCCACTGGAGGTAGAACAGTGGCTAGAACGGATGGAAAGGGTATTCAAAAAACTGGAGTGTGCCGAAGAATTAAAATTTGAATATTCAATATCTATTCTACAAGGGGATGCATATGAATGGTGGAAGACCATCCCCCACAGCCTGGTTGAGCCATCTGTGCTGACATAGACAAACTTTTTGAGGGAATTCAGGCAGAAATGGGTTCCTGATGCTTATGTAAATATGAAATTGCAAGAATTCTTGAGCTTGAAGCAAAGGGACAGAACAATAGCAGAGTATGAGTGGGACTTATCAAGGCTAAGCCACTATGCTGGAAGCTTAGACTCCACCCCCAGAGACAGATGTAAGAGGTTTGAGGCTGGGTTGAGGCCTAGCTTGAGAATGCAAGTTGTGGGATTCAGACACCTAAATTTTTCTGAGCTAATTTCACAAGCCCTAAAACTAGAAAGGATAGAATCAGAAGGGGCAGTGAAAAAGAGTACAGAAGAGAAAGAGAAAACCGAAAAAGCTATTGGTCAAACTATTGAGAGTGGTTATGGGAAGAGAAAATAATTTAGGGAATCCAGCTCCCATAAGTCTGGTAGAGGTAGATCTTCTGGATAGAAACCACCCCAATCCGATCAGCAGACTTAGCAGGCACCTCGAGGAGCATTATCAGTCAGACAGTGTGAGATTTGTGGCAAAACTCATAGTGGGGTGTGTTTCAAGGCCACCGGTGCATGTTTCAGCTATGGAAGGAGTGGACATTTTTCTAAGGATTATACTAGTCCGCACCGATCTGGACCTCCTGCCACATCTAAGGAATCAACCCAAGTCTCTACACCTAGAGGGCCACAGCTAGCTGGTCGAGGTAGAGGGAGAGGTAGGGGTCCTGGTAGCACTCCTGGAAGTTAAGGCACTATTAACCAGCTAGAACCCAGTGGCGCATCAGCCAGAGTGTATACAATGCATCAGAGAGAGGAGGCTGAAACATCAAATGTAGTAGCTGGTATTTTTTTCTATCCTTGATCAAAATGCGCATGTGTTATTTGATCCTGGCTCTACACATTCATATGTTAGTGACTAGTCTTTTTAGAATCAGTTTTGGAAGAGTTTGTAAGTGAAAGACATCACTTAGAATACGATAAATTATTGAATATCAATAGATAAAAGAGTTATGGAAATAAAAATTTGAATAGTTAGTTCAGTTGTAATAAAGAAATGTTACGAATATTAGCAAGATTATTGACTAGAATGGTCTGAGGACCAATGATTAGGTAAATAGTATTGGTTAAAGTGCTATGGACTATTATTTAGACTATAAAAGTACTTAGAAATGTGTGAAAAACATGAGAAAATAATGTCACACCCTACCCCTCTGTAAGGCATAACATGATCCCGTAGTATACCTAATGAATTACCAACTCCGTCTACTGATAACCCATTAAATACACTACAAGGGATTTTAAAAACTTTTCTTACTTCTTTTACAGTGGTGAGCACTATTTACAGGTGTTAAAAACCTTTTTGAACTGAAGTGATAGAACTAACACATTTGAATTATTTGGAATTTCTGTAAAAATTTTGGCAAAGTGCCATCTGTATTTTGGATAAAACAGTTTTTCAGAAAAACCTGTAAAAAGCACTTCAATATATATTTCCAAATCTCAACTCCAACATGTTTCTCAACACAACATATTTCTCAACTCAAATCCATAGTAATTTTTCAAAGACTGAGATACAAGAAATATAATACAATTTTTACAAGTCAAAATAACTCATAATTTATTTTACAACTTTAATGTATAATTTTATTTGACAACTGCTCAAAACCAAGAACAATATATACATACAGTGAACATACATTACAGTACAAAATGCAAAATGTGGTATACTCAATATACCCGATGATCTCTCAATGTAGTACTAGCAGCCTAGTCTGTTGCCCTGTCAGTCTGTCTACCTGCGACAGCAATGAAAAACTATCGCTGAGTAAAATTTACTCAGTGGTGCACAATAACAATTTGAATTGCGATATATAAATCTTTTATTGGCAGTTCACAAATCAAATGATTCACAATTCCATTTCACAATTTACAAAATTCATCTAACACAAATTTGATCAAATAACTGAATAACACAGTTTTACAATTTAATAACACAATTCGATCAAATAAATGAATAATATCATTTTGAAAATCAATAACACAATTCGATCAAATAACTGAATAATACAATGTTGCCAATCAATAACACAATTTAAGCTATGACACAGTTTTTCCGCACATGCTGTGTTGTACACCACGATAAGACACACTCACCCCAATAATCGAAATCAATGAGGGAAGAAGCTAGCTAAATAATGAGTACTCATCCACACTCACCTCAGACTGGCAAGTCAAAGAGGGAGGAACATAATCACACTCACCCTAGACTGATAAGTCAAAGAGGGAGGAATATATCACACTCACCCCATAAATGGAGGAGGAACATAGTAACAGTGTCATGCCAAGTGTGAATTAAAACAATTTCAAATCACAATATTTCATACAAACCATAAATCACATTTTATCTCAAAATTCCCATTTGCAAGGTTGGCAACATAATAATTTCCAAATAATATTCCCAAAACCAAAGCAATAAAAAATTATTCATAACTCATTTCTCCAAATAAATTTGCTAGTAAAAGCGGTGAATATAAAAGTATTGTGCACGGACACAATTTAAAACTATAATGTTGAATTAAATTTTTAAGTAGAAAATGAGAAGTCAAAATTATTACGCACAAACACAATTTAAAACACTAACATATAAATAATCGTAATTTATTTCAATTGAAAAAATTCAAAAGAAATACTTATTGTGCACAAACCTCTGATATATGCCTCTTGGCTCTGACTCAGTGTTTCCTTCCCTTTCCCTAAGTCGTTGCTAACTGAAAACAAAATTTGAAGTGTTTCAGTACTCATTTAAATTGTCTCTAACGATAATGCTTGATAAGTAATTCACTGAATTCTATTATTTACTTAGTCAACTTAATATGTCGACCCTCGGTGCAATCTAGGTAATTTAGGTTTTAATGTTACTAATATGTCACATTCGATAGTCTTTTAAGGTTGGTATATGTTACCAAACTCATTTCCATGTATATTGTGTTTTCTTGCAATTTGCTGGATTCCGGGATACTAGTTTGACCTAGCCGGACGACCTAGTTCCCTCGGTGTTCGGGTTTCAGTCAAAACTACAAACTTGTAGATCTATGTCTTATGGAACGCGGGGCAAAATTTCAGGTCATTCTGAGTTATGTAGACCAAGTTATGGTCATTTTATTATTGCTGGTCAAATGGCATCAAATTTGGTCATTTTAGGTCACTTTAGGTCATTTTAGGTTCGGCCAGTTTTTGGACCCAAACTTGTGCAAGCTGTTTGGCTTGCTTATGGTCATTTATGGGCTTTGGTGTCTTCATAAGACTTGTATATATGGGTCTTAACTGTTCATGGTTAAAATTTCAGGTCAATTGGACCTATTTTGAGTGAGTTATGGCCTAAACACTAACTGCTGCCCAAATGGTCAGTTTTCAGGCCTCAATTGCACTTAATCCGGATTTGGTCATTTTTCAAGCTACCTTGCAAGCAGAATTTTGGCAAGCTTCCTTCATGAAAGTTGGCACATTTTGTGCCTAGTTTCACCTCCAATTGGTCTCATACCAATTGGAGTCATACACTTAAAGTTATAGTCCTAAAACACAAACTGCCTTATTGAAATTCTTGCATACACATCAAGCATCACTTTTAACACTCACCAAACTTAACATTCAAACCAATTCTGGTTGTACCACAACCTAAACATAATTTACAACATTTTATAGGTCATTTTGGCAGTATACTGTAACACCCCTCACCCGACTACAGTGTAGCCGAGCAAAGTGTGCTACATTCGGTGCCGGAGCACCCTATCTTCTCTTACTTTATTCCTTTCATATTTTGATCTCGTTATATTTTAATATTAATTATTTTTCGACGGAGAAACCAGCGGAGTTTCCCCTATTTTATTACCAGTTGACGTATTTTACTATTTACCTGTTTGAAAGTTTCAATAATATTTTTCAAATAAAATCTCATCAATTATTTTCATAACTATCTCATAATTCACATCTCATTCATATATCTCAATTTCATATTCATTTCCATGCATTATCTATATATTTCAAATCTGTCTTCGAATCCATACAATCTCATTCATGCTCAAATCACATAAGTAAAATTTTCAAATTTCTTTAATTTACATAATTTCATAATTTACATGATATATAAATTAAGTACATATGAAAAAGCTAATTTATTAAATTACATTATATTTCTATTAATTACCTGCTCATAATCTACATTATAATACAATATCTAGCTTTTTATACTAAATACAAAATATGATCTATATGGGCCCTATCTACATGCATTGCTGAGGAGGTGACAACCTTGAATACTCCGACCATACGCAGATCTGGACTCCAAAAATCTTAGTCAAAGTACCTGCGCGAGGGAACAAATCCATCGCGCTAAGCATTGCTGCTTAGTGATGCAATAATAGAACAAGAAAATAAAATATACAAATAAAGAAAGAACGAAGCATAATTTGAATATTTAAGAATCAATTTAATTTAATACAATGTGTCTAATATTAATTATCTTTTGTTCTCATTTGTTTCGCTTTGGAAGCGTTTAATTCCGAAATTCACAGTAATAATGTACGATATACAGAACTAATAAAAATACTCAATTTATACTCATATGGCAATAGATGGTACATTTAAAATATTTAGTTAAGTTATACCTATTTTTGCAACTCTTTTATCATTTTACTTAACAATTTTTATGTGGTTTGGATCATTTGATAATTGTAACTAATTCTTTTGAAGTCTTATTAACTCATTTATTTGATTTCTAATATTTTTAATTACTAATAGTCTTAATTTGTTTCAATAAATTACACTGCCCAAGTAACCTATGACAGGCTGACTAAACTGGATAACAGGTCGTTGGCACAGGACACCGCGGTGCCTCGGGCCGTCATACCATGGGACGCAGAACGTCAACCACGTATGCAGTCAGTATGGCTAAAGAGCCATGATAACACATAGTTGGGCATAAAAGCCATGAATGTTGGCATAATGCCATGAATGCGGGTGCATAGCCATGAATACGGGCACAAAGCCATGAATACAGGCATAAAGCCTTTCGCAGTACTGCTAAAACAATACCCTATTGGCATGCCAATCTATCCAATCTGACACACGTGTCTAGGCAATACAAGGGCACATAATATCATTAAATATTAATATATTGTGTTTTATGAATTCATTATTTCATGATAAATTTCAATTATAATTCATACATTCATTTGATCATTTATATGATCACAATTCACATCAATTATCCTTTTATACCATTGGACTCAAAATACTTCTCCTTTCTATAATAATGAGAACTAATGTCTCATTCATACATTAATATAGTTCATTTATTCATTCATTATGTTATTCATATTGATCACAATTCTAAACAATGGTTCACATGTACCATTGTATTCAAAACATTTTTCCTTTCTCATTTATACATTTAAGAATCTACTTATGTAGTCACAAATTTTATATTTCAAGTTGAGTTATTAATATTTTATGAATTCCATTTGTGATGGGCATATAAGCCCTAACTATCTATTCTCATCAATTTGGTGACTTATTTTTCATGTTTCAAGTAATCCATGAATATTTCATGGATTTCAAATTTATGGTCTTAATTTCCTTTTAACAATTTTGACTAGGATGCATAGTCCACATTTGTCATACAGTTCTAAGCATTTAAGCTTAGAATTGGTTCTAGGTCTTCATCTTAATTTACTAATAATTTTGATTACTATTCACCTTACTAGTCAACCAAAATGTTGACTTTTTAATACTTAATGGATATATTAATTCTAATTACACCAAGATCCTACATTTTGAGTTTTACATTTGCTAGTATTAATAGCCAATTGCAATTTAAAGTCCCCTAGATGCATTTCTAATTTCAAATTTTGAATTTCAAGTTTTGGTGTCACTATTCACCTCATTGGTCAACAAAAATGTTGACTTTTGGATAAAAAATAGGTACACTGGTTTTGACACTCCCAACATACCACATTTTGCATTTAAAATTTGTTGGAATTAACTCCTAAATCCATTTCCAAACCTAAAACCTAGAGAGCAGAATTTTCAGTTTTTGTGACCCAATTTTACTGTTCCATTGGGCCCTGTTGCAGTGGGAATTTGAGGAAATGGTAAACATGAAAGTTGTTCTTTATTTTGTCTAGTTGAATTTCCTTTTTTGAATCACTCCATTTGGAGTTTTGTAGCTCCAGATATGGTCCAAAAACCACAGCTGTCCGGATTTCCATTCTGCAGAAATTACCATATCTACAGTAACATGAACAGTGACTGGAATCACTTTGTTGGATGGGTTCTGGCCATAATTTGGGGTAGGTTCCTTCATGAAAGTTGTTTGTCTATGTCTTAACTTGTTGCTGTAAAAATTTGAGGTCAATTGACCATATCTACAGTGAGTTATGGCCAAATGAACAGTTACTGTTCATTTGGTCATTTCTGCAGGTGCTGTTGCAGGGTATCCAGATTGGGGCCAACTTTTGGTCCTCTTGCTTTGGTCTTTTGGGCATAGTTTCTTCAGCAAAAATGTGCCATTATAAGCCTAGTTTCATGTCCAATTGGCCAAACACCAATTGGACCAACACAGCCAAAGATATGGCAGTCCAAGTGGGCTGGAATCTCAGCCACCCTGTTGCACTCATTGGGCAGCATACTCATTCACTTTGCCATGCTATATTTCAGTCCAAATTATCGTCAAATTTCCTCAAATGGTCACTAATTGACCATAAGAATGTTCTTTAACAATTTCACAAGCCAAGTCCACATTTTACTCTCAAAACCCTAGTTTCCATTATAAATTTTCACAACATGCCTTAATTACTAACTCATTCACTAACCACATGCATACATGCTTTAAACATGATCTCTAATCCACTTTAAGTCCATTAAAACACTCCATCATTATTCCTTCCTTAGGGCTGCCGAAATTCATGGTAGGCATACACACAAATTTGGTTCATTTAATTCACAAATTCATGTTGATTTCTAGTCCCTAACATGGAAAATAAGGGTTTTAAGTAGATAGGTGCACTAACCTCTTGTAGGGCATATTTTTCCAAGCTCAAACTTCACTTTCTTTCCTCTTCTTGGCTGCCAAAAGCTTCCTTAGAGTGTGTGGATTAATTTTAGTGAAGGTGACTTAGGGTTTAGTAGTGGAATTTCATGGGAAATGGAAGTAATTAAAGGAAACTTTCATGGAGGGTTATGGAGGGGAGGTTCACGTTTTGAGGAAGAAGAAGAACCAGAAAATTGGTTTCTTAATTTGTCATTTTTCTCTTTTGAAAGAGTCTTTGTTGTGTTGTTGAATGGTGATTAGTGGAGGGCACTTAAATGACATCATGGTGATGTCATAATTTGCTTTTTATTTCATTTTTCTTTTCTTTTCATCACTACTCATTTTCAATTTAATTTTCAGTAATGTTTATTCATATTTTATGTCATAATAATTATTTACTCAACTGGACAAGTAGGCCAAAAATCACCTCTGAAGGCGAAATGACCAAAATGCCCTCCGTTTGGCTTAACGGGTCAAAATTGTCTGTACCGATTGAAAAATTTTTCTAAATATTTTCTTGGCATTCTAATGCCATAGGAACCTCAATGACCCTTCTCTGGAGTCCCAAAAATTATTTTATGAATTTTTCCCCGGGTCTAGGGCTCCTAGTTGCGAGAACCGCAACTTCTCTCTGGTTACCCATCGATTAGGCACCGGCTCATTTGACTTGGTTGTATTTTATTTCTAAAATTTTTACTAAATTTTTATTATTAATATTTGAGTTAATTATGGTTCCTCACTTTAGTTTAAATATTTTTCCGGACGTTCTAGCTGTCCGGACCGACACTGGTCACCGGAACAGTAGAATGTACGGAGTTGCTACAGTGAGGGTGTTACACATACAATTACATTCAATGTGCACCAACAAGTGCAGAATTTGCCTAACTCAATTTACAACAATTTAACTCCATAACCAAGCTCATTCACATGTCCAACCTTCACACCACTATACATACATTTAAACTGCCATAACAACCAACACATTTTAACATCATTATTCCATAAACCAAGCATGAATTCCAGCATTCTTCAAGGGTTAGCAAACTGCCATAATGGTACACTTACATTCCATTACTTTCCAAGCTTTAAATTTCATTTTACATTTACATATACTAAGTATACATCACCTAAACAATTTCATACACAATATACATTTAATCAATCAATTAATTCACCATTTACAAGCACAATTAAACTGCCTTCAAGGTGCTTCCATGGCTGCCAAAAGTGCACATTCCCATTCAACATCAAAACTCAAAAATTTCTTCATAATTCAAACACCCATAACATGCTTACAAACTTTAACAAAGCAACATTCAAAAACACAAACTTACCTATTTTTGAAGCTTCTTAAAAACTCATCAAAACTTACCTTTCTCACTCCCTAAATGCTGCCCAAGGTGTGGTGATTAACTTTAATGAAGGAAGGTGCATGGAAAGTGGCTTAGATCAAGCTTGCATGAAGCTTTAACCCATACGTCCATGGAGGAAGTTGAGAGAAGAAAATGATTCAGCTGGTTTTGGTTTGGGAGGTTGAAGAAGGTGATTTGTTTCTGCCCAAAAATGTGTAGTGGTCCACTTAGGTAAGGTGAGTGGAGCACTAAGTGAGAATAAATGATTTTTTTATTCTTAATTTTCCAAATTCTCACATTAAGCTTCCCATTTTTGCTATTTAAACTTTGTACCACCAATTTAATTTTTCATGACATTTTACAAATACAATATCATGTATTTTTAATGGACATTTAGGTCAAAAGACAACTCGGGGTGTCAAATGACCACAATGCCCCTGTTCGGGTTGCATTCCCGATTTTTCGGTAATACCGGGTTTTGTCCGTTTTTCGATTTCTCATTTTTCTTTGTACTAATTATTTAATTTTTCTTTGATATTTCTAATGATATTTATACTTCAATTGATGTCTCTTTAAGTCTTAAAATTAATTTCCAGGGTTCCCCGCGGTCCAAGGCTAGTCAACGGTCCACGCCGTGACTTCCCGGTGCGGTCACCCATCGCTAGGGTTCTCGGCTCACTTAACTTGGTTGCATTTCTTTGCTATTATTTTTCCTTTATTTTTCTTGTATTTTCTTTTCTTGTATTTCATTATTTTATGTCTCCTCACTCATATCGAAATGTAGTTCTAAGCATCCTAGCTGTCCGGACAACACTGGTCGTAGGAACAGTAGAACACACTACCGAACATAGGGGTGTTACAAATAACACGTATGACTATTTGTGGACAGATAGTGGACACAATTTCGAGGACAAAATTTCTTTTAAAGGGGGGAGAATTGTAACACCCCTTATTTGCATAGCCTGGTAAATTATACTGTTCCAGCGATCGGTGTCAGTCCAGACAATCAAGAGAATTAGAACCATGTCGATGACACCAAGTTAAGTCCTGAACACAAATAATTAGTAATTTCCAAATACTTAAGTATAAAGAAGAAAAACATAACACAAGAAGTTAAATGAGCCGGAAGTCACAGTGATGGGTGACCTTCTCGGGAATGACTATGAAATCAGTATAAACTCAAATTTCGAACCGTAAAATGTGACACTGCGGTCCTTAGAACCATTGCAAACACAGTAGAAAAGAGAAAATCACGAAAAAGAATTGTTAAGCAGGTCAAATAATTAGGTCAGGGATTTGGAAGAAATATCGAATAACTTGCAAACCGGATTGAACCAGTGAGGGGCAATTTGGTCAATTTACCCCTAGAGCTGACACCTGACCTAACTGTCCAATAAAATCAGAGAAACGAAAATTTCAGAATGTAGAATTAAATTAAAGAAGAATGGAGAAAAAAAAAAGAAAAAGTTTATTACATCATTGGATGACATCATCATGATGTCAAAATCCATTTTAATTTCCCTACATAATTGACCAAGTCAATTCTTGTTAAATGAGACATAAAATAACAAAAAAGAAAAGAAAAAAAATCATTTTTGGTCTTCTTTTTCCCTAGTGTGCCGCCCACTTCTCCCTCACCTCTCCACTGAAGAACTCCATTGAAGCTTGAGTTCAAGCTTTCTTCCAACCACTTCAATCCACTTTGACCCCAAAATAAACCATAAAAACTTGTTAGTTCAACTTGAGGAAGCTTTAGAAGAAGGAAAGAAAGGGAATAAGGGAGTCAAATTGAAGAATTGAAATTCAAGTGGAGGTAAGCAATTTACTTTGAAAATTTTAGTTTCTTATTTGTGTGTTTAGCTCAAGTAAATTAGATATTAACTTAAAATCAAAAGAAAACAATTGTTGAGAGACCAAACATGAAATTCATTCAACTAGGGTTAGGGTTTGATATGAATGAGTTTGATGGTCTTGAATGGTTATTTGAAGTGAATTAAGTGTATAAATCATGAATATACGCTTTAAATTTCCATTAGAATTGAAATGCACGTAACTAGGGTTTAGAAATTGTGAAAAATTGAAGAAAATTTTGAGAATTGGCCAAATGATATTATTGACCTTATTTGAGTTAAGAAATGGTCAATTGTGACCATTTGTAGTGTGTATGAATTGTTGGAATCAAGTTCCAATTCGGATTGGAGAGGGTCAATCTACAGGCAGCTTGACCTAGGTCCCTTTCATGGACCAAAACTGAAAATTTACCAACCCAATTGGTGTGAGGCCAATTGGGAATGAAACTAGACACAAAATGGCACACTTTTTTATTTAGGAATCATGCCCAGAAAGTGACCATAACTTAGTGAACAATTAGGCTAAATCCGGAATTGGCAAATTGACCTGTACAAAAATGACCAAATAAACAGTAGTTACGTAAATGAACATAACTTGGTCTAGGGAGGTCTAAATTACCTGAAATTTTACCAGTAGAAATCTGAGACATAGCTCTACAACTTTCATGCAAAAAATAAACCCAAATTTTGATCATAAGCTATCCAAAAACTCACCTGCAGTCAACCCACAAAAACTGCCATTATCCAGTGAATGCCAAAAATTCTGGGTAAAACCAAATCCTGCCAGTCATGTTCAAATGGCTATAACTTGGGCTAAAAATCTCCAAATAGAGTGATTCAAAAAGGGAAATAAAGCTAAGACAATAAGGAACAACTTCTATGAAGAAAACTTAGCCAAATTTTCACAGCAACATGACTAATGGAACAATACAAAACAGGACATCAAATTAGGAAAATTAAAATTGTACTTAGGAGACCTAAAATTTGAAGGAACAACTAAAACCAACAAAATTGATAACCAAAATGTGGTATGTGGGTATAATTGGATTTCCCATACCTTTTAAGCATAAAAAGTCAATATTTTGACTTGAATAGTATCATGAATAGTAACTCCGACATGAAAATTTTCAAGAACGTAAGTTTAAGCATATTGGAGCTAGAGTTGAGCATATATGAGTTTAATTATTGGATTTATTATGAGATAAGATACTAAAACACTGTCAATTTTGTGTTTTAGCTGTAAAAGACCCAGAAAATCTAAGCGACTGAGTCAAGGCTTAGAGGTGACTCACGTCAGGTTTGTGCACAATAAAGTTATGTAATTATTTTCTAAGTGAAAAGTTGAATTGTTATGCTTTATGAAATCGCTGTATTATTTATAAATTGTGTTGCCATTTTGTGACTGCAAAAATGACTTTGGAAATTGTTTGGGATCTTTTCTAAATTATTTGAGTATTTTGTTTTGAATTGATTTTGTGTTCACACTTAGCATGACAGTACCACATTATTCCTCCTCCATTTATGGGGTTGAGATCATTTATTTTCCTCCCTCTCTGGCTTACCAGTTGAGGTTGTAGATCGGATGAGTACTCATTAGCTAGCTAGCCACCTCCCTCATTGATTTCGATTAGTGGGGTTGTAGATCGCTTTGTCATGGTGTACAACGTGGTATTGATCGAAAATTTTGTGTTATGGCTTATGTTGTGTATGAATTGACAACACTGTGTTCATTAAATTGTTTGACCAAAATTGTGCTATAATGAGTTTTGATAATTTGTGAAATACTTAAATTGTGAAATGTGATTGTGTTAATGATTGGCAACAATGTGATTTGTAAATTGTTTGATAAAATAGTAATATAAATGTTAATCTCAGTTTTGTGGAAAAATGCTTGTGAAAGGTTTTAAAATTTCTGTTTATCGATGTATGATTATTTTAGTAAATTTTTAAATCTTTATTGTGTACCACTGAGTAAACTTCACTCAGCGATAGCTTTAACTTGCTGTCGCAGATAGAGAAAAGGACATAGCAGTAGAGTGAGCTGCTACAGTCAGAGAGGAGCACAGTGAAGAATTTTTGTACGGGTATTTGTCTATACCCTGGTAGTTTAGTTTGATGTAAATATGATAGTATGCGTATGTATCTCTGTAGTTTGAGCAGTTGTACAGATAAAATTGTAATAATATTATTTTGGATTTTCTTTCTGTATATTAAGATTGTGTATGTAAAATTAATTTTAATGCCACGTTTATGAATGGAATTATTTTAACAATATTTTGAAAAGTGAATTTTGATTTAAATTATGGTTGACTGTATTGTTTTGGGATATTATTGGAGGTTGGGGTTGTGAAATGAAATTATTGGAAGTGTTTTTACAGGTTTTGAAGAACTGGTTTTCCCAATTATAGACGGCATTCTGCCGAAATTTTCTAAAATTTGAGGACAAATAAAAATGGACCAAATTTTTAACTAGTTTTGTGTAACGATCGGACTCCAACCACTAGAGGAATTGTCCGCTTTGGCCATGAGCCTCACGGTTTTGTCCCATAGGTGGAATAGAGAACTTCCCAGGAGGTCACCCATCCTGGGATTTCTCTCAAGTGAGCACGCTTAACCCTGGAGTTCTTCCAACTCTCCAGGCCATTCCACCAAAAGGCGCCTCTAGTGATTAATTCCCCCATTTTATATATCATTACTTTTGAACCCAAGACCAACCCATGCTTTGCCGATGTGGGATTTGCCTAAGGGACCTTTCTCCCCCCCTTTCGGGACTCAGCGTCCTCGCTGAGGTTTGCCCCACCATCGCCCAAGAGGACACGCGAGCGGCTCTAATACCAATTGTAACGATCAGACTCCAACCACTAGAGGAATTGTCCGCATTGTAATGATCGGGCTCCAACCATTAGAGGAATTATCCGCTTTGGCCATAAGCCTCACAGTTTTGTCCCAAAGGTAGAATGGAGAACTTCCCAGGAGGTCACCCATCCTAGGATTTCTCTCAAGTGAGCACGCTTAACCCTGGAGTTCTTCCAACTCTCCAGGCCATTCCATCAAAAGGCACCTCTTATTGTAATGATCGAGCTCCAACCACTAGAGGAATTGTTCGCTTTGGCCATAAGCCTCATGGTTTTGTCCCATAGGTGGAAATGGAGGAACTAATCAAATTGTAACTATCGGACTCCAACCACTAGAGGAATTGTCCGCTTTGGCCATGAGCCTCACGATTTTGTCCCATAGGTGGAATGGAGAACTTCCCAGGAGGTCACCCATCCTAGGATTTCTCTCAAGTGAGCACGCTTAACCCTGGAGTTCTTCCAACTCTCTAGGCCATTCCACCAAAAGGCGCCTCTAGTGATTAGTTCCCCAATTATATATATCATTAATTTTTGAACCCAAGACCATCTTTGTGCTTTGCCGATGTGGGATTTGCCTAAGGAACCTTTCTCCCCCCCCTTTCGGGACTCAGCGTCTCGCTGAGGTTTGCCCCACCATCGCCCAAGAGGACACGTGAGCGGCTCTGATACCAATTGTAACGATCGAACTCCAACCACTAGAGGAATTATCCGCTTTGGCCATGAGCCTCACGGTTTTGTCCCATAGGTGGAATGGAGAACTTCCCAGGAGGTCACCCACCCTAGGATTTCTCTCAAGTGAGCACGCTTAACCTTGGAGTTCTTCCAACTCTCCAGGCCATTCCACCAAAAGGCACCTCTAGTGATTAATTCCCCCATTTTATATATCATTACTTTTGAACCCAAGACCAACTCCGTGCTTTGCCGATGTGGGATTTGCCTAAGGGACCTTTAACTCTAGGGTTAAGCGTGCTCACTTAAGAGAAATCCTAGGATGGGTGACCTCCTGGGAAGTTCTCCATTCCACTTATGGGACAAAACCGTGAGGCTCATGGCCAAAGCGGACAATTCCTCTAGTGGTTGGAGTTCGATCGTTACAATTGGTATCAGAGTCGCTCGCGTGTCCTCTTGGGCGATGGTGGGGCAAACCTCAGTGAGGACACTGAGTCCTGAAAGGGGGGGAGAAAGGTCCCTTAGGCAAATCCCACATCGGCAAAGCACGGAATTGGTTCTGGGTTCAAAAGTAATGATATATAAAATAAGAGAATTAATCACTAGAGGCGCCTTTTGGTGGAATGGCCTGGAGAATTAGAAGAACTCCAGGGTTAAGCATGCTCACTTGAGAGAAATCCTAGGATGGGTGACCTCGTGGGAAGTTTTCCATTCCACCTATGGGGCAAAACCGTGAGGCTCATGGCCAAAGCGGACAATTCCTCTAGTGGTTGGAGTCCGATCGTTACATTTTGAAACTTCAATTAATTAATTTTTTTTATTCCTACCAAAATGCTCACCGCTTCCAAAATGTAAGAAAATGGTTTTAAAATCCCTTATAGTGTACTTAATGAGTTATCGGTAGGTGAAGTTTGGTAGTTCATTAGGTATTCTACGGGATCATGTTATGCCTTACAAAGAGGCAAGGTGTGACACCCAAGGTAAAGGATATTTGTTTTTCACAGTCACCTTATTCAGCTACCGGAAGTCTATACATAGCCGAAGGGTACCGTCCTTCTTCTTCACAAATAGCACTACTGCTCCCCAGGGTGACACACTAGGGCGTATGAAGCCCTTATCTAGTAGCTCCTGTAACTGAACTTTCAACTCTCTCAGTTCAGTGGGTGCCATCCTATATGGAGCAATGAAAATCGGTGTAGTACCCGACATAACCTCTATAGCAAACTCCACTTCTCTATCAGGTGGCAAACCCGACAACTCTTTCGGAAACACATATGGAAATTCACATACTATGGGAATCTCCTGTATGCTTGGGCTAATCTTCCTGGTGTCAACCACATGTGCTAAGAAATCGTCACAGCCCTTTCTTATCAATCTCCTGGCTACCGTGGCTGATATGATAGTAGAAAGACAACCCGTTCCTTCACCCACAACTGAAATCTCTTCCCCTTCTGCTGTTTATAGTGACATTCTCTTTAGCTGACAATCTACCATCGCCTGATGAGGTGATAACCAATCCATTCCCAATATCACATCAAACTCATGGAATGGTAGCTCAATCAAGTCAGCTGGAAACTCATAACCCTGTATCCTCAGAGGACAACCTTTGTAGACCTTTTTCACCATGACACTATGGCCTAAAGGGTTTGTGACTTGTATGTCCTTCTCTAAATCCTCTACTTGTACCCCTCTACCACCAAGTGGTGTAATGCACACATAAGAATGTGTGGAACCAGGATCAATTAAGGCACATACAGATAGATCATAAAGTGAGAAAGTACCCCTTATGACATCAGCTGGCTTTGGCTCATCTCAAGCTCTCAGAGCATAGGCATGGGGTGCTACTCTAGTCTCCTGCCTCTGAACTGTCTCTGCAGTAGGCCTCTGTGATGTACCAGCTATATCAGGCCTCACAGGTCTTCTACCCCTCTATGCTCCTAGGGCAGACCTCTCCATCTGGGGTGGAACAGTGGGTACACTAGCATTCCTCTGTGGACAATCCTTCAAGAAGTGATCCGTAGACCCACATCTGAAACATCCACCAGTCAACAATCTAAACTCTCCTCTGTAGAGCCTACCACAATGTGTACAAGCTGGTGGTGGGGCTGATCCTCATGTAGCTGCACTCGCAGAACTACCCACTACTGCACCAGACTGTTCTCCTTTTCTCCTTGGGGAAAATTGGGATTTTTTCTTCTTACCTCTACCCTGAGTCTGGTCCTGAGTCTCCTTGAGCCTCTTACTACCCATGTCTTCTGAACTAGATTGACCAGATCCAAAACCCCTCTTACGTTGCCTGCCCTTTCTGGACTGCTCTTCATTTCTGACTCTCTCCACATCAAGGGCTGATGCTACCAACTGGGAGAAGTCTATGAAGTGATGAGATGTGACTATCAACCTGATGTTGTCATTCAGTTCGTCCTCAAACCTTTTGCATTCATCAGTTTCTGTGGGCATCAACTCTAATGCATATCCGCTAAGTCTCATGAATTCCTGCTCATATTCGGAGACTATAAGCTGCCTCTATCTCAGTGCTAGGAATTCTCTCCTTCTAGCCTCCAAGTACATATGGCTGATGTATTTCTTTTTGAATTTAGCCAGAAAGAACTCCCAGGTGATCTGTGCAAGCTGTACCACTCTCGATATTATCACCCACCATATCACACCCTACCCCTCTGTAAGGCATAACATGACCCTGTAGTATACCTAATAAATTACCAACTTCATCTACTAGTAACCCATTAAATACACTACAAGGGATTTTAAAACTTTTCTTACTTCTTTTTACAGTGGTGGGCACTATTTACAGGTGTTAAAAACTTTTTTGAACTGAAGTGAAACAGCTAACACATTTGAAGAACTAACAATTTCTGTAAAAATTTTGGCGGAGTGCCATCTGTATTTTGAATAAAACAGTTCTTCAAAAACCTGTAAAAGGCACTTCAAATATATTTCTTGTAACATCCCTCACCCGTCTACAGTGTAGCCGAGTGAGGCATGCTACACAGCGTGCCGGAGCACCTGATCTTATCTAATTTCATTGCAGTTCTTGATTTATTTATTCAAAAACTTTATTTAAGGTTTAGGCTATTTTTACTTTTATCAAAATCTGACTAATTTGGAATTTTCAAAAATTTTAACGATAATCTGGCAGAGTGCCGGCTGTAATTTGGACTAACAGTTCTTCTGAACCTGCCAAAAATAATTTCAATATATGCTCAAATTCATAACTCAGATTATCTCAAAGCATTCTCATCAGTTTCTCAAACTCAGATTCAGTCTCAAAATTTCTCAAATTCAATCTCATTCAGAATCATTATGATTACATAATCAACTCAGATATCAAAATCCTTATATTTCATTAACTTATATAATTTGCCAATTAAGTACATAAATTTATCAAGTACATGATATACAAATGAAATTATAGTTACTAATTCACATTACAATATAAGCAGTAATTATAATGTACAGATTAGAAAACATGCTTAAAATGAGACCTATCTACATGCATTGCTGAGGAGGTGACAATCTTGAACTCTTCTGACACTTCTGCAGATCTGGACTCCAAAAATCTCAGTCGACAGTCTACTGGTTTTACCTTCAGTACCTGCACAAGGAAGCAATTCCATCGTGCTAAGCTTTTCTGCTTAGTGGTGTAATAGTATAACAAGAAATAATATATACAAATAAAGAAAGAAATAACTCATAATTCGGATACTCAGGAATCAATTTAATTTGGTATCAACAATCTTATATACTAGTTTGTTTCTCTTTGGAAGTGCTTAGTTTATAACTTTTCAGTAATACTACCCAGTATACAAATTATTCTGACTATATTGTATTTCAAGTCTCTATGGTTCTACAATTTATATTTTTGTCATTTTTCTTTTCCTAATCTCTTTTACTTATTCATTCAATACTTAATTTAATTGTACTGAAATTTCATTATACTTAACTTAACTGTCTGAATTGAATAATGTTTTAAATGACTACCCATATAGCCTATACACTGACCAGACTGGATAAACGGGTATACTAGCACTGGGTACCTAGTACCTCGAGCCGTCACACCATCGATCACAAAGTATCTCCCGGTGTGCAAATAGTGTGGCTGAAAAGCCATATAATCAATCAGGCATTAAGCCGAGTATAATAACATAATCTGTATAGCCATAGGCTATTAAAATCATAGTATGGTATAATAAGCCATAAAACACAGTATGACGTAAAGTCATTTACAGAACAGCTGTCAGAATCCTATTGGTATGCCAACCTATCCAAACTAGTCAACTAGGCAAATTAGGGCATATTACAATGTTACATATTTAATTCTTTATTCATAGGGTTTATACATCTTTATGCCTTTCACTGGTCAATAAAATTATTGACCTTTTTATGCATCATGGATAGGTTGATTCTAGCATCAACATGTCACAATTTACAATTCAATATGTTGTCAATATAATGCAATTTACCCTTTTCACAAGTTGGCATTCATTGCCAAATCACTTCAAGCATCATTTTATGTAATTACCAATTTTCAATTTTAGTGTGCTAGATTGGTCTAGCTTAAAGTCCTATTTCCCTTGGTTTTTAGCTTCTGGTCAAAGAAGCAAAATTGTAGCTTTATGTCTTATTGCACTCGGGGCAAGATTTCAGGTCATTATGAGTTGTATAGACCAAGATATGGTCAATTTACTAAAGCTGGATAGATTGCACCTTTTGTGCAAAATTTGGTCAATTTCTCAATTTTTGTGTGCTAGATTTGTCTAGCTTAAAGTCCTATTTCTCTTGGTACTATTCCCTTCAATTCATTTCATTAGTCAACCTATAATGTTGACCCTTGATGAACTCTAAGTGAGTCAATTCTAATATTACCAATATGTCACATTTTATAGCCCTTTAGTGTTGGTATATGTTACCAATTTCATTTCCAAGTGTATTGCATTTTATTGCAATTTACCGGATTTTGGTATACTATTTTGACCTAGCCGGATGACCTAGTTCCCTCGGTTTTTGGGTTTCGGTCCAAACTACAAACTTGTAGGTCTATGTCTTATTGCACGCGGGGCAAAATTTTAGGTCATTCTGAGTTGTGTAGACCAAGATATGGTCAATTTACCAATGCTGGACAGAATGCACTAAAATAGTAGGCTTAGGTCATTTTTAGGTCACTTTTGGTTCAGCCAGTTTTGGTACCTAAACTTGTGCAAGCTATTTGGCTTGGTTTTGGCCATTTCTGGGCTTTGGTGTCTTCATAAGAATTGTAGCTCTATGTCTTATTGCACTCGGGGCAAGATTTCAGGTCATTCTAAGTTGTATAGACCAAGATATGGTCAATTTACTAAAGCTGGACAGATTGCACCTTTAGTGCAAAATTTGGTCAATTTTAGTTCTGGCAGTTTTGGTACCTGAATTTGTGCAAGCTATTTGACTTGGTTCTGGCCATTTCTGGGTTTTTGTGTCTTCATAAGAATTGTAGCTCTATGTCTTATTGCACTCAGGGCAAAATTTCAGGTCATTCTAAGTTATATAGACCAAGATATGGTCAATTTACTAAAGCTGGACAGATTGCACCTTTAGTGCAAAATTTAGTCAGTTTTAGTTCTGGCAGTTTTGGTACCTAAATTTGTATAAGCTATTTGACTTAGTTCTGGCCATTTCTGAGCTTTGGTGTCTTCATAAGAATTGTAGATCTATGTCTAAACTAACCATGGTAAAAATTTCAGGTCAATTGGACCTGTTTTGAGTGAGTTATGGTCATCCCAAGGACAACTATTCATATGGTCAAAAATCTAGGTTGCAAGGTTGCTATTCCAGATTTGGTCATTTTTAAGGTCAGTTTCTAGGCAGAATTTTGGCAACATTTCTACATGAAAGTTGGCCTATTTGGTGTCTAGTCTCACCCCCCATTGGCCTCATATCAATTGGGTTCATAGTTTGGCACTTATGGCCTAATTTATGTACTGCCTTCAATACACAACCTGCACAAAGCACATACACTTCCAATTTGATATTCCTTCTCCTCCTTATTACTTCAATATTCAATCAATAACACTTCCATATATATATTGTACACAATGCCAGCAACACTTTTGGGCAGAATATTCAAGTGCTCAATGCACACAATTCACCATTAAGTTCAATATTCACTTCCACCAAAATTCAACATATCTCAATGTCAATATTACACATACACTTCAACATAATCATACTTCAATATCACTTACACTTTCTACCCACAATTTAACATTAGCATATTTCATTAATAACTATATGTTCACACACAAATTCATGGTTTAATAGGCTGCCAAACATGGCAGTTTGCCCAAAGCATTAAGGTTCCATTACACACCCTTAATTCAAGCACTACATGCACATACTTAGATTTTAACTTACTACTTCCTCCATTTAAGTTATTCAACCTTATTTTTCATCCATTATAGGTAAGAAAAACTCAACTACAATAAACTTTCATGGCTGTCCAAAATTGAATATATCAATAACTCATCGAATCCTTCAAATTTCTTCACCATCCAACTCATTTCAACCTTAATACAAACTTTAATGAAGCAAGGGATGAAAAACTAGCACTAACCTTTTTTGAGCTTCTCCAAAACTTCATCAAATCCTCATCTTTTTGCTTCCAACATACTGCCCAAGGTGTGCGTACAAGCTTTGATGAAGAAACTAAGTAGAAATGGTGGCTTGATCATGCACCCATGGAGGTTGCATATGGGGCATCCATGGTGATTTCCATGGTGAACTTCATTTCTCTTGGCTGGTTATTTCTCAAGGTGGAAGATGATGGTTCTGCTGTCCCAAAGGAATATTTAAGAGTCCCAAATTAAGAGTTAGTGGAGCACTAACTTGGATTTTAATGTTAATTATTCAAAGTTTCATAAATTGGATTTTATCCCCCATTTCTTTCACTATTCTTATAACGTATCATAATTTAATTTTTCATGACATTTATAAAGTGTAATATCATTTATTTTTAATGGACATTGAGGTCAAAAGACAACTCTAGGTGTCAAATGACCAAAATGCCCCACTTCGGGCTATATTCCCGATTTTTCGGTAACACCGATTTTTTTCTGTTTCTCAATTTTTCGTTTTTCTTTGTACTAATTTATTAATTTTTCTTTAATAATTCTAGTGTCAATTATATTTCAATAGACCTTCACTTACATCCCGGAATCAAATTCTGAGGGTTTCATGATCTGGGTCAAGAACGGCCTTCCCAGTCAATCACCCATCATGCTGCGGCTCATTGCTTAACTTAGCTTCATTTTCTCTCTTTCATTTGTCTTTGATTTTTCTTGCATTTTCTTCTTATTTATTTCATCATTATATGTCTGTTCATTATCACCGAAGTGTAGTTCCAGACATTCCAACTTTCCGGGCCAGACATTAGCCGTCGAAACAGTAGAATGTATGGACTACGAAAATGAGGATGTTACATTTCTCAATCTCAACTCCAATATTTAATCAACACAATATGTTTCTCAACTTAAATGCACAATAATTTTTCAATATTTTCAAAGGCTGAGATAAAAGAAATATATCACAATATTTACAAACCAAAATAATTTACAATTTATTTTACAACTTCAATGTACAATTTTAATTTACAACTGCTTAAAACCAAGAACATTATATACATATAGTGAACATACATTACAATACAAAATGCAAAATATGGTATACTCAATATACCCGATGATATCTCACTAAAGCACTAGCAGCCTAGTCTGCTGCCCTGTCCGTCTGTCTACCTGCGACAGCAATGAAAAGCTATCGCTGAGACAATGTCTCAGTGGTGCACAACATTAACCAAATACAACTTTAAATCACAAATCATAAGTCATATAAATAGTGGATACTTAAACCATCGTTAAATTCAAGACAATGAATGTCATAAAGAATTTAAACTCCATTTCACAATTTACAAAGTTCATATAACACAAATTTGATCAAATAACTGAATAATATAGTTTTGCCAATCAATAATACCATCTGATCAAATAACTGAATAATACAGTTTTGCAAATCAATAACACAATTTAAATGCTGCACAATTACATTTCACAAATTATCAAAGCTCATTATAGAAAAATTTTGAGTCAAATAATTTAATAAACACAATGTTGCCAATTCATACACAACTTAAGCCATGACACAAAGTTTCCGATCAATGCCGTGTTGTATACCACGACAAAGCAATCTACAACCCCACTAATCGAAATCAATGAGGGAGGAGGCTAGCTAGCTAATGAGTACTCATCCTATCTACAACCTCAACTGGTAAACCAGAGAGGGAGGAAAATATTCACACTCACCCTAGACTGATAAGTCAAAGAGGGAGGAATATAATCACACTCACCCCATAAATGGAGGAGGAACATAGTAACAGTGTCATGCCAAGTGTGAATCAAAACAATTCCAAATCACAATATTTAAATATTTCATACAAACCACAAATCATATTTTATCTCGAAATTTCTATTTGCAAAGTAGGCAACACAATAATTTCCAAATAAGATTCTCAAAGCCAAAACAATAAAAAATTATTCATAACTCATTTCTCTAAATAAATTTTCTAGTAAAAGCAGTGAATATAAAAAGTATTATGCACAGACACAATTTAAAACTATAATGTTCAAATAAATTTTTAAGTATAAATTAAAAAATCAAAATTATTGTGCACAAATACAATTTAAAACAATAACATACAATTAATTATAATTTATTTTCAATTGAAAAATTCAAAAGAAATAACTATTGTGCACAAACCTCTAATAACTGTCTCTAGGCTCTGACTCAGTATTTCCTTCCCTTTCCCTGAGTCCTTGCTAACTGAGAAACACAATTTGAAGTGTTTCAGTACTCATTCAAACTGTCTCTAACGATAATGCTTGATAATTAATTCACTGAATTCTATTATTTGCCTAGTCAACCTAATATGTCGACCCTCGATGCATTCTAGGTGAATTAGGTTTTAATGTTACCAATATGTCACATTTGTAGTCTTTTAGGGTTGGTACATATTACCCAATTCATTTCCATGTATATTGCGTTTTATTGCAATTTGCTGGATTCCGGGATACTAGTTTGACCTAGCCGGACGACCTAGTTTCCTCGATTTTCGAGTTTCGGTCGAAACTAAAAACTTATAGATCTACGTCTTATTGCACGCGGGGCAAAATTTCAGGTCATTCTGAGTTATGTAGACCAAGTTATGGTCATTTTACTATTGCTTGTCATAATGCATCAAAATTGGTCACTTTAGGTCATTTTAGGTCATTTTAGGTTCGGCCAGTTTTTGGACCCGAACTTGTGCAAGCTTTTTGACTTGCCTATGGTCATTTCTGGGCTTTGGTGTCTTCATAAGACTTGTAGATATAGGTCTTAACTATTCATGGTAAAAGTTTCAGGTCAATTGGACCTGTTTTTAGTGAGTTATGGCCAAACCACTAACTGCTGCCCAAATGGTCAATTTTCAGGCCTTAATTGCACTAATCCGGATTTGGTCATTTTTAAGCTCAGTTTCTAGGCAGAATTTTGGCAACATTTCTACATGAAAGTTGGCCTATTTGGTGTCTAGTTTCACCCCCCATTGGCCTCATACCAATTGGGTTCATAGTTTGGCACTTATGGCCTAATTAAGGTACTGCCTTCAATACACAACCTGCACAAAGCACATACACTTCCAATTTGATATTCCTTCTCCTCCTCATTACTTTAATATTCAATCAATAACACTTCCATATATATATTGTACAAAATTCCAGCAACAATTTTGGATAGAATATTCAAGTGCTCAATGCACACAATTCACCATTAAGTTCAACATTCACTTCCACCAAAATTCAACATATCTCAATGTCAATATTACACATACACTTCAACATAATCATACTTCAATATCACTTACACTTGCTGCCCACAATTTAATACTAGCATATTTCATTAATAAACTACATATTCACACACAAATTCATGATTTAATAGGCTACCAAACATGGTAGTTTGCCAAAGCATCAAGACCCATATTCAAACCCTTAATTCAAGCACTAACATGCACATCATTGGATATTAACTTACTACCACTTCCATTTAAGTTAATCAACCTTAATTTCCATTCATTATAGGTAAAAAAAACTCAACTACAATAAACTTTCATGGCTGAATATATCAATAACTCATTGAATCCTTCAAATTTCTTCACCATCCAACTCATCTCAACCTTAATACAAACTTTAATGAAGCAAGGGATGAAAAACTAGCACTAACCTTTTTTGAGCTTCACCAAAACTTCATCAAATCCTCTTCTTTTTTCTTCCAACATACTACCCAAGGTGTGTGTGCAAGCTTTGATGAAGAAACTATGGTGAAATGAGGGCTTGAACATGGTTACATGGTGATGGAGGGAGTTTGGCCATGGTGGACTTCCATGGAGGTTTTGGGAGGATCAATTCAGCTGGCTATTTCCCAAGCTTGAAGATGATGATTTCTGCCAAATTCCACTTTGATATATCCCATTTATTTAAGGTTAGTGGAGCACTAACCAATAAATTAATGTTTAATGATTTAAAAGTTTCCTAATTTGCAC
This sequence comes from Hevea brasiliensis, assembly GCF_030052815.1. Classification (NCBI taxonomy): domain Eukaryota; kingdom Viridiplantae; phylum Streptophyta; class Magnoliopsida; order Malpighiales; family Euphorbiaceae; genus Hevea; species Hevea brasiliensis. Next base: position 76,152,372 of record NC_079494.1, read on the forward strand.
ATTTAGCTCAATTCTTTCACTATTTACATATTGTATCCCATTTTAATTTTTTCATGACATTTCCTAAGTACAATATCATTTATTTTTAATGGACATTTAGGTCAAAAGGCAACTCTAGGTGTCAAATGACCACAATACCCCTGTTCGGGTTGCATTCCCGATTTTTCGGTAACACCGGGTTTTGTCCGTTTTTCGATTTCTCACTTTTCTTTGTACTAATTAATTAATTTTTCTTTCATATTTCTAATGATATTTATGCTTCAATAGATGTATATTTAAGTCTTAAAAATATTTTCTAGGGTTCCCAGCGGTCCAGGGCTAGTCAACGGTCCACGCCGTGACTTCTCGGTACGGTCACCCATCGCTAGGGTTTTCGGCTCACTTAACTTGGTTACATTTCATTGCTATTATTTTTCCTTTATTTTTCTTGTATTTTCTTTTCTTGTATTTCATTATTTTATGTCTCCTCATCAATATCTAAGTGTAGTTCTAGGCATCCTAGCTGTCCGGACAACACTGGTCACTGGAACAATAGAACGCACTACCGAACATAGGGGTGTTACACACCATCTATATGCATCCTCCTGTAGCAGTAACAGAGCACACTCTAACTATTGCTCTGGGGTGCAATGTAACTGCTGTAATACCCTCTCTTTCCTCTCCAGCCAATACTCTACTATGATTGGATCATCCTCCTTCTTACCCTTGAAGTCAACTACCCCATACTTCCGCAATCTCTCTAATGGGGATCTGTGTACAGGTTACGGCTGTGGGGGCGGTGGTGGATGTACAGGTGGTGATGGCTGTGGCTATGGCTATGACTGTGGAGGTGGCTATGGCTGAGGTATAGCTCCGATGACCTGACAGAGCAGTTGAGTCATCTGTTCCAGAAAGGCCTGCTATGCTCTCCCTGCAGTACCACGGGATGACTCGGCTCTAGTACTTCGCTCCCTACTAGGAGCAGGTGCGGGTGCATGACTCTCTACCTCCTCCTCTATCGGTCCTAGAGGTCCGTGCTCTGAAGGATTAGATGCCATCGATCCTATAAAATAGACAAAGAACATATCTGCATTAGTGTCACCTCGACTCTATTTAAAGCCCATGCATGTAATGCACTCTATCTATTTCTAACAATCTAGATCTAGGACCGCCTAAACCTCTGCTCTGATACCACTAAATGTGATGCCCCTTACCCATCTACTGTATAGCCGAGCAAGAAGTGCCACATTCGGTGCCAAAGCACCCTATCTTGTCTTATCATATCCATTATGAATTTTTAATATCATTTAAAATGGGCAATCCATGTGTAGAATTTTTTTTTTCATACAACTTGTTTCTGTGGAGACCCGGACAGAGCCTCCTCTATTTTGTTGGCATCTGGCGGGTTCCACTAATTACTTGTTAACATGTTCATATTCATTTCAAGCATTTCCATATCATATTCTATTGTATCATATCATTCACAACTATTTATGAGATCTCAAAAAGATATCATCTATTACATTCATATAGAAATTCATAGATAATAATTTACAAGTTTAATTACAATCTCAAAGTTTAATTATAATCCAAAATGAAAAACATCATGTGTTTATGTACAATGAACAAAAGAACAAAATCTAGACATAGATGGGCCCTAACAACAAAATTATAACTGTCGAGGTGACTAGTAGGCACTAGCAAATCTGATCGGTCTCTGTATGAGCACTACTGGTGTTGCGGCTGCAGGGACTGGTCTCCACTACCTGCACGATGGAAAACCAATGCGCTAAGCATAATGCTTAGTGGTGCATAATTTATAATAACAATAACTAAACAATTGAAATAATAATTCTATATAGCAATTCATAATTTCTAAGTAATTTACATTTTTATTGCACTTTGGAAACAATTGAAATTATCGGGATCTTTTTGTTTTACTTATTATATATTAGGTCTTAATTAATCAATATCAGTACCTAAGAAACCTATAACAGATTATAAAAACTAGATACACGAGAGTATACTAATTAGACAGCCATATGTTTATCCAGTACACGTCGGTCATGTTAGGCATGAAGCCTGCCAGCAGGCATTTAAGCCAGATATAATATTAGGCACATTGGCCAATGGGCAGGCATAAAGCCTGTAGAACAATCATGTCAGACAGATTTTATCTGTTAATGATTATTCTTATAAGCAGTAATGTTATTTGTAGTCCCTAATTGGTATACCAATTGATCCAAATTAAATAAATAAGTCTAGGTATACTATAGGTAATTACACATTATTACTTATTTATTTGAAATGTACATATCACTTTATAGTGAGAAAATAGGTCCCACATACCCCTTTCATGTGGTTTAGTATTTAATGGCGTGTTAAGATTAAATTCCTACCATAAGATAATTTATCTCATGGACCTTTCTTTGGTTTTAGTTTTTGTGTCTTTATTTTACCTATCCATTTGATTAGTTTGTAGCCACTGTTTGGCCACACTTCCTTCATGGAAGTTGTTCCTCTATGTCTTATCCTTATTTTCCCTTTTGAATTATGTTAATTTGATTTTTAGAACTCAAGTTATGGTTGGATAACATAACTGATTCATTTCCAGATTATGGTTCCTTAACTAGGCAGCTTTTGGACTTAGAGTTTACCTAATTAATGGAACATGTTGCAGTCACTTTTAGGCATAGTGATCTTCACAGAAATTGTTTTACTATGTCTTATGATCATTGAGAAATTTTTATCACAATTTTTTAAGTTTTGTGGAATTATTTATGGCCAATTAACTAACCTAGACTCATGTACCCTGTGCCAACAGGATTTCAGTTCAGGTCACTGACTGCAGGTCAACTTTTGAGGTTCTTACATTCATAATCTGAGAAAGGTTTCTAAACAAAAGTTGTAGCCCTGTTCTGGGGTCAAATGAAGTTTGGTCAGATTCCAGTTTTTGATGTATTCACTTTTTCTAACAATTTGACCTAGTTCTCTTGATTTATTGGTTTTGGTCAAAATACCAATTTTGTAGATCTGTGTCTTGTGGAAATTTTACCATTGGTTTCATTACATTTGAATTCTTATAGACCAAGTTATGGCCATTTTGCCAAAACTGGTCGGGTAAGTTTATGTCCAGCCGTTTCTGGACAACCTAGTGCTGGACAGTTTTGTAACCCAATTTGGGCCAGCAATTTAGTTTGGTTTAAGACATTTCTGGGTTTCTGTAGTCCTCATGAAAATTTTAGCCCTATATCTAAACTTTCCAAAGGTATAAAATTCAAGTCATTTGGACCAGTATAGAGGGAGTTATGACCAAATGAATATGTACTATTCATTTAGTCATTTTCTGGGTTTTGTACAGGGTCATCCGGATTGGGACAATGTTTAGGTAAAGTTTTGGATAGAATTTGGGCATAGTTTCTCCATGGAAAATGGAGTGTTTTTTGTCTAGTTTTACTTTCAATTGGCCTCATACCAATTGGAGCAACACAAAATTAGTTATGGCTCAAAACTCAAGCTGGAATCAATGAGTCCCAAACCTGCAGAAAAGCACTCCCAAATTTTCAATCTCCTCCAACTTCCTTATTTCAATTGGCATACATAGCTCTTCTATAAGAAACAATTTCATCTCAATTAGGTCAATCTCAAGCAAAGACAAGATCCCCCAATCATGTACACAAACCCTAATTTCAAATTTGCCAAATCAACGTACACCCATGCAAATCAAATTCTAACACATTAAACTTTATTAATCCACTTCCCTAAGCAATTTAAAACCATCAAATTCATCTTCTTTTTAGGGCTGCTGAAAATCAGGTCTCCCTTTTCTCAAGATTTTCTTTTGATTTTCATGAAATTTATACTTAATTTAACATGCTTCTTATACTTATAGAAGAAAGAATAGTAGTTAGAGCACTAACCTCTTGTGACCCAACTTGTAAACTTCTCAAAACTTTAACTTTCTTTCTTCTTATGGGTATCTAAAGCTTCCTTATGGTGTGGGTTAAATTTTTAATGAAGAGGGATAAGGGTTTTGTGGGGAGGAAGCATGGGAAATCAAGCTTCAAGAAAGCAAAAATGTGAAGGAGCAGAAGCATGAAAAACATAAGTTTAGATCATTGAATTCAAAATTTTTCTTCTAGGGTGTCATGCATCATGCAAGATTCATTGTTTATCTATTTTATTTCAGTGTTAAATAGCATATTAAAACTCTTTTAATATGTTTTTGGATCTACATTTGTCATTTAAGATTTTAGAATTAACAGATTAATTCATTAGAACCCTAGATTAGATCAAGAAAAAGTGCACTAACCTTTTGATGCACTGTAGTTATGTTTGGCACCTTTGGGATGCGCCTAGGACACCAGATTTTGTCCTTCTAGCTTGTCCACACCAAGATCACCAATGGCAGCCCCTTGAACAGCTTCTCAAGCCTTTCCAATCAATTAGAAATTCAAGTTTTGCCTTTAGAGAGATTACAGATGTATACAGGACACTAGAAATGATTTCTAGCAATTTTAATTCAAGAGAATGTTGGCAATTCTCTTTGAATTGATGAGAGATGAAGAAGAAAAGAGGAAGAGCACTCCAAGGGCAGCGGCACCTATGAAGAACAACAACTTATGATTTTACTTTTTCATAACAACACATTATATAGCTAGGTCACCACTTAAAACCCTTGCCACATGTCACCTTTTGATTGGCTCTTACTTTATTTGACCCAATCACATTGTGCCAAGTGTCAAACTTAGATTTAATCTTAACTTTGATCATCTTACATGATTAAAAGACAATTGGCAAGGTTTTGTGTAGTGCCATGTGTCACCATCTCATGGTGCCATGTGTCACCATCTCATGGTGCCACATGTCACCCTGTGAAATGATCAAAATACCCCTGTGTTTTAATTTTGAGTTCTCAACCCAAAATAATTATTTCTCTTCTTCTAATCAATTTATATCAAATATAAATTAATTAATCTCTATTAATTAATTTCTCATAATTAAATTCATATTTAAACACTTTAAATATAAATTTAACTTATACTATACATCTAATAACCTAGATTTGGTTTCAAGCCATGCTAGGGACTTTACAATCTAATTGCAAACTAAACTTATTTAATTAATCAATTAAACTCTTTAACTAATTAATTAAATCACAATTAACTTGGTGATTACTTGTGTACATGTGTGACTCACTAGGCTCATCACTAATTGGCAATGAGATATGATATTAACTCTTAATATCATCAGAACTCTTTCTTACAATAAATGATTTCTCTAAATCATTTTAGGCAGCTCATAGACTATGGTTAACACCTAGCATAGCATGCCATAGCCACCCAATCCGTAATAGGTTTTACCTTAAATGAACCTATAATCATATGTTACCATACACTAGAATCTCTCTGTTACAAAATCCCAATTCGAGCTGGAGTCATGGTTTATGTCAAACCCCATTTGCTATGAATATTATGTTCTCTTTTAATTCCAGTTCTTGATTAAAAAGATTTTCTTATCAGAAACTCTTTTCTTATTAAATCTATCTGTCCTGGCCAAGAACTTGAACATCAAGAACAATTAAATGAACATAGGATTTTATCCCTATTTACTTAGGGTAACAGATTCCATCTTGATCAACACCTACCTTCATATATAACTAGTAGGAGCCAACACATGCCCATATACCCATACACAGTACAAGTATGAAGCAGTATCAAACTCAAACCACCTATATACAAGATAACTGTGCTATCTCAGGTCTAAAGATTATATGCACTGATATGATTTATGACAATGCATTGACAAGAGTAAACTCCATGTGCTTGTCATAAATGTCACTGGTTCAACCTACTTATCATGCATAAGTGCCTATCATGTTTGTTATATGGTATGAGACTCACTATTCCATCTTATTTATATCTCATATAAATACATTTGAAACAAACATGAATACAATCTTTCTGGATAAGTCATGTCCTGTGTAAAGTATCCTCGATTGTGAACCAATTTATGATACTTTGTGCTAGAAATACTGTCACTCATATTCTTAACAACTTAAAAATAGAATTTCTAACAAAATATTAATGGACCTTTTCTATTACACATAAATATATTATGTAAACGAAAAAGTAAAAATTCCTTTTATTAATAAAACATATACAAGATACATACTAAATGATATGCTCTAGGACATACTACTAACAATCTCTCATTAGTACTAGAGCCATTCATTATAATATCTTAGACTCATCTTCTCAAGATGTCAGTCTAACTGAACTTGTGATATAGGCTTAGTGAATGGATCAGCTGAATTTTCAACTGATGCTAGTTTCTACCTGGCTACATCGCCTTGCCCAACTATTTCTCTTATAATGTGGTAGCGCCTTTCTATGTGTTTGGATTTCTAGTGTGACCGGGTTTCCTTATATCTAAACAACTTCTTTTTGCAGCATCTAATGCAGTAATATACTCGGCCTCCGTAATGGAATCTGCAGTCGTACTCTGTTTGGAACTTTTCCAACTGACTGCACCTCCATTACAAATGAACACAAACCTAGAGGTAGACTTTCTATCATCGATATCTGATTGAAAATTAGAATCAATATAACCATCCAATTGTAAGTCACCACCTCCATATATCAAGAATAAATCCTTAGTTCTTCTCAAGTACTTAAGGATATTCTTGACAGCTATCCAGTGTTCCAAACCTGGATTGGATTGATACCTGCTAGTCAAACTAACAGCATATGCGATATCCAGCCTAGTACACAACATGGCATACATCAAACTTCCAATAGCCGAAGCATATGGAATCCTGGCCATTTTATCTCTTTCTTCAGGTTTCTTAGGAGACATCTCTTTAGAAAGGTGGATACCATGTCTCACTGGTAATAATCCTCTCTTGGAATCAAGCATGTTAAACCTCTTTAACACCTTTTCTAAGTATAGACTTTGGGATAAACCATTTATTCTTTTCGCTCTATCTCTATAGATGCGAATCCCAAGAATATAGGTTGCCTCCCCTAAGTCTTTCATGGAGAATATATTTGACAACCATACCTTTACAATTGTCAACGTACCTGTGTCATTACCCATCAATAAAATATCATCTACACATAAGACAAGGAAACTAATAGCATTATCACTAACCTTCTTATATACACATGGCTCATCCTTATGTTTGATAAAACCAAATGATTTAATGGCTTCATCAAAATGGATGTTCCAACTCCTCGAAGCTTGTTTTAACTCATAAATGGATTTCTTTAGCTTGCGCACTTTGGAACCATCTTGGGATTCAAAACCCCTAGGTTGTTCCATGAAAATGTTTTCTTCAATGTCTCCATTGAGAAAAGCTGTTTTGACATCCATCTGCCAAATCTCATAATCATAGTATGTAGCTATTGCTAATAGAATCCTAATTGATTTAAGCATGACAACAGGCGAGAAAGTCTCCTCATAGTCGATTTCTTGCCTTTGGCGAAACCCTTTTGCTACTAGCCTTACTTTATAGGTCTCTACCTTTCCATCAGAACCAATTTTCTTCTTGAAAACCCATTTGTTCCCTATAGGTACAATACCTTCAGGTGGGTCAATAAGATCCCAAACTTGATTCTTATACATGGAACCAATCTCGAATTTCATAGCATCAATCCATTTTGAAAAGTCTATATCTGATATAGCTTCTTCATAGGTAAGTGGATCATCTCCATGATCTACTTCTTCATGAGTAGACAACTCTTATTTTTCTTCATGAAGGAAAACATATCTCATTGGTGGGTGAGATACCCTAGTTGATCTACGAGGAACAACTGTAGATATTTCATCAATAGGTGTAGGTTGACTAGATGGATCTATATCCATCTGATCTATTGGTTGATCAGAATTATCCAATTCTAACTCTATTTGCCTTCCTTTGCCTCCTTCTTGAACAAACTGTTGTTCAAGAAATGTGGCATCTCTACTTACCACAACCTTTTGTGATGTAGGCAAATAAAAATAATATCTAAAACTATCTTTTGGATATCTAACAAATTGACCCTTTTCTGATCTGGTTTCTAATTTATCAGTGTTCAGCTTTTTGATATAAGCTGGACAACCCTAAATCTTAACATGCTTAAGACTTGGTTTTCTTCCATGCCATATCTCATAAGATGTGGAAGATACTGATTTTGATGGAATCCTATTCAGAACATACAAAGCCGATTCTAATGCAAATCACCAAAAGGAGATTGGCATATCAGTATAGCTCATCATTCTACATACCATATCCAATAGGATACGATTTCTCCTTTTAGATACACCATTCAGTTATGGTGTTCCTGGAGGAGTCAGCTGAGAAACAATGCCATGCTCTCTCAAGTATTCATTAAATTCAGTACTCAAGTACTCACATCCACGATCTGATTGAAGAGCTTTAATACTTTTTCCTGTTTGATTTTCTATTTCAGATTTAAATTCTTTGAACTTTTCAAAGGATTCATGTTTGTATTTGATCAAAACAAATACCCAAACCTTGATTTATCATCAGTAAAGGTAATAAAATAATGAAAACTGCCTCTAGCCATTTCTTTAAATGCACCACATACATCATTATGTATTAGCTCCAAAATATTTTCAACCCTTAGTCCTTGTCCAACAAAGGGTGATCTAGTCATTTTGCCTTGAAGGCAGGATTCACAAGTTGGAGTAGGTCCAAAACCCAATGAGGATAAAATCCTCATTTTCTCCAGCTTTGCAATCCTATCTTCTGCAACATGACCTAATCTTAAGTGCCAAATATATTTTGAACTTGAGTTAATTTTCATCATGGCATTGCATTCTTTTAGATTACTTGCATTCAATTTGTGTTTAACATTATTATCTAGATAATGAGGTCCATCATGCATATAACCCAAACTAACATATTTATTTCCAAAATAAATATTGCAAACATCATCTGTGAACTAAAATTCATAGCCATTTCTAGTCAAACTAGATATAGAAATGATGTTCTTAAAAGGCATCAGGTACATGCAAAAACTTATTTAAATACAAAACATGTCCACACATGTATAAAGATTTAGATCCTATGGCTAAAGCTTCAACAATTGAGCTTTTGCCAACCTGGAGTCTAATATCTCGTTATTGCAAGCTACTACTACTTGCTATACTCTGGGCAGTTCCTATTCCTGTGCCCATCCTTCTAGCAGTGGAAACACTTTCCTTTACCTCCATCAGCTTTGGTCTTCCCTTTCTGTTTGGCTATCTTCTTGGAAGGACTAGGAATTTGAGGTTTCTTTTTCTTATTATCCTTCTTGTTGTTAGACTTTCCAGTAGAAGAAGATGTAATCAAAGCTACCTCTTTTCCTTTATTTCCTGGTATATTCTTTTGGGCAACAACTAGCATGTTAAGTAAACTAGCGAAGGTGCATTCCTATTTAGTCATATGGAAATTTGTCACAAAAATTCCCAAATGACTCAAGAAGGGACTGAAGGATCAAATCCATCTACAGTTAGAAATCCATTTTAAAGTTAAGATGTTCCAGCTGCTTAATCAGTCGAATCATCTTGTGGACATGATCCCCAACATTCTGTCCTTCAGACATCCTCATGCGGAATAGCTGCCTAGATATCTCATACCTAGCATTCCTGCTATGTTCACCATACAACTCTTGTAGGTGAAGGAAGATCTCACTCGTACTCTGCATGTTCTCATGCTGCTTTTGTAACTCATTACTCATAGAAGCAAGCATGTTACACTTGGCTCTCATATCATGCTCCTTCCACTTGTCCAAAGTTTCATGTTCCTCTTGAGTGGCCTCTAGAGGTAAGGAACTAGGAACATTTCAGTCAAGAATATATCCTATATGTTCAAGGTTTAGGACAAGTTTTAAATTTTTTAGCCAATCAGATAGATTAGGTCCTGTCAACCTATTGTGATCAAGTATGCTTGCAAGGATATTGGATGGTGATGGTTGTGGTGTGCTCATTATTATCAGAAAATTAACTGCAGAAAATAACCAGATTAATTAGTAAATGTATCATGTAATTAACCAAAATGATTATGGTCTTTTAATCAAATTGGTCCTCCCACTAACTTAGTGAATCCTATACTTTCAAAGTAGAAAATGAAAATCCTAGTTGGATGGATTTCTAATGGGTGATTGAATTCTTATAATCCTATTGATTATCCTCAGGTACATCCATTATTGGAATTACAATAAACTATAAGTGAGCAATTCCTTGCCCATCACATCTCATGTGAGGTTCAATCCTTTACTTAGCCCCTAATGCTCAAAATCTCAGGTAGATCCATTATTGACTTATCTTGTATTAGTTAAGTTGATCCCATTGAGCCAGTAAATATGTAAATAATTTTAATGTCCTTAGGTACATCCAATATTGGCCACCAAACCATTTACATATTTACAATATCTCATGCTTAATATGTCACACCTTACCCCTCTGTAAGGCATAACATGATCCCGTAGAATACCTAATGAACTACCGAACTTCACCTACCGATAACTCATTAAGTACCCTACAAGGGATTTTAAAACAATTTTCTTATCTTTGACAAGTGGTGAGCATTTCTAATAAGTATTTAAAACATTTAGTTGAAATTAAAACTAATTAATATTTTTGGCCATTTTAGTTTTCCGCAAATTTTATAAAAATTTTGTGAGTTTCCTCTGTATTTTGAGAAAAAGATTCTTGAATACCTGTAAAAAGCACTTCTAAAAGTTTTTCTCAACCACTACTTCAATTTCAAACTCAATCTCAATCAATTTCTCAAATTCACAAGTTCAATAATTTCTTCAAAATACTGTCCATCAATATCATTTATTCGTATTCCATTCAAGATAAACAATTTATATATTCATCATACTAAAATTTACATTCAGGAAGTCCAAACTAAAATTTATTACAACTTTTATACAAACTTTGCACAAGCTGCTCAAGACCCATGTACATGTCCACACATTTATGTGCAATATATACATCAAAAGAAATATTTACAGTTAGGGTATAAATTATACCCGAAAACTTTACGCTGGTAGCTTCTCACACCTCAGCAGCTCAGTCTGCTGCTCCTCTAGTCTCTGTATCTGCGACAGCAATAAAAGCTATCGCTGAGTACTAGGACTCAGTGGTGCACAATATACTAAAATAATCTTTATGCAAAACTTAAAGCACATTAATTCAAAAATTTGACTAAACATGAAAATTAAATACAATCATGCATTGTAAGATTTTACATGTAAACCAAGTTTATTTCAAAGTATCAAAACACATTTCATAAAACCCACAGTTAGATCATGCCATTCGAAATAAATGGAATCTCAATAGCCAGAGGCTAAAGAGAAATCATATCATAAGGCTAGCTAGCTCAAATATATGGATATCCATTCACATCCTCTTCTACTGGCACACCTCAACACTTCTCCAGAGAAGGAATCAAAATTCAAAACAAATTACCCCCACTAGTCGTGCTAGTGAGGTGTTCAAATATATGGTCATGATACTGTGGTTTCAAAACTTATCTTAATAATTTGCTAAACATTGTCATTTCAAATATACATAATAAATTTCAACAATTTAGATCAAACATCATAAGAATTCCATAATCCAATATTTCACATTATTCAAAACGATATGCAAAAGATGATTATAAAAGTATATATTGTGCACAAACCTCAAACGAGTCGCCTGTTGGCCTTAACTCGACTCCTCGGGTTCTGTCCCGGTATTCTTTTCCACTGAAACACGAAATTTTTTAATGTTTCAGTACTAAAACTTAAAATAAATCCAAAATAAACTTAACTTCACATTTACCTAGCTCTAACGTGTTAAATTCGACGTTCTCGAAATTTTGTGTTTCGGGTTACTATTCACTGCACTATTCAAATCAAATTATTGACTTTCTAAGGCTTAATGGGTATGGGAACTCCAACTTCACCCACATACCACATTTTGGTCACCAAACTTGTTGGTTTTGGTCATTTGTTTAAAGCTTAGGTCATTTTGGCAAAATTGCCAATTTTCGGTTTTGGTTCTCCGAAGTTGTATTGTTCCATTGCTCGATCTACTGTTGGAATTTGACAAAACTTCCTTCATAGAAAATGTTCCTTATTGTCTTAAGTGTATTCTCATTTTTGGATCACCCTAATCGGAGTTTTGTAGCTCAAGTTATGGCCAAAATAAGTTTACTGTTCATATGTACTGTTCATACTGAGATTTTAGTGCTGGCAGATTTTTGGTCCAACTTTGGTTAATAATTTGACCAAGTTAAGTTCATAATTTGGTCTCACTTTCTTCATATGAAATGTTGTACTATGTCTTAGGTTTCCATCGGTTCAAGAATCGCCTAAATCCGAGTTTTCTAGAGAGAGTTATAGCCATCCAAACATTGCTGCTCAATGAAAATTCTGCAGAATCTCAGTACAGTAAATTTAACTTTGCTCAATGATTTGAATGAGTTAATGGCCTAATTTGGGTTGGTGTTCTTCATGAAAGTTTTAGGTCTATATCATATCTAATTGCTTGTAAAATTTCAGGTCAATTTGACCTACCTAGCTCGAGTTATGACCAAATGAACAGTTACTGTTCATTTGGTCAGTTTGGTGCAGTGGCAGCTAGCAATCAATTCACTTTGGTCAATTGTTTCACCAAGTTTTGGTCAGTTTTTGGCCATGGTTCCTCAATGAAAATTGTGCTCTTTTATGTCTATTTTCATCTCCAATTGGTGGCATATCAATTGGACTTGTAAAATTTGAGTTTTGGTCCTTCAAAGTGGGTTTGGTCATGCTGCCAGCAGCATGACCATTTACCTCCGAATTTAGTTTTCATTCCTATCATTCCCACACAAGTTATTTGGTCATAATTGACCATTATTTCACTTTACAATAGGTCCAACATGTCATTTATGCATTTCTCCAAATTTTGGTTCATAAACCCTAGCATTGAAACCCTAATCTCACTAACTCTTGCATTTAACTACTTCTAATGATTTTAATGTTAATCATTTAACTAAGTAAGGTTTCTAAACTCATTCAATTGCATCATATTCATGCAAACCATACTCCTCTCAAGCTGCCCCAAAATTCAGTTTGTTCTTCCCCACATTTTTTTTTCATTTTAAGGTTATTTACAAGCTCTTAATGCCATATAAACACTAATTAAACAAAGAAAAATTAAGGCTTGTATTACCAACCTTGAGCAGAATTTTCTTCCTCCTTTTCTTCAAATTTTCCTTCTTTCTTTCTTGCTCAATCCTCTTCTCAAGTTGCCTAGATAAGCTTTAACTATGGTGGCTAATTTTTCTATGGTGAAATTAGGGATTTGATCAAGCTCAAAATGAGCTTTAATGGAGGTTTTGGGTGAGGGAGAGGGTGAAGGAGAGAGAGAGTCACGTTTTTTATGAAGAAGATGACTTTATTATATTTTTTTTTCTTTTCTTTTCTTTTCTTTTATGTCTTAGGAAGACCAAAATTCCCAAATTAATAAAATAAATCAATTAAGCCTTTATGACATCATGCATAATGTCATCACTTTGACTTTTCCATCTTCTTTCTTTTTTTTTTTTTCTATTAGTTCTTTAATTTAATTCTCAATTCTGAAATTTTCTTTTCTCCGATTTTATTTGACAGTTAGGTCGAGTCACTCGGGTCAATTGACCAAATCGCCTCGCTGCTCATCCCGGTTTGCAAATAATCCAATATTTCTTCCGACTTCGACCTAATTATTTGACCGACTTAACAGCTTCTTTTTGTGATTTTCTCTTTTCCATCTGTGTCCATAAGGGTCCTAAGGACCGTAGCGTCACTTTTACGGTTCAAAATTTGAGTTTAAAACGACTTCAGCTGCGTTCAGGAGGTCACTCATCGCCGTGACTCTCGGCTGCTTAACCTCTTATGTTCTGCTTTTTCTTATTTATAGTTAACTAATTAAACATTACTAATTATTTGTGTTTATGGCTTCTCATGTTGTCTTAAGTGTGGCCCTAATCCCATTAATTGTCCGACCGACACCGGTCACCTAATGATGAAATCTACCAGCTATGCAACGGGTGTTACAATTCTCCCCCTTAAATAAATTTCGTCTCAAATTTTTACCTAGTATCAATCTCTCGAGCAATTGTGGGTGCTGTCTCCTCATGTCCTCCTCTCGTTCCCAAGTAGCTTCTTGGCCCGAATGATGGTTCCACAAAGACTTTTACCAACGGTATCTGCTTATTCCGTAGTCGCTTCACCTCATAAGCCGTAATCTTTATGGGTTCTTCTTCATATGTGAGGTCCGATTCACTTCTATTTCTTCTCTTGGTAGTACATGAGATGGGTCTGATCGGTACCTCCTCAACATGGACACATGGAAGACATTATGTATCTTCTCCAACTCGAGGTAGTGCCAACCGATATGCCAAAGGACCCACTCTTTTCGTAACCTCATATGGCCCGATAAAACGAGGACTTAGTTTCCCTTTCTACTAATCTCATAATCCTCGTCCAAGGAGAAACTTTGAGGAAAACTTTCTCACCCACTGCATACTCAATATCCCTTCTCTTCAGATCAATGTAGGACTTCTGACGATCTAATGCAGCTTTAAGTCGATCTTTGATCACCCGGATTTTCTCTTCAGTCTGTTGAACAATTTCGGGTCCGATCATCTTTCTTTCACCCACGTCATCCCAACACAACGGGGTTCTACATTTCCTGCCATACAAAGCTTCATATGGAGGCATTCCAATGCTTGATTGGTAGCTATTGTTGTAAGCAAACTCAATCAAAGGCAAGTGTGTATCCCAACTACCCTCAAACTCAATCACACAAGCCCGTAGCATGTCCTCCAAGATCTGAATTACCCTCTCAGACTGGCCATCTATCTGTGGGTGGAATGCGATCGAAGTTCAATCTAGTTCCTAGGGCTTTCTGAAGACTACCCCAGAATCTAGAAGTGAACCTAAGATCTTTGTCTGACACGATGGACACTGGCAATCCATGCAGTCTCACAATCTCATCGATGTATAACTTAGCCAATCTTTCTAAACTGTAGTCCATCCGAACTGGCAGAAAATGAGCAGATTTAGTCAGTCTATCAACAATGACCCAAACTGCATCATGACTCTTCTGTGTCCTCGAAAGTCCCATCACAAAATCCATCGTCATTCTTTCCCATTTCCATTCTGCATCGTAGTGGATGTAACAACCCAGTAGTACTTGATGTTCTCGCCTTTACTTGGCGACAAGTTAGGCATTTGGATACAAACTCGCCACATCTCTTTTCATAGCCATCCACCAAGAATGCTCCTTTAGCCCTCTATACATTTTTGTGCCACTGTGGTGCATGGCAAAGGAGACTCATGTGCTTCCTTCAAAATGATCCGCTCAAATCAACATCATTAGGAACACATATTCTCGCTCTGTGTAATAAAGAAACCATCATCTCTGATTGAGAATTCTGGTTTCTTGCCCTGTCGGACTTCTTCCATCAACTTCTGATACTTCTGATCATTCTGAGCAGCCATTCTAATATGATCAATCAACACTGGCTGTACATGCCATGCAACTGTTGTCTGCCCCTCATCATTAATCTCTAAACTGGCATGTAATGATCTCAACTCATGTACCAAAGACAAAGGAGTAACTCGTAGACTTGCCATAGTCTTGCGACTTAAGGCGTCAGCCACAACATTAGCTTTCCCTGGCTGATAGTCTATCAGACAATCATAGTCTTTTATCAACTCTAACCATCTCCTCTGTCTCAAATTCAGCTCTTTTTGGGTGCCCAAATACTTTAAACTCTTATGATCTGTGTAGATGTAACACTTTTCCCCATACAAATAGTGTCTCCAGATCTTAAGAGCAAACACAATGGCTGCAAGCTCCAAATCATGTGTCGGATAATTCCTCTCATGCGGTTTTAGCTGGCGTGATGCATAGGCAATGACATTTCGATCTTGCATCAACACACAACCTAACCCGTTGTGAGAAGCATCGCTGTAAACTGTATATTCTTTACCCGGTGTGGGTAAAGTTAGGACTGGAGCTTCAGTCAAACATCTCTTCAATTCATCAAAACTCAGCTGGCATTAGTCCGTCCACAGAAAATTTACAACTTTTCTAACAAGCTTGGTCAATGGAGATGCCAACATGGAGAATCCCTTCACAAATCTACGGTAGTATCCAGCTAAACCCAGAAAACTACGAATCTCTGTGACATTTCTGGGTGGCCTCCAATTAAGGACAGCTTCAATCTTACTTGGATCTACCTTAATGCCCTCTTCTGATACTACATGCCCCAAAAAGGATATCTCCTTCAGCCAAAATTCACACTTCGACAATTTGGCATATAACTGCTTTCTCCTCAAAGTCTCAGCATAATCCGCAGATGTCTATCATGCTCTTCTGCATTCCTCGAATAGACCAATATATCATCAATGAATACCACAACAAACTGGTCGAGGTATGGTCTGAAGATAGTGTTCATCAGATCCATAAAAGCAGCCGGAGCATTAGTTAACCCAAATGGCATAACTAGGAACTCATAATGGCCATAGCGGGTTCTGAAGGCAGTTTTAGGAATACTTTGCTCTTGTACTTTCAGCTGATAATAACCTGATCTCAGGTCAATTTTGGAGAACACAGCTGCACCCCTCAACTGATCAAACAAGTCATCAATGCGGGGCAATGGATATCTATTCTTTATTGTCACCTTATTCAACTACCAATAATCAATGCATAACCGGAGAGTGCCATCCTTCTTCTTTACAAACAATACTGGCGCTCCCCAAGGTGACACACTAGGGCGGATAAAGCCCTTGTCAAGCAACTCTTGCAACTGCACTTTCAACTCTGTCACTCGCAGTGCCATTCTATATGGCGTTATGGAGATTGGGTCCACACCGAGCATAACATCAATTTCAAATCGCACCTCTCTTCTCGGAGGTAATCCCGGCAATTCATCGTGAAATACATCCGAAAGTCACATACCGTAGGGATGTCCCTTAGTGCCGACTCCCACCGGGTGTCTATCACATGTGCCAAGTATGCTTCACACCCCTTTTTAATCATCCTTCTGGCTAGTGCAGCCGAAATGATGTTTGATGGCAGTAAATGCCTCTCCCGGTGTATTACCACATCACCATACAAAGGGAGACCAAAAGTGACCGTCTTTAGTCTACAGTCAATCATGGCATGATGCCTGGCTAACCAATCCATGCCCAAGATGATATCATACTCTCTAAAGGGCATTTCAATCAAGTCTGACAGGAAAACATGTCCTTGGATCACCAAAGGACAGTCTCTATAGATTCTGTTGACCCGGACCTCTTGTCCTAACGGACTAGTTACTAGCACTTCAAAACCCATTTGCACACATGGAACAACAAGTGAACAAACTATGCTAGCACTAACATATGAATGGGTTGAACCCGGATCAAACAATACAAATACTTCTTGATCAGAGATAGAGAATGTACCAGCTACCACATCAGAAGTCTCAGCCTCTTCTCGCTGTTTCATTGCGTAGATTCTGCTTGAAGCACTTCCTTGTCCTGATTGACCAATTGTGCCCTGACTGCCTGAAGCAGTGCCTCTACCTCTGCCTCTTCCTCTGCCAACTGACTGTGAACCTCTGGGAGCAGGACTCTGAATAGATCCCTCGGCAGTAGTAGGAGCTGGACCATATCTCGGAGCACTAGTACAGTCTCTTGCTAAATGACCCTTGCCTCCACAGTTAAAACAGGCTCCAGTGGCCCAATAACACTCCCCCCCATGAATCTTGCCACAAGTCTCACAGGGGCGGGCAGACTGTGAACCCCAGCTTGACTGCTGGCTAGACCTAGGGGGTCTCTGTCCGGAAAATCTGCCTCTACTAAATCTTCCACCCCGACCCCTGCTGGGTCCACTAAACTTCTTTCTCTTTCCAGAGGTAGCACCAGAACTCTGTTCAACTGATTTTTCCCCCTTGTCTTTTCTCGATTTCTCTTGTGAACCCTTCCTCACCGCTCTTCCGATTCTATCCTTTCTAATTCCAAGGCTTGTGAGATCAATTCAGAAAAATTCTGATGTCTGAAACCCACAACTTGCATTCTCCTTTAGCCCGGACTCAAACCTCTTGCATCTGTCTCTGGGGGTGGAGACTAAGCTTCCAGCATAGTGGCTTAGCCTTGAGAAATCTCTTTCATACTCTGCTACAGTTCGGTTCCCTTGTTTCAAACTCAAAAATTCTTGCAGTTTCTGATCAACATATGCATCTGGGATGTATTTCTGTCTGAACTCTCTGATGAAGTCATCCCAGGTCAGCACTGGTGGTTCAGCCAAGCTGTGGGGGATGGTCTTCCACCAATCATACGCATCCCCTTGCAGTAGCGACACAGAATATTCCAACTTCAGCTCATCTTGGCAGTACAGTTTCTTAAACACTCTGTCCATTCTTTCAAGCCATTGCTCTGCCTCTAAAGGGTCCACTGTACCCTTAAATTCTGCAGCCCCATACTTTAGCAATTTATCAAACTGTCTGGCTGGAGGCAGTGGTTGTGCCACAGGTGGTTGGGGTGGAGCTTGAGCAGGCATACCCCCAGCCATTTGTTGAAACATTGCCGCTATCTGCTGTGCGAACTGTGCAGGAATTTGCGGCATTTGTGGGGCTGGTGCTGCTGACCCACTGACATTCGGTAAAGCTGGGGCTTCCCCTTGTGCCTCAGCTTCAACAGACTGCTCAACTGAGCGATCCCCTTCTTCCATTTCAGTCTGAAGTTAGGGTATCTCCTGAACAAATAACACAAGGAGATTTCCCTCCGTTAGGTCATATTCATGATGTAATGCACTGTATGTAACAATTATGGACATTGAGCAGTTGTACTTAACAAAGAAAAACACAAATTCACAATTTAAAACATAATTCAAAAACTTGCTCTGATACCACTAAAACATGTCACACCTTACCCCTCTGTAAGGCATAACATGATCCCGTAGAATACCTAATGAACTACCGAACTTCACCTACCGATAACTCATTAAGTACCCTACAAGGGATTTTAAAACAATTTTCTTATCTTTGACAAGTGGTGAGCATTTCTAATAAGTATTTAAAACATTTAGTTGAAATTAAAACTAATTAATATTTTTGGCCATTTTAGTTTTCCGCAAATTTTATAAAAATTTTGACAGAGTTTCCTCTGTATTTTGAGAAAATAGTTCTTCGAATACCTGTAAAAAGCACTTCTAAAAGTTTTTCTCAATCACTACTTCAATTTCAAACTCAATCTCAATCAATTTCTCAAATTCACAAGTTCAATAATTTCTTCAAAATACTGTCCATCAATATCATTTATTCGTATTCCATTCAAGATAAACAATTTATATATTCATCATACTAAAATTTACATTCAGGAAGTCCAAACTAAAATTTATTACAACTTTTATACAAACTTTGTACAAGCTGCTCAAGACCCATGTACATGTCCATACATTTATGTGCAATATATACATCAAAAGAAATATTTATAGTTAGGGTATAAATTATACCCGAAAACTTTACGCTGGTAGCTTCTCACACCTCAAGAACTACCACGCTTCCTCTAGTCTCTCAGATCTGCATGATAAAGAATAAAAGCTATCGCTGAGTACTAGGACTCAGTGGTGCACAATATACTAAAATAATCTTTATGCAAAACTTAAAGCACATTAATTCAAAAATTTGACTAAACATGAAAATTAAATACAATCATGCATTGTAAGATTTTACATGTAAACCAAGTTTATTTCAAAGTATCAAAACACATTTCATAAAACCCACAGTTAGATCATGCCATTCGAAACAAATGGAATCTCAATAGCCAGAGGCTAAAGAGAAATCATATCACAAGGCTAGCTAGCTCAAATATATGGATATCCATTCACATCCTCTTCTACTGGCACACCTCAACACTTCTCCAGAGAAGGAATCAAAATTCAAAACAAATTACCCCCACTAGTCGTGCTAGTGAGGTGTTCAAATATATGGTCATGATACTGTGGTTTCAAAACTTATCTTAATAATTTGCTAAACATTGTCATTTCAAATATACATAATAAATTTCAACAATTTAGATCAAACATCATAAGAATTCCATAATCCAATATTTCACATTATTCAAAACGATATGCAAAAGATGATTATAAAAGTATATATTGTGCACAAACCTCAAACGAGTCGCCTGTTGGCCTTGACTCGACTCCTCGGGTTCTGTCCCGGTATTCTTTTCCACTGAAACACGAAATTTTCTAATGTTTCAGTACTAAAACTTAAAATAAATCCAAAATAAACTTAACTTCACATTTACCTAGCTCTAACGTGTTAAATTCGACGTTCTCGAAATTTTGTGTTTCGGGTTACTATTCATCTGCACTATTCAAGTCAAATTATTGACTTTCTAAGGCTTAATGGGTATGGGAACTCCAACTTCACCCACATACCACATTTTGGTCACCAAACTTGTTGGTTTTGGTCATTTGTTTAAAGCTTAGGTCATTTTGGCAAAATTGCCAATTTTCGATTTTGGTTCTCCGAAGTTGTACTGTTCCATTGGTCGATCTACTGTTGGAATTTGACAAAACTTCCTTCATAGAAAATGTTCCTTATTGTCTTAAGTGTATTCTCATTTTTGGATCACCCCAATCGGAGTTTTGTAGCTCAAGTTATGGCCAAAATAAGTTTACTGTTCATATGTACTGCTCATACCGAGATTTTAGTGTCGCAGATTTTTGGTCCAACTTTGGTTAATAATTTGACCAAGTTAAGTTCATAATTTGGTCTCACTTTCTTCATATGAAATGTTGTACTATGTCTTAGGTTTCAATCGGTTCAAGAATCGCCTAAATCCGAGTTTTCTAGAGAGAGTTATAGCCATCCAAACATTGCTGCTCAATGAAAATTCTGCAGAATCTCAGTACAGTAAATTTAACTTTGCTCAATGATTTGAATGAGTTAATGGCCTAATTTGGGTTGGTGTTCTTCATGAAAGTTTTAGGTCTATATCATATCTAATTGCTTGTAAAATTTCAGGTCAATTTGACCTACCTAGCTCGAGTTATGACCAAATGAACAGTTAGTTTGGTGCAGTGGCAGCCAGCAATCAATTCACTTTGGTCAATTGTTTCACCAAGTTTTGGTCAGTTTTTGGCCATGGTTCCTCAATGAAAATTGTGCTCTTTTATGTCTATTTTCATCTCCAATTGGTGGCATATCAATTGGACTTGTAAAATTTGAGTTTTGGTCCTTCAAAGTGGGTTTGGTCATGCTGCCAGCAGCATGACCATTTACCTCCGAATTTAGTTTTCATTCCTATCATTCCCACACAAGTTATTTGGTCATAATTGACCATTATTTCACTTTGCAATAGGTCCAACATGTCATTTATGCATTTCTCCAAATTTTGGTTCATAAACCCTAGCATTGAAACCCTAATCTCACTAACTCTTGCATTTAACTACTTCTAATGATTTTAATGTTAATCATTTAACTAAGTAAGGTTTCTAAACTCATTCAATTGCATCATATTCATGCAAACCATACTCCTCTCAAGCTGCCCCAAAATTCAGTTTTTTCTTCAACACATTTATTTTTCATTTTAAGGTTATTTACAAGCTCTTAATGCCATATAAACACTAATTAAACAAAGAAAAATTAAGGCTTGTATTACCAACCTTGAGCAGAATTTTCTTCCTCCTTTTCTTCAAATTTTCCTTCTTTCTTTCTTGCTCAATCCTCTTCTCAAGTTGCCTAGATAAGCTTTAACTATGGTGGCTAATTTTTCTATGGTGAAATTAGGGATTTGATCAAGCTCAAAATGAGCTTTAATGGAGGTTTTGGGTGAGGGAGAGGGTGAAGGAGAGAGAGAGTCACGTTTTTTATGAAGAAGATGACTTTATTATATTTTTTTTTCTTTTCTTTTCTTTTCTTTTATGTCTTAGGAAGACCAAAATTCCCAAATTAATAAAATAAATCAATTAAGCCTTTATGACATCATGCATAATGTCATCACTTTGACTTTTCCATCTTCTTTCTTTTTTTTTTTTTTTCTATTAGTTCTTTAATTTAATTCTCAATTCCGAAATTTTCTTTTCTCCGATTTTATTTGACAGTTAGGTCAGGAGTCAGCTCTCGGGGTCAATTGACCAAATCGCCCCTCGCCGGTTCATCCCGGTTTGCAAATAATCCAATATTTCTTCCGACTCCCTGACCTAATTATTTGACTGACTTAACAGTTCTTTTTTGTGATTTTCTCTTTTCCACTGTGTCCATAAGGGTCCTAAGGACCGCAGCGTCACTTTTTACGGTTCAAAATTTGAGTTTAAAACGACTTCGCAGTCGTTCCCGAGGAGGTCACTCATCGCTGTGACTCTCGGCTCGTTTAACCTCTTATGTTCTGTTTTTCTTATTTATAGTTAACTAATTAAACATTACTAATTATTTGTGTTTATGGCTTCTCATGTTGTCTTAAGTGTGGCCCTAATCCCATTAATTGTCCGGACCGACACCGGTCACCGGAACAGTGAAATCTACCAGGCTATGCAACGGGGGTGTTACATAATAATTATTCTTAAGAAAATCTCTTAAATTAATTGCATCATATGCAAGTATTTAAAATTTCTTAAAATAATTGCCTCAATGGAGGGCTCATGTTATAATTACTTTAATTATACCATTTCCAACTTAATCATTTGTTTGGAAAATTTTGTGGTCGTCCTAATTACTATTATGGTCTCACTTTGCACATTATCCAATTAGCATGCATATATCATATACTTGCATACATTCCCATACATCTCATGCATTCATGGATAATAATAAATATGGTATGATCATGGACTTTCTAAGGGATTCAATTTTGAGCCACCAAGAATTGAATCAGGGCAATCCTAGGTGCATTTCATTCATTTATTTTACAAGAGTTGCTAAAGGAGTACATAATCAACACTTGATCTTGAATTCCTCCCACTGGTCCCACCAATGCTCTTGACCTCCTTGATCTTCTTACAATCCATTACATTGTAATCCTTGGCATACCAAGGTGAATTTACAAGAACCAAATAAATGAAATTACAATAAAAAAATATTACAAACTTAATAATACATGCCCAAAATAAATTAAAATAAATTAAAATAAATTAATTAATTTACAATCCCAAAGAAACATAAAAGAAATAAATCCAATCACATTGGTCTTTTATAGTCCATGATCATCCATCATGCATATCACTATTTAACAATTAAATAAAACATACATACTTAAATTAAATTGAATATCTCATATTCAACTTAAAAATCTAGATTTGAATATGATTCAAACAAATTTAAAAATTCAGATTTGAATATGATTCAAACAAATTTAAAAATTCATATTTGAATCAAAATTTTAAAAATTCAGATTTGAATTAGAATTTAATTGTATGATTAAAACAACTAATTAAACACTTTAATTAGTCATGGGCCTAATTATGGGCCTTTGAAACCAAGCCCACCAAAGCCATGCGAATGGTTGGATGCACCAAACCACGCGCACCAATAGAGTTCATCTCCATGCCGCTACCTATTCCTTGCAACCAGCAATGAATCAATCATCTCATGATCAAATCACACAATTAAATCATATAATCAACAATCTAAATGGCAAATATAGTGGCTCTGATACCAATTGAAGGAGCAGAAGCATGAAAAACATAAGTTTAGATCATTGAATTCAAAATTTTTCTTCTAGGGTGTCATGCATCATGCAAGATTCATCGTTTATCTATTTGATTTCAATGTTAAATAACATATTAAAACTCTTTTAATATATTTTTGGATCTACATTTGCCATTTAAGATTTTATAATTAACAGATTAATTCATTAGAACCGTAGATTAGATCAAGAATAAGTTTACTAACCTTTTGATACACTACAGTTGTGTTTGACACCTTTAGGATGTGCCTAGGACACCAGATGTTGTCCCTCTAGCTTGTCCACACTAAGATCACCAATGGCAGCCCCTTAAACAGCTTCTCAAGCCTTTCCAATCAATTAGAAATTCAAGTTTTGCCTTTAGAGAGATTACAGATGTATACAGAACACTAGAAAAGATTTCTAGCAATTTTAATTAAAGAGAATGTTGGCAATTCTCTTTGAATTGATGAGAGATGAAGAAGAAAAGAGGAAGAGCACTCCAAGCGTGGCGGCACCTATGATGAACAGTAGCTT
Organism: Hevea brasiliensis; assembly: GCF_030052815.1. Classification (NCBI taxonomy): domain Eukaryota; kingdom Viridiplantae; phylum Streptophyta; class Magnoliopsida; order Malpighiales; family Euphorbiaceae; genus Hevea; species Hevea brasiliensis. The sequence goes on from NC_079494.1 coordinate 76,176,557, forward strand.
ATGATTTTACTCCTTCATAACGACACATTATATAACTAGGTCACCACTTAAAACCCTTGCCACATGTCACCTTCTGATTAGCTCTTAGTTTATTTGACCCAATCACATTGTGCCAAGTGTCAAACTTAGATTTAATCTTGACTTTGATCATCTTACATGATTAAAAGACAATTGGCAAGCTTATGTGTAGTGCCATGTGTCACCATCTCATGGTGCCATATGTCACCCTGTGAAATGACCAAAATACCCCTGTGTCTTAATTTTGAGTTTTCAACCCTAAATAATTATTTCTCTTCTTCTAATTAATTTATATCAAATATGAATTATTAATTAATCTCTATTAATTAATTTCTCATAATTAAATTCATATTTAAACACTTTAAATATAAATTTAACTTATACTTGTAACATCCTCACTTTAGTTAGTCCGTACAGTCTACTGTTCAAGAGACCAATGTCAGTCTGGGTAGCTAGAATGTTTGAAATTATGAATAGACTAGAGTGAGGAGTTATAAATAAACCAAATAATGCTCATAAAAATCAAGGAAAATTTTTAGGAACGAAATACACTAAGGTTAAACGAGCCTAAACCCCAGTGATGAGTAACCCGAAGAGGAAGTGACGGTGAAGGCCGTTAGCAACCCTAGACCCGGGGAAAACCTCATGAAATAATTTGTGGGACCTCAGGGAAGGATTATTGGGGTTCCAATGACAATAAAATGTTAAGAAAATACAAGGAAAATTTAATCAATCGGTACACACAATTTTGGCTCATTAAGCCAAATAGAGGGCATTTTGGTCATTTTGTCTTCAGAGATTATTTTTGACCAACTTGTCCATTTATGTAAGTGAATTATATGACATAAAATATGAACAAATATTGATGAAAAGTGAATTATATGACATAAAATATGAACAAATATTGATGAAAAATTATTTAAAAATGAATAGGAAAGGAAAGAAAAGAAAATTAAAGAAATTTAGCTTTATTACATAAGCATTATGTAAGCATGAGGTCATTAAAATCTTTGGACAATCAAAATTTAAGAAATACAATTATAATCCATTAAAAATAGAAAAAAGGAGGCAGAATTCTAGAAAATTTCAACAGCCCTCTCTCTTCTTCAAAAACGTTACCCATGCTCTCCCATTGTCCACCATAGCCAAGCTTTACAAAGCTTGATTTTCTTGGTTTTTACTCAACTAAAGCCTTAGTTCCCAACACAAATTCTTGTTCTTTCCTCTTAGTAAAGCTTTTGGGAGCAAAAGGAAATCAAAAGAAAGAGTTCTTGCAAGCTTTGGATTAGCTCCATTAGAGGTTAGTGAATTAAACTTGTTTTTCTCTTTAAATTCATGTTGAAGGAGTATGATTGAGTGCAAAATTACAAAGAAATTTAATAAATACCATGTGCATGCCCATCCCATATTTTCAGCAGCCTTGGATGTGGTAAGGTTTTGATGATTTTCATGGAGCTAAAATGGTAGTATGGCTGCCCTTAGTATTAATCTTTTAAGTGAAATGATGAAATGCAAGTTAAATGCATGATTTGAGAGGTTAGGGTTAGGGTTTGGGTATAAAATGGAGACCTTGATAATGTAATGGTGAAAGTGAATTTTAATGGTCAATTAGTGACCATTTGGTTATGTGTAAACAAGAAATGTAGTGGTTGGTGTAGTGGGAATTGAGGTTAGTGTGGCTGCCCTTGGTGACCTGCAGGACTGGGCATGAGTCCAGCAGGTTTGAGCAGCAATAACTGGAGTTGCAGAGGTTCAATTGGTGCAAAGCCAATTGAACATGAAACTAGACACATAATGGCACAACTTTGGTGAAGAAACTATGCCCAGAAAACCAAACCAAGTTGACCTGAAGATTGCCCTAATCCGGGTGACCTGCAATCTGCCTGGACAAAATGACCAAATGAACAGTGTTTAGTCATTTGGTCATAACTCAGCGTAGAAAGGTCCAATTGACCTGAAATTTTACCAGCAATAAGCTGAGATATATACCTACAAGTTTCATGAAGAAACCTAATCCAAATTATGACCATAACATATTCAAAAAGTGACCTGCAGTCACTGCTCAAAATATTGTAGATTTGGTCAATCCAGAAAATCTGGAAAATATATAATCCGGCCAGTTGTGGTTTTTGGGCCATAACTTGAGCTACAAAACTCCAAATGGAGTGATTCAAAAAAAGAAATGTAACTAGACAAAATAAGGAACAACTTTCATGTTGACCATTTTTCCAGATTCCCAATGCAAAAATGACTAATGGAATAGTAAACACAAAGCTTGAAATCTGAAAATTTTGAATAATTAACATTAAGCTTAGAAATGGTATTGGCAACCAATGCCAACAATTTTAGAATGCAAAATTTGGTATGTTGGGAGTATTAAAACCAATGTACCTATTGTCTATGCAAAAGTCAATATTTTAGTTAACTAATGAAATGAATAGTAACACCTAAACTTGAATTTCAAGAATTGTATAAATTAAGAGTGTAACATGCCCTAGTACACCTAGCAAGATTGGTTTGGATAGGTTAGCATGCCAATAGGGTTCTATTAGCAGTACTATATATGGCTTCATGTCATTCTGTGTTTTATGGCCTCACGTGCCATTCTGTGACATAATAGCCTTTGGCTATGTTGATTGAGTTGTTATATTCGGATTTTATCTCTGATAATTATTATAGCTTATTAGCTGTTCTGTTGCACACCAGGAGACACAATGTGACCGATGGTGTGATGGTCCGAGGTACTTAGTACCCAGTGCTAGTTTACCCGTTTATCCAATCCAGTCGACTAGTATGGGTTACTCGGGCAATGATAATAAATCTTACCAAATTTTAATAAAATAATACTGCAATAAATATCATAAATTAAGTCTATCAAAAATGTAAACATACATTCTACATATTTACTTTATTTTAGTTATTTTATTTTATATTGTCACCACTAACCAGAATTGCTTAGCGCGCCGCTTTTGCCACGCGCAGGTACTGGAGACATAGCTGGGGAGTCCAGCAGACCTCATACAGGGTGAGCTTTCAGATCTGCACACGGAGTCCAGAGTCACCTCACATTTGTAGTGCATTTGGTAGGACATTAGGCCACTTTTGGTATTTTGGTATTTTGTATTTTGTATTTTGTAAACTTCTGTAATGAATATTATAAACTCATGTAATTATGCTTTTGATGTAATTATCTATGAACTATGTTCAGTAATAAATGTGAGCATTTCTCATTGAATTGAGTGTGATATGAAATGAATTGAATTTTGAGATACTGATGTCATTTGAGAAATTGTTGAGAATATATTAGTGGTTGACTGAGAATGATGTGATGATTTTATTAGAAGTGTTTTTAACAGATTCAGAAGAACTATTTTTCCAATTTACAGTCGGCACTCTGTCGGATTTTCTATAAAATTTGTGAAAAATTCAAATTAATAAAAAATTGTAAATAAATTAGTAAAAGAAAAAAAAAGGGGTAAATTGAATTGAAATATGATTTGGTGCTCCGGCACACTGTGTGGCATATCTTGCTCGGCTACACTGTAGACGGGTAAGGGGTGTCACAATACTAAACATCCAATAACCTAGATTTGGTTTCAAGCCATGCTAGGGACTTTACAATCTAATTGCAAACCAAACCTATTTAATTAATCAAACTCTTTAACTAATTAATTATGTAACAGCCTCACTGTAGCAATTCTGTACATTCTATTGTTCAGGTGACCAGTGTCAGTCCGGACAGCTAGAACGTCAGGAAAAATATTTATTCTAAAGTGAGGAGCCATAATTAACTCAAATATTAATAAGAAAAATGTAGGAAAAATTTTAGAAATAAAATACAACCAAGTTAAATGAGCCGGGGTCCTAGTGATGGGTAACCCAGTGGGAAGTTGCGGTCTTTGCAGCTAGAAGCCCTAAACCCGGGAAAAACTTCATGAAATAATTTTTGGGACCTCAGGGAAGGATTATTGGGGTTTTAATGACAATAAAATGTTAAGAAAACACAAGAAAAATTTAATCAATCGGTACACACAATTTTAGCTCGTTAAGCCAAACGGAGGGCATTTTGGTCATTTCGTCTTTAGAGATGATTTTTGACCAACTTGTCCAATTAAGTATATAAATTATATGATATCAAATATGAATAAAAATTGCTAAAAATGAAATTAAAAATGAGTAGTAAAAAGAAGAGAAGAAATAAAGATAATATTGATTTATTGTGTGAGCATGAGGTCATTTAAAAACTTTAGCCAATCAAAAATCAAGAAATACAATTATAATACATTAAAAATAAAGAAAAGAAGTCAAAATTCTGGAACAACCCATCTGCCTTCATCCTCCTCTCCAAGCCGCACCACATCCCTTACCTCTCTCCTCCATTGCCAAGCTTTGGAAAGCTTCATTTCCATGGTTTTTCTTCAACCAAACCCTAAGTTCCCAACACAAAACCTTACTCTTTCATCTTAGTGAAGCTTTTGGGAGCAAAAAAAAGTAAAAAGGAAGAGCTTTTACAAGCTTGGGATTAATTCCATTAAAGGTTAGTGTCCAATATCCTACCTCTCTTACTCAATTCATGTTTAATGCTATGAGATAAGTGGAAATTGTAAGAAAAACAAAATAAAATTTATGTTATTCATCCCTACAATTTTGATAGCTTAGGGATGGTTAGGGTTGATGAATTTTCTTGAAGCAAAGTGGTTTATGAGCTACCCTTGGCATGAGATAAGTGATTGAACATTTAAGTGTAAGTGTAATGCAAGTGTAATGCATGAATGGAACTTGAAAACTTGGACACTTGAACAAAATTAGGGTTTACTCATGTAATAGTATATGAACATTGTAATGGTCAATTAGTGACCATTTGACTATGTGTGAGGAGGAATTGAAGCGAGTTAGGATAATGGAATTGAGCTTAGGCATGCTGCCCTTGGTGACCTATAAGACTAGGTGTGAGTCTAGCAGGTTTGGGCAGCTATAACTAGAGTTTTGCAGGTTCAATTGGTGCAAGGGCAATTGGACATGAAACTAGACACATAATGGCACAACTTTGGTGAAGAAACCCTGCCTAGAAAACCAAATCAAGTTAACCTAAAAACTATCCTAATCCGGGTGACCAACATGTTATCCCTGGAAAATTACCATATGAATAGTGTTTGTTCAAATGGTTATAACTCAGTGTAGAAAAGTTCAATTGACCTGAAATTTTACCAGTAGAAATCTGAGACATATCTTTACAACTTTCATGAAGAAAACAAACCTAAATTTTGACCATAACATATCCAAAAACTAACCTGCAATCAGTGTACAAAAACTGTAGAATTGATTCTGCCCAAAAATTCTGGAAAAATTGCAATCCGGCCAGTTATGGTGTTTAGGCCATAACTTGAGTTACAAAACTCCAAATGGAGTGATTCAAAAAAAGAAATGTAACTAGACACAACAAGGAACAATTTTTATGAGAACATTTGGCCAAATTCTCACTGTAGAATGGCCTAATAGAATAGTGAATTATAACACTCAAAACTGAAATTTCTGAATTATTCTCCATTGGTTTTAAGTATTGTTTAGCAACTAATGCCAACACTTTTGTAAACCAAAATGTGGTATCTTGGTGAAATTAGGTTCAAAAAATCTATTATAAATCAAAAAGTCAACTTTTGAGTAAAATTAGACAAATAAATAGTGACCTCTACATTGCAAAAATAAATAATTAAATCATTAACTGTGTAAAATGCCTTAGTATGCCTAGAATGATTGGTTTGGATAGGTTGGCATGCCAATAGGGTTCAGTTAGCAGTACTGCACATGGCATTATGCCATCCTACGATTTTATGGCTTTTAGCCATTCTGATATCAGTGTGATACTTGGCCTTGTACCCAATGTTTATTACGGCTTATTAGCTATTCTGTTGCACACCGAGAGACACAATGTGAGCGATGGTGTGATGGCCCGAGGTACTTGGTACCCAGTGCCAGTTTATCCATGTATCTAGTCCAGTCGACTAGTATAGGTTACTCAGGCAATCAAAATAAATCTTATCAAATTTCAATCAAATAATACTACAATGATTTCCAGCAATTTAGTCTACATAAAATGTCAATATACATTCTGCATATCCATTTTATTTTAGTTATTTTATTTTATATTGGCACCACTAAGCAGAATTGCTTAGCGCGTCACTTTTACCATGCACAGGTACTGGAGACATAGTTGGGGAGTCCAGCAGACCTCAAATCGAGTGATTTGTTAGATCTGCACAAAGTCCAGAGTCACCTCATATCTATAGTGTACTTGTTAGGGTATTAGGATTTTGGATTGTATTTTGTACTTTGCATTTTGTACTAGTTTTGATTGCAATTACAAACTTATGACATCATATGATAATGTAAATATATGAAATTTTATGTTATTGTAATTATCAGTATATTTTGTTGAAAAGTAAAATGTTAAGGAGTTTTTCATGAAATTAAATCAAATTGTGATGTGAACAAAAATTTTGAAAATTGTGTTGAGATTTGGAGATTGAGTTGATATGGATGTATTTTGGAGTTCTGGATCTGAAAACCATATTGGAAGTGTCTTTTTAACAGGTTCAGAAGAACTGTTTTTCAATTTACAACTGGCACTCTACCGGATTTTCTATAAAAATTTATGAAAAATTCTTATTAATCAAATTTGTAAATAAATGATATAATTGATAAATTTTGCGCTTAATGAATAACAAATAAATAAATTATAGAGGGTAAATTGTTATGAAATAAGTTATGGTGCTCTGCACACTGTGTGGCATATTTTGCTCGGTTACACTGTAGACGAGTGAGGGGTGTCACAAATTAAATCACATTTAACTGGGTGATTACTTGTGTATGTGTGTGACTCACTAGGCTCATCACTAATTGGTAATGAGATATGATATTAACTCTTAATATCATCAGAACTCTTTCTTGTTAGTAGTATGCCCTAGAGCATATCATTTAGTATGTATCTTATACATATTTTTATTAATAAAAGTCATTTCCACTTTTCTGTTTACATAATATATTTATGTGTAATAGAAAAGGTCCATTGATATTTTGTTAGAAATATTATTCTTAAGTTGTTAAGAATATGAGTGACAATATTTCTAGCACAAAGTATTATAAATAGGTTCACAATCGAGGATACTTCATAATAAGGACATGACTTATCCAGAAAGATTGTATTCATGTTTGTTCCCAAGTTATTTATATGAGATATAAATAAGATGGAATGGTGAGTCTCATGCCATATAACAAACATGATAGGCACTTATAAATGATAAGTAGGCTGAACCAGTGACACTTATGGCAAGCACATGGAGTTTACTCTTGTCAATGTTTTGTCATAAATCATATCAGTGCATATAATCTTTAGACCTGAGATAGCACAGATATCTTGTATATAGGTAGTTTGAGTTTGATACTGCTTTCATACTTGTACTGTGTATGGGTATATGGGCATGTGTTGGCTCCTACTAGTTATATATGGAGGTAGGTGTTGATCAAGATGGAATCTGTTCCTCTAAGTAAATAGAGATAAAATCCTATGTTCATTTAATTGTTCTTGATGTTTCAAGTTCTTGGCCAGGACAGATAGATTTATTCAGAAAAGAGTTTCTGATGAGAAAAATCTTTTTAATCAAGAACTAGAATTAAAAGAGAACATAATATTCATAGCTAATAGAGTTTGACATAAACCATGACTCCAGCTTGAGTTGAGATTTTGTAACAGAGAGATTCTAGTGCATGGTAACATATGATTATAGGTTCATTTAAGGTAAACCTTATTACTAATTGGGTGGCCATGGCATGCTATGCTAGGTGTTAACCATGGTCTATGAGGTTCATAAAATGATTTAGAGAAATCATTTATGGTAAGAAAGAGTTCTGATGATATTAAGAGTTGATATCATGTCTCATTGCCAATTAGTGATGAGCCTAGTAAGTCACACACATACACAAGTTATCACCTATTTAAATATGATTTAATTAATTAATAGTTTAATTAATTAATTAAATAGGTTTAGTTTGCAATTAAATTGCAAAGTCCTTAGCATGACTTGAAATCAAATCTAGATTATTGGATGTGTAGTATAAATTAAATTTATATTTAAAGTGTTTAAATATGAATTTAATTAATGAGAAATTAATTAATAGAGATTAATTAATTAATTTATATTTGATATAAATTAATTAGAAGAAGAAAAATAATTATTTTGGATTAAGAACTCAAAATTAAGACACAGGGGCATTTTGGTCATTTCACAGTGTGACACGTGGCACCATGAGATGGTGACACATGGGATTACACATAAGCTTGCCAAATATTTTTTAATCATGTAAGATGATTAAAATCAAGATTAAATATAGGTTTGACACTTGGCACAATGTGATTGGGTCACTTAAACCTAGAGCTAATCAAAGGGTGACATGTGGCAAGGGTTTAATGTGTTAACCTAGCTATTTAAGTGTGGTTATGAAAAGAAAAAATAACCAGCAGCCACTCCTCTCATTTGTCACGCCACTTTGAGGCTTTTCATCTATTCTTCTTCATCTCTCATCAATTCAAAGAGATTAGCCATCAATCTCTTGAATTAAGAACACTAGAAATTGTTTCTAGTGTCCTGTTTACATCTCTAATCTCTTAAAAGGCAAAACTTGAATTTCTAATTAAAAGAAAAAGCTTTAGAAGCTGCTCAAGGGGCTGCCATAGGTGTTCTTGGTGTGGACAAGCTAGAGGGACAACATCTGGTGTCCTGAAGACGAATCTCAAAGGCGCAGACACGCTGCAGTGCATCAAGAGGTTAGTGTAATCGTTCTTGATTTAATCTAGGGTTCTAAAATTAATCTGATTAATTTTAAAATCTTAAATGGCAAATACAGATCCAAAAACATATTAAAAGAGTTTTAATATGTTGTTTATCATTGAAATCAAATAGATAAAAATAAATCTTGCATGGTGCATGTGACCCTAGGTGAAAATTTTTGAATTCAATGGTATAAACTTGTGTTTTTCACGCTTCCGTTCCTTCAATTGGTATCAGAGCCACTATATTTGCCATGTAGATTGTTGATTACATGATTTAATTGTGTGATTTGATCATGAGATGATTTATCCATTGCTGGTTGTAATGGAGGTGTGGCGGCATGCTTGAAAATCACCATCAATGGTGCGCATGGTTTGGCTTCCATGGGTGGTTCAAGGTTTGGCTTTTAATTCTGCAATTGTTGTATGATCTAAGGCCTATTCTTTGACTAATTAAAGTGTTTAATTAGTAGTTTTAATCACACAATTAAATTATGATTCAAATCAGAATTTTAAAAATTGTTTGAATGTGAGGAGGATGTTAGTCATAGGATTAAAGCCGGATGGTTGAAGTGGAGACGTGCCACGGGAGTTTTATGTGATCGTAAGATTCCCAATAAATTGAAAGGAAAATTTTACCGTACAGCCATACGACCGGCTATGTTATATGGTAGTGAGTGTTGGGCACTGAAAGAGTCGTATGCATCTAAGATAAGAGTTGCAGAGATGAGAATGTTAAGGTGGATGAGTGGCCATACTAGACTAGATAAAGTCCGTAATGAGAGTATTAGAGAAAAGGTAGGAGTGGTGCCAATTGAAGATAAGTTGAGAGAAGGGAGATTGAGGTGGTTTGGTCATGTGAAGCATAGACATACGGAGGCTCCAGTTAGACAAGTAGAGCACATTAGGTTAGAGGATAGAAAGAAAAAAAGGGGTAGACCTAAATTGGCTTGGAGGAGAGTAGTACAACATGACTTAGAAGCATTACACATTTCTGAGGATTTAACCCAAAATTGTTCAGAGTGAAAAAAGCGAATCCATATAGCCGACCCCAAATTTTTGGGATAAAGGCTTAGTTGAGTTGAGTTGAGTTGAGTTTGAATGTGATTCAAATCTGAATTTTAAAAGTTGTTTGAATGTGATTCAAATCTGAATTTTTAAAGTTGTTTGAATCATATTTAAATCTGATTTTTTAAAATTGATTGAATAAAATTCAGATCTGATTTTTTAAAAATATTTGAATGTGATTCAAATCTGATTTTTTAAAAAATGTTTGAATGTGATTCAAATCTGAATTTTTAAAGTTATTTGAATGTGATTCAAATCTGAATTTTTAAATTTGTTTGAATGAGATTCAAATCTGAATTTTTAAATTTATTTGAATCATATTCAAATCTGGATTTTTAAGTTGAATATGAGATATTCAATTTAATTTAAGTATGTATGTTTTATTTAATTGTTAAATAGTGATATGCATGATGGATGATCATGGACTATAAAAGACCAATGTGATTGGATTTATTTCTTTTATGTTTCTTTGGGATTGTAAATTAATTAATTTATTTTAATTTATTTTAATTTATTTTGGGCATGTATTATTAAGTTTGTAATAATTTTTGGGTTGTAATTTCATTTATTTAAGTTCTTATAAATTTGCCTTGGTATGCCAAGGATTACCATGTAATATTGGATTGCAAGAAGTTCAAGGAGGTCAAGAGCATTGGTGGGACCAGTGGGAGGAATTCAAGATCAAGTGTTGATTATGTACTCCTTCAGCAACTCTTGTAAAATGAATGAATGAAATGCACCTAGGAATGCCCTGATTCAATTCTCGGTGGCTCAGAATTGAATCCCTTAGAAAGTCCATGATCATACCATATTTACTGCTTATCCATGAATGAATGAGATGTATGGGAATGTATGCAATTATATGATATATGCATGCTAAATGGATAATGTGTAAAGTGAGACCTTAATAGTAATTAGAATGACCATAAAATCTTCCAAACAAATGATTAAGTTGGAAATGCTATAATTAAAGTAATTATAACATAGGCCCTCCATTGGGGCAATTATTTTAAGAAATTTTAAATAGTTGCATAAGATGAAATTAATTTAAGAGATTTTCTTAAGAATAATTGTTAAGCATGAGATGTTGTAAATATGTAAATGGTTTAGTGGCCAATATTGGATGTACCTGGGGACATTAAAATTATTTGCATAATTACTGGCTCAATGGGATCAACTTAACTAATGCAAGATAAGTCAATAATGGATGTACCTGAGATTTTGAGCATTAGGGGCTAGGTAAAGGATTGAACCTCACATGAGATGTGATGGGCAAGGAGTTGCTCACTTATAGTTTATTGTAATTCCAATAATAGATGTACCTGAGGATGATCAATAGAATTATAAGAATTCAATCACCCACTAGAAATCCATCCAACTAGGATTTTCGTTTTCTACTTTGGAAGTGTAGGATTTGCTAAGTTAGTGGGAGGACCAATTTGATTAAAAGACTATAATCATTTTGGTTAATTACATGATACATTTGCTAATTAATCTGGTTATTTTCTGCAGTTAATTTTCTGATAAAAATGAGCACAAAACAACCACCACCATCCAATATCCTTGCAAGCATACTTGATCACAATAGGTTGACAGGACCTAATCATGCGATTGGCTAAGAAATTTGAAACTTGTCCTGAACCTTGAACATATAGGATATGTTCTAGATTCAAATGTTCCTAGTCCCTTACCTCCAGAGGCCACACAAGAGGAACATGAAACTTTGGACAAGTGGAAGGAGCATGATATGAGAGCTAAGTGTTACATGCTTGCTTCCATGAGTAATGAGTTACAGAAGCAACATGAGAACATGCAGAGTGCGAGTGAGATCCTCCTTCACCTACAAGAGTTGTATGGTGAGCACAACAGGAATGCTAGGTATGAGATATCTAGACAGCTATTCCGTATGAGGATGTCTGAGGGACAGAATGTTGGGGATCATGTCCACAAGATGATTCAGCTGATTGAGCAGTTGGAAAATCTTGACTTCAACATGGATTTCCAACTACAGACGGATTTGATCCTTCAGTCTCTTCCTGAGTCTTTTGGGAATTTTGTGACAAATTTCCATATGACTAAACAGGAATGCACCTTAGCTGGTTTACTCAACATGCTGGTTAGTGCCCAAAAGAATATGCCAGGCAATAAAGGAAAAGAGGTAGCTTTGGTTGCATCTTCTTCTGCTGGAAAGTCCAACAAGAAGAAGGGCAATAAGAAAAAGAAACCTCAGATTCCTGGTCCTTCCAAGAAAATAGCTAAACAGAAAAGGAAGACCAAAGCTAACAAAGGTAAAAGAAAGTGTTTCCACTGCCAACAGGAAAGTGTTTCCATTGCCAGGAAGAAAGTGTTTCCATTGGCCAGAGTATAGTGCTCTAAAAGAATGCAATGCCATGGTGAAAATCAACTCAAGTTCAAAATATATTTGGCACTTAAGGTTATGTCATGTTGCAAAAGATAGGATTGCAAAATTGGAGAAAATGGGGATTCTATCCTCATTGGGCTCTGAGCCTACTCCAACTTGTGAATCTTGCCTTCAGGGCAAAATGACTAGATCACCCTTTGTTGGACAAGGGCTAAGAGCTAAAAATATTTTGGAGCTAATACATAGTGATGTATGTGGTCCATTTAAAGAAATGGCTAGAGGGGGCTTTGATTATTTTATTACCTTTACTGATGATAAATCAAGGTTTGGGTATTTGTATTTGATGAAATACAAACATGAATCTTTTGAAAAATTCAAAGAATTTAAATCTGAAGTAGAAAATCAAACAGGAAAGAGTATTAAAGCTCTTCGATCAGATCGTGGAGGTGAATATTTGAGTACTGAATTTGATGAATACTTGAGAGAGCATGGCATTGTTTCTCAGCTGACTCCTCCAGGAACGCCACAGTTGAATGGTGTATCTGAAAGCAGAAATCGTACCCTATTGGATATGGTACGTAGTATGATGAGCTATACTGATATGCCAATCTTCTTTTGGGTATTTGCATTAGAATCAGCTTTGTATATTCTGAATAGGATTCCATCAAAATCAGTTTCTTCCACACCTTATGAGATATGGCATGGAAGAAACCAAGTCTTAAGCATGTTAAGATTTGGGGTTGTCCAGCTTATATCAAAAGCTGAACACTGATAAATTGGAGACCAGATTAGAAAAAGGTCGATTTGTTGGATATCCAAAAGATAGTTTTGGATATTATTTTTATTTGCCTACTTCACAAAAGGTTGTGATAAGTAGAGATGCCACATTTCTTGAACAACAGTTTGTTCAAGAAGGAGGCAAAGGAAGGCAAATAGAGCTAGAATTGGAGAATTCTGACCAACCAACAGATCAGATGGATATAGATCCATCTAGTCACCTTATACCCGTTGATGAAACATCTACAGCTGTTTCTCGTAGAACAACCAAGGTATCTCACCCACCAGTGAGATATGGTTTTCTTCATGAAGAAGAACAAGAGTTGTCTACTCATGAAGAAGTAGATCATGGAGATGATCCACTTACCTATGAAGAAGCTATATCAGATATAGACTCTTCAAAATGGATTAATGCTATGAAATCCGAGATTGATTCCATGTATAAGAATCAAGTTTGGGATCTTGTTGACGCACCTGAAGGTATTGTACCTATAAGGAACAAATGGGTTTTCAAGAAGAAAACTAGTTCTGATGGAAAGGTAGAGACCTATAAGGCAAGGCTAGTAGCGAAAGGGTTTCGCCAAAGGCAAGGAATCGACTATGAGGAGACTTTCTCGCCTGTTGCCATGCTTAAATCAATTAGGATTTTATTAGCAATAGCTGCATACTATGATTATGAGATTTGGCAGATGGATGTCAAAATAGCTTTTCTCAATGGATATATTGAAGAAAACATTTTCATGGAACAACCTAGGGGTTTTGAGTCCCAAGATGGTTCCAAGGTATGCAAGCTAAAGCGATCCATTTATGGGTTGAAACAAGCTTTGAGGAGTTGGAACATCTGTTTTGATGAAGCCATTAAATCCTTTGGTTTTATCAAAAATGAGGATGAGCCATGTGTATATAAGAAGGTTAGTGACAGTGCTATCACTTTCCTTGTCTTATATGTGGATGACATATTGTTGATGGGTAATGACACAGGTATGTTGACAACTATAAAGGTATGGTTGTCAAATACATTCTCCATGAAAAACTTAGGGGAGGTAACCTATATTCTTGGGATTCGCATCTATAGAGATAGAGCGAAAAGAATAATTGGTTTATCCCAAAGTCTATACTTGGAAAAGGTGTTAAAGAGGTTTAACATGCTTGATTCCAAGAGAGGATTGTTACCAGTGAGACATGGTATCCATCTTTCTAAAGAGATGTCTCCAAAGATACGAAGAAAGAGATAAGATGGCGTGATTCTATATGCTTGGCTATTGGAAGTTTAATGTATGCAATATTGTGTACTAGGCCTGATATCGCATATGTCGTTAGTTTGACTAGCGGTATCAATCCAATCCGTGTTTGGAACATCGATAGTCACAAGAATATCCTTAAGTACTTGAGAAGAACTAAGGATTTATTCTTGATTTATGGAGGTGGAGACTTGCAATTAGATGGTTATACCGATTACGATTTCCAATCGATATCGATGATAGAAAGTCTACCTCTAGATATGTGTTCATTTGTAATGGAGGTGCGATCGGTTGGAAGAGTTCCAAACAGAGCAGACTGCAGATTCCACTACAGAGGTCGAGTATATTCTTGCATCGATGTCGCAAAGGAAGTCGTTTGGATAAAGAAGTTCATGACAGAACTTACAAGAGTTCCTTCCATTGAGTCGCCAGCCCATTACACCGTGACAACAATGGAGCGATCCATACTGAGCTAAGGAACTAAGGTCTCACCCAAAATCCAAACACATAGAAAGGCACTACCACATTATCAGACATATAGTTAGGCAAGGCGATATAGCCATGCAGAAAATAGCATCAGCTGAAAATCCAGCTGATCCATTCACTAAGCCTATGTCACAGACTCAGTTAGATCGACATCTTGAGAAGATAGGTCTAAGATATTGTAATGAATGGCTCTAGTGCTAGTGGGAGATTGTTAGTAGTATGCCCTAGAGCATATCATTTAGTATGTATCTTCTACATATTTTTATTAATAAAAGTCATTTCCACTTTTCTGTTTACATAATATATTTATGTGTAATAGAAAAGGTCCATTGATATTTTGTTAGAAATATTATTCTTAAGTTGTTAAGAATATGAGTGACAATATTTCTAGCACAAAGTATTATAAATAGGTTCACAATCGAGGATACTTCATAATAAGGACATGACTTATCCAGAAAGATTGTATTCATGTTTGTTCCCAAGTTATTTATATGAGATATAAATAAGATGGAATGGTGAGTCTCATGCCATATAACAAACATGATAGGCACTTATAAATGATAAGTAGGCCGAACCAGTGACACTTATGACAAGCACATGGAGTTTATTCTTGTCAATGTTTTGTCATAAATCATATCAGTGCATATAATCTTTAGACCTGAGATAGCACAGATATCTTGTATATAGGTAGTTTGAGTTTGATACTGCTTTCATACTTGTACTGTGTATGGATATATGGGCATGTGTTGGCTCCTACTAGTTATATATGGAGGTAGGTGTTGATCAAGATGGAATATGTTCCTCTAAGTAAATAGAGATAAAATCCTATGCTCATTTAATTGTTCTTGATGTTTCAAGTTCCTGGCCAGGACAGATAGATTTATTCAGAAAAGAGTTTCTGATGAGAAAAATCTTTTTAATCAAGAACTGGAATTAAAAGAGAACATAATATTCATAGCAAATGGAGTTTGACATAAACCATGACTCCAGCTTGAGTTGGGATTTTGTAACAGAGAGATTCTAGTGCATGGTAACATATGATTATAGGTTTATTTAAGGTAAACCTTATTACTAATTGGGTGGCCATGGCATGCTATGCTAGGTGTTAACCATGGTCTATGAGGTTCATAAAATGATTTAGAGAAATCATTTATGGTAAGAAAGAGTTCTGATGATATTAAGAGTTGATATCATGTCCCATTGCCAATTAGTGATGAGCCTAGTAAGTCACACACATACACAAGTTATCACCTATTTAAATATGATTTAATTAATTAATATTAATTAATTAATTAAATAGGTTTAGTTTGCAATTAAATTGCAAAGTCCCTAGCATGACTTGAAATCAAATCTAGATTATTGGATGTGTAGTATAAATTAAATTTATATTTAAAGTATTTAAATATGAATTTAATTAATGAGAAATTAATTAATAGAGATTAATTAATTAATTTATATTTGATATAAATTAATTAGAAGAAGAAAAATAATTATTTTGGGTTAAGAACTCAAAATTAAGACACAGGGGCATTTTGGTCATTTCACAATGTGACACGTGGCAGCATGAGATGGTGACACATGGGATTACACATAAGCTTGCCAAATGTTTTTTAATCATGTAAGATGATTAAAATCAAGATTAAATATAGGTGTGACACATGGCACAATGTGATTGGGTCACTTCAATCTATAGCTAATCAAAGGGTGACATGTGGGAAGGGTTTAATGTGTTAACCTAGCTATTTAAGTGTGGTTATGAAAAGAAAAAATAACCAGCAGCCACTCCTCTCATTTGTCATGCCACTTTGAGACTTTTCATCTATTCTTCTTCATCTCTCATCAATTCAAAGAGATTAGCCATCAATCTCTTGAATTAAGAACACTAGAAATTGTTTCTAGTGTCCTGTTTACATCTCTAATCTCTTAAAAGGCAGAACTTGAATTTCTAATTAAAAGAAAAAGCTTTAGAAGCTGCTCAAGGGCTGCCATAGGTGTTCTTGGTGTGGACAAGCTAGAGGGACAACATCTGGTGTCCTGAAGACGAATCTCAAAAGCGCAGACACGCTGCAGTGCATCAAGAGGTTAGTGTAATCGTTCTTGATTTACTCTAGGGTTCTAAAATTAATCTGATTAATTTTAAAATCTTAAATGGCAAATACAGATCCAAAAACATATTAAAAGAGTTTTAATATGTTGTTTATCATTGAAATCAAATAGATAAAAATAAATCTTGCATGGTGCATGTGACCCTATGTGAAAATTTTTGAATTCAATAGTATAAACTTGTGTTTTTCACGCTTCCGTTCCTTCATTTCTTACCATAAATAATTTCTCTAAATCATTTTAGGCAGCTCATAGACTATGGTTAACACCTATCATAGCATGCCATAGCCAACCAATCAGTAATAGGGTTTACCTTAAGTCAACCTATAATCATATGTTACCATGCACTAGAATCTCTCTGTTACAAAATCTCAATTCGAGCTGGAGTCATGGTTTATGTCAAACCCCATTTGCTATGAATATTATGTTCTCTTTTAATTTCAGTTCTTGATTAAAAAGATTTTCTTATCAGAAACTCTTTTCTTATTAAATCTATCTATCCTGGCCAAGAACTTGAAACATCAAGAACAATTAAATGAACATAGGATTTTATCCCTATTTACTTAGGATAACAGATTCCATCTTGATCAATACCTACCTCCATATATAACTAGTAAGAGCCAACACATGCCCATATACCCATGCACAGTACAAGTATGAAAGTAGTATCAAACTCAAACCACCTATATACAAGATAATTGTGCTATCTCAGGTCTAAAGATTATATGCACTGATATGATTTATGACAATGCATTGACAAGAGTAAACTCCATGTGCTTGCCATAAATTTCGCCGGTTCGGCCTACTTATCATGCATAAGTGCCTATCATGTTTATTATATGGTATGAGACTCACCATTCCATCTTATTTATATCTCATATAAATACATTTGAAACAAACATGAATACAATTTTTCTGGATAAGTCATATCCTGTGTGAAGTATCCTCGATTGTAAACTAATTTATGATACTTTGTGCTAGAAATATTATCACTCATATTCTTAACAACTTAAGAATAGAATTTCTAACAAAATATTAATGGACCTTTTCTATTACACATAAATATATTATGTAAACGGAAAAGTGAAAATGCATTTTATTAATAAAATATGTACAAGATACATACTAAATGATATGCTCTAGGGCATACTACTAACAAAATGGAGGGAGAGAGAGCTTTGAGAATTTGGCCATGGAGAGAGAAGAGGAAGAAGAAGACTTGGTTGGTGGTTTTTGTCTCTTATGCCCATATATATATATATATTCATTGTACTTAAGTCTTTATTTTATGTCATAAGCCTTTTTCTTTTCTTTTCTTTTCTTTTCCTCTTCTTTCACTTCTCATTTTCCTAATTCAAATTCATAAATTTATAATTTTAATTTATTTTAATTATTTTAATTCTCTCAAATTTTAATTTGACATTTAGGTCAAAATTCACCTCTGGATGGTGAAATGGCTAAAATGCCCTTCATGGTGCTCGTCGGGTTATTATTATTATTTTTGTACCAATTAATAAATTCTCTTAATTTTATTTTATTTTTTTTAAATTTTTCCTATATTTTATTAACATTTATTCCATTAATTTATGTCTCCTCACTATAGTTTAAGTGTAGTTCCAGACATTCTAACTGTTCGAACAGACATTAGTCGTCGGAACAGTAGAATGTACAGATTACCTATGGTGAGGGCATTACAATGGCTAAGTCTATCTGTCCTAGCCAGGAACTTGAATCATCAAGAATAATTAAATGAACATAGGATTTTATCCCTATTTACTTAGGGTAACGGATCCCATCTTGATCAACACCTATCTCCACATATAACTAGTAGGAGCCAACACATGCCCGTATACCGACACACAGTATGAGTATGAAAGCAATATCAAACTCAAACCACCTATATACAAGACAACTGTGTTATCTCAGGTCTAAAGATTATATGCACTGGTATGATATATGATAACGCATTGACAAGAGTAAACTCCACATGCTTTTCCTAAGTGTCACTGGTTCGGCCTGCTTATCATATATAAGCGCCTATCATATTTGTTGTGGCATGAGACTCACCACTTAAACTTATTAATATCTCATTTTAATACTTTGGGAACAAATATGATTACAATCTTTCCGGATAAGTCATGTCCTTTTATGAAGTATCCTCGATTGTGAACTAATTTATGATAATTTGTACTAAAAATACTATCACTCATATTCTTAACAACTTAAGAATAGAATTTCTAACAAAGTATAAATGGACCTTTTCAATAACACATAAATAGATTATGTAAATAGAAAAGTGTTATTGCCTTTTATTAATAAAAATATGTACAAGATACATACAAAATAATATGCTCTAAAGCATACTACTAAAAATTGTAATAAATTCAGTGGTGAGGGTATGTTCACCATTTAACATGTATCAATCATTAACTAAAGATGCAAATTTATTCAATTGAGTAAATTGGTTATAAAAGTTAGCAATTTCTTTATCTTTCCTTATAGATTAGATTAGCCAGGAAGTGCTCTATAATTAATTCCTTACCTTCACACTCAATCTAAAGACTAGAGCAGCTTATAATTTAAGTTTAATAGTAACATTAATCATTAGAAAGACATCCCAATTTAAGGTAACAAACTCATTTAGCATGGTTTATTTAACCTAGACATTCATCTTTATAATGAAATAAATCATTAAGTGCTACTTGTAGTCAGATTATTCAAGCTATTATGCACTCAAATTATCTTAACTTAGCAAAATGTTTTCATACAAAATTAATTAGTTGGCCACCCTAACTAATCATACATTCAACATTCATAATATAAACCAAAAGATAAGTGATACTCAATATAGAATAAATCTAGATTTTATTAAACTCAAATCAAAGTCTAATGATAACATGTTCTATGGCTTCAACTATCTCCCTACTAAATTATAAAACTACTCACACATAACTAAGAACATTAAATATAAACAAAGTAACAAAAGAAGAGAGAAAAGCATGTTGCCCCTTATGAATGGAATTTAATCAACTTGAATATGATGTTGATAATGATGCCATGCACTCCAAAAGGATGTAGAAGTGCTCCACAAACCAAAAGGAAGAAGAAGAAATCACATCAGGAACTAGATCAACAATCAATACATTTAAATGCACAAAGAGGAAATTTAGCCACTATGAGTGAAAGGGAATTGATTAGCTCTAGATCTACATTTCAGACTCTTTTTATAAAGCAAAATGGTTTAACTAAGACTCCATATGTGATTTGGAAGCCTTAGTTGTATTTCGACTTAATTCTCTCTCAAGAAGCCTAGTTAAAGTAGGAAAATAAGTTAAAAATAACTCTCCTTTTATGGATCTATCACTTGCATGACCTAAGAAACCCACATTCCTCTAATTTATTTATTTTGGGCCTTAAATAAAATAATTATGCCCACTAATTAAGGCCCTAACTTCTAGTCCCACATAACTCAATATAAAGAGCCTAAATACACTTAACATGCGACCCTTAATGTAATCTGACCCAAATAGTCTCATTTTTCATATGACACCTCAAAATATGTCAATTAAGGTCTCTCTAAGCCCATAAGGTCACATTTAAATTCTAAATAGTGGATCATAAATGAGTTCCATTAAGGCTATCCAAAGAAGCTCAACATGAGTTAAATGTCCGAATCTATTTATTTTTCACTCTTAGCCTCCAAATACCATGAATAAGACTCTTCTAAGCCCATTTTGTCATTGGCTAATTCCTCATGAAAGTCACACCTTCATATGCCTTAAAATGCTTGATGTGTATTTTGCTTCTTTTTGTACTCAATTCACCTCTTTATGCTTCATAAACTGTTTCATGCTCTTGTAAACACCTAATGTAACACCCCCGTTGCATAGCCTGGTATATTTCACTGTTCCAGTGACCGGTGTCGGTCAGGACAATTAATGGGATTAGGGCTACACTTAAGATAATTTGAGAAGCCATAAACACAAATAATTAGTAATGTTTAATTAGTTAACTATAAATAAGAAAAACAGAACATAAGACGTTAAACGAGCCAAGAGTCACAGCGATGAGTGACCTCCTCGGGAATACTGCGAAGTCATTTTAAACTCAAATTTTGAACCGTAAAAAGTGACGCTGCGGTCCTTAGGACCCTTATGAACACAGTGGAAAAGAGAAAATCACGAAAAAGAACTGTTAAGCCAGTCAAATAATTAAGTCAGGGAGCCGGAAGAAATATTGGATTATTTGCAAACCGGGATGAACCAGCGAGGGGCAATTCGGTCAATTGACCCCGAGAGCTGACTCCTGACCTAACTGTCAAATAAAATCAGAGAAAAGAAAATTTTGGAATCGAGAATTAAATTAAAGAACTAATAGAAAAATTAAAAAAAAAGAGAGAAAAATCAAAAAGTAAAAAGGTGATGACATCATGCATGACCTCATGCATGATGTCATAAAAGAATTAATTAAATATTTATTAAATTAAGTTTTTGTGGTCTTCCATAAGCAAAATGGATAAAAGAAAAGAAAAAAAAAATTGGATTACTTCTCCATTCCCATCACTCCTTCTCTCTCATTTCTCTCATTTCCTTTCCACCATTAACACCAATTTCAAGCTTTCAAAAGCTTGATTTTATTTTATAAACTCCCTAACTCCTTTAAGTAAGTCTTGTTTTTGGACTTTGACAAGCATCTTGACAACAAAAAGAGGAGGAAAGAAAGAAGATTTGAAGAGGGAGAAATTCAACAAAAGAGGTTAGTGGTTAGTTTTTAATATTATGTTTAAATTCATAATTAAGTAGTTGAATTACACTAGAAATTGTGGAAAAATGAAATGAAATAAATTGTTGAAGGACCAAACCTAAATTTTAGTCAACTAGGGTTTGAGGATGTGTATGCATGAACTTGGTGAATTTAAAGGTGTATGTGAGCTTATTGGTGTTGAATGATCATGATTAAATGTTTTAAATGTAGTTAAATACAATAATTTAGTAAATTAGGGTTGGAGGCCTAGGGTTTGTGAACCAAATTTTGGAGAAATGCATAAATGATATCTTTGATCAATTGTGGACTGAAAAATGGTCATTAATGACCAAAAGAGATGTGTGGAAATTGTTAAAATGAAAACCAAATTCGTAGGTCCAATGGTCATGCTGCTGGCAGCATGACCAAACCCACTTTGAAGGACCAAAACTCAAATTTTACAAGCCCAATTGATATGCCACCAATTGGGGATGAAAATAGACATAAAATAGCACAATTTTCATTAAGGAACCATGGCCAAAAACTGACCAAAACTGGGTGAACAAATTGACCAAAGTGAAATGAGAGCAGGCTGCCACTGCACTAAACTGACCAAATGAACAGTAACTGTTCATTTGGTCATAACTAGAGTTAAACAGGTCAAATTGACCTGAAATTTGGCCAAGGGTTAGAGGGAATATAGACCTAAAACTTTCATGAAGAACATCACCCCAAATTATGCCATTAACCCATTCAAATTATTGAGCAAAGTTGAGTTACCAAACCTGCAACTCTGCAGATTTTCAGTTGCGCAGTAATGTTTGGATGGCTATAACTCTTTCTAGGAAACTCGGATTTAGGAGATTCTTGAACCGATGGAAACCTAAGACATAGTAGAACATTTCATCTGAAGAAAGTTAGACCAAATTATGAACTTAACTTGATCAAATTACTGACCCAAGTTAGATCAAAATCTGCCAGAACCCAAGATACCAGTATGAACAGTGCATGTGAACAGTAAACTTATTTTGGCCATAACTTGAGCTACAAAACTCCGATTGAGGTGATCCAAAAATGAGAATACACTTAAGACAATAAGGAACATTTTCTATGAAGGAAGTTTTGTCAAATTCGAATAGTAGATCGACCAATGAAACAGTGCAACTTCGGAGCACAAAACCGAAAATTGGCAATTTTGCCAAAATGACCTAAACTTTGAGAAAATGACCGAAACCAACAAGTTTAACAACCAAAATGTGGTATGTGGGTGAAGTTGGAGTTCCCATACCTATTAATCCTCAAAAAGTCAACAATTTGACTTGAATAGTATAGTGAATAGTAACCCGAAACACAAAAACTTCGAAAACGTCGAATTTAACGCAATAGAGCTAGTTAAAATGAAGTGGAATTTATTTTTTGGATTCATGCTAAGTTTATTTTGGATTTATGTTAAGTTCTAGTACTGAAACATTGTAAAATTTTGTGTTTCAGTTGAAAAGAATATCGGGAAGGAACCCAAGGAACCGAGTCGAGGCTAAGGGACGACTCGTTTGAGGTTTGTGCACAATAAACCTTATTTAAGCATTTTACCCTTGAAAAATTGATTTAGCACGCATTATGAATTTATGAACTTTGGTGTTGCCACCTTGTGATCAAATTGTAACTTTGGAAATTGATTTTATTTTTTGTATGCAATATTTGAATGAAATGTTTGAAATGGATTTTTGATTCACACTTAGCATGACAGTTACTTATTATTCCTCCTCCATTTATGGGGTTGAGATCGATTATTTTCCTCCCTCTCTGGCTTACCAGTTGAGGTTGTAGATCGGATGAGTACTCATTAGCTAGCTAGCCACCTCCCTCATTGATTTCGATTAATGGGGTTGTAGATTGCTTTGTCGTGGTGTACAACACGACATTGATCGGAAATTTTGTGTCATGGCTTAAGTTGTGTATGATTTTGGCAACACTGTGTTTATGAAATTGTTTGACTAAACTGTGTTTAATATATTATTTGACAAAATGAGTTGTTATGAGCTTTGATATTTGTGAAATGTGATTGTGAAATATTCAAATTATGTTTCATCAATAAATGATTTATGTATCGCATTTTAAATTTTTATTGTGCACCACTGAGTATGTTTATACTCAGCGATAGTTTAATTTACTATCGCAGATAAGAGCAAGAAGAAAGCAGCAGAGTGAGCTGCATGATTGACAAGAACTTCTTGATCCCTTTTGTACGGGTATTGTTTTATACCCTTATGGTTATTTTGATGTAAATACTGTAATGTCATAAGTATCAATGTAAATTGAGCAGTTGTAAATAAATTGTAATAATATTTTTCTTTGATTTTCTTCTGTAAATCTAATATTTGTACATATGAATTTACTACTTTATGTCTTGTTAATGAAGACATTAAATATTTTGAGATGAGAAATCTTGATTTGTATTGTGAAATTATTTGAAGTGCCTTGTATTGAGTTGATTTGAGAATTATTGGTGGTTGGGAGTTGTGAAATATTTTGGAAGTGCTTTTTACAGGTCTTTGAAGAACTGGTTTCTCAAAATACAGAGGGAACTCAGTCAAAATTTTTATAAAATTTGCGGCAAAATTTAAATGGACAAAAATTTTTACTAGTCCTTAAGCTTTGAATAAATGGTTTTTAATTCTCACTAAAATGCTCACCACTTCCAAAATGTAAGAAAATTGTTTTAAAATCCCTTGTAGGGTACTTAATGAGTTATCGGTAGGTGAAGTTTGGTAGTTCATTAAGTATTCTACGGGATCATGTTATGCCTTACGGAGGGGTAAGGTGTGACATGTTTTAGTGGTATCAGAGCATGGTTTTGCAATAAATTTTGACTATGTATGTGAATATTTCTTTGATAAGTACAACTGCTCAAGTGTCTTTAATTGATACATATGACATATTTACATCATGAATATGCACTAATGGAGGCCAACCTCCTTGTGTTTGATCTCAGGAAGTAGAAAATTGTGAAAAACGGAATGGAAGGAGGAGATCATTCCGAAGAACAATCTGTTGAGGCTAAGGTTCAAGAAACCCGGACTCAGAATGTGAGTGGGTCAGCCACTCCAGCTCCTGCTCCAGCACCGCAGTTTCCTGCTCAATTTATGCAGTAGATGGCTGCCTTCTTTCAGCAAATGGCGGGTAATGTGCCACCCCAAGCTCAGATGCCAATACCTGTAGCCCAACCACAGCCCTCAGCTCGGCAGTATGAAAAATTGATGAAATTTGGGGCCACTGAGTTTAAAGGCACTGTGGATCCACTGGAAGCAGAATAGTGGTTGGAAAGAATGGAACGGGTTTTTAGAAAGCTGCAGTGCACAGAAGAGATGAAGTTCGAATATTCTGTTTCCTTATTACAAGGGGATGCCTATGAATGGTGGAAGACCATCCCCCACAGCCTGGTGGAGCCACCTGTGTTA
The DNA here is from genome assembly GCF_030052815.1 of Hevea brasiliensis. Classification (NCBI taxonomy): domain Eukaryota; kingdom Viridiplantae; phylum Streptophyta; class Magnoliopsida; order Malpighiales; family Euphorbiaceae; genus Hevea; species Hevea brasiliensis. Next base: position 76,201,637 of record NC_079494.1, read on the forward strand.
ACCTGGTTAGACTTCCTGAGGGAATTCAGGCAGAAATGGGTTCCCAATGCATATGTGGACATGAAGTTGCAAGAATTCCTGAGTCTAAAACAAGGGAACCGAACTGTAGCAGAATATGAGAGAGATTTCTCAAGGCTAAGCCACTATGCTGGAAGCTTAGTCTCCACCCCCAGAGACAGATGCAAGAGGTTTGAGTTCAAAGCTAAAGTGATCCGAGAATGCAAGTTGTGGGTTTCAGACATCAGAATTTTGCTGAATTGATCTCACAAGCCTTGGAATTAGAAAGGATAGAATCCGAAGGGGCAGTGAAGAAGGGTTCACAAGAGAAAGAGAAAATTGAAAAGACTACTGAACAAGTATCTGGAAGTGGTTCTGGGAAGAGGAAACAGTTTGGGGGATCTAGCTCCTGTAGAGGCAGAGGCAGATTTTCTGGCCAAAGACCACCCCGGTCTGGTCAGCAGACCCATCTGGCACCCCGAGGAGCTCTATCGGTCCGGCAGTGTGAAACGTGTGGTAGAACTCATGGTGGGGTTTGTTTCAAGGCTACTTGTAACATCCTCCCCGTAGCAACTCCGTACATTCTACTGTTCTGGTGACCGGTGTCGGTCCGGACAGCTAGAACGTCCGGAAAAATATTCAAATCAAAGTGAGGGACCATAATCAACTCAAATATTAATGAGAAAAATTTAGTAAAAATTTTAGAAATAAAATACAGTTAAGTCAAAAGAGCCGGTGCCCAAGCGATGGGTAACCAGAGGTAAGTTGCGGTTCTCGCAACGAGGAGCCCTAGACCCGGGGGAAAAATTATAAAATAATTTTTGGGACTCCAGAGAAGGGTTATTGAGGTTCCCATGGCATTAGAATGCCAAGAAAATACCTAGAAAAATTTTTCAATCGGTACAGACAATTTTGGCCCGTTAAGCCAAACGGAGGGCATTTTGGTCATTTCGCCTTCAGAGACGATTTTTGGCCGACTTGTCCAGTTAAGTAAATAATTAATATGACATAAAATATGAATAAATATTACTAAAAATGAAATTGGAAATGAGTAGTGGATAAAAGAAAAGGAAAATGAAATAAAAAGCAATTTATGACATCTTGATGATGTCATTTAAAAACCATAACCAATCACAATTAAGTAACCATTTGACTAACTAATAAAGAGACTAAATGAAGACCAAATAACAAAAAATTACAGCAGCCATTCTTCTTCTTCTTCACCAAAACGTGACTTCTCCCCATCTCCCTCCATTGATGCACTCACCCAAGCTCCAAAACCTAGCCAATTACACCATAAAACCCCTATATGCCTTCATAAAACTTGGTCCTCACACCTAGAGCAAGCTTTGGACAGAAAAAAGAAAGGAAGAAAGTGAAGTTTTGAAGTCTTAGAAGTGGCTCCATTCAAGGTTAGTGCACTATATACCTAAAACTCTTTAATTTCATGCATAGGAACTTGAATTTAGTAAGAAAATGTAATTTAAATTAACAAAATTCATGTGTATGTGAACATGAAATTCGGCTGCCCTAGTGAAGGAATAGTAAGGAGTGTTTTTTATGAGCTTGAAGTGGACTAGAATCATGTTGGAAGTTTATAAACATAAGAATAATAAGTTGGTATGCTAACTAAGGCATTTTGTAGAAAACATAATGTGAAGTTAGGGTTTTGAGAAGTGAAACTTGGATTTAGCTTATGAAATTGTGAAAGAACATTATAAGGGTCAATTAGTGACCATTTTAGGTATGTTGACCATGAATTGGACTGAAAAATAGTATAGCCAAATGAGTGTGTAGGCTGCCTTGTTAGTGCAAAGTGAGTGGTGAAATTTCAGTCCACTTGCACAGCCATAACTTTGGCTGTGTAGGTCCAATTGATGTTTGGCTAATTGGACATGAAACTAGGCTTATAATGGCACATTTTTACTGAAGAAACCATGCCCAAAAGACCAAAGCAAGAGGACCAAAACTTGGCCCCAATCCGAATACCCTGCAAACAGCCCCTGCAGAAATGACCAAATGAATAGTAACTGTTCATTTGGCCATAAATCACTGTAGATATGGTCAATTAACCTGAAATTTTTACAGCAACAAGATAAGATATAAACAAACAACTTTCATGAAGGACACAAATCTAAATTATGCCATTAACCTAATCAAATCATTGAGCAAAGTGAAGTTTACTGTACTGAGATTTCCAGAATTTTCATTTGAGCAGTAATGTTTGGATGGCTATAACTCTCTCTAGAAAACTCGGATTTAGGCGATTCTTAAACTGATGAAAACCTAAGGCATAGTAAAACATTTCATATGAAGAAAGTTAGACCAAATTATGAACTTAACTTGATCAAATTACTGACCAAAATTGGACCAAAATCTGCCAAAACCCAAAAGTGTAGCATAAACAGTGCACGTGAACAGTAAACTTATTTTGGCCATAACTTGAGCTACAAAACTCCAAATGGAGTGATTCAAAAAAGGAAATTCAACTAGACAAAATAAGGAACAACTTTCATGTTTACTATTTCCTCAAATTCCCACTGTAAAAATAACAAATGGAATAGTAAAGATGAAGCATGAAAACCGAAAATTTTGCTCAATTAGCATTAAGCTTAAAAATGGTATTGGCAACCAATACCAACAAGTTTGAAATACAAAATGTGGTATGTTTGAGGTGTTAAGACCAATACACCTATTTTCTATCCAAAAGTCAACATTTTTGTTGACCAATGAGGTGAATAGTGACACTAAAACCAAAAATTGGCAATTTTGCCAAAATAACCTAAGCTTTGAGAAAGTGACCAAAACCAATAAGTTTTGAATACAAAATGTGGTATGTTGGGAGTACTAAAACCAATGTACCTATTGTTTATGCAAAAGTCAACATTTTAGTTGACTAATGAAATGAATAGTGACATGAAAACTTGAAATTCAAAAATTGTGAAACTTAAAAGTGCAAAATGCCCTAGTAGGCCTAATGTGATTGGTTTGGATAGATTGGCATGCCAATAGGGTATTGTTTTAGCAGTACTGCAAAAGGCTTTATGCCGTATTCATGGCTTTATGCCAGTATTCATGGCTTTTATGCCCGTATTCATGGCTTTTATGCCCGATTATGTAATATCATGGCTTTTTAGCCATACTGACTGCATACATGGTTAACGTTCTGCGTCCCATGGTATGACGGCCCGAGGCACCGCGGTGTCCAGTGCCAATGACCCGTTATCCAGTCCAGTCGTTCAGTATAGGTTACTTGGGCATGGAAAAGTATAATCAGAATCGAACCGATTGTTAAAGAAAATACAAAAATTAAATATCAAGAATGATTACGATAGAATACAAAGAAACTCAAGATCAGGAAGAAAATAAATAAACAAAATGCATGAAGAAGTTAATATCATAAAACGTAATTAGCCCTCGACTAAACATTAAGTTGGTAATTATTCAGTTCTTATGAACACAATGGCTAAAAAAATTATGATTTTTATTTGCATATTATTTCTTTCTATTTTATTATTTGCACCACTAAGCTTTATGCTTAGCGCGTCGCTTTTGCAACGCGTAGGTACTGAAGATACTGATCGAGAGCCAGTAGACCACAAATTGGGTAAGTCCATCCTGCAGTTCTGCATAGTGTCCGTGTCACCTCAACTTCTGCAGTGCATTGGTAGGACACTAGGTGTCATTTTGGCATTCTGTAATAAATTTTGATTTTCTCATATGTAATGAAACTTATGTAATGTATTTTGATTTTCATGTAAATAATGCAAATTTGTGTTTGTAAATGGAAAAGTGAATATTGATCTGTGATTGTTACATGACTATCAAATGAGATGAATGATTGAAAATTGAAATTGAGAAATGAATGGTTGACAAATGTTGAGATGATGATTATTGGAGTTTGAGAGTAATTGAATACGAATATATGAATATTGGAAGTGTTTTTCACAGGTTCCGAAGAACTGTTTTCTCCATTTTTAGCCGGTACTCCGTCGGATTTTCTTTAAAATTTTCGGAACCTTAAATAAATTATAATTTCGATAAATGGCTTAAATAAATTAAATTTCACAAGTTATATTCAAAAGGAAGAATAAAAATGAATTAAGATAAAATAGAGTGCTCGGCACACTGAGTGGCATAACTTGCTCGACTACACTGTAGTCGGGTAAGGGGTGTCACATTTAGTGGTATCAGAGCACGGTTTAGGCATTTCTGGGCCTAGATTGAGTCCATACCATGCATTGCATTTGTAAGAGTCGAGGTGACACTAATGCAGATCTGTTTGTCTTTGTTATTTTGAATAGGATATGGACCCTTCATCTCAGAGAGCTATTGAGGAGGAAGTGGAGAGTCATGCTCCACCTGCAGCAGCTGAGACTGGGGGCATGGGAGAACCTGCTACACCAGCTCAGGCAGAGCCTGCTCAGCCTCTACAGGCCATGTTTCAGCAAATGGCTGATTTCTTTAGACAAATGGCCGGGGTAATGCCAGCACCATCACCACCACCAGCTCCACAGCAGAAATCACATCTGGAAAGGCTAAGAAAGTTTGGAGCAGTGGATTTCTATGGCAAGAGAGAAGATGATTCTATTGCAGCCGAGAATTGGTTGAACAGAACAGACAGAGTTCTAAAACAACTCCACTGCACTCCAGAGCAAAACTTGGAATCTGCTGTATCTCTGCTACAAGACGATGCATATGAATGGTGGGACACTGTGTCCAGTGAAGTACAGCAGGAAATAGTAACTTCGGATTTCTTCCTCTCTGAATTCAAGAAGAAATATGTGGGTAGTGTATATCTGGAAGAGAGAAGAAGAGAGTTCATTAACCTGAGGCAGAGACAGCTGTCAGTGGCCGAGTATGAGAAAGAATTCGTAAGATTGAGCCGCTATGGAAGGGAGATAGTCCCTAATGAAGCTAAAAGGTGCAAGAGATTCGAAGAGGGACTAAATGACAATATAAAGATCATGATCACTGCCTTGGGGATCACAGACTTCACCAAGTTAGTGGAAGCTGCATTAAAAGTGGAGAAAGTGAGAATAAATGAACAAAATAGGAAAGATAGGCAGCGTAAGAGGGAATTTGGACCAGGACAATCAAGTATACCAACTGATAGTAAGAAGTTTAAGGGTCTTAGTTCACAAGATCAGACACAGGGCCACAGAGGCCAAATTGGAATATCTATAGCTAGTTCCCCGGGCACAATAACAAGGGGATCAACCCCAGTGCCTGAATGAATGCATTGTGGTAGAAAACACAGAGGGGAGTGTCGACTGTTAACTGGAGAGTGTTTCAAGTGTGGGGCTACGGATCATTTCATAAGAGATTGCCCTCAGAGGAGTGGCTCAATAGCTCCTGTACAAGTTCATGGACCTTCCCCTATAGTTCAAAGGGGTAAAGGATCGGGTAGAGCAGAAACGGCTGACATTTCACAGAAGATTGTTTCTGAGACAGTTGAAAAGCCCGAAGTCAGGGTGGCACCACAAGTATATGCTATGGAAGCTCAGGAAGAGCCAAACCTGCATAATCGATGAGGCGATACAAGGAAATGAAGAAACAAGAAGGTAGCAACTCCCCGATTACTTAAGTCAGGTAAATTTCGAGGACGAAATTTAAATTAGAGGGGAAGAGTTGTAACATCCTCCCCGTAGCAACTCCGTACATTCTACTGTTCCGGTGACCGGTGTCGGTCCGGACAGCTAGAACGTCCGGAAAAATATTCAAATCAAAGTGAGGGACCATAATTAACTCAAATATTAATGAGAAAAATTTAGTAAAAATTTTAGAAATAAAATACAGTTAAGTCAAAAGAGCCGGTGCCCAAGCGATGGGTAACCAGACGTAAGTTGCGGTTCTCGCAACGAGGAGCCCTAAACCCGGGGGAAAAATTATAAAATAATTTTTGGGACTCCAGAGAAGGGTTATTGAGGTTCCCATGGCATTAGAATGCCAAGAAAATACCTAGAAAAAATTTTCAATCGGTACAGACAATTTTGGCCCGTTAAGCCAAACGGAGGGCATTTTGGTCATTTCGCCTTCAGAGACGATTTTTGGCCGACTTGTCCAGTTAAGTAAATAATTAATATGACATAAAATATGAATAAACATTACTAAAAATGAAATTGGAAATGAGTAGAGGATAAAAGAAAAGGAAAATGAAATAAAAAGCAATTTATGACATCTTGATGATGTCATTTAAAAGCCATAACCAATCACAATTAAGTAACCATTTGACTAACTAATAAAGAGACTAAATGAAGACCAAATAACCAAAAATTACAGCAGCCATTCTTCTTCTTCTTCACCAAAACGTGACTTCTCCCCATCTCCCTCCATTGATGCACTCACCCAAGCTCCAAAACCTAGCCAATTACACCATAAAACCCCTATATGCCTTCATAAAACTTGGTCCTCACACCTAGAGCAAGCTTTGGACAGAAAAAAGAAAGGAAGAAAGTGAAGTTTTGAAGTCTTAGAAGTGGCTTCATTCAAGGTTAGTGCACTATATACCTAAAACTCTTTAATTTCATGCATAGGAACTTGAATTTAGTAAGAAAATGTAATTTAAATGAACAAAATTCATGTGTATGTGAACATGAAATTCGGCTGCCCTAGTGAAGGAATAGTAAGGAGTGTTTTTTATGAGCTTGAAGTGGACTAGAATCATGTTGGAAGTTTATAAACATAAGAATAATAAGTTGGTATGCTAACTAAGGCATTTTGTAGAAAACATAATGTGAAGTTCGGGTTTTGAGAAGTGAAACTTGGATTTAGCTTATGAAATTGTGAAAGAACATTATAAGGGTCAATTAGTGACCATTTTAGGTATGTTGACCATGAATTGGACTGAAAAATAGTATAGCCAAATGAGTGTGTAGGCTGCCTTGTTAGTGCAGCAGAGTGACTGAAATATCAGTCCACTTGCACAGCCATAACTTTAGCTGTGTAGGTCCAATTGATGTTTGGCCAATTGGACATGAAACTAGGCTTATAATGGCACATTTTTGCTGAAGAAACCATGCCCAAAAGACCAAAGCAAGAGGACCAAAACTTGGCCCCAATCCGGATACCCTGCAAACAGCCCCTGCAGAAATGACTAAATGAACAGTAACTGTTCATTTGGCCATAACTCACTGTAGATATGGTCAATTGACCTGAAATTTTTAAAGCAACAAGATAAGATATAGACAAACAACTTTCATGAAGGACATCAATCTAAATTATGCCATTAACCTAATCAAATCATTGAGCAAAGTGAAGTTTATCAGATCGAGATTTCCAGAATTTTCATTTGAGCAGTAATGTTTGGATGGCTATAACTCTTTCTAGAAAACTCGGATTTAGGTGATTCTTGAACCGATGAAAACCTAAGGCATAGTAGAACATTTCATATGAAGAAAGTTAGACCAAATTATGAACTTAACTTGATCAAATTACTGACCAAAGTTGGACCAAAATCTGCCAAAACCCAAAAGTGCAGCATGAACAGTGCACGTGAACAGTAAACTTATTTTGGCCATAACTTGAGCTACAAAACTCCAAATGGAGTGATTCAAAAAAGGAAATTCAACTAGACAAAATAAGGAACAACTTTCATGTTTACCATTTCCTCAAATTCCCACTGTAAAAATAACAAATGGAACAGTAAAGATGAAGCATGAAAACTGAAAATTTTGCTCAATTAGCATTAAGCTTAAAAATGGTATTGGCAACCAATACCAACAAGTTTGAAATACAAAATGTGGTATGTTTGAGGTGTTAAGACCAATACACCTATTTTCTATCCAAAAGTCAACATTTTTGTTGACCAATGAGGTGAATAGTGACACTAAAACCAAAAATTGGCAATTTTGCCAAAATGACCTAAGCTTTGAGAAAGTGACCAAAACCAATAAGTTTTGAATACAAAATGTGGTATGTTGGGAGAACTAAAACCAATGTACCTATTGTTTATGCAAAAGTTAACATTTTAGTTGACTAATGAAATGAATAGTGACATGAAAACTTGAAATTCAAAAATTGTGAAACTTAAAAGTGCAAAATGCCCTAGTAGGCCTAATGTGATTGGTTTGGATAGATTGGCATGCCAATAGGGTATTGTTTTAGCAGTACTGCGAAAGGCTTTATGCCGTATTCATGGCTTTGTGCCCGTATTCATGGCTTTTATGCCTGTATTCATGGCTTTTATGCCCGATTATGTAATATCATGGCTTTTTAGCCATACTGACTGCATACATGGTTGACGTTCTGCGTCCCATGGTATGACGGCCCGAGGCACCGCGGTGTCCAGTGCCAACGACCCGTTATCCATCCAATGCTCAAAGATAGGTTACTTGGGCATGGAAAAATATAACTGTAACTGAACTGATTGTTAAAGAAAATACGAAAATTAAATATCAGGAATGATTACGATAGAATACAAAGAAACTCAAGATCAGGAAGAAAATAAATAAACAAAATACATGAAGAAGTTAATATCATAAAACGTAATTAGCCCTCGACTAAACATTAAGTTGGTAATTATTCAGTTCTTATGAACACAATGGCTAAAAAAATTATGATTTTTATTTGCATATTATTTCTTTCTATTTTATTATTTGCACCACTAAGGTTTATGCTTAGCGACGCTTTGCAACGCTGTAGGTAATCAAGATACCGATCGAGAGCCGTGAGACCACAAATTGGGTAAGTCCATCCTGCAGCTTCTGATAGTGTCCGTGTCACCTCAACTTCGATTGCATTGGTAGGACACTAGGTGTCATTTTGGCATTCTCAGAATAAATTTTGATTTTCTCATATGTAATGAAACTTATGTAATGTATTTTGATTTTCATGTAAATAATGCAAATTTGTGTTTGTAAATGGAAAAGTGAATATTGATCTGTGATTGTTACATGACTATCAAATGAGATGAATGATTGAAAATTGAAATTGAGAAATGAATGGTTGACAAATGTTGAGATGATGATTATTGGAGTTTGAGAGTAATTGAATACGAATATATGAATATTGGAAGTGTTTTTCACAGTTCCAAGAACTGCTTTTCTCTATTTTTAGCAGATTCACTGGATTTTCTTTAAAATTTTTGGAACCTTAAATAAATTATAATTTCGATAAATGGCTTAAATAAATTATATTTCACAAGTTATATTCAAAAGGAAGAATAAAAATGAATTAAGATAAAATAGAGTGCTCGGCACACTGAGTGGCATAACTTGCTCGGCTACACTGTAGTCGGGTAAGGGGTGTCACACTACTGGTGCATGCTTTAATTGTGGAGGAAGCGGACATTTCGCTAAGGATTGCACTAGTCCGCGCCGATCTGGATCTTTTGCCACATCTAAAGGATCAACCCAAGTCTCTGCACCCAGAGGGTCACAGTCAGCTGCTAGAGGCAGAGGCAGAGGTAGGGGTCCTGGTAACACCCCTGGAAGTCAGAGCACTGTTAACCAGCCAACATCCAGTGGCGCACCAGTTAGAGTGTATACCATGCGTCAGAGGGAAGAGGCTGAAACATCAGATGTTGTAGCTGGTATTTTCTCCATCCTTGACCAAGATGTGTATGTGTTATTTGATCTTGGCTCCACACATCCGTATGTTAGTGCTAGTGTGATGTGTCCTATCATATTCAAAGGTGTACCAATGGACTATGATGTGCTAGTAACTAGTCCTTTAGGCCAGAGGTCGTGGTAAATAGGTTATATAGGATCGCCCTTTGGTGATCCAAGGACACACTTTTCTGTCTGATTTGATTGAAATGCCCTTCGAGATTATGACATTATCTTGGGCATGGATTGGTTAGCTGCATCATGCCATGATTGATCAGAGATCAAGACACTACTTTTGGTCTTCCTCAGTATGATGATGTAGTAATACATGGGGAGAGGCAGTTATTGCCTTCAAACATCATTTCAGCTGCACTAGCCAGAAAAATGATTAGAAAAGGGTGTGAGGCGTACTTGGCACATGTGATAGACACCCAAGTGGGGAGTCCAGCATTGGAGGACATTCCTCAGTATGTGACTTTCTGATGTATTTCTGAAGAATTGCTAGGATTACCTCGAGAAAGAAGTGCGATTTGAAATTGATGTTATGCTCAGTGTGGACCCAATCTCCATAACACCATACGTAATGGCACTGCACTGAAAGAGTTGAAAGTGCAGTTGCAAGAACTGCTTGACAAGGGCTTTATCCGCCCTAGTGTGTCACCTTGGGGAGCGCCAGTGTTGTTTGTAAAGAAGAAAGATGGCACTCTCCGTTTGTGTATTGATTATCGACAGTTGAATAAGGTGACAATAAAGAATAGATATCCATTGCCCCGCATTGATGACTTGTTTGATCAGTTGAGGGGTGCAGCTGTGTTCTCCAAAATTGACCTGAGATCAGGTTATTATCAGCTGAAAGTACAAGAGCAGAGTATTTCTAAAACTGCCTTCAGAACCCGCTATGGCCATTATGAGTTTTTGGTTATGCCATTCGGGTTAACTAATGCTCCGGCTGCTTTTATGGATCTGATGAACACTATCTTCAGACCATACCTCGACTAATTTGTTGTGGTATTTATTGATAATATATTGGTCTATTCGAGGAATGCAGAAGAGCATGATAGACATCTGCGGATTGTACTGCAGACTTTGAGGGAGAAACAGCTATATGCCAAATTGTCGAAGTGTGAATTTTGGCTGAAGGAAATATCTTTCTTGATGCATGTAGTATCAGAAGAGGGCATCAAGGTAGATCCAAGTAAGATTGAAGCTGTCCTTAATTGGAGGCCACCCAGAAATGTTACAAAGATTCGCAGTTTTCTGGGGTTAGCTGGATACTACCGTCGATTTGTGAAGGGATTCTCCATGTTGGCATCTCCATTGACCAAGCTACTTAGAAAGGATGTGAAATTTCAGTGGACGGACAAATGCCAACAAAGTTTTGATGAATTGAAAAGATGTTTGACAGAGGCTCCAGTCCTGACTTTACCCACACCGGGTAAAGAATATACAGTTTACAGCGATGCTTCTCACAACGGGTTAGGTTGTGTGTTGATGCAAGATCGAAATGTCATTGCCTATGCATCACGCCAGCTAAAACCGCATGAGAGGAATTATCCAACACATGATTTAGAGCTTGCAGCAATTGTGTTTGCTCTTAAGATCTGGAGACATTATTTGTATGGGGAGAAGTGTTACATCTACACAGATCATAAGAGTTTGAAGTATTTGGGCACTCAGAAAGAGTTGAATTTGAGATAGAGGAGATGGTTAGAGTTGATAAAAGACTATGATTGTCTGATAGACTATCAGCCAGGGAAAGCTAATGTTGTGGCTGACGCCCTAAATCGCAAGACTATGGCAAGTCTACGGGTTACTCCTTTGTCTTTGGTACATGAGTTGAGGCTATTACATGCCAGTTTAGAGATTAATGATGATGGGCAGGCAGCAGTTGCATGGCATGTACAGATGTTGATTGATCGATCGTAATGGTCGCTCGTAATGATGAAAGGTATCGAATCGTTGGAAGAAGTCCGACAGGCAAGAAACCGAGTTCTCAATCGGAGATGATGGTTTCTTTGCTACACCAAGGCGTAATGTGTGTTCCTAATGATGTTGATTTGAGGCGGATCATTTTGAAGGAAGCACATGAGTCTCCTTTGCCATGCACCAGTGGTACAAAAATGTATAGAGGGCTAAAGGAGCATTACTGGTGGATGGGTATGAAGAGAGATGTGGCAGAGTTTGTGTCCAAATGCCTAACTTGTCAACAAGTAAAGGCAGAACATCAAGTACCCACTGGGTTATTACATCCATTACCAGTGCCGGAATGGAAATGGGAAAGAATAACAATGGATTTTGTAATGGGACTTCCACGGACACAGAAGAGTCATGATGCAGTATGGGTCATTGTCGACAGACTGACTAAGTTTGCTCATTTTCTGCCAGTCCGGATGGACTACAGTTTGGACAGATTGGCCAGGTTGTACATTGATGAGATTGTGAGACTGCATGGAGTGCCAGTATCCATTGTATCAGACAGAGATCCTAGGTTCACTTCTAGATTCTGGGGTAGTCTTCAGAGAGCCCTAGGAACTAGATTGAACTTCAGTACTATATTCCACCCACAGACGGATGGCCAGTCTGAGAGGGTAATTCAGATCTTGGAGGACATGCTACGGGCTTGTGTGATTGAGTTTGAGGGTAGTTGGGATACACACTTGCCTTTGATTGAGTTTGCTTACAACAACAGCTATCAATCAAGCATTGGGATGCCTCCATATGAAGCTTTGTATGGCAGGAAATGTAAAACCCCGTTGTGTTGGGATGACGTGGGTGAAAGAAAAATGATTGGACCCGAAATTATTCAACAGACTGAAGAGAAAATCAAGGTGATCAGAGACCGACTTAAAACTGCATCAGACCGTCAAAAGTCCTATGTTGATTTGAAAAGAAGGGATATTGAGTATGCAGTGGGTGAGAAAGTTTTCCTCAAGGTTTCTCCTTGGAAGAGGATTATGAGATTTGGCAGAAAGGGGAAACTAAGTCCTCGTTTTATCGAGCCATATGAGGTTCTGGAAAGAGTGGGTCCTTTGGCATATCGGTTGGCACTACCTCCAGAGTTGGAGAAGATACATAATGTCTTCCATGTGTCTATGTTGAGGAGGTACCGATCAGACCCATCTCATGTACTACCAGTAAAAGAAATAGAAGTGAATCCAGACCTCACATATGAAGAAGAACCCATAGAGATTTTGGCTTATGAGGTGAAGCAGCTACGGAACAAGCAGATACCATTGGTAAAAGTGCTGTGGAACCATCATTCAGGCCAGGAGGCTACTTGGGAACGAGAGGAGGACATGAGGAGACAACATCCACAGCTGTTCAGAGATTGATACCAGGTAAAAATTTCGAGACGAAATTTATTTAAGGGGGGGAGAATTGTAACACCCCCGTTGCATAGCCTGGTATATTTCACTGTTCCGGTGACCGGTGTCGGTCCGGACAATTAATGGGATTAGGGCCACACTTAAGATAATTTGAGAAGCCATAAACACAAATAATTAGTAATGTTTAATTAGTTAACTATAAATAAGAAAAACAGAACATAAGAGGTTAAACGAGCCGAGAGTCACAGCGATGAGTGACCTCCTCGGGAACGACTGCGAAGTCATTTTAAACTCAAATTTCGAACCGTAAAAAGTGACGCTGCGATCCTTAGGACCCTTATGAACACAGTGGAAAAGAGAAAATCACGAAAAGAAGCTGTAAGCCGCTTAAATAATTAAGTCAGGAGCCGTAAGAAATATTGGATTATTTGCAAACCGATGAACTAATGAGGCAATTTGGTCAATTGACCCCGAGAGCTGACTCCTGACCTAACTGTCAAATAAAATCAGAGAAAAGAAAATTTTGGAATCGAGAATTAAATTAAAGAACTAATAGAAAAATTAAAAAAAAAAGAGAGAAAAATCAAAAAGTAAAAAGGTGATGACATCATGCATGACCTCATGCATGATGTCATAAAAGAATTAATTAAATATTTATTAAATTAAGTTTTTGTGGTCTTCCATAAGAAAAATGGATAAAAGAAAAGAAAAAAAAATTGGATTACTTCTCCATTCCCGTCACTCCTTCTCTCTCATTTCTCTCATTTCCTTTCCACCATTAACATCAATTTCAAGCTTTCAAAAGCTTGATTTTATTTTATAAACTCCCTAACTCCTTTAAGTAAGTCTTGTTTTTGGACTTTGACAAGCATCTTGACAACAAAAAGAGGAGGAAAGAAAGAAGATTTGAAGAGGGAGAAATTTAACAAAAGAGGTTAGTGGTTAGTTTTTAATATTATGTTTAAATTCATAATTAAGTAGTTGAATTACACTAGAAATTGTGGAAAAATGAAATGAAATAAATTATTGAAGGACCAAACCTAAATTTTAGTCAACTAGGGTTTGAGGATGTGTATGCATGAACTTGGTGAATTTAAAGGTGTATGTGAGCTTATTGGTGTTGAATGATCATGATTAAATGTTTTAAATGTAGTTAAATACAATAATTTAGTAAATTAGGGTTGGAGGCCTAGGGTTTGTGAACCAAATTTTGGAGAAATGCATAAATGATATCTTTGATCAATTATGGACTGAAAAATGGTTATTAATGACCAAAAGAGATGTGTGGAAATTGTTAAAATGAAAACCAAATTCGTAGGTCCAATGGTCATGCTGCTGGCAGCATGACCAAACCCACTTTGAAGGACCAAAACTCAAATTTTACAAGCCCAATTGATATGCCACCAATTGGGGATGAAAATAGACATAAAATAGCACAATTTTCATTAAGGAACCATGGCCAAAAACTGACCAAAACTGGGTGAACAAATTGACCAAAGTGAAATGAGAGCAGGCTGCCATCGATTAAATCGACCAAATGAACAGTAACTGTTCATTTGGTCATAACTCGAGTTAAACAGGTCAAATTGACCTGACATTTGGCCAGGGGTTAGAGGGCATATAGACCTAAAACTTTCATGAAGAACATCACCCCAAATTATGCCATTAACCCATTCAAATTATTGAGCAAAGTTGAGTTACCAAACTTGCAACTCTGCAGATTTTCAGTTGAGCAGTAATGTTTGGATGGCTATAACTCTTTCTAGGAAACTCGGATTTAGGCGATTCTTGAACCGATGGAAACCTAAGACATAGTAGAACATTTCATCTGAAGAAAGTTAGACCAAATTATGAACTTAACTTGATCAAATTACTGACCAAAGTTGGATCAAAATCTGCCAGAACCCAAGATACCAGTATGAACAGTGCACGTGAATAGTAAACTTATTTTAGCCATAACTTGAGCTAGAAAACTCCGATTGAGGTGATCCAAAAATGAGAATACACTTAAGACAATAAGGAATGTTTTCTATGAAGGAAGTTTTATCAAATTCCAACAGTAGATCGACCAATGAAATAGTGCAACTTCAGAGCACAAAACCAAAAATTGGCAATTTTGCCAAAATGACCTAAACTTTGAGAAAATGACCGAAACCAACAAGTTTAACGACCAAAATGTGGTATGTAGGTGAAGTTAGAGTTCCCATACCTATTAATCCTCAAAAAGTCAACAATTTGACTTGAATAGTATAGTGAATAGTAACCCGAAACACAAAAACTTCGAAAATGTCGAATTTAACGCAATAAAGCTAGTTAAAATAAAGTGAAATTTATTTTTTGGATTCATGCTAAGTTTATTTTGGATTTATGTTAAGTTCTAGTACTGAAACATTGTAAAATTTTGTGTTTCAGTTGAAAAGAATATCGGGAAGGAACCCGAGGAACCGAGTCGAGGCTAAGGGATGACTCGTTTGAGGTTTGTGCACAATAAACCTTATTTAAGCATTTTACCCTTGAAAAATTGATTTAGCACACATTATGAATTTATGAACTTTGGTGTTGCCACCTTGTGATCAAATTGTAACTTTGGAAATTGATTTGATTTTTTGTATGCAATATTTGAATGAAATGTTTGAAATGGATTTTTGATTCACACTTAGCATGACAGTTACTTATTATTCCTCCTCCATTTATGGGGTTGAGATCGATTATTTTCCTCCTCTCCGCTTACCAGTTGAGGTTGTAGATCGGATGAGTACTCATTAGCTAGCTAGCCACCTCCCTCATTGATTTCGATTAATGGGGTTGTAGATTGCTTTGTC
Source organism: Hevea brasiliensis (assembly GCF_030052815.1). NCBI lineage: Eukaryota > Viridiplantae > Streptophyta > Magnoliopsida > Malpighiales > Euphorbiaceae > Hevea > Hevea brasiliensis. The sequence goes on from NC_079494.1 coordinate 76,217,330, forward strand.
GTGGTGTACAACACGGCATTGATCGGAAATTTTGTGTCATAGCTTAAGTTGTGTATGATTTTGGCAACACTGTGTTTATGAAATTGTTTGACTAAACTGTGTTTAATATATTATTTGACAAAATGAGTTGTTATGAGCTTTGATATTTGTGAAATGTGATTGTGAAATATTCAAATTATGTTTCATCAATAAATGATTTATGTATCGCATTTTAAATTTTTATTGTGCACCACTGAGTATGTTTATACTCAGCGATAGTTTAATTTACTGTCGCAGATAAGAGCAAGAAGAAAGCAGCAGAGTGAGCTGCGTGATTGACAAGAACTTCTTGATCCCTTTTGTACGGGTATTGTTTTATACCCTTATGGTTATTTTGATGTAAATACTGTAATGTCATAAGTATCAATGTAAATTGAGCAGTTGTAAATAAATTGTAACAATATTTTTCTTTGATTTTCTTCTGTAAATCTAATATTTGTACATATGAATTTACTACTTTATGTCTTGTTAATGAAGATATTAAATATTTTGAGATGAGAAATCTTGATTTGTATTGTGAAATTATTTGAAGTGCCTTGTATTGAGTTGATTTGAGAATTATTGGTGGTTGGGAGTTGTGAAATATTTTGGAAGTGCTTTTTACAGGTCTTTGAAGAACTGGTTTCTCAAAATACAGAGGGAACTCTGTCAAAATTTTTATAAAATTTGTGGCAAAATTTAAATGGACAAAAATTTTTACTAGTCCTTAAGCTTTGAATAAATGGTTTTTAATTCTCACTAAAATGCTCACCACTTCTAAAATGTAAGAAAATTGTTTTAAAATCGCTTGTAGGGTACTTAATAAGTTATCGGTAGGTGAAGTTTGGTAGTTCATTAAGTATTCTACGGGATCATGTTATTCCTTACGGAGGGGTAAGGTGTGACACCTAATAACATAAAAATAAGCATTAACAAACTCATTGGACAAGAAATAAACTCAAAATACTAAGTATGCAATGATAAAGATATGACATTTTAAACAACTATCAACTACTAAAGTAGGTACTACCCGAAAATGCAAAAAAAAAATTAAAATTTTAGCCGTTGAAACTAAGCATTTTGACTTCTAAAATACCTTCTGCTTGAATATGATATTTTGTTTCTAAAATCTTAATTTTTTTATTTAAAATTCCTTTTTTTCAACTTCGAAAAAAAAAATAATTTTAAGCTCCCCCTTTAAAAATATTTTTAAAAAAAAACTTTTTAAAAAAATTTTTAAAAAAATAAATAATATTTTTTTTATTTTTTAAATATTAAAGAATTTAGAATAAGAGCATTTTATAAATAGTTTAAAAGAAATTAAAATAAAAGAAAACTTTGAAGCATAAGAGCACACATAAAAAAAACAAAATTTAACTAAAAATAGTAAGCTTAGCACCATAAAACCAACTTGAAAAACATATCAACCACACAAATCATAATAAATCTCAATCAATCAATCGTAACAAGCTATTTACTTTAGGAATCATCAAACATGTTAACCAAATTGAAAGGTCATTAGCAATGACTTATAAGAAATCATCCAAATATAACAAAATCAAGCATCAAGACCATAAGCATACCTAATGAAGTTAAACCTATCTTCACTCAAAGGTTTTGTAAATATATCAATAAGTTGGTTGTTTGTATCCACAAACTCAAGAACTACATAACATTTGGTACATAATCATGAATGAAATTAAGTCTAATGTCAATACGCTAGGTCCTAGAATGTTGAATGGGGTTCTTAGTCAAATTAATTGCACTTGTATTATCACATTTAATGGGAATGTGATTAAGAGACACCTTAAAGTCTCTTAGTTATTGTTTAATCTAAAGAACATGGCTATAATAAAGACCTACTGCCACATATTCAGCTTCGACGATTGAAAGTGCAACCGAATTTTGTTTCTTACTATACTAAGAAACTAGAAACTATCCTAAGAGTTGATAAGTACCAGAGGTGCTTTTCCTATTAAGGACACTCCAGCAAAATCAACTTCTGAGTAAGAAAATAAGTCAAATGATGTTTTTCTATGATACAATAGACCTAAATGCAATGTGCTACGCAAATATTTAAGAATGCATTTTATGGCATGCAAATGAGACTTTTTGGGACATGATTGAAAATGTGCACACAAGCATATGGAAAACATAATGTCTGGTCTACTAGCAGTGAGATATAATAGACTCTTAATCATACCTCTATAAAGCTTTTATCAACTGACTTTTGTTTTTCATCCTTGTCTAGCTTGGTGTTTGCGATCATTGGAGTTCTACTTGGCTTACTATTCTCCATCCCAAAACTCTTGATTAGCTCTTTTATATATTTGGCTTAGTTAACAAAGATATTGTCCTTAGCTTACTTGATTTGAAGCCCAAGGAAGAACTTGAGTTCTCCCATCATGCTCATCTCAAACTCACTTTTCATAGTATTAAAGAACTCTTCACACAAACACTTATTAGTAGCACCAAATATAATATCATCAACATATATTTGCATTACAAGGATGTCATGTTCATGATTTTTTTACAAAGAGAATTGTATCAATCTTGCATTTTGAAAAACCACTTTGCAAAAAAAAAAAAAAAAAAAAAATACTTAGCCTTTTATACCAATCTCTGGGATCTTGTTTCAAGCCATATAAAGCTTTTGTCAATTTAAAGCATGATTTAAAAACTCATGATTTTCAAAATCAGGAGGTTACTCAACATAAACTCCTCTTCAATAAAACCATTTAAAAATGCACTTTTCTTGTCCATTTAAAAGAGTCTAAAATTCATATATGATCCACATGCAAATAAGATTCTAATGGCTTATAATCTAGCAAATCTCTCATCATAGTCAATACCCTCCTCTTAGTTATACCTTTTGGCTACCAACTTAGCTTTAGTCCTAGTTATGTTGCTATCTTTATCTAGCTTATTTCTAAACACCCATTTGGTGCTTATGGTTGGATGGTCTTTAAGCCTAGGAACTAAGGTTCAAATCTTATTCCTTCAAATTGGTTAAATTCCTCTTGCATAGTAAGCACCCTACCTTCGTCATTGATGGCCTCATTGGTAGACTTAGGTTCTAATTAAGAAATGAAAGCAATATTATTACAAATATTTCTAATAGAGGATCTAGTTGTTACCCCTTTTGATGTTTCACCAATGATTTGGCCCTTAAGATGATCCTTCTTATAAATCCAATAATTAGACAAGTCTTGTTGAACTCCTTGTTATGGAATTAGTTGCACTTGTTACTCTTAGAGTTCAACTTCATCCTTCAATGCCTTTAAGGGATCTTCCTCAGGTTAAGCTTAATCTTCATTAAGTTAGGGATTTCAAAAGTCAACTCATTAAGGTTACCTATAATACCATCATTACAAGAAAGCTCCTTTCTAGAAGCAAATGGATTAGGTTCATCAAATACAACATGCATTGACTCTTCAACAACTAAAATTATTTTATATGCTTTACTAAATGTAGAGTACCTAAGAAAATACGTTCATCAGTTTTAAAGCCTAACTTATCCAAATTATCATTGGTATTTAGAATGAACATTTACAACCAAATACTCTAAAAGAACCTACTTTAAGTTTCTTTCCATTTCAAATCTCATAAGGGGTTTTGTAACACCCCTATTTGCATAACCTGGTATATTTCACTATTCCGGTGACCGATGTCAGTCCGGACAACTGAAGGGATTAGAACCATACTTAAGACAACTAGATAAGCCCTAAACACAAATAATTAGTAATTGCCAATTAGTTAAGTATAAAAAAGAAAAACAGAACATAAGAAGTTAAACGAGCCGAGAGTCACAGCGATGGGTGACCTTCTCGGGAAGAACTACGAAGTCGATTTAAACTCAAATTTGGAACCATAAAATGTGACGCCGCAGTCCTTAGGACTATTATGAACACAGTGGAAAAGAGAAAATCACAAAAAAGAATTGTTAAGCTGGTCAAATAATTAGGTCAGAGATCCGGAAGAAATATCAAATAACTTGCAAACCGGATTGAACCAGCAAGGGGCAATTTGGTCAATTCACCCCTAGAGCTGACTCCTGACCTAACTGTCCAATAAAATCAGATAAAAGAAAATTTTGGGATCAAGAATTAAATTAAAGAACTAATGAAAAAATAAATGCAAAAGAAAAGAAAATTAAAAAAATTTATTACACCACCTTTATGACATCATCATGATGTCAAAACTAATTTTATTTTTCCTACCTAAATTGACCAAGTCAAAAGCATTTTTAAAAGACATAAAATACTTAAAAAAAGAAAAGAAAAATCATTTTCTTCTTCCTTAACTCAAGTGTGCCGCCCCACTCCTCTCTCCCTCACTTCACCTCCATTAAAGCTCATTTTAAGCTTGAAGAAACCCTAAATTCAGCCATAGAAGTTGTAGGCTCCTTAGTTAAAAGTTGTGTTTGAGCTTTGGAAAGAAGATTGAAGAAGGAATTGGGAAGGAAAGTGGAGAGATTTGAAGATTTCGAATTCAAAGTAAAGGTTAGTGATTTTCCTTCAAATTCTTTCTATTTTTATGAGTTATATACATGAAATAAATTGAAATTGATGAAATTATGTAAATAAACTTGGAAATTTATTCATTTATGGACTTATGAGAAATTTGGCAGCCATGGGAATAGTGGAGTTTATGGTGTTTTAGTAGAATTAAAGGTGAATGGGAGCTTGAATGAGTTGAGTGATTATGTTTATATACTTTGAATGAATAAAATGTAACAAAATTAGTGAGTTAGGGTTTTGGACCTAGGGTTTGGGAGACAAAATTTGGAGAAATGGTCAAATAGTGTGTTTAACCTTGTTTGAGTTGAAAAATGGTCATTTGTGACCAATTGAGATGTGTTAGAAGTGTTAGAAGTGAGTTTAAATTCAGACTGAATATGGCCATGCTGCAGGCAGCAGGACCAAGGTCTCTTTGAGGGGCCAAAACTGAAAATTTACATGTCCAATTGGTGTGAGGCCAATTGGGAATGAAAATAGACACAAACTGGAACATTTTGCATTCAGAAATCCTGCCCAAAAAGTGACCAAAACCTAGTGAGCAAATTGACCAAATCCAGATTAGGCAATCTGACCTGTAAAAAAATGACAAAATGAACAGTGTTTGTTCATTTGGCCATAACTTGGGCTAGGCAGGTCTAAATGACCTGAAATTTTACCAGTAGAAAGCTGAGATATAGACCTAAAACTTTTATGAGGAACACAAACCCAAATTGTGCCCTTAACCAAGCCATTTAGTCACTCAAATTTGGTGACCTAAAACTACTAGAACCCATAAATTGCCCAGAAAATTTGGGTTAGACTAATCCGGCAGCCATGATTCAAATGGCTATAACTTGAGCTACAAAACTCCAATTAGAGTGATTCAAAAAGGAGAATAAAGTTAAGACAATAAGGAATAATTTTTGTGAAGAAAACTTAGCCCAATTCTAACAGCAACATGACCAATGGAATAGTGCAACATAGGACACCAAAACTGAAAATTTGCAATTTTGCCTAAAAGACTTAGAATTTGAGAAAACAACCAAAACCAACAAATTAGGTAACCAAAATGTGGTATGTGGGTGAAATTAGAATTCTCATACCTATTAAGCATTAGAAAGTCAACAAATTGACTTGAATAGTGTCATGAATAGTAATCCCGAAATACAAATTTTAAAGAACGTTAAGTTTAGCATATTAAAGCTAGGTATAAGTAGATTTGAATTTATTTTTGGAGTTATGATAAATGGTGATACTGAAACACTGTGAAACTGTGTGTTTCAGTGGAAAAGAAAACTGGGAAAGAACCCGATACATCGAGTTAAGGCCAAGAGGTGACTCGTATAAGGTTTGTGCACAACTAACTATTTTGTTACTTTTCACTTCTAAATTGATTTGAACAAGTTTATTTTATGATTTATAATTTTGTTGTGTTGAGGATTTTAATTTGTTGAATGAAATTGTATAAATTAAATGTAAATTTTCTTATGCATTTAAGGATTTATTGTATGGTTTTGAGGATTATAGATTTTAAGTTTGATGTGTTGCCAACCTTGAGCATGAATTTATGATGATTAAATATGTTAATGATTTGTAAACACTTTGTAAATAGAAATTATTTTGAATATGATTTGAAACCACAGTTGACATGGCAAAATATGTTGTGAATTCTCATTAGCTTGTCTAGTGAGATATCTCCTCCACTAGATGGGGCGAGTTCCTTCCTCTCTTACTTGCTAGTTGGGGAAGAGTTTGAATGAGTACTCATATATACTAGCTAGTCTTTGTTCCTCCCTTTTAGCCTCGGTTATTGGGAGAGTGTAAAATTTCGTGGTGTACAACACAGCATCTATTTGAATTTTGGGTCATGGGTTCAACTGTGTGAATTGTTGGCAACACCCTTTAAATTATGCATAGTTTGATAAATTGTGGTTGAAATAAATAATTTGTCAGTGATTTAAAATATTTTTGTATTGTTTTGGGATTTAAAAGAAATGTAGATAAATAGTTACTATTTGATCAAAATGTTATTCAAATGAATAATTTGCATGAATGAAAATATTGATTTCTGAATGTTATGAATTTTGAAGAACTTAGAAATTTTAAATTTTTATTTGTTATGAATTGTCAAGCATAACTTGTATTAAGTTTTAAATTATTAATTTGTGCACCACTGAGTTCACCACTCAGCGATAGCTTTGTATGCTATCGCAGGTGAAAGGAATAATAAAGCAGCTGAGCAAGATTTCTGAAAGACATAGTGAGACAATATTCTGGTATATCATAGGTATACCCTTGTACTTTAGATTTTGATGTAATTCTGTAATTATATGTATGAAATTTCTTTTGAGCAGTTGTACCAACTCCTTTGTAATATATTTTTGGATTGTAATTAAATACAAATTATTATAAGGTTATCTTGAGATTTTATGTATTTATAAAGTTTTACACTATTAAATTTTAATGATCCCATGAATGTAAATGTTAATTTTGTTACCTTAATGAGAGGTTTCAATATTTGATTTAATTTAAACTATGTATTGAGTTACTTATGTTGATTTGTGAAATGAGATTGAATAATGGAGTTGTGATCGAAAAAAATACTGAAAGTGTCTTTATTTTCAGGTTTTGAAGAACTGTTTTCTCAAAATATAGACGGTACTCTGCCGAAATTTTTATAAAAATTGTGGAGATTTTAAATATCTAAAAATTTAATTTATGTTTGGACTTTAAATAAAGGTTTTTAAAATCTGAAAAAAATTTTTACCCACCAATTTAAAAATGAACGAAAATTGTTTTAAAATCCCTTGTAATATATTTAATGGGTTACCAGTGGATGAAGTACGGTAATTCATTAGGTGTACTACGGGAGCATGTTACATCTTACGAGGAGTAGAGTGTGACAGGTTTTCTTTAAAAATGGTATAATTAAAACTCTATCTGAAATATAACAAGCCATATTAAAGACTTTCGCCCAAAAATAGGTAGGTAACTTATATTTATTTAACATAGTCCTCTCAATACCTAAAGGAGTTTTATTTTTTTCTTTCAACAATACCATTTTATTAGAGAGTTCTAGGAGATTAAAAATCATGAGTGATCCCTAGTAAGTCACAATATTTTTCAAATCTTTTATTTTTAAATTTTTTACCATGATCACTCCAAATAGGAGATATTAAAAAACATTTTTCATTTTGAACCTTTTTTGAAAATCTTTCAAAAGCATCAAAACAATCATCCTTATGAGCAAGGAACACAACCCAATATACTTAGAGTAGTCATCAATAATAACAAATGCATAATGCATGCCACCTAAACTAGCTACTTTATTTTGACCAAGCAAATCAATATGCAATAATTGAAGAGGTCTAAAAGTAGATACCTTATGAATTGACTTAAATGAACTCTTGACTTGCTTACCTATTTGACATGCATCACACACTTTGTCTTTTTGAAAACTTGATCTTTAGAAGCCCTTCAACAAGCTCATCTTTATTCAATTTTGCAAGAAGCTCCGTACTAACACGTGTAAGCCTTCTATGCCAAGTCTAAGAGTCATCACTAATAAATACAAAACACTTGATATCTTTGTTAGACAAAGCTTATAAGTCAATAACATAAATATTTTTAACTCTTCACCAATAAACAAAACTTTGTTATCGGACATTCTAGAAACAAAATATGATTTTAGCTCAAAAATAACTCTACAACCCTTATCACATTATTGACTTACACTAAGCAAATTATGCTTTAAATTATCAACAAGAAGTACTTTATCAAGGATAAGAGAATTTTTCTTACCAATCTTACCTATCCTATAATTTTACCTTTACCATTGTCGCCAAAGTTCACTTGCCTACTTCCATCCTTCTTTTTAAGAGAGATGAGATGGCTTGCATTACCTATCATGTGCCTTGAACATCCATTATCTAAGTACTATGTACTTTTAAACTTAAAACATGATAGGCACTTATGGATGATAAGTAGGCCGAACCAGTGACATTTATGACAAGCACATGGAGTTTACTCTTGTCAATGCATTGTCATAAATCATATCAGTGCATATATTCTTTAGACCTGAGATAACATAGTTATCTTGTATATAGGTTGTTTTAGTTTGATACTACTTTCACACTTATACTGTGTATGTGTCACACCCTATCCCTCCGTAAGGCATAACATGATCCCGTAGTATACCTAATGAATTACCAACTTCGTCTACTGATAACCCATTAAATACACTACAAGGGATTTTAAATATTTTCTTACTTCTTTTTACAGTAGTGAGCACTATTTACAGGTGTTAAAAAAATTTTTAACTGAAGTGAAACTAGATAATACATTTGAAGAATTAATAATTTCTGTAAAAATTTTGGTAGAGTACCATCTGTATTTTGAATAAAACAGTTCTTCAAAAACCTATAAAAAAAAACACTTCCTATATTTTATTCAATCCCCAAACTCCAATATTTAATCAACACAATATGTTTCTCAACATTTGCAAACTCAAATCCATAACAATTTTTCCAGTGTTTTTAAAAGCTAAGATAAAAGAAATATATCACAAATTTTACAAGCCAAAATAATTCACAATTTATTTTACAATTTCAATTTACAATTTTAATTTACAACTGCTCAAAACCAAGAACAATATATACATACAGTGAACATACATTACAATACAAAATGCAAAGTATGGTATACTCAATATACCCGATGAACTCTCAATGAAGCACTAGCAGCCTAGTTTGCTGCCCTGTCAGTCTGTTTACCTGCGATAGCAATGAAAAGCTATCGCTGAGCCAATGTCTCAGTGGTGCACAACATTAACAAAATGTAACTTTAAATCACAAATCATAAGTCGTATAAATAGTGGATACATAAAAACCATAGTTAAATTCAAACACAGTGAATGTCATAAAGAATTTAAACTCTATTTCACAATATCACAATAAATATCAATAAATAACACACGCAGCTTAATCATGTTCCAAAGTCCAATTCATCCCAAAAGCCGATGGCTAGTGAGGAATAACATATCTAGCTAACAAATAAATGAGTACTCATCCTATTCGTCCTCAACAAGCACGCACCTCAACACTTCAGCCAGAGAAGGAATTCAAAGTCAATTCGTCCCACTAGATAAGCTAGCGAGGAATTCAATCAATATACATAATAGCTGTGGTTTCAAACCATTTGCAATGTTTTTCAAGCAATATGTATCCATCAAATATCATTCAAACAATTTTCCACAATTTAAACAATAACAAACAAATAGCCATAATTTATTTCAATTGAAAAATTCAAAAGAAATAACTGTTGTGCGCAAACCTCTGATAAATGTCTCTTGGATCTGACTCAGTGTTTCCTTCCCCTTCCCTGAGTCTTTGCTAACTGAAACACACAATTTGAAGTGTTTCAGTACTCATTTAAATTGTCTCTAATAATAAGGCTTAATAATTAATTTATTGAATTCTATTATTTTCCGTAGTCAACCTAAAATGTTAACCCTCGATGCACTCTAAGTGGATTAGGTTTAATGTTACCAATATATCACATTTTATAGCCCTTTAGTGTTGGTATATGTTACCAATTTCATTTCCAAGTATATTGCATTTTTTTGCAATTTATCATATTTCGATATGCTAATTTGACCTAACCGGATAACCTAATTCCCTCGGTTTTCGGGTTTCGGTCCAAACTATAAACTTGTAGGTCTATGTCTTATTGCATGCAGAGCAAAATTTCAGGTCATTCTGAGTTGTGTAGACCAAGTTATGGTCAATTTACCAATGCTAGATAGAATGTACCAAAATGGTAACTTTAGGTCATTTTTATGTCACTTTTGGTTCGGCCAGTTTTTATACCCGAATTTGTGCAAGCTATTGGACTTGCTTATGGTCATTTCTGGGTGTTGGAGTCTTCATAAGAATTTTAGATATATGTCTAAACTATTCATGGTAAAAATTTCAAGTCAATTGGACCTGTTTTGAGTGAGTTATGGCCAAAACACCAACTGCTGCCCAAATGGTCAATTTTTAGGCTTTCAATTCACTAATCCGGATTTGGTCATTTTTCAAGTTACCTTCTAGGCAGAATTTTGTAACGCTTCCTTCATGAAAGTTGGCACATTTTGTGCCTAGTTTCACCTCCAATTTGTCTCATACCAATTGGAGCTACACACTTAAGGTTCTAAGCTAAAACATACACTGCCCTATTACACATTGTTCATCCTTACCAATTACACATCCAACACTTACCAAATTAACTCTCCCACGCCAATTCTAGTTTGTACCATAACGCTAACACACTTTACTTCACATTTTTGGTCATTTTGGCCGCTTTTAACCACTCTCAACAAACACACTATAATACAGAATTTTCCAAAGCCCCATTTACAACAATTAAAGTCCCATTTACAACAATTCAACCACATGAACATACCTTATTTCCATGTCCAAATTCAAACAATTATTTATATACACATGCTGCCATCAATGACAACATAATTCAACAACATTTCATGAACTCAAACACTTCAATCTTCTTCATGAGGCTACCACAAGTTTACACATACTCATCAATTTCCATTTTCACTTTTCAAGCTTTCAAATCAAACCTTACACATGGAATTCAACTACAATACAATCAAACATTTAAATTATTATTCAAACCACTATTTACATGCAAGAATAAGCTGTTCATATTGAGGTTTCATGGCTACCAAAATGGTGCACCACCATTAACTCATCAAACATCAAAACTTCTTCCACAAATCAACTCACCACAACATCCACTCAAAGTTTAATGAAACAATAATAAAAAATACACACTTACCACTTTTGAAGCTTGACCAAAACCTCACTAAACCTCCTTAAAATTGCTATCAAAATCTTCCTTGTAAGGTGAGGATTAACTTTAAAGAAGAGACTTAGTGAAAATTGTGGCTCAAAGGGGATTGCATGGAGCTTGGAAAGGATTCGGCCATGGAGGTTTCTTTCAAGTGTTTCAGCTGGTTTTGTAAAGTGAGGAAGATGAAGGCATATTCTGCCACAATTATGCTTAATGGTCCACTTTAATGGTGTTAGTGGAGCACTAATTGAATTAAAAGTATATTTTAATGTTAAACTTTCCAATTTTTCACATTTTCCTCCTATCTTTTGTTATTTTGATTATGTACCACTATTTTAATTTTTCATGATATTTTCCAAGTGTAATATCATTTATTTTTAATGGACATTTAGGTCAAAAGACAACTCGGGGTGTCAAATGACCACAATGCCTCTATTCGGGTTGCATTCCCGATTTTTCTGTAACACCGAGTTTTGTCGTTTTCTCGATTTCTCATTTTTCTTTGTACTAATTAATTAATTTTTCTTTGATATTTCTAATGATATTTATACTTCAATAGACATTTATTTAAGTCCTAAAAATATTTTCCAGGGTTCCCCGCGGTCCAGGGCTAGTCAACGGTCCACGCCGCAACTTCCCGGCGCGGTCACCCATCGCTAGGGTTCTCGGCTCGTTTAACTTAGTTACATTTCATTGCTATTATTTTTCTTTTGTTTTTATTGTATTCTCTTTTCTTGTATTTCATTATTTTATTTCTCCTTACCCATATCTAAGTGTAGTTCTAGGCATCCTAGCTGTCCGGACAGACACTGTCACCGGAATAGTAGAATGCACTACCAAACATAGGGGTGTTACAATTCTCCCCCCCCCCCCCTAAAATAAATTTCGTCTCAAAATTTTACCTGGCATCAGTTTCTGAACAGCTGTGGATGCTATCTCCTCATGTCCTCTTCACGTTCCTAAGTAGCTTCCTGGCCTGAATGATGGTTCCACAGCACTTTAACCAGGTGTATCTATTTATTCCTCAGCTGCTTCACCTCATATGCTAGAATTTCTATGGGTTCTTCCTCATATGAGAGGTCTGGATTTACCTCAATCTCTTCAACCGATAGTACATGAGATGGGTCAGATCTGTACCTCCTTAACATGGACACATGGAAGACACTGTGTATCCTTTCTAGCTCTGGAGGTAATGCTAACCAATATGCCAAATGACCCACTCTCTCCAGAACCTTATATGGTCCGATAAAGCGAGGACTCAATTTCCCCTTTCTGCCAAATCTCATAATCCTCTTCCAAGAAGAAACTTTAAAGAATACCTTATCACCCACTGCATATTCAATATCTCTTCTCTTCATATCAACATAGGACTTCTGACAGTCTGATGCAGCCTTGAGTCGATCTCTGATCAATCTGATCTATTCCTCTGTCTGCTGAACAATTTCTGGCCTAATCATCTTTCTTTCACCTACTTCATCCCAACATAGGGGAGTTCTGCACTTTTTGCCATACAAAGCTTCATATGGAGGCATCCCAATGCTTGATTGGTAGCTGTTGTTATAAGCAAACTCAATCAAAGGCAAGTGTGTATCCCAACTACCTTCAAACTCAATCACACAAACCCGTAGCATATCCTCTAATATCTGAATTACCCTCTCAGACTAGCCATCTGTCTGTGGGTGGAATGCTGTGCTGAAGTTCAATCTAGTTCCTAGGGCTCTTTGAAGACTACCCCAGTGTCACACCTTATCCCTAGTAAGGCACGACATGTTCCCGTAGCATACCTAATGAATTACCAAACTTCACCTACCGATAACCCATTAGTTATGTTACAAAGGATTTTAAAACAAATCATAACTTTTTATCTTATCAATTCTTTAGCGGAAAACTGCATGAGAATAGTTAAAATTTCATGTAAACATTCATTGGAAATAATGATAGACTAAATATTATAAAAGTTATATTTTCATAAGTCTCAAAATAAAATACAAATAGTTACAAACGCAAAATACTTTAGTAATGCAGTACTTTTTAATACAAACTGCTCAATGTCCGTACATCCATACATATAGGTACAAAATACATCCAAAGGAATCACAAGGGTATACCTAACGTAAATACCCACAATCAATACCAAAATGCTACTTCCAAGTCTCTCACTCGGCAGCCTTCTCCTTTCCCTTACCTGCGACAGCATAAAGAAGCTATCGCTGAGTATATCACTCAATGGTGCACAACTAATAACTTTAAAACTTAAGGTAAAACACAATTTGTCAAAGCATAATAAATCACATTTTTCTTAAGCATGAAAACTTCACAATAGTTCTAAGTCCATAAGAGCCATTTATTAGAATAACATTTCAAAAGAGAAATCACACTTCATAAATTACAATTCACAAAGCATTAGTATTGCCAACATCAATACACAGTTCAGGCCATGACACAAAATTTCATGATCAGTGCCGTGTTGTACACCACGATAAAGCAATCTCAACCTCACTAACCGTTATTAATGAGGGAAGGGCTAGCTAGCTAATGAGTACTCATGTAGTCTTACCCCACTAACCATTATTAATGGGAGACATAATCAATATCAATTATGAACCCCAAATAGCCGTTACTACTGGGGAGTTCCGAAAGGGACTATCATGCTAACTGTGATTTCAAAACAGTTTCCAAAAATTTCCCACTCAACAATCACATTTATAAACCAATAAACACATTTAAATTCATCATAATATTCATATAAAGGTGGCAACACTCAAATTTCTTAAATACAAGAGAAAAACCATATTTCAATCAAAGTAAACTTGTTCAAAGCAAACTCATTCAATTTAACACATTCCAAGCAATTTACAAGTTTAAAAATGAAAAAAATGTTAGTTGTGCACAAACCTTTAATAATTCTCCTTCCTTGTTACCTACTTCTCCTTGTCCGTTTTAACTTTTTTTTTTTTACTGAAAATACACAAATAAAATACCTCAATACCAATCTCAATTGCTGCCAAAACTCATTACATGCATGTCTAATGTATCCCAAGTTAGCTTTGCAAATTTTAGAAAATTTTGGTTTTGGACAACTTAGTGCCCCAATCTTTAAACCTAATTTTTACCTAGTTTCGATCATAATTTGGTGAGGTGTTCTTCATGAAAATTGTTCATCTAGGTCTTAACTTTATTTGCCTTTTTGAATCGCCTAATTTGGAGCTGTGTAGCTCAAGTTATGCCTAAAATATGATTACTATTCACGTCACTGTTCATGCTGCATATTTAGTTCTAGCAGATTTATTGATCCAATTTCGTTCAGCAATTTGGTCAAGTTAAGTCCATAATTTGATCTAATGTTCTTCATATGAAATGTTCTACTATGTCTTAGGTTTCCATCAGTTCAAGAATCGCCTAAATCAGAGTTTTCTAGAGAGAGTTATGGCTATGCAAATTTTACTGTTCATATGATAAATCTGCAATTCTGCAGATTCAGTGATTCAACTTTGCTTAGCAATTTGATTGGGTTAAGTCCATAATTTGGCCTCAAGTTCTTCATATGTAATGTTCTACTATGTCTTAGGTTTCCATCGGTTCAAGAATCGCCTAAATTGGAGTTTTCTAGAGAGAGTTATGGCCATGCAAATTTTACTATTCATATAGTCAAATTCTGCAGGTTCCAGATTTCTGTCTCCAAGTTCAAGCCAAGGTTTAGGCAATTTCTAGGCTGTTTCTGGGGTGGGTCTCTTCATGAAAATTCTAGCCCTATGTCTTAAGTTTCATTTTCAATTGGTTTCACACCAATTGGAGTTGTGTAGCTCAATTTATGGGCTGTCAACCACACTAAACTCAGTGTGAAAATTCTGCCCTAGGTTTAAAATTTTCATTTCTTCAATTATTCCCTCTAACCAACCTCATTTCACATTTAATTCACCCAAAATGACTATAATTTAGCATTGACACATCAATGGCACTTCCTAGCACAAACTCCACAATTTTCAAACACCAAAGTTTGCAATTTTCCCTAATCCTACTATTTCATTACTTCCATTCATCAACCCAATGTCAATTCAAACTAAATAAACCTCAAATTATCATAATTTAACACTACACACACCAATTTCACTCTCTAGCACCAAAACCCAATTTTCTCATGAACCCTAATCTCCCATAATTAAATTTATACACATTTCGTGCAATTTTTTTACTCTAATCCTGCATACTACTTTAACTAAGCTTGATTTCATCATCATTTTCATTGAAATATATCAAATCCTAATTTTTCTCCAATTTGGCCAAAGCCCTAGTTTAGGTTCCATGCATGTTTCCTTTCATTTTCTTATGAAATTTCATTATAATCTAACTTAATTTAAGGTTTGTATAACAAAATGAGCATTAAAGAACTTACCTCTTGATGACTTCCTTCCAACTCCCCAAATCTTCAATTTTCTTCTAATCTCTTGTTTCCCCTTACTTTTAATCTTTAAATCAAATATTAATTTGATGCTCTCTACCAATTAGATGCAAAACCCATAGAGGAAAAGCAAGGAATTGAGTTTTGAGAATGGGTGTCAATGGAGAAAGAAGGAAGAAGAAGAAAGAAAGAAAGAGAGAAGGAGAGAGAGTGGGTGGTAACTAAATGGGAAAGAAAGGGAGGGTTTTGTCTTCTTTTATACTTATTTATTCCTTTTTAATTCATTTAATGAGTTGTCCAAAGCCCATTGGTCCCTTAAATTTTAATTAGGTTAAAAATGAAATTTATATTCTAGATTTTTATCTCTTTTATTTTTTTTTTCACTTTTACTCTAATTTTTCCATCAATATTTCTTCATAATTTAATATTTTATTTTTATTTAATTTAATTTATATTTTGGTCAAAAGTCAACTCTTGAAGTGAATTGACCAAAATGCCCCTCATCGGGTCATAATCCTTCTTTTTTTTATATCTGTTAAATCCTTAGGTCATTGGTTCACTTGAATTTTTATTGTGTCTATCTCAATTAATTTTTTATTTATTTTTGGTCCTCAAGGTGTCTTTGAATAGTACTAGTCACGGACAAAAAATGGTACTATTCATAACTCGGAGGTTCGGGGTGTTACAATTCTCCCCTCCTTAAAAATAAATTTCGTCCTCGAAATTTACCTGGCTTCATTATCTGAATAGCTATGGGTGCTGTCTCCTCATGTCCTCCTCACGCTCCCATGTAGCCTCCTGGCCTGAATGATGCTTCCACAGCACTTTCACTAGAGGTATTTGCTTGTTCCTCAGCTGCTTCACCTCATGTGCCAAGATCTTTATGGGCTCTTCATTATATGTCAGGTCTGGATTTACCTCAATCTCCTCCACTAGCAAAATGTGAGAGGGGTCTGATCTGTACCTCCTCAACATGGAGAAATGGAAGACAATGTGAATCTTTTCCAACTCTGGAGGCAATGCAAGTCTATATGCCAATGGACCTACTCTTTCCAGAACCTCATACGGCCCAATGAAGCGAGGACTTAGTTTTCCCTTTCTACCAAACCTCATGATCCTCTTCCATGGGGAAACTTTCAAGAACACCTTGTCACCCACACTGTACCGAATATCTCTTCTCTTTAGGTCAATGTAGGACTTCTGTCTATCCGTTGCAACTTTGAGTCTGTCTCTAATGAGCTTAACCTTTTCTTCCGTCAGCTGCACTAATTCTGGGCCAATCAACTTCCTCTCGCCCACTTCATCCCAACACAAGGGAGTTCTACACTTTCTGCCATACAGTGCTTCGTATGGAGGCATCCCGATGCTTGACTGATAACTGTTATTGTAGGCAAATTCAATTAAAGGCAAGTGTGTGTCCCAACTCCCTTCAAACTCAATCACACAAGCCCGAAGCATATCCTCCAAAATCTAAATGATCCTTTCAGATTAGCCGTCTATCTGTGGATGGAATGTTGTACTGAAGTTTAATCTAGTTCCTAGGGCTTTTTGGAGACTACCCCAGAATCTAGAAGTGAACCTTAGGTCTCTGTCCGCCACAATAGACACTGGCACTCCATGTAACCTCACAACATCATCAATGTATAGTTTGGCCAATCTTTCCAGGCTGTAATCCATCCTTACTGGCAAAAAGTGTGAAGACTTGGTCAATCTATCAACAATAACCCAAACTGCATCATGATTCTTTTGTGTATGTGGAAGTCTTATCATGAAATACATAGTGATTCTTTCCTATTTCCACTCGAGAATTGGCAATGGCTATAGCAACCCTGCAGGCACTTGGTGTTCTGCCTTTACTTGCTGACAAGTTAGGCATTTGGCAACATATTCTGCAATGTCTTTCTTCATTCATCTCCACCAATAGTGCTCTTTCACACTTCTGTACATTTTGGTTCCACTGGGGTGCATTGTAAAAGGTGAATCATGTGCTTCCTTTAAAATGGTCTGCCTCAGTTCAACATTCTCAGGAATGTACATTCTGCCCTTATATAACAACAAGCTCTCAACATTTACTGATAATTCTAGTTTCTTGCCATCCCGAGCCTCTTCCATCAACTTCAAATACTTATCATCCTTCTGTGCAACTGCTTTAATTTATTCTGCCAGCATTGGCTTCACTTGCCAAGTAGCTACCATCTGCCCATCTTCATTAATCTCTAAATTAGCATGCAATGCCCTTAATTCATGCACCATGGACAAAGGAGAAACCCTCAAACCAGCCATAGTCTTGCGACTTAAAGCATCAGCTACAACATTTGCCTTTCTAGGCTGATAGTCTATTAAGCAATCATAATTTTTTATCAGCTCTAACCATCTCCTCTGCCTCAAATTTAACTCCTTCTGTGTGCCCAAGTATTTCAAACTTTTATGATCTGTGTATATATAACATCTCTCTCCATACAAGTAATGTCTCCAGATCTTCAAGGCAAAGACAATGGCTGCTGGCTCCAAGTCATGTGTAGGATAATTCCTCTTATGCGGTTTAAGCTGGTGTGAAGTATAGGCAATGACGTTTCTATCTTGCATCAACACACAGCCTAATCCGTTATGAGAAGCATCACTATATATGGTATACTCCTTACCCAAAGTGGGCAAGGTTAAGACTGAAGCTTCAGTTAAACACCTCTTTAACTCATCAAAACTTTCCTGGCATCAATCAGTCCACTGAAACTTTACATCCTTCCTAAGTAGCTTGGTCAGTGGAGATGCTAGCATGGAGAATCCCTTCACAAAACTTCGGTGATACCTAGCCAAACCAAGGAAACTCCGAACTTCCGTGACATTTTTTAGTGGCTTCCAATTAAGAATGGCTTCAACTTTGCTAAGATCCACCTGGATACCTTCTGCAGATACAATATGCCCCAAAAATGAAATCTCCTTTAGCCAAAACTGACATTTCGACATTTTGGCATACAACTGCTTCTCCCTCAAAGTCTGCAATACTATCCTCAAGTGCTTGTCGTGTTCCTCTGCATTCTTTGAGTATACCAAAATATCATCAATGAACACCACAACAAACTGGTCCAAATATAGCCTGAAGATAGTGTTCATCATGCCCATAAAAGCAGCTGGAGCATTAGTCAATCCGAATGGCATTACCAAGAACTCATAGTGGCCATACCGAGTCCTAAAGGCAGTTTTAGGAATACTTTGCTCCTGTATCCTTAACTAGTAGTAGCCCGATCTTAAGTCAATTTTAGAGAATACAGTTGCATCGTTCAACTGATCAAATAAATCATCAATCTGTGGCAGAGGATATCTATTCTTTATGGTCACCTTATTCAACTGTCTGTAGTCTATGCATAGGCGGAGAGTACCATCCTTTTTCTTCACAAATAATACTGGTGCTCCCCAAGGTGACACGCTAGGGCGGATGAAACCCATATCTAACAATTCCTACAATTGCACCTTCAACTCTTTCAACTCAGCAGGTGCCATCCTATAAGGAGTAATGGAGATTGGCTCCACACCAGGCATAGTCTCAATTTCAAACTGCACCTCTCTTTCCAGAGGCAATCCCGATAATTCTTCCAGAAAGACATCCGGAAAATCCCATACCGTAGGAATATCTTTAAGATCTGGACTCCCCACCTGGGTGTCTATCACATGAGCTAGATAAGCTTCACATCCCTTTCTAATCATCTTTCTAGCAAGTGCAGCTGAAATGATGTTAGATGGCAATAACTGCCTCTCCCCGTGTATCACTACGTCTGCATACTCGGGAAGACCAAAAGTGACTATCTTCAGTCTACAGTCGATCATGGCGTGATGCCTGGCTAACCAATCCATCCCCAAGATGATATCATAATCTCGGAAGGGCATGTCAATTAAGTCTGACAGGAATATATGCCCTTGGATCACCAAAGGACAATCCTTATACAATTTGTTCACCCTAGCCTCTTGTCCTAAAGGACTAGTCACTAGCACATCATAATCCAATTTCACACAAGGAATAGCAACAGAGCATGCAATACTGGCACTAGCATAAGAATGTGTAGAACAAGGGTCAAACAGCACATATACATCTCTATCAAAAATGGAGAAAGTACCAGCCACAACATCTGATGTCTCAGCTTCATCCCTCTGGCGCATGGTGTACACCCTGACTGGTGCACCACTCTGCTCTGGTTGGCTCACTATGCCCTGGCTGCCAGAAGTGTTACCTCTACCCCTACCTTTGCCTCTACTAGTTGTCTGTTGTCCTCTGGAAGCAGAACCTTGAACAGATCCCTTAGTGGTAATAGGCGGCCTAGATCTGTGGGCACTAGTGCAATCTCTAGCAAAATGCCCACTTCCACCACAGTTGTAATAGGCTCCTATGGCCTTATAACATACTCCTCTATGAGTCCTGCCACAAGTCTCACAAGCACGGGTAGGAAAGGAACCCTTAGATGTCTGTTGTCTGGATCTAGGTGGCCTCTGCCCTGAGAATCTTCCCCTACTAGATCCTCTGTTACTTGGTCTCCCAAAGCTCTTCCTCTTACCCGAATTGTTACTTGGACTCTGACTTGTAGGCTTACTGCTCTTCTCTTTTTCAGTGGTTACCTTCTCATATGCCCCTTCCAGTTCTATCCTTTCCAATTCAAGGGCCTGTGATATCAACCCAGAGAAGTTGTCATGTCGAAACCCAATCACTTGCAATCTCAAACTAGGCCTCAAACCGGCCTCAAACCATTTACATCTGTCTCTACTGGTAGTGAGTAAGCTTCCAGCATAGTGGCTGAGGCGAGAAAAGTATCTCTCATACTCGGCTACAGTCTTGTTCCCTAGCTTCAAACTGAGAAACTCCTGTAGCTTCATATCCACTTAGGTATCAGAAACATACTTCTGTCTAAACTCCCTTAGAAAGTCATCCCATGTCAGCACTGGCGGTTCAGCCAAACTGTGGAGAATGTCTTCCACCACTCATATGCATCTCCATATAGCAGGGAAATTGAATATTCAAACTTCAACTCATCTGTTCAGTGCAATTTCTTGAAGACCCTCTCCATCCGTTCTAAACATTGCTCAGCTTCAAATGGGTCCACTGTACCCTTGAACTCTGTTGCCCCATACTTCATTAACTTGTCATATTGTCTAGCTGGGGATGGTGGTTGCACTGGAGGTGCTTGCACAGGAGCTTGGACTGGTATATTGCCAGCCATTTGCTGAAATAGTGCAGCCATCTGCTGAGTGAACTGAGCAGGAAACTGCATAGGCGGGATAGGTGCAGCTGACCCACTGGCATTCTGAGGAGCTGGGGCCTCCCC
Source organism: Hevea brasiliensis (assembly GCF_030052815.1). Taxonomy (NCBI): domain Eukaryota; kingdom Viridiplantae; phylum Streptophyta; class Magnoliopsida; order Malpighiales; family Euphorbiaceae; genus Hevea; species Hevea brasiliensis. The sequence continues at coordinate 76,238,407 of NC_079494.1, forward strand.
CTGTACCTCAGCTGCTACTGATTGTTCTACGGTGTGATCCCCCTCTTCCATACTGAATCACAAGGAAGTCTACTCCATGAACAACCAACACAAAGAGATTTCCCTCTATTAGTCCATATTTATGATGTAATGCACTATATGTATTAATAATGACAGTTGAGCAGTTGTACTTATCAAAAATTTTCAAACATGCAATTTCAAAACTTGTATAAAAACCAAAGCTCTGATACCACTAAAACATATCACACCTTATCCCTGGTAAGGCATGACATGTTCCCGTAGCATACCTAATGAATTACCGAACTTCACCTACCGATGACCCATTAGTTAAGTTACAAAGGATTTTAAAACAAATCATAACTTTTTATCTTATCAATTCTTTTGCAGAAAACTGCATGAGAATAGTTAAAATTCCACGTAAACATTCATTGGAAATAATGATAGACTAAATATTACAAAAGTTACATTTTCATAAGTCTCAAAATAAAATACAAATAGTTACAAACGCAAAATACTTTAGTAATGCAGTACTTTTTAATACAAACTGCTCAATGTCCGTACATCCATACATGTAGGTACAAAATACATCCAAAGGAATCACAAGAGTATACCTAATGTAAATACCCACAATCAATACCAAAATGCTGCTTCCAAGTCTCACTCGGCAGCCTTCTCCTTTCCCTTACCTACGACAGCATAAAGAAGCTATCGCTGAGTGTATCACTCAGTGGTGCATAATTAATAACTTTAAAACTTAAGGTAAAACACAATTTGTTAAAGCATAATAAATCACATTTTTCTTAACCATGAAAACTTCACAATAGTTCTAAGTCCATAAGAGCCATTTATTGGAATAACATTTCAAAAGAGAAATCACACTTCATAAATCACAATTCACAAAGCATTAGTATTGCCAACATCAATACACAGTTCAGGCCATGACATAAAATTTCACGATCAGTGCCGTATTGTACACCACGACAAAGCAATCTCAACCTCACTAACCGTTATTAATGAGGGAAGGGCTAGCTAGCTAATGAGTACTCATGTAGTCTTACCCCACTAACCGTTATTAATGGGAGGCATAATCAATATCAATTATGAACCCCAAGTAGCCGTTACTACTGGGGAGTTCCGAAAGGGACTGTCATGCTAACTGTGGTTTCAAAACAGTTTAAAAAATTTCCTACTCAACAATCACATTTATAAATCAATAAACACATTTAAATTCATCATAATATCCATATAAAGGTGGCAACACCCAAATTTCTTAAATACAAGAGAACAACCATATTTCAGTCAAAGTAAACTTGTTCAAAGCAAACTCATTCAATTTAACACATTCCAAGCAATTTACAAGTTTAAAAATGAAGAAAATGTTAGTTGTGCACAAACCTTCAATAATTCTCCTTCCTTGTTACCCACTTCTCCTTGTCCGTTCCAATTTCTTTTTCTACTGAAAATACACAAATAAAATACCTCAATACCAATCTCAATTGCTGCCAAAAACTCATTACATGCATGTCTAATGCATCCCAAGTTAGCTTTGCAAATTTTAGAAAATTTTGGTTTTGGACAACTTGGTGCCCCAATCTTTGAACCCAATTTTTACCTAGTTTCGATCATAATTTGGTGAGGTGTTCTTCATGAAAATTGTTCATCTAGGTCTTAACTTTATTTTCCTTTTTGAATCGCCTAATTCAGAGCTGTGTAGCTCAAGTTATGTCCAAAATATGATTACTGTTCACGTCACTGTTCATGCTGCAGATTTAGTTCTGGCAGATTTATCGATCCAATTTCATTCAGCAATTTGGTCAAGTTAAGTCCATAATTTGATCTAATGTTCTTCATATGAAATGTTCTACTATGTCTTAGGTTTCCATCGGTTCAAGAATTGCCTAAATCGGAGTTTTCTAGAGAGAGTTATGGCCATGCAAAGTTTACTGTTCATATAGTAAATCTATAATTCTGCAGATTCAATTATTCAAATTTACTCAGCAATTTGATTGGGTTAAGTCCATAATTTGCCTCAAGTTCTGCATATGAAATGTTCTACTATATCTTAGGTTTCCATCAGTTCAAGAATCACCTAAATAAGAGTTTTCTAGAGAGAGTTATGGCCATGCAAAATTTACTGTTTATATGGTCAAATTCTGTAGGTTCCAGATTTCTGTCTCCAAGTTCAAGCCAAGGTTTAGGCAATTTCTGGGTAGTTTCCGGGGTGGATCTCTTCATGAAAATTCTAGCCCTATGTCTTAAGTTTCATTTGCAATATGTTTCACACCAATTGGAGTTGTGTAGCTCAATTTATGGGCTGTCAAACACACTGAACTCAGTGTGCAAATTCTGCCCTAGGTTTAAAATTTTCATTTCTTCAATTATTCCCTCTAACCAACCTCATTTCACATTTAATTCACCCAAAATGACTATAATTTAGCATTGACAAATCAATGGCACTTCCTAGCACAAACCCCACAATTTTCAAACACCAAAGTTTGCAATTTTCCCTAATCCTACCATTTTATTACTTCCATTCATCAACCCAATGTCAATTCAAACTAAATAAACCTTAAATGATCATAATTTAACACTACACACACCAATTTCACTCTCTAGCACCAAAACCCAATTTTCCCATGAACCCTAATCTCCCATAATTAAATTTATACACATTTCATGCAATTTCTTTGCTCTAATCATGCATACTACTTCAATTAAGCTTGATTTCATCATCATTTTCATTGAAATATATCAAACCCTAATTTTTCTCCAATTTGGCCAAAACCCTAGTTTAGGTTCCATGCATGTTTTCTTTCATTTTCTTACGAAATTTCATCATAATCTAACTTAATTTAAGGTTTGTATAATAAAATGAGCATTAAAGAACTTACCTCTTGATGACTTCCTTCCAACTCCCCAAATCTTCAATTTTCTTCTAATCTCTTGTTTCCCCTTGCTTTTAATCTTTAAATCAAATATTAATTTGATGCTCTCTACCAATTAGATGCAAAACCCATAGAGGAAAAGCAAGGAATTGAGTTTTGAGAATGGGTGTCAATGGAGAAAGAAGGAAGAAGAAGAAAGAAAGAAAGAGAGAAGGAGAGAGAGTAGGTGGTAACTAAATGGGAAAGAAAGAGAGGGTTTTGTCTTCTTTTATACTTATTTATTCCTTTTTAATTCATTTAATGAGTTGTCCAAAGCCCATTGGTCCCTTAAATTTTAATTAGGTCAAAAATGAAATTTAAATTCTAGATTTTTACCTCTTTTATTTTCTTTTCACTTTTACTCTAATTTTTCCCTCAATATTTCTTCATAATTCAATATTTTATTTTTATTTTATTTAATTTACATTTTGGTCAAAAGTCAACTCTTGAAGTGAATTAAACAAAATGCCACTCATCGGGTCATAATCCTTCTTTTTTTTTATACCCGTTAAATCCTTAGGTCTTTGGTTCACTTGAATTTTTATTGTGTCTATCTCAATTAATTTTCTATTTATTTTTGGTCCTCAAGGTGTCTTTGAATAGTACTAGTCACAGACCAAAAATGATACTATTCATAACTCGGAGGTTCGGGGTGTTACACCCAGAATCTAGAAGTGATCCTAGGATCTCTGTCAGATACAATCGATACTGGCACTCCATGCAGTCTTATAATCTCATTTATGTATAATCTGGCTAATCTCTCCAGGCTATAGTCCATCCGGACTGGCAAAAAGTGAGCAGACTTGGTTAGTCTATCAACTATAACCCATACTGCATCATGACTATTCTGTGTCCTTGGAAGTCCCATCACAAAATCCATAGTTATCCGTTCCCATTTCCACTCTGGTACTGGCAATGGATGTAACAAACCTGCTTGTACTTGATGTTCTGCCTTCACTTGCTAACAAGTTAGGCATTTGGAAACAAATTTAGCTATATCCCTCTTCATACCCATCCACCAGTAATGTTCTTTTAGCCCTCTGTACATTTTAGTTCCACCAGGGTGCATAGCAAAAGGAGACTCATGTGCTTCCTTCATAATGATCTGTCTGAATTCCACATCATTAGGAACGCACATTCTGCCCTGATGTAGTAGTAAACCATCATCTCTCACAGAGAATTCAGGTTTCTTGCCCTGCTGGACTTCTTTCAGTAGCTTCTGATATATATCATCACTCTGGCGACCATTACGATCGATCAATCAACACTGGCTGTACATGCCATGCAACTACTGTCTGTCCCTCATCATCAATCTCCAAACTGACATGCTGTGCTTTCAACTCATGTACCATGGACAAAGGAGAAACTTTAAGACTTACCATAGTCTTGCGACTTAAGGCGTTAGCCACTGCATTTGCTTCCCTGGCTGATAGTCTATTAAGCAATCATAGTCTTTAATCAGTTCTAACCATCTCCTCTACCTCAAGTTCAATTCCTTCTGGGTACCTAAGTACTTCAAGCTCTTGCACTTTCAATTAATAATAACCAGATCACAAATCAATTTTAGAGAATACAGCTGTACCCTTCAACTGATCAAACAGATCATCAATGCGAGGCAATGGATATCTGTTCTTTATTTTCACCTTATTCAATTGTCGGTAGTCAATACATAAGCGAAGAGTGCCATCTTTCTTCTTAACAAATAATACTGGCGCTCCCTAAGGTGACACACTAGGGAGGATGAAGCCCTTTTCAAGTAGTTTTTGCAATTGTACCTTCAACTCCTTCAACTCTGCTGGTGCCATTCTGTATGGTGTTATGGAGATTGGATCCACACTAAGCATAACATTAATCTCAAACTGTACTTCTTTTTCCGGAGGTAATCTTGGCAATTCATCAGGAAACACATCTGGAAAGTCATATACTATAGGGATGTCCCTCAATGCTGGACTCCCCACTTGGGTGTCTACCATATGTGCCAAGTATGCTTCACACCCCTTTCTAATCATTTTTCTGGCTAGTACAGCCGAAATGATGTTTGATGGCAATAGCTTCCTCTCCCCATGTATTACCACATCACTGTACTGAGGAAGACCAAAAGTGATTGTCTTCAGTCTACAGTTAATCATAGCGTGATGCCTGGCTAACTAATCCATGCCCAAGATGATATCATAATCTCTGAAGGGCATTTCAATGAGATCAGACAGAAAAGTATGTCCTTGGATCACCAAAGGACAATCCCTATACATTCTATTAACCCTGACCTCTTGTCCTAGCGGACTTGTTACTAGCACCTCAAAGTCCATTTTTGTACATGGAACAGCAATGCAATCAATGATGCTAGCACTCACATAAGAATGGATAGAACCCGGATCAAATAACACAAACACATCTTGATTAAAAGTTGAGAAGGTACCAGCCACAACATCAGATGTCTGGGCCTCTTCTCTCTGTCTCATTGCGTAGACTCTGACTAGAGCACTGCCTTGCTCTGATTGATTCAAAGTGCCTTGGCTACCTGCTGGAATACCTCTACCCCTACCTCTACCTCTGCTAGATGGTTGTGAACCTCTGGTGACAGGATTCTAAACTGACCCTTCAGCAGTAGTAGGAGGTGGTCCAACTCTGTGAGTATTGGTGCAGTCTTTGGCAAAGTGCCCTGTGCCTCCACAGTTATAACAGGCTTCTATGGCCTTATAGCACACCCCACCATGATTTCTTCCACAAGTTTCACAATGGCAGGGAGGGTAGGAACTTCTAGTACTCTGCTGACCAGATGGAGGAGGTTTCTGTCGTGAATATCTTCCCCTACCAGACTTCTTACCACCTCTGCTGTGTCCCCCATGGTTCTTCCTCTTTCCAGTAAGACCACTGGAACTCTATTCTACTGACTTTCCCTCTTTTTTTGTCTTCTCTAATTTCTTTTTCTCAGGGGCCGCTTCAGATTTAATTCTTTCTAATTCTGGTGCTTGAGAAATAAGCTCAGAGAAGTTGTTATGTTTGAATCCGACCACTTGTAATCTAATACTGGGCTTCAAGCCAGTTTCAAACCTCTTACATCTCTCCCTACTGGTAGAAAGTAGACTCACTGCATAATGGCTCAGGCGGAAAAATTCCCTTTCATATTCAGCCACTGATCTACTTCCCTGTTTCAGACTTAGGAACTCTTGCTGCTTCTGGTCCACATAAGCATCAGGGACATATTTTTGTCTGAACTCCCGCAGAAAATCATTCCATGTTAGCACTGAAGGTTCTACCAGACAATGAGGAATGGTTTCCACCAGTCATATGCATCCCCCTGTAGCATAGACACTGAATATTCAAATCTAAGCTCCTCTGTACAATGTAGCTTCTTGATTACCCTATCCATTCTTTCTAACCACTGTTCTGTCTCTAGAGGATCTACTATCCCCTTGAACTCAGTAGCCCCATATTTCATCAATTTGTCATACTGCCTAGCAGAAGACTGTGGTTGTACCACTGGTGTCTGTAGTGGGACTTGAGTAGGCATGTTACCAGTCATCTGTTGGAATATTGCAGCCATCTGCTGAGCGAACTGAGCAGGGAACTGCGGTACTGAGGGGGCTAGTGCTGCTGATCCACTGACATTGTGTAGGGCTGGGGCATCCCCTTATAACTCAGCCTCTATAGATTGATCGACTGAACGATCACCCTCTTCCATAGTCAATTCGAGGATCTTAGACCTCCTGAACAAATAACATAAGGGGATTTCCTCTCGTTAGTGCATATTTATAATTTAATGTACTATATGTATCAAACAATGACATTGAGCAGTTGTATTATGAAGAAAGAATATTCAAATTACAGGTGAAAATAGAATTTAAAAACTAGCTCTGATACCACTAAAACATGTCACACCCTACCCCTCCGTAAGGCATAATATGATCCTGTAGTATACCTAATGAATTACAACTTTGTCTACTGATAACCCATTAAATACACTACAAGGGATTTTAAACCTTTTTTTACTTCTTTTTACAGTGGTGAGCACTATTTACAGGTCTTAAAAAAAATTTTAACTGAAGTGAAACCAGATAATACATTTGAAAAATTAATAATTTCTGCAAAAATTTTGGCAGAGTGCCATCTGTATTTTGAATAAAACAGTTCTTCAAAAACTTGTAAAAAAAACACTTCCTATATTTTATTCAATCCCCAAACTCCAATATTTAATCAACACAATATGTTTCTCAATATTTGCAAACTCAAATCCATAATAATTTTTCCAGTGTTTTCAAAAGCTAAGATAAAAGAAATATATCACAAATTTTACAAGCCAAAATAATTCACAATTTATTTTACAACTTCAATGTACAATTTTAATTTACAACTGCTCAAAACTAAGAACAATATATACATACAGTGAACATACATTACAATACAAAATGCAAAGTATGGTATACTCAATATACCCGATAAACTCTCAATGAAGCACTAGCAGCCTAGTCTGCTGCCCTGTCAGTCTGTCTACCTGCGACAGCAATAAAAAGCTATCGCTGAGCCAATGTCTTAGTGGTACACAACATTAACAAAATGCAACTTTAAATCACAAATCATAAGTCGTATAAATAGTGGATACTTAAAACCATAGTTAAATTCAAAGACAGTGAATGTCATTGTGGGGGCGGGGGCGTGAGGTGAAATATCATCCATTAGAATTATATAAAATACACTAGGTAATGCCCAGGAAAGATGGTGGAGTCACAATGGTCTCACTTAAGTGCCACCTCCTTAGACAGCATTTCCTAGCCATACACTTAATACAATCCTAATAGAATCAAACCACTGGTAAGTACCGTCTTCTCATAACACTACCACGGTACTAAGGATTTATGCCACGAAGGCATAGATAGACAGGAGTCGCCACCTGGGTAATAACCGGGACATATTCAGTGTTTCTTCCAAGGGTCATGGATGGCAACTTACTCCTTGTAGAGTTTCCACAATAGTCATTACCATAGCCCAATGTCTAGGTTTGGGATAGTGGGTACGTAAGGGGAAGGTGTTAGGCACCCCTTACGCCTGGTCTAACCTCGTTGATTCGAGTGCCAGTCCTCTACTAATGTTTCTAGAAGTCTTGTTTATTATTCCTTTATTAAACTTTATCCTAAAAAATGCAATTCTAATCCTACACACGCAAGTAATTCACAAAAGGGTTGTTGTTTACACACAATTTTCATGCACAAGTAATTCCTATCTATGGGGTTGCTAATTATTTAAATGATATTTACTAGATGACTAAAATTAATTTATTATTGAGAATTTAATTTATAAACAAATTCAATTTCAAATAACCCTACGTTTCTATTTATCCTAATTAATTAATTTTCACCAAGTTACCCTAAGGATAATTGAACTAAGTTAATTATGTACATGTGTAGTTTATTCTAATATCACATAAGGCCCAAAAAATCACAACCTAATAAAGATTTCTAACATGCAAATTTATTTTACAATTACCAAGTATTAAATTAAATTTATTTACATGCCAATGTTAGTTTAATTTACAAACAAGATTAATTTTAATTTATAAAGTATTTATTTAAATTAATTACATGCAAAAGTCAGTTAAATTAAAAATAAAGTTAATTTTAATTTACCAAATAAAAGTTCTATTATTACTACAATTTCATGCCAATGGTTATTCGAGAAGTTTAGAGCTACTTACTTGTTGGTAAATGCAGTTGCCATTGAGGCAAGCTACCCTTAAAAAAGGGTCTTCTCTTCTAGTATGGCAGTGATATCCCTGGCTTACTCCCGTTTAGCTCCATATAAGCTCCACGCAAATGCCCTCTTTGGTACTTAACTTAGGGCTACTTACCAATTTTGTTTGTAATAAAAAAATAAAGAAACTAAAGAAAATATTAATAACAATTTACATTGGATTCTAACTCTAGTCTCCTAAAGGGTTAAGATTCCTAATTAGTTACAACTACCTAATGGTCTAAGTCTTCTAACATGATCCAAACACTTCATAACACTTCATGAATGAAAAGAACACAGAAAAATAGATCAAATATCAATTAAAACCCAAGAAAATACAAGAACATGTATAAATATACAATTTCTAAATTCTAGCAAATTAATGGTAGCAAGAAATCTGATTTTTTAAAAATAGTTATACATGCCTAAAAATCATAAAAAAATTACAAAAGATAGATTACATATCATAAAAGATCATAAAATTTATAAATCAAACAAAACCCTAGCCGAATGGTCTACATAAATCGTAACTTTTCTAAGTGACAGAATCATACTACTTTTTTGTAAATTTCATAACTCATTAACCACAATAGATTTGAATGCAAAACCAATTGGAAAAGATTCATAAGATTCTGAAGTTAATTTTAGACACTAGATTTACACAAAAATATTAAGGAACAAGGGAGATATGGGCTCCAAAAGTCGGATATCCTGCAAATTAGATTTTACAGGAACCCTAACTTCAAACAGCCATAACTTATAAAATATTAAAGCTTTTTTTGTGATTCTTGAGCCTAAAATTAATGGAATTTTGTGTAGAATATGAATATAATTTTTACAAATTTTTTACAGATTTAGAAAATAAAGAAAAATAATAAAAATATGAGAGACAAAAACTAAATATGTGCAGAGTTGTGTATCCCCTCAAATTAAACATGATTACATGATCTATATGAACATATAAAATAAATTGAAGACAAAGAGCATAGAATTAAAATATTATGTGGCATAGATCTTGAAAAAAAAAATAATAAAAACTGACCTTCCAGAAATCTTGTATGAAAATCTTCTTGAAGAAAAGAAAAAATAAGGAAGAACTCAAAGAGTCTTGAATATCTCTAAATTTCTTATAGCTCTGAATTTTCTCTTCCTCTTTCCTCCCATCTCCCTTTTCTTCCCTTCTCTAGTAGGGTATTTATAGGGTTTTGGGAGAGAGGTGTGATAGGGTTTGGAGTCTTAAGGTGATAAAGTTTAGATGACTTAAACAACCACGATTGCAGAATTCGAATAAGACTGGGATATTGGTGAGGGGTTTCAACCATTAGGAAGACAGGAAAAAATGGAAGGCACGAATAGGGAGTGAGGAAGAGGTCTGGTAGGGTTTGGAGTCCTAGTGTGATAAAGTTCAGATAACTTAAATGACTAGGATTGATGAATTTGGATGAGACTGGAATATGGGTGAGGTGTTCCAACCAATAGAAAGAGAGGGAAAGGGGGTGACACCAATAGGGAGTGAGGAAGAGAGTGGGGCCAAGGAGGAGAGAGATATTTTGTTATTTTAATTTTTAGAAAATAATTAAATGGGTCCCATTTAAAATTCCTAACTAGGCTTTCTTAGGCCTATGGAGCCCAATTAAACTTAATTAGATCCATTTAAGAACTACCCATATTAAATTTAAACAAAATAAAATTTTATTTAAATTTAATTAAATTAATTTCCCCAAAACTTTATTTTTATTTTTATTTTTTCAAAATCATGCCACGGAATTAATAATTTAGCTTCATGCCTCAAATTACATCTTATAGTCATATAATTTTTCATCATCGGGTTTTCCACGGCCTCAATGCACATACACATCATAAAATAAGAGTTTACAGTTTGCCCCCCACTTTGGCGAAAGTTGAAATCAATGCGAAAGCATTGCTCAAGTTTCGTCAAAGTGAAACTAAAATTTCTAATAACTATGAAACAATGCTATGAGGATCAAGTATATCTTGCTCGGTCGACATACTCTATGTTATGAGACTAGCTACGGTCTCATAACAGTAATAACTGTGTCATGTGAAAAATGAGTGTATCTTGCTCTATCGATACACTCTACGTCATGAGACTAGCTACGATCTCATAACAATGATAACTGTGTCATGTGAAAATTGAGTGCATCTTGCTCTGTCGATACACTCTGTGTCATGAGACTAGCTACGGTCTCATGACAATGGCAACTGTGTGATTTGAAATGTTATGGATTCGTATTTAGGACCGCAGTCCTAAACTACCTATGTATCCCCCTCATTATCCTGAGGAAGAATCAAACCCACTCGTAGTTCAACACTTGAAACTGTGGTGATGCATGTTCTTCTACGCCTTACACACCTACAGGTGACATGTTGATGCGTGTTCTTCTACGCCTTACACAACTATGCCATATTCCCTAAACAACATTTAAGGACTTACCAAAAAATATCTGTCATGAAATGTTGTGGGTTCGTATTTAGGACCGCGGTCCTAAACTACCTACGTATCCCCCTCGCTATCCTGAGGAAGAATCAGACCCCCTCGTAGTTCGACAATTGAAACTGTAGTGATGCATGTTATTCTACGTCTTACACACTCACAGGTGACATGTTGATGCATGTTCTTCTATGCCTTACACAACTATGTCATGCGCCCTAAACAAAGTCTAAGGACTTACTAAAAAATATCTAATTCATGATTTGAAAAAATTGGGATGACTGGGTCTCAAAATTCTCTCTAATTTTTATGTTTCCTATATGCTACTTCCTATCATGGGCATGCTGATTTTACTAGAGGTTCTAAAAAAACTTAGTTCTCTAGGGGACCTCTTTTTGCAAAAACTTTCTTATAACCTCAAAATTTTTGAGAAGAACTGTTCACAAAAAAAAAAAAAAAAAAAAAAACTTCCTTAAGGTCACAATACTATTTCCCTTTGATTTTTCTTTTTCTTCTCTCCCCCCATGATTTCTGTCTTGACTCATTTCTCTTCCATGAACTCCATTCTCTGTGCCCTAACTTTTGCCTGAAATGCCCTTTTGGGTTTTCATCTCAGCGGGCTTGCTCTAACTTTTGCCTAAGCGACTCTTTCAGGTTTTCCACTTAGCGAGCTCTCTTTTTTTCTTTTCTTTTTCTTGTTCTTTTTCTCTCTTTTTTTTTTGAAATTAGACAATCACCAGGATATTCATATTAAGCATCTATTCTATCATGCTCACAAGACAATAGGTTAAATCAAAATAATGCAGTTTAATTACTAAATCTTTTGATGTATCCCTCAAGACACAAAACATTCACAATCATAATTAAATAAAACCTATTCCTGGTTAATGCAATAAAAACTTCTTTATTTATTAAGGTACACCATTACTCCCTCTTACATTTAGTTTTACCAAATTTTCAACCTTCCAAATTTAGAAATAAGCTTTATAACCTGCTGAATGGCCTTTTCAGGTTTTCCATCCAGATCTTCTCTCATCTCTCCTTTTGCATAAACCACCTTTTGCAGATTTTCAATCTAGCATTTTTTTGCTTTTCTTCTTTTTTTTTTTTCTTTAACCCTTACTTTTGCCTAGACCGCCTTTTGTAGGTTTTCAGCCTAGCGGGCCTATCTCACACAAAGTACCATTTGAGCTTGTCTAAATTGACTGGTTCTTGAAACTCATTCCCATCCAAGTCTGATATTTTTGCTGTGGTAAGATCTTGTTGACTATGTATGGACCATCCTAGCTTGGGTAAACTTTCCTCTTAAATCAAAAGGGATGGGTCGAGCTTGTTTCAAAATCATGCCTCCCTCTTTGATCTTTCTTGGCTTCACCTTCTTATTAAAGGCTCTAGCTATCTTTCTCTGATAAGCCTACATACGATACAAGGCTCACATCCTCTTTTCATCAATCAAAGCTAGTTCCTCATATCTCTTCTAGGCCCGCTCATTTTAAAAGATCTTAGCTTCTATCATCACTTTTAAGGATTTAACCTCTTGCTTAATGGATAGCACTACTTTAGTCTCATACACTAAAGAGAATGGGGTTGCCCTCATGGATGTCCTTGTAGTACTACGATAACCTTAAAGAACATAAAAGAGTTTTTGAGGCCAATCCTTATATGTTTTGAACATTTTTTTTTCAACTAGAACCTTTCCATTCATATGGAGACCACACATTTTTGCATGTACTTCTTTCATTTTTTGCTCAGCCTATTTTTCTATCACACATAAGAGTTTGTAGAATTGCCCCCAAGCCAAAAGTAAATTGAGTGGCTAATCTATGAATTATTGCTCTATCTCTTTTGTAGGCTTATTGTGATTATTCTCTCACTTCCAGAGACCTCTTTATATCTTCATATCATTTTCCTTCTCCCTCTAGGTCCACATGTGCTACTATTAATCCTTCATAGCATGAAATTTTACCCCTCATTAGTATAACTAGCTAAGTCAACTTTTGATCATTCTTTTCCTATGGGGACACTAGCTTGGCTTGGGAATCGGCCATCTAATTTTAAGCTCGAGGCATGTGCTTCTTGGTACTTTGTTAACAAGGCTATAAATTTCTTTCTTTCTTTTTAGGTTAAATCTTCAGCTAACTTAATGTCTTTAGGATTATTTGGTGTACCCAAATTAATAGAGATTGATTTTGATGCATTAATAGAAACTGATTCTAAATGATTATGAATGCCATGCATATGCCTATTAGAATAAACATCAAATAAGTAAGCAAAAGGACTAGTCATACTAGTAATTTTTTCCTCGAAATCTTCATCAAGTACATTAGAAATGGAAATATCTGTATCACTACTGTGAGCATTACAAAAGACAAACTCAAACTTAGGAGTGTAACTTTAGGTGCTTAGCTTTCCATGCAGTCCTTAGATCAATGGTCCTGATTTTCTGCTTTAGCACTTTTACATGTAGTAACCCCTAATCATATGTCCACGTAATTGCCCCTCTCTTTCAAGAACTTAGGAGGTTTTGACTCTTTTTCCTCTTTAGTTGGCTCATAGCCCAAACCATACCTTGTGATCTACCCCTTCATCTCAAGAAAAGTCACCAGACCATCTATACTTTCTCCTAGGCCTGTGCTAAGAAAAAACTTCATCCCTTTCTTCATATTAGCCACCTTTAGATCCATCTAGTTTTTATAGATCCCAACAACTTGAAAATCAAACACTAGTGGAACTGAACCATCTAGTTGTAATGCAACTACCTCCTCGTCAAAATTGATCAAAACGTCTAAAGGACCCTAGCTAGAATTATCACAAATGTCAACAACCATTATAGACTAAGGTTCATTAGGCTTTTGGATGGGTTGGATAGGTTCACTGGGCTTTTGGATGGGTTGGATATGTTCATTGGGCTTTTGGATGGGTTGGATAAAGTTAATAATTCTGTTAGGGTTATTTGGGGTGATGGAGATCATGTAGAGACCTGGTGTAGGTGGAAATTTTGGCTGGGCATGGGGCTTTTGGGTTCATTTTCTGGGTCAATCATCCTTTTGGCATCAATTAGGTCTTAGATATCATGCTTAAGTTGAAAGCATCAGTCGGTGTCATGACTGTGGGCTTGGTAGGACTGGTAACATTGGTTGATATCATAGCTAGGTGGGAGTGGATTTGGTAGTAGTCTGGGTGCTAAGAGCTATAGGAGGTCTTGAGCTTTGAGACGCTCCAAAACTTCGGATAAGTGTTGGCTGAATTGGAAAAATCTCCTTGGGGTGTGAGACACAATTTGAACCTCAATAACTTTAATGCCACTTAATTGGCCTACCTTGGGGCCTCTTTCTAAAGTTGACCACAATTGTCTCTTCTAGCTCAAACGTCTTAGCATTCAATATTTCATCAAGCACGGCCATAATTTCTTCCATCTTAAGTAGTGCAGGTGAAATCCTTACTAGTCTCTTCCCTTCCCTAACCCAAGTGACCAGATTGGAAGTCTCTTTGGTGTGTTTTGAGGCTATGTTTGCTCAAAAAAATAGGATTTAAGGATTAACCTAAGTATGCTATGTACATGAATGCAATGCATGAATGGACTATTTTTTTCTTTTTTTTTTCTTTTTTTTTTTTTGCCTTTACTTTTACAAAACCAAAACCAAACCATACCAATAGAACCAAAGCTGAACCAAAACCATACCATATAAACTGAACTAAAATCGGACCAAAGACTGAATCAAAATCGGAAAAAAAATTCTCCAGAACTGAATCTTCGCCCTCTTATACCTTCAACTCTCACGTGCAGGGTAAGAAAAAATTCTATCCTAAGCTATGGTACACTGGACACACCAACAGGGGGTGGTCCAAGATGACCTTTCCTTTATAAACAAATGATTTGTATCCTTAAAGTTTAACCATAAGTAAGCATCCTCTTGCTTAACATGGGTTTTAAAATGGACTTGGGCCTATACACACATTGGGTTTATGCATAGGCCTAGGTTCATCTCAACTACCACTAGAACTTATGATTTGAACAGTAAGGATACGAATCCAGCACAACAAAAATCTACGGGGTACCTAAGGTTGAAATCTATGGCTCATGGGCTTCATTGGGTAGGAAAAGGGTCACCCTTGCGAGAGCTTGTCCATTAAGCACAACGGCCGGAGCTGTGGCTCTTTTATATACTCGAGGGTATGGGCATGGGGTGCTAGCATTCACCAATTCGTCATAGCTCGAGTAGAACCATGGTCTCCTTGGCTAGTACTAACGGGGCTAAAAGGGTAAGGGTGATCCGTATGATAGTGTAGTGCAATGCAAAAAGTTTAACAGAAGAATAATATTAGACTAATAGAAACATGTTGGAGTAACTATCCATTTAGTCCCCAATGGAGTCGCCAAACTGTAGGGGCGGGGGTGTGAGGCGAAATATCATCCATTAGAATTATACAAAATACACCAGGTAATGCCCAGGAAAGATGGTGGAGTTACAATGGTCTCACTTAAGTACCACCTCCTTAGACAGCATTTCCTAGACATGCACTTCATACAATCCTAATAGAATCAAACCACTGGTAAGTACCGTCTTTCCATAACACTACCACGGTACTAAGGATTTATGCCACGAAGGCATAGATAGACAGGAGTCGCTACCCGGGTAATAACCGAGACATATTCAGTGTTTCTTCAGAGGGTCATGGATGGCAACTTACTCCTTGCAGAGTTTCCATAATCGTCATTACCATAGCCCAATGTCTAGGTTCGGGATAGTGGGTACGTAAGGGGAAGGCGTTAGGCACCCCTTACACCTGGTCTAACCTCGTTGATTCGAGTGCCAGTCCTCTACTAATGTTTCTAATTCCTTTATTAAACTTTATCCTAAAAAATGCAATTCTAATCCTACACACGCAAGTAATTCACAAAAGGGTTATTGTTTACACACAATTTTCATACATAAGTAATTCTTATCTATGGGGTTGCTAATTATTTAAATGATATTTACCAGATGACTAAAATTAATTTATTATTGAGAATTTAATTTACAAACAGATTCAATTTCAAAAAACCCTATGTTTCTATTTATCCTAATTAATTAATTTTCACCAAGTTATCCTAAGGATAATTGAACTAAGTTAATTATGTACATGTGTAATTTATTCTAATATCACATAAGGCCCAAACAATCACAACCTAATAAAGATTTCTAACATGCAAATTTATTTTACAATTACCAAGTATTAAATTAAATTTATTTATATGCCAATGTTAGCTTAATTTACAAATAAGATTAATTTTAATTTACAAAGCATTTATTTAATTTAATTACATGCAAAAGTCAGTTAAATTAAAAACAAAGTTAATTTTAATTTACCAAATAAAAGTTCTATTATTACTACAATTTCATGCCAATGGTTATTCGAGAAGTTTAGAGCTACTTACCTGTTGGTAAATGCAGTTGCCATTGGGGCAAGCTACCCTTAAAAAAGGGTCTTCTCTTCTAGTATGGCAGTGATATCCCTGGTTTACTCCCGTTTAGCTCCATATAAGCTCCACGCAAATGCCCTCTTTGGTACTTAACTTAGGGCTACTTACCAATTTTGTTTGTAATAAAAAAAATAAAGAAACTAAAGAAAATATTAATAACAATTTACATTGGATTCTAACTCTAGTCTCCTAAAGGGTTAAGATTCCTAATTAGTTACAACTACCTAATGGTCTAAGTCTTCTAACATGATCCAAACACTTCATAACAGTTCTCAAATTAAAAGAACACAGAAAAATAGATCAAATATCAATTAAAACCCAAGAAAATACAAGAACATGCATAAACATACAATTTCTAAATTCTGGCAAATTAATAGTAGCAAGAAATCCAATTTTTTAAAAATAGTTATACATGCCTAAAAATCATAAAAAAAAATTACAGAAGACAGCCTACATATCATACAAGATCATAAAATTTATAAATCAAACAAAACCCTAGCCGAATGGTCTACATAAATCGTAACTTTTCTGAGTGATAGAATCGTACTACTTTTTTGTAAAATTCATAACTCATTAACCACAACAGATATGAATGCAAAACCAATTGGAAAAGATTTATAAGATTCTGAAGTTAATTTTAGACACTAGATTTACACAAAAATATTAAGGAACAAGGGAGATATGGGCTCCACAAGTCGGATATCCTGCAAATCAGATTTTACAAGAACCCTAACTTCAAACAGCCATAACTTATAAAATATTAAAGCTTTTTTTGTGATTCTTGAGCCTAAAATTAATGGAATTTTGTGTAGAATATGAATATAATTTTTACAAATTTTTTACAGATTCAGAAATAAAGAAAAATAATAAAAATATGAGAGACAGAAACTAAACATGTGCAGAGTTGTGTATCCCCTCAAATTAAACATGATTACATGATCTATATGAACATATAAAATAAATTGAAGACAAAGAGCATAGAATTAAAATATTATGTGGCATAGATCTTGAAAAAAAAAAAACAATAAAAACTGGCCTTCCAGAAATCTTGTATGAAAATCTTCTTGAAGAAAAGAAAAAATAAAGAAGAACTCAAAGAGTCTTGAATATCTCTAAATTTCTTATAGCTCTGAATTTTTTCTTCCTATTTCCTCCCATCTCCCTTTTCTTCCCTTCTCTAGTAGGGTATTTATAGGGTTTTGGGAGAGAGGTGTGATAGGGTTTGGAGTCTTAGGTTGATAAAGTTTAGATGACTTAAACAACTACGATTGCAGAATTCGAATAAGACTGGGATATGGGTGAGGTGTTTCAACTAATAGGAAGACAGGAAAAAATGGAAGGCACCAATAGGGAGTGAGGAAGAGGTGTGGTAGGGTTTGGAGTCCTAGTGTGATAAAGTTCAGATAACTTAAATGACTAGGATTGATGAATTTGGATGAGATTGGAATATGGGTGAGGTGTTCCAACCAATAGAAAGAGAGGGAAAGGGGGTGACACCAATCGGGAGTGAGGAAGAGAGTGGGGCCAAGGAGGAGAGAGATATTTTGTTATTTTAATTTTTAGAAAATAATTAAATGGGTCCCATTTAAAATTCCTAACTAGGCTTTCTTAGGCCCATGGAGCCCAATTAAACTTAATTAGATCCATTTAAGAACTACCCATATTAAATTTAAACAAAATAAAATTTTATTTAAATTTAATTAAATTAATTTCCCCAAAACTTTATTATTATTTTTATTTTTTCAAAATCATGCCATGAAATTAATAATTCAGCTTCATGCCTCTAATTACATCTTACAGTCATATAATTTTTCATCATTGGGTTTTCCACGACCTCAATGCACATACTCATCACAAAATAAGGGTCTACAGTCATAAAGAATTTGAACTCCATTTCACAATATCACAATAAATATTAATAAATAACACACGCAGCTTAATTATGTTCCAAAGTCCAATTCATCTAAAAGCCGTTGGCTAGTGAGGAATAACATAGCTAGCTAGCAAATAAATGAGTACTCATCCTATTCATCCTCAACAGGCACGCACCTTAACACTTCAGCCAAAGAGGGAATTCAAAGTCAATTCGTCCCACTAGACAAGCTAGCGAGGAATTCAATCAATATACATGATAGCTGTGGTTTCAAACCATTTGCAATGTTTTTCAAGCAATAAGTATCCATCAAATATCATTCAAACAATTTTCAACAATTTAAACAATAACAGACAAATAGTCATAATTTATTTCAATTGAAAAATTCAAAAGAAATAACTGTTGTGCACAAACCTCTGATAAATGTCTCTTGGCTCTGACTCAGTGTTTCCTTCCCCTTCCCTGAGTCTTTGCTAACTGAAACACACAATTTGAAGTGTTTCAGTACTCATTTAAACTGTCTCTAACAATAAGGCTTAATAATTAATTTATTGAATTCTATTATTTTCCTTAGTCAACCTAAAATGTTGACCCTCAATGCACTCTAAGTAGATTAGGTTTAATGTTACCAATATATCACATTTTATAGCCCTTTAGTGTTGGTATATGTTACAAATTTCATTTCTAAGTATATTGCATTTTTTTGCAATTTATCGGATTTCGGTATGCTAATTTAACCTAACAGGATGACCTAGTTCCCTTGGTTTTCGGGTTTCGATCCAAACTACAAGCTTGTAGGTCTATGTCTTATTGCACGCGGGGAAAAATTTCAGGTCATTCTGAGTTGTGTAGACCAAGTTATGGTCAATTTACCAATGCTAGACAGAATGTACCAAAATGGTAACTTTAGGTCATTTTTAGGTCACTTTTGGTTCGGCCAGTTTTTATAACCGAATTTATGCAAGCTATTTGACTTGCTTATGGTCATTTCTGGGTATTAGTGTCTTCATAAGAATTGTAGATATATTTCTGAACTATTCATGGTAAAAATTTCAGGTCAATTGGACCTGTTTTGAGTGAGTTATGGCCAAAACACCAACTGCTGCCCAAATGGTCAATTTTCAGGCTTTTAATTCACTAATCCGGATTTGGTTATTTTTCAAGTTACCTTCTAGGCAGAATTTTGGTAAGCTTCCTTCATGAAAGTTGGCACATTTTGTACCTAGTTTCACCTCCAATTGGTCTCATACCAATTGGAGCCACACACTTAAGGTTCTAAGCCAAAACATACACTGCCCTATTACACATTGTTTATCCTTACCAATTACACATCCAACACTTACCAAATTAACTCTCTCATGCCAATTCTGGTTTGTACCATAATACTAACACACTTTACTTCACATTTTTGGTCATTTTGGCAGCTTGTAACCACTCTCAACAAACACACTATAATACAGAATTTTCCAAAGTCCCATTTACAACAATTCAACCACATGACCATACCTTATTTCCATGTCCAAATTCAAACAATTATTTATATACACATGCTGCCATCAATGATAACATAATTCAACAACATTTCATGAACTCAAACACTTCAATCTTCTTCATGAGGCTGCCACAAGTTTACACATACTCATCAATTTCCATTTTCACTTTTCAAGCTTCCAAATCAAACCTTACACATGGAATTCAACTACAATACAATCAAACATTTAAATCATCATTCAAACCACTATTTACATGCAAGAATAAGCTGTTCATATTGAGGTTTCATGGCTGCCAAAATGGTGCACCACCATTAACTCATCAAACATCAAAACTTCTTCCACAAATCAACTCACCACAACATCCACTCAAAGTTTAATGAAACAAGAATAAAAAATACACACTTACCACTTTTGAAGCTTGACCAAAACCTCACTAAACCTCCTTAAAATTGCTATCAAAATCTTCCTTGCAAGGTAAGGATTAACTTTAAAGAAGAGACTTAGTGAAAATGGTGGCTCAAAGGGGATTGCATGGAGCTTGGAAAGGATTCGGCCATGGAGGTTTCTTTCAAGTGTTTCGGCTGGTTTTGCAAAGTGAGGAAGATGAAGGCATATTATGCCATAATTATGCTTAATGGTCCACTGTAGTGGTGTTAGTGGAGTACTAATTGAATTAAAAGTATATTTTAATGTTAAACTTTCCAATTTTCCATATTTTCCTCCTATCTTTTGTAATTTAGATTACGTACCACTATTTTAATTTTTCATGACATTTTCCAAGTGTAATATTATTTATTTTTAATGGACATTTAGTTCAAAAGACAACTCGGGGTGTCAAATGACCACAATGCCCCTATTCGGGTTGCATTCCCGATTTTTCGGTAACTCCGAGTTTTATCGTTTTCTCGATTTCTCGTTTTTCTTTGTACTAATTAATTAATTTTTTTTCGATATTTCTAATGATATTTATACTTCAATAGACGTTTATTTAAGTTCTAAAAATATTTTCTAGGGTTCCCTGTGGTCCAGGGCTAGTCAACGGTCCACGCCGCAACTTCCCGGTGCGGTCACCCATCGCTAGGGTTCTCGGCTCGTTTAACTTGGTTACATTTCATTGCTATTATTTTTCCTTTGTTTTTATTGTATTTTCTTTTCTTGTATTTTATTATTTTATGTCTCCTCACCCATATCTAAGTGTAGTTCTAGGCATCCTAGCTGTCCGGACAGACACTGTCACCGGAACAGTAGAACGCACTACCGAACATAGGGGTGTTACAGTATGAGTATATGGGCATGTGTTGGCTCCTACTAGTTATATATGGAGGTAGGTGTTAATCAAGATAGAATCTGTTACCCTAAGTAAATAGGGATAAAGTCCTATGTTCATTTAATTATTCTTGATGTTTCAAGTTCCTGGCCAGGATAGACAGATTTAATCAGAAAAGAGTTTCTGATGAGAAAATCTTTTTAATCAAGAATTGGAATTAAAAGGGAACTTAATATTCATAGCAAATGGAGTTTGACATTAACCATGGCTCCAGCTGGAATTGAGATTTTGTAACAGAGAGATTCTAGTGCATGGTAACATATGATTATAGGTTCATTTAAGGTATTCCTTATTACTGATTGGGTGGCCATGGCATGCTATGCTAGGTGTTAACCATGGTCTATGAGATGCCTAAAATGACTTAGAGAAATCATTTATGGTAAGAAAGAGTTCTAATGATATTAAGAGTTAATATCATATCCCATTGCCAATTAGTGATGAGCCTAGTGAGTCACACACATACACAAGTAATCACCAAGTTAAATGTGATTTAATTAATTAGTTAAAGAGTTTAATTGATTTATTAAATAGGTTTGATTTGCAATTAGATTACAAAGTCCCTAGCATGGCTTGAAACCAAATCTAGGTTATTGGATGTATAGTATAAGTTAAATTTATATTTAAAGTGTTTAAATATGAATTTAATTATGAGAAATTAATTAATAGAGATTAATTAATTAATTTATATTTGATATAAATCGATTAGAAGAGGAAAAATAATTATTTTGGGTTGAGAACTCAAAATTACAACACAACGGTAATTTGGTCATTTCATAGGGTGACATGTGGCACCATGAGATGGTGACACATGGCATCAAGGTTTGTCATTTATCTTCCTATCATGCAAGATTATTAAAGTCAAGATTAAATCTACCTTTGACACTTGGCTTAATGTGATTAGGTCAATTAAAATTAAGATGCAATCAGGTGATGACATCTGGCAAGGGTTTTAAGTAATGACCTAATTATAAAAGGGAAACAATGAAAGAATAAAATATATATTCTGCTTTTTCTAAAGAGGTGCCGCCACCCATAAAGCTCTCTTCCTCTCTTCTTCTTCTACTCTCATCAATTCAAAGAGAATTGCCAATATTCTCTTGAATTAAAATTGCTAGAAATTGTTTCTAGTGTCCTATATACATCTATAACCTCTCTAAAGGCAAATCCCTAATTTCTAATTGGTTGGCAAGGCTTGAGAAGCTGTTTAAGGGGCTGCCATTGGTGATCTTGGTGTGGACAAACTAGAGAGACAACATTTGGGGTCCTAGCTGCTTGCCAAAGGTACCAATCACATATACAGTGCATCAAAAGATTAGTGCACATGTTCTTGTATTAATCTAAGGTTATAATGAATTAATTTGTTAATTCAAAAATCTTAAATGGCAAATGTAGATCCTAATACATATTAAAAGTGTTTTAATATGCAATTGAACATTGAAATCAATTAGGTACATAATGAATCTTGCATGATACATGAGACCCTCAAAGAAAATTTTTTGAATTCAATGTTCTAATCTAATAATTTTCATGCTTCTGCTCCTTCAATTGGTATCAGAGCCACTATATTTGCCATTTAGATTGTTTAATATCTGGTTTAATTGTGTGATTTTATCAAAAGTTGATTGATTTATTACTGGTTGGACCAACAATGTGGCGGCAAGGTGTACAGTACCATTGGTGTGCATGGTTTGGCTCATTCAACCATGTGCTTGGTTTCAAGGCCCATATTAGGCCCATGACTAATTGAAATATTTAATTAGGAGTTTGCGCATTGTTTTTCGGCTTGAGTGTGGGCTTGGTTTCAAGCCCCATAATTAGGCCCATAACTAATTAAAATGTTTAATTAGAAGTTTTAATTACACAATTAAATTTTGATTCAATTATTTGTATGAGATTCAAATCTGAATTTTTAAATTTGGTTGAATGAGATTCAAATCTGAATTTTTAAATTTGTTTGAATGAGATTCAAATATGAATTTTTAAATTTGTTTTGAAAAAGATTCAAATCAAAATTTTTAAATTTGGTTGAATGGGATTCAAATCTAAATTTTTTAGTTGAATATGAGATATTCAATTTAATTTTAGTATGTATATTTTATTTAATTGTTAAATGGTAAATGCATGATGGATGATCATGGACAATAAAAGACTAATGTGATTGGATTTATTTCTTTTATTTTTCTTTGGGTTGTAAAATAATTAATTTTATTTTGGTGGCATTGTATTATAATTGTTGTAATATTTTTGGGTTGTAATTTCATTTATTTGAGGACTTTAAAGTCCATGTTCTTGTAAATTCACCTTGGTATGCCAAGGATTACTATGTAATTGGATTGCAAGAAGATCAAGGAGGTCAAGAGCATTGGTGGGACGAGTGGCAGAAATTCAAGATCAAGTATTGATTATGTACTCCTTCAGCAACTCTTGTAATATGAATGAATGAAATGCACCTAGTAATGCCCTTATTCAATTCTTGGTGGCTCAAAATTGAATCCCTTAGAAAGTCCATGATCATATCATATTATTTATTTATCTATGTATGCATTACATGTATGGGAATGTATGCAAGTATGAGATATATGCATGCTAATTGGATAATATGCAAAGTGAGACCATAATAGTAATTAAGCCGACCACTAAATCTTCCAAACAAATAATTAAGTTGGAAATGGTATAATTAAAGTAATTATATCACGGGCCCTCCATTGAGGTAATTATTTGAAGAAATTTTAAATACTTGCATATGATGCAATTAATTTAAGAGATTTTCTTAAGAATAAATATTAAGCATAAGATGTTGTAAATATATAAATGGTTTGGTGGCCAATAAGGGATGTGCCTAAGGACATTAAAATTATTTGCATGTTTACTGGCTCAATGGGATCAACTTAACTAATAAAAGATAAGTCAATAATGGATGTGCTTGAGATTTTGAGCAATAGGGGCTAGGTAAAAGGATTGAACCTCACATGAGATGTGATGGGCAAGGAGTTGCTCACTTATAGTTTATTGTAATTCCAATAATGGATGTGCCTGAGGAT
This sequence comes from Hevea brasiliensis, assembly GCF_030052815.1. Taxonomy (NCBI): domain Eukaryota; kingdom Viridiplantae; phylum Streptophyta; class Magnoliopsida; order Malpighiales; family Euphorbiaceae; genus Hevea; species Hevea brasiliensis. The sequence goes on from NC_079494.1 coordinate 76,262,705, forward strand.
GATCAACAAGACTATAAGAATTCAATCACCCACTAGAAATCCATCCAACTAGGATTTATGTTTCCTACTTTGGAAGTGCAGGATTCGCTAAGTTAGTGGGAGGACTAATTTGATTAAAAGACCATAATCATTTTGGTTAATTACATGATACATTTTTTAATTAATCTAGTTATTTTCTGCAGTTATTCTTCTGATAATAATGAGCACACAACAACCACCACCATCCAATATACTTGTGAGCATACTTGATCACAATAGGTTGACGGCACCTAATTTTTCAGATTGGCTAAGAAATTTAAAACTTGTCCTAAACTTAGAACGTATTAGATATGTTCTAGACTCAAAGGTTCCTGGTCCCTTACCTCCAGAGGTCACTCAAGAGAAACATGTTACTTTGGACAAGTGGAAGGAGCATGATATGAGAGCCAAGTGTTACATGCTTGCTTCTATGAGTAATGAGTTACAGAAGCAACATGAAAATATGCAATATGCGAGTGAGATCCCCCTTCACCTGCAAGAGTTATATGGTGAGCACAGCAGGAAATTAGGTATGAGATATCTAGACAGCTATTCCGCATGAGGATGTCTGAGGGATAGAATGTTGGGAATCATGTCCACCAGATGATTCGTCTGATTGAGCAGCTGGAACATCTTTACTTTCACAAGGATTTCCAACTGTAGACGGATTTAATCCTTCAGTCCCTACCTGAGTCATTTGGGAATTTTGTGACAAATTTCCATATGACTAAGCAGGAATACACCTTGGCTGGTTTACTTAACATGCTTGTTATTGCCCAAAAGAATATGCCGGACAATAAAGGAAAAGAGGTAGCTTTGATAGCATCTTTTTCTGTTGGAAAGTCCAACAAGAAGAAGGGCAATAAGAAAAGGAAACCTCAAGTTCCAGAACCTTCCAAGAAGATAGCCAAACAGAAAGGGAAGACCAAAGCTGATGGAGGCAAAGGAAAGTGTTTCCACAGCCAGAAGGATGGGCACTGGAATAGGAACTGCCCAGAGTATAGCAAGTAGTAGCAACTTGCAGTAACAATATATTAGACTCTGGGTTGGCAATGGCTTAACTGTTGAAGCTTTATCTATAGGATCTAAATCTTTTTACATGTGTGGACATATTTTGTGTTTGAATAATATTTTGTATGTGCCTGATGCTTTTAAGAACATCATTTCTATATCTAGTTTGACTAGAAATGGCTATGAATTTCAATTCACAGATGATGTTTGCTATATTTATTTTGGAAATAAATATGTTGGCTCAGGATATATGCATGAAGATCTTTATTATTTGGATAATAATGATAAACACAAAATGAATGCAAGCAATCTAAAAGAATGCAATGCCATGGTGAAAATCAACTCAAGTTCAAAATATATTTGGCACTTAAGATTAGGTCATGTTGCAGAAGATAGGATTGCAAAACTGGAGAAAATGGAGATTTTATCCTCATTGGGTTCTGAACCTACTCCAACTTATGAATCCTGCCTTCAAGGCAAAATGACTAGATCACCCTTTGTTGGACAAGGACTAAGAGCTGAAAATATTTTGGAGCTAATACATAGTGATGTATATGGCCCATTTAGAGAAATGGCTAGAGGCGATTTTCATTATTTTATTACCTTTACTGATGACAAATCAAGGTTTGGGTATTTGTATTTGATGAAATACAAATATGAATCCTTTGAAAAGTTCAAAGAATTTAAATCTGAAGTAGAAAATCAAACAGGAAAAAGTATTAAAGCTCTTCGATCAGATCGTAGAGGTGAATACTTGAGTACTAAATTTGATGAATACTTGAAAGAGCATGGCATTGTTTCCCAGCTGACTCCTCCAGGAACGCCACAACTGAATGGTGTATCTGAAAGGAGAAATCATACCTTATTAGATATGGTACGTAGTATGATGAGCTATACTGATATGTCAATCTCCTTTTAGGGATTTGCATTAGAATCAGCTTTGCATATTCTGAATAGGATTCTATTAAAATCAGTATCTTCCACACCTTATGTGATATGGCATAGAAGAAAACCAAGTCTTAAGCATGTTAAGATTTGGGGTTGTCCAGCTTATATCAAAAAGCTGAACACTGATAAATTGGAAACCAGATCAGAAAAAGGTCGATTTGTTGGATATCCAAAAGAGAGTTTTGGATATTATTTTTATTTGCCTACTTCACAAAAGGTTGTGGTAAATAGAGATACCACATTTCTTGAACAATAGTTTGTTCAAGAAGGAGGCAAAGGAAGGCAAATAGAGTTAGAATTAGAGAATTCTGACCAACCAACAGATCAGATGGATATAGATCCATCTAGTCAACTTACACTTATTGATGAAACATCTACAGCTATTCCTCGTAGATTAACTAGGATATCTCACCCACCAGTGAGATATGATTTTCTTCATGAAGATGAACAAGAGTTGTTTACTCATGAAGAAGTAGATCATAGAGATGATCCACTTACCTATGAAGAAACTATATCAGATATAGACTCTTCAAAATGGATTGTTGCTATAAAATCTAAAATTAATTCAATGTATAAGAATCAAGTTTGGGATCTTGTTGACCCACTTGAAGGCATTGTACCTAAAGGGAATAAATGGGTTTTCAAGAAGAAAATTGGTTCTGATGGAAAGGTAGAGACCTATAAAGCAAGGAAAGTAGCGAAAGGGTTTCGCCAAAGGCAAGGAATCGACTATGAGGAGACTTTCTTGCCTATTACTATGCTTAAATCAATTAGGATTCTATTAGAAATAGCTGCATACTACGATTATGAGATTTGGCAAATGAATGTCAAAATAGCTTTTCTCAATGGATACATTGAAGAAAATATTTTCATGGAACAACCTAGGGGTTTTGAATCCCAAGATGGTTCCAAAGTATACAAGCTAAAGCGATCCATTTATGGGTTGAAACAAGCTTTGAGGAGTTGGAACATCCGTTTTGATGAAGCCATTAAGTCATTTGTTTCTTTCAAAAATGAAGATGAGCCATGTGTATATAAGAAGGTTAGTGATAGTGCTGTCACTTTCCTTGTCTTATATGTGGATGACCTTTTGTTGATGGGTAATGACACAGGTATGTTGACAACTATAAACGTATGGTTGTCAAATACATTCTCCATGAAAGACTTAGGGGAGGCAACCTATATTTTTGGGATTCACATCTATAGAGATAGAGCAAAAAGAATAATTGGTTTATCCTAAAGTCTATACTTGGAAAAGGTGTTAAAGAGATTTAACATGCTTGATTCCAAGAGAGGATTGTTACCAGTGAGACATGGTATCCACCTTTCTAAAGAGATGTCTCCAAAGACACCTGAAGAAAGAGATCACATGGCCAGGATTCCATATGCTTCGGCTATTGGAAGTTTGATGTATGCAAGGTTGTATACTAGGCCGGATATTGCATATGCTATTAGTTTGACTAGCAGGTTTCAATCCAATCTAGGTTTGGAACACTGGATAGCTGTCAAGAATATCCTTAAGTACTTGAGAAGAACTAAGGATTTATTCTTGATATATGGAGGTAGTGACTTGTTATTGGATGGTTATACTGATTCTGATTTCCAATCAGATATTGATGATAGAAAGTCTACCTCTGAGTGTGTGTTCATTTGTAATAGAGGTGCAGTCAATTGGAAGAGTTCCAAACAGAGTACAACTGCAGATTTCACTATAGAGGCTGAGTATATTCTTTGCATCGGATCTTTGCAAAAAGTCATTTGGATAAAGAAGTTTGTGACAGAACTTGCAGTAGTTCCTTCCATTAAGTCAGCAGTTCCACTCTACTATGATAACAATGGAGCAATCATACAGGCTAAGGAACCCCGGTCTTATCAGAAATCTAAACACATAGAAAGGCGCTACCACATTATCAGAGAGATAGTTGGGTGAGGTGATGTAGCCATGCAAAAAATGGCATCAGCTAAAAATCCAGCTGATCCATTCACTAAGCCTATGTCACAAGCTCAGTTAGACCGACATCTTGAGAAGATGGGTCTAAGGTATTGTAATGAATGGCTCTAGTGCTAATGGGAGATTGTTAGTAGTATGCCCTAGAGCATATCATTTAGTATGTATCTTGTATATGTTTTATTAATAAAATACAATTTTACTTTTCTGTTTACATAATATATTTATGTGTAATAGAAAAGGTCCATTGATATTTTGTTAAAAATTCTATTCTTAAGTTGTTAAGAATATGAGTGACAGTATTTCTAGCACAAAGTATCATAAATTAGTTCACAATTGAGGATACTTCACAATAAGGACATGACTTATCTAGAAAGATTGTAATCATGTTTGTTCCCAAGTTATTTATATGAGATGTAAATAAGATGGGATGGTTAGTCTCATGCCATATAACAAACATGATAGGCACTTATGCATGATAAGTAGGCCGAAGCAGTGACATTTATGACAAGCACGTGGAGTTTACTCTTGTCAATGCATTATCATAAATCATATCAGTGCATATAATCTTTAAACCTGAGATAACACAGTTATCTTGTATATAGGTGGTTTGAGTTTGATTCTGCTTTCATACTTGTACTGTACATGGGTATATGGGCATACGTTGGCTCTTACTTAGTTATATATGGAGGTAGGTGTTGATCAAGATGGAATCTGTTACCCTAAGTAAATAGGGATAAAGTCCTATGTTCATTTAATTGTTCTTGATGTTTCAAGTTCTGCCGTGATGCATAAATTTAATCAGAAAGGAGTTTTTTATGAGAAAATCTTTTTAATCAAGAATTGGAATTAAAAGACAACATAATATTCATAGCAAATGGAGTTTGACATTAACCATGGCTCCAGCTGGAATTGGGATTTTATAACAGAGAGATTCTAGTGCATGGTAACATATGATTATAGGTTCATTTAAGATATTCCTTATTACTGATTGGGTGGCCTTGGCATGCTATGCTAGGTGTTAAACATGGTCTATGAGATGCCTAAAATGACTTAGAGAAATCATTTATGGTAAGAAAGAGTTCTGATGATATTAAGAGTTAATATCATATCTCATTGCCAATTAGTGATGAGCCTAGTGACTCACACACATACACAAGTAATCACCAAGTTAAATGTAATTTAATTAATCAGTTAATGAGTTTAATTGACTAATTAAATAGGCCTTACCCCTCTGTAAGGCATAACATGATCCCGTAGAATACCTAATGAACTACCGAACTTCACCTACCGATAACTCATTAAGTACCCTATAAGGGATTTTAAAATCATTTTCTTACTTTTTAGAAGTGGTGAGTATTTTCTAATAGGTATTAAAACATTTAATTAGAGTTTGAAAACTAGTTAAAATTTTTGTCCCTTTTTATTTTTCCTCAAATTTTAGAAAAATTTCGGCAGAGTGTCATCTGTATTTTGATAAAACAGTTGTTCAAATACCTGAAAAAAAAACACTTCCAATAATTTATCTCATCAATTCAACAACTTCAACATCCACCACAACAAACTTCAACATCATTTCTCAAATTTCAAAAATTCAAATCAAAAATTTCCAATTTAAATAACATCCAAAATAATACTAAGTAATTTCATTCAAATTAAAACAAAATACTTTCATTCATATTTCATTACAGTTAAAATAAATAACATTCATCCAAAATTTACATTAGAAAAATCTAACTAATATTATTACAAACTTTATACAACTGCTCATGACCAATTTTACATGTACATACATTTACATACATCAAAATAATTATTACAATCAGGGTATAAAATATACCCGATAAAACTTCAGGGAAGGCAGCTCCACAATCCTTAGCAGCTCACTCTGCTGCTCCTCTAGTCTCTATATCTGTGACAGTAATAACAGTCATCGTTGAGTACTATGACTTAGTGGTGCATAGCATACTAAAATAACCTTTATGTAGAATTTAAATCATACTTATTCAAAAATTGAACTGAACATGAGAAATAAATACAAAACATGATATATATGCATTTAATCCAAGCAATTTCATTTCGAAAGTCTCAAAGAAAATTTCATAAAAACACACAGTTATATCATGTCATTCGAAACAATAATCATCTCAATAGCTAGAGGCTTATGAGAAGTCACATCACAAGGCTAGCTAGCTCAAATATATGGATATCCATTCAATTTCTTCTTCTGCTGGCACACACCTCAACACTTCAGCCAGAGAAGGAATCAAAATTCAAAACTGATTTTCCCCACTAGTCATGCTAGTGAGGCATTCAAATATATGGTCATGACACTATGGTTTCAAAACTGTCTTAACAATTTACTAAACATTTATTGCCATTTCAAACACAAACAAGTAACCTTTCAATAATTTAAGTCAAAAAAATAATAAACATTTCAATTCATTCAAAATAATGTGCAAAAAAAAAATTTATAGAAATTCTATGTTGTGCACAAACCTTATACAAGTCGCCTCTTGGCCTTGACTAGATGCCTCGGGTTCTTTCCCGGTATTCTTTTCAACTGAAACACACAGTTTCACAGTATTTCAGTATCATAATTTATCATAAATCTAAAAATGAATTCAAATCTACTTATTCCAAGCTTAAATATGCTAAACTTGACGTTATTTAAAATTTGTATTTCGGAGTTACTATTCACAATACTATTCAAGTCAATTTGTTGACTTTCTAATGCTTAATAGGTATGGGAATTCTAATTTCACACACATACCACATTTTGGTTACCTAATTTGTTGGTTTTGGTTGTTTTCTCAAATTTTAAGTCTTTTAGGCAAAATTTCAAATTTTCAGTTTTGGTGTCTTGTTTTGAACTGTTCCATTGGTCATGTTGCTGTTAAAATGTGGCTAAGTTTTCTTCATAGAAGTTGTTCCTTATTGTCTTAACTTTATTTTCTTTTTTGAATCACTCCATTTGGAGTTTTGTAGCTCAAGATATAGCCATTTGAACATGGCTAGCCGGATTAGTCTAACCAAGATTTTCTAGGCACCAACTTGGTTCTTGCAGTTTTAGGTCACTAATTTTGGGTGGCTAAATGACTTAGTTAAGGGCATAATTTGGACTTGTGTTCTTATGAAAGTTGTAGGGCTATGTCTTAGCTTTCTACTGATAAAATTTCAAGTCATTTGGACCTACCTAGCCCAAGTTATAGCCAAATGAACTAACAGTTCATTTGGTCATTTTTGTACAGGTCAGTTTGCCTAATCCGAATTTGATTAATTTGTTCACTATGCTATGGTCACTTTCTGGGCATGATTCCTAAATGAAAAATGTGCCATTTTGTGTCTAGTTTCATTCCCAATTGACCTCACACCAATTGGGTTTGTAAATTTTCAGTTTTGATCCCTGAAAGCGACCTTGGTCATGCTGCCTGCAGAATGACCATAACCAATCAGAATTCAAACTTAATTCCAACACTTCCTACACCCACAAATGGTCATACATGACCATTTTTCAACTCAATCAAGGTTAAACACATTATTTGGCTAATTCTTATATTTTTTCCTCCCAAAACTCTAGGTGCCAAAACCCTAATTCATAAAATTTAGATCTAATGCATTCCAAACACCAATCCATAGCCTACATACATAATTCAACTTAAATAACCATTCAAATACATCAAATTCACTTATTTCAAGCCTTAATCTACTGCTGGCTGAATTTCTATTTAGTCCCTCAATAATTGTTTTCCTTTCATTTTAAGTTGAAATCTAAGCTAAAGTAACTCAAAACATGTATTTTTAACCATTAAATTTCAATTTAATGCTTACCTCAACTTGGAGTTTCCTCTTCCTCAATTCCTTCCTTTTCCTCTTTTTTTTTCTTGCTCAAGCTTCTTTTCAAGTGAAGTTAACAAGGTTTAATGATGGTAAGTAAGGTTTCTATGTTGGGATTTAAGGTATATGAAGCTTGGTTTTGGTGCTCCAATGGAGTTTTAGAGAGAGAGCTTGAGAGAGAGATCGGCCGGCTATTTTGCTAAGGGAAGAAGACATTAGTTAGTTTTTTTTTCTTTTATGTGTTTTTAATCTAAATTAATTCACAATTATCCAATGATAATTTCAAATTTTTAATTATTAAGTTTATTGCATCATGCATGATGTCATGCATGATATAATAAACTTTTTCACTTTTTCAACTTTTCTTTTTCTTTTTTTTTAATTTATTTTTCTTTATTTCTTTAATTTAATTCTTAATCCCAAATTTTTCTTTTCTTTGATTTTATTGGACAGTTAGGTCAGGAGTCAGCTCTATAGGTGAATTGACCAAAATGCCTCTCGCCAGTTCGATCCGGTTTGTAAATAATTCAATATTTCTTCCGAATCCCTGACTTAATTATTTGACCTGCTTAACAATTCTTTTCGTGATTTTCTCTTTTCCACTATGTTCGCAATAGTCCTAAGGACCGCGGCGTCACATTTTACCATTCAAAATTTGAGTTTAAATAGACCTCACAGTCCTTCCCGAGAGGGTTACCCATCGCTGTGACTCTTGGCTCATTTAACTTCTTGTGTTCTGTTTTTCTTATTTATACTTAACCATTTGACAATTACTAATTATTTATTTTCAGGGCTTAACTAGTTATCTTAGATGTGGTTCTAATCCCCTTAATTATCCGGACCGACACGGGTCACCGAAACAATGAAATATACCAGGCTATACAAATAGGGTTGTTATAGCAATTAGATTGCAAAGTCTCTAGCATAACTTGAAACCAAATATAGGTTATTTGATGTATAATATAAGTTAAATTTATATTTAAAGTGTTTAAATATGAATTTAATTATGAGAAATTAATTAATAGATATTAATTAATTAATTTATATTTGATATAAATTGATTAGAAGTGGAAAAATAATTATTTTGGGTTGAGAACTCAAAATTACAACACAATGGTAATTTGGTTATTTCACAGGGTGACATGTGGCACCATGAGATGGTGACACATGGCATCATGGTTTGTCATTTGTCTTCCTATCATTCAAGATGATCGAAGTCAAGATTAAATCTAGCTTTGACACTTGGCTTAATGTGATTAGGTCAATTAAAATTAAGATGCAATCAGGTGATAACATGTGGCAAGTGTTTTAAGTGATGACCTAATTATAAAAAGAAAGAATGAAAAAAATAAAACATATATTCTGATTTTTCTAAAGAGGTGCCACCACCCATAAAGCTTTCTTCCTCTCTTCTTCTTCTTCTCTCATCAATTCAAAGAGAATTGCCAATATTCTCTTGAATTAAAATTGCTAGAAATTGTTTCTAGTGTCCTATATACATCTACAACCTCTCTAAAGGCAAATCCCTAATTTCTAATTGGTTGGCAAGGCTTGAGAACCTATTCAAGAGGCTGTCATTGGTGATCTTGGTGTGGACAAACTAGAGAGACAACATTTGGGGTCCTAGGTGCTTCCCAAAGGTACCAATCGCATCTACAGTGCATCAAAAGGTTAGTGCACATGTTCTTGTATTAATCTAGGATTCTAATGAATTAATTTGTTAATTCAAAAATCTTAAATGGCAAATGTAGATCCTAATACATATTAAAAGTGTTTTAATATGCAATTGAACATTGAAATCAATTAGGTACATAATGAATCTTGCATGATGCATAAGACTCTAGAAGAAAACTTTTTGAATTCAATATTCTAATCTAATAATTTTCATACTTTCACTCCTTCAATTGGTATCAGAGCCACTATATTTGCCATTTAGATTGTTTAATATATGATTTAATTGTGCTATTTGATCAAAAGTTGATTGATTCATTGCTGGTTGGACCAACAATGTGGCGACAAGGTGTAGAGCACCATTGGTGCGCATGGTTTGGCTCATTCAACCATGCGCATGGAGTTTACTCTTGTCAATGCATTGTCATAAATCACATCAGTGCATATAATCTTTAGACCTGAGATAACACAGTTATCTCGTATATAGGTGGTTTGAGTTGATACTGCTTTCATACTTGTACTGTGTATGGGTATATGGGCATGTGTTGACTCTTACTAGTTATATATGGAGGTAGGTGTTGATCAAAATGGAATTTGTTACCATAAATAAATAGGGATAAAGTCCTATGTTCATTTAATTATTCTCGATGTTTCAAGTTCCTGACCAGGACAGACAGATTTAATCAGAAAAGAGTTTCTGATGAAAAAATCTTTTTAATCAAGAATTGGAATTAAAAGAGAACATAATATTCATAGCAAATGGAGTTTAACATTAACCATGGCTCCAGCTAAAATTGGAATTTTGTAACAGAGAGATTCTAGTGCATGGTAACATATGATTATAGGTTCATTTAAGGTATTCTTTATTACTGATTGGGTGGCCATGGCATGCTATGCTAGGTGTTAACCATAGTCTATGAGATGTCTAAAATGACTTAGAGAAAGCATTTATGTTAAGAAAGAGTTCTGATGATATTAAGAATTAATATCACATCTCATTGCCAATTAGTGGTGAGCATAGTGAGTCACACATATACACAAGTAATCACCAAGTTAAATGTGATTTAATTAATTAGTTAAAGAGTTTAATTGATTAATTAAATAGGTTTGGTTTGCAATTGGATTGCAAAGTCCCTAGCATGGCTTGAAACCAAATCTAGGTTATTGGATGTATAGTATAAGTTAAATTTATATTTAAAGTGTTTAAATATGAATTTAATTATGAGAAATTAATTAATAGATATTAATTAATTAATTTATATTTGATATAAATTGATTAGAAGAGGAAAAATAATTATTTTGGATTGAGAACTCAAAATTACAACACAAAGGTAATTTGGTCATTTCACAGGGCAACATGTGGCACCATGAGATGGTGACACATGGCATCAGGGTTTGTCATTTGTCTTCCTATCATGCAAGATGATCAAAGTCAATATTAAATCTAGCTTTGACACTTGGCTTAATGTAATTAGGTCAATTAAAATTAAGATGCAATCAGGTGATGACATGTGGCAAGGGTTTTAAGTGATGACCTAATTATAAAAAGGAAAGAATGAAAGAATAAAATATATATTCTGATTTTTCTAAAGAGGTGCCGCCACCCATAAAGCTCTCTTCCTCTCTTCTTTTTCTTCTCTCATCAATTTAAAGGGAATTGCTAGTGTTCTCTTGAATTAAAATTGTTAGAAATTGTTTCTAGTGTCCTATATACATCTACAACCTCTCTAAAGGCAAATCCCTAATTTCTAATTAGTTAGCAAGGGCTTGAGAAGCTGTTCAAGGGGCTGCCATTGGTGATCTTGGTGTGAACAAACTAAAGGGACAACATTTGGGGTCCTAGGTACTTCCCAAAGGTACCAATCACATCTACAGTGCATCAAAAGGTTAGTGCACATGTTCTTGTATTAATCTAGGGTTCTAATGAATTAATTTGTTAATTCAAAAATCTTAAATGGCAAATATAGAGCCTAATACATATTAAAAGTGTTTTAATATGTAATTGAACATTGAAATCAATTAGGTACATAATGAATCTTGCATGATGCATGAGACCCTAAAAGAAAATTTTTTGAATTTAATGTTCTAATCTAATAATTTTCAAGCTTCCGCTCCTTCAATTGGTATCAGAGCCACTATATTTGCCATTTAGATTGTTCAATATCTTATTTAATTGTGTGATTTGATCAAAAGTTGATTGATTCATTGCTGGTTGGACCAACAATGTGGCGGCAAGGTGTAGAGCACCATTGGTGCGCATGGTTTTTTGGCTTGAGTGTGGGCTTGGTTTCAAGGCCCATAATTAGGCCCATGACTAAATAAAATGTTTAATTAGAAGTTTTAATCACACAATTAAATTTTGATTCAATTGTTTGAATGAGATTCAAATCTGAATTTTTAAATTTGTTTGAATATGATTCAAATCTGAATTTTTAAATTTGGTTGAATGAGATTCAAATCTGAATTTTTAAATTTGTTTTGAATAAGATTCAAATTTGAATTTTTAAATTTGATTGAATGAGATTCAAATCTGAATTTTTAAATTTGTTTTGAATAAGATTCAAATCTGAATTTTTAAATTTGGTTGAATGAGATTCAAATCTGAATTTTTTAGTTGAATATGAGATATTCAATTTAATTTTAGTACGTATGTTTTATTTAATTGTTAAATGGTAATATGCATGATGGGTGATCATGGACAATAAAAGAACAATGTGATTGGATTTATTTCTTTTATTTTTTTTTGTTCTAAAATAATTAATTTTATTTTGGTGGCATTGTATTATAATTGTTGTAATATTTTTGGGTTGTAATTTCATTTATTTGAGGACTTTAAAGTCCATGTTCTTGTAAATTCACCTTGGTATGTCAAGGATTACTATGTAATTGGATTGCAAGAAGATCAAGGAGGTCAAGAGCATTGGTGGGACCAGTGGGAGGAATTCAAGATCAAGTGTTGATTATGTACTCCTTCAGCAACTCTTGTAATATGAATGAATGAAATGCACCTAGAAATGCCCTGATTCAATTCTTGGTGGCTCAGAATTGAATCCCTTAGAAAGTCCATGATCATACCATATTATTTATTTATCTATGTATGCATGAGATGTATGGGAATGTATGCAAGTATGAGATATATGCATGCTAATTGGATAATGTGCAAAGTGAGACTATAATAGTAATTAATCCGACCACTAAATCTTCTAAACAAATAATTAAATTGAAAATGGTATAATTAAAGTAATTATATCATGGGCCCTCCATTGAGGCAATTATTTTAAGAAATTTTAAATACTTGCATATGATGCAATTAATTTAAGACATTTTCTTAAGAATAATTACTAAGCATGAGATGTTGTAAATATGTAAATGGTTTGGTAGCCAATAATGGATATGCCTGAGGATATTAAAATTATTTGCATGTTTACTGGCTCAATGGGATTAACTTAACTAATGCAAGATAAGGTAATAATGGATGTGCTTGAGATTTTGAGCAATAGGGGCTAGGTAAAAGGATTGAACCTCACATGAGATGTGATGGGCAAGGAGTTGCTCACTTATAGTTTATTGTAATTCCAATAATGGATGTGCCTGAGGATGATCAATAAGACTATAAGAATTCAATCACCCACTAGAAATCCATCCAACTAGGATTTCTGTTTCCTACTTTGGAAGTGTAGGATTCACTAAGTTAGTGGGAGGACCAATTTGATTAAAAGACCATAATCATTTTGGTTACTTACATGATATATTTATTAATTAATCTAGTTATTTTCTGCAGTTATTCTTTTGATAATAATGAGCACACAACAACCACCACCATCCAATATACTTGCGAGGATACTTGAACACAATAGGTTGACGGGACCAAATTTTTCAGATTGGCTAAGAAATTTAAAACTTGTCCTGAACTTAGAACGTATTAGATATGTTCTAGACTCAAAGGTTCCTGGTCCCTTACCTCCAGAGGCCACTCAAGAGAAACATGATACTTTAGACAAGTGGAAGGAGCATGATATGAGAGCCAAGTGTTACATGCTTGCTTCTATGAGTAATGAGTTACAGAAGCAACATGAAAAATATGTAATATGCGAGTGAGATCCTTCTTCACCTGCAAGAGTTGTATGATGAGCATAGCAGGAATGCTAGGTATGAGATATCTAGACAGCTATTCCGCATGAGGATGTCTGAGAGACAAAATGTTGGGGATCATGTCCACAAGATGATTCGGCTGATTGAGCAACTAGAACATCTTGACTTTCACATGGATTTCCAACTGCAGACGAATTTGATCCTTCAGTCTCTACCTGAGTCATTTGGGAATTTTGTGACTACTTAACATGCTTGTTATTACCCAAAAGAATATGCCGGGTAATAAAGGAAAAGGGGTAGCTTTGATTGCATATTCTTCTGCTGGAAAGTCCAATAAGAAGAAGGGCAATAAGAAAAGGAAACCTCAAGTTCCAGAACCTTCCAAGAAGATAGCCAAATAGAAAGGGAAGACCAAAGCTGATGGAGGCAATGGAAAGTGTTTGCATAGCCAGAAGGATGGGCACTGGAATAGGAACTGCCCAGAGTATAGCAAGTAGTAACAACTTGCAGTAACGAGATATTAGACTCTGGGTTGGCAATGGCTCAACTGTTGAAGCTTTAGCCATAGGATCTAAATCTTTTTACAAGTGTGGACATATTTTGTGTTTGAATAATATTTTGTATGTGCCTGATGCTTTTAAGAACATCATTTCTATATCTAGTTTGACTAGAAATGGCTATGAATTTCAATTCACAGATGATGTTTGCAATATTTATTTTGGAAATAAATATGTTGGCTCAGGATATATGCATGAAGGTCTTTATTATTTAGATAATAATGATAAACACAAAATGAATGCAAGCAATCTAAAAGAATGCAATGCCATGGTGAACATCAACTCAAGTTCAAAATATATTTGGCACTTAAGATTAGGTCATGTTGCAGAAGATAGGATTGCAAAACTGGAGAAAATGGGGATTTTATCCTTATTGGGTTTTGAACCTACTCTAACTTATGTGTGACACCCCTTACCCGTGTACAGTATACCCGAGTAAGTAATGCCACACGGTGTACCGGCACACTCTAATATTCCTCAATTAATTTATATCATACTTTTGCATATAATTTATGAAATACAATTTGTTTAAGCCATTTATCAAAAGTATTATTCATTTAAGGTTCCGAAAATTTTAAAGAAAATCCAGTGAGTACCGCTAAAAATGGAGAAAACTGCTTCTGAACTGTTAAAAACACTTCCAATAAACAAATTCATTCATTCTCAACTTCAATATCATCACAAAACTCAATATCAAGATTTGAACAATTTTTCAGTTTCAGGTTTCAACAACCTTTTCATTTCTCAACATCCATTTCTCATATACAAGCAATAAATACATGCTCAAATCTTGCATTCATAGTCATAACTTTCATTATTTACATAAACATCAAAATATATTACATGAGTTCAAGTACATATGAGAAAATACAAATCGCTACAAAATATCAAAATGACAAAATGACACCTAGTGCCCTACCGATGCACTGCAGGTAGTGAGGTGACACGGACACTGAGCAGAACTGTCAGATGGACTCACCCAGTCTGTGGTCTACTGGGCTCACGGTCGGAATCTCCAGTACCTACGCGTGGCAAAAGCAACGCGCTAAGCAATAATGCTTAGTGGTGCAATAATATAATAGAAGAAATTGGCAAGAAAATAAATGTGTATGCAAAGTGTATGCTTTCTTTGTTTGATTTTGGTATATTCATTAATTCATTAACTTTGTTCACTTTTATTCATTTGGTTGCCCCAAGTAACCTACACTAGACGCATCGGATGGATAACGGTAAATCGCACCGGGTACCTAGTACCTCGGCCACACCATCGGTCACATATGCATCTCCGGTGTGCAACGGAACAACTAACAAGTCAGAATAATATCAGGCACAAGGCCAAGTCTCAATGCAAAGTCAGAATGGCTAAAAGCCATGAAATCACAGAATGGCATTTTTGCCATGTGCAGTACTGCTAACTGAACCCTATTGGCATGCCAAACTATCCAAACCAATCTTGTTAGGTATACTAGGGCATTTGAAACTCTTAAATTCGTCAATTTGTGAATTTCAATTTTTTTGGTGTTACTATTCATCATTGGTCAACAAAAATGTTGACTTTTAGAATAAAAATGTGTACATCAACTTTGGCACTCCCAACATACCACATTTGGTGTTTAAAACTTGTTGGCATTAAGTGTTTTTGCCATTCCAAAGTGTAACTCAACACAAACAGATTTTTCAGTTTTGGTGAGTCAACTTCACTGTTCCATTGGACACTGTTACTGTTGGAATTTGAGGAAATGTAAAACATGAAAGTTGTTCCTTATTTTGTCTAGTTGAATTTCCTTTTTTGAATCACTCCATTTGGAGTTTTGTAGCTCCAGATATGGCTCAAAAACCCAGGCTGTCCGGATATGCAGTCTGCAGAATTTTACCATATCTACAGTGCATGAACAGTGACTTGAGTCACTTGGTTGAATGGGTTCTGGCCATAATTTGGGGTAGGTTCCTTCATGAAAGTTGTTTGTCTATGTCTTAAATTGTTGCTGTAAAAATTTCAGACCAATTGACCAAATCTACAGTGACTTATGGCCAAATGAACAGTCTGTTCATTTGGTCAAATTCTGCAGAGGCAGTTTCAGGGTTCCGGATTGTGGCTGAGTTTTGACCCTTTTGCTTTGGTCTTTTGGGCATGGTTTCTTCAGCAAAAATGTGCCATTATAAGCCTAGTTTCATGTCCAATTGGCCAAACATCAATTGGACAAGCACAGCCCAAGTTATGGCAGTGCAAAGGGACTGAAATTTCAGTCCCTATGCTGCTGTCCATAGGGCAGTTTATACTTTCACTTTACCATCTCATTTTTCAGTTCTAATTAGGGTCAACCTACCTAAAATGGTCACTAATTGACCATTAAAAAGTTCCCTAACCATTTCCTAAGCTAAGTCACAATTTCACCTACACAACCCTAATGTCCAAACTCATTACTCATACACTTTGATTAACATACTTACTTAAGTCTCCATGCATATTAATACTTTAACCATGATTTCCAACCATTCTAAGCTTATCAAACAATCAACCTCAATCTCCCATAGGGCTGCCTAAATTCTTTAGTAGAGATACACATGGATTTGTTTCATTATTTCACAATTTTTCATTCATTACAAGCATAGATCATGGAACTAATGAGTTTTAAACTTCATATATGCACTAACCTTGTTTGGGCAGAATTTCCAAAGCCCTAAACTCCAATTTCTTCCTTCTTCTAGGCTGCCAAGAGACCATGCAAGGTACTAGAACAAACTTTAGTGAAGCTAGGTTATGATTTTAGGGTGAAACAAGGTAGGAATTTGAGCTTGCTTATTTGAACTTCAATGGAGGTTTCTAGGTGTGTTTAGGCTGGGTAGGGAATGAAGAGGGGCTGCTGCAAATTTTGGTAAATTTAGTATTCATTTAGTCTTTTATTTAGTTAGTCAAAGGGTGGTTAAATTGTGATTGGTCCAAATAACCTTAATGACATCACCATGATGCCATAATTAAGCTTTTTTCCTCATTTTCTTTCCTTTTCTCCACTACTCATTTTCAATTTGATTTCTAGTAATGTTTATTCATATTTTATGTTATATTAATTATTTACTCAACTGGACAAGTCGGCCAAAAATCACCTCGGAAGGCGAAATGACCAAAATGCCCTCCGTTTGGCTTAACGGGTCAAAATCGTCTGTACCGATTGAAAAATTTTTCTAGGTATTTTCTTGGCATTCTAATGCCATGAGAACCTCAATTACCCTTCTCTGGAGTCCCAAAAATTATTTTATAATTTTTCCCCCGGGTCTAGGGCTCCTCGTTGCGAGAACCGCAACTTCCCTCCGGTGACCCATCGCTTGGGCACCTACTGCTTGACTTCGATTGTATTTTATTTCTAAAATTTTTACTAAATTTTTCTTATTAATATTTGAGTTAATTAGGGTTCTGACTTTAGTTTAAATATTTTTCGGACGTTCTAGTCCTGACCGACACCTGACCGATAAAGTAGGATGTACGGAGTGGTTATTGGGAGGGTGTTACAACTCTTCCCCTCTAATTTAAATTTTGTCCTCGAAATTTACCTGATGCAAACAGTTGAGGGAACTGTTGCCTCATCGACTCTTCACTTTCCCAAGTTGCCTCCTCGGTGTTGTGGTGCCTCCAAAGCACTTTCACCAATGGAATTTGCTTGTTCCTCAATTCTTTTACTTCCCGAGCCAGGATCCGTAGAGGTTCCTCTTCATATGTCAAATTCGGCTGTATTTCAATTTCTTCTCTGGAGATGACATGCGAAGGATCTGGCGATATCTTACGAGCATAGACACGTGGAACACATTGTGGATCTTGTCCACTCACGGTGGTAAAGCTAGCCTATAGGCCACTTTGGACCCACACGTTCAATGACTTCATATGGGCCAATGAACCTAGGGCTTAACTTACCTTTCCTTCCAAACCTCAATACCTTCTTCCATGATGACACCTTGAGGAACACTTTGTCGCCAACCACATATGCTATTTCTTTTCTCTTCAGGTCGGCATAAGATTTACATGCATGCGAGGCAACCTTCAAGTTGGCTTTGATTATTTTCACTTTTCCTCGGCTGTTTCACAGTGCAGCCCTACCGATTTGTCTTCTCCCAATTCAGTCCAAAGACTGCTGAGTTCTACATTTTCTCCCATACGATTGCTTCATACGGGGCCATTTGAATACTAGCTTGGTAGCTATTGTTGTATGCAAATTACGCGATGGGAGGTATCTATCGACTTCCCTCAAACTCAATGACACAACTCCTCAGCATATCCTCAAGGACCTGACAAGTATTTCACGTTATTGTTATCATTTCAATTCAATATTTGTATCAATTTCATGGGTTTCAATTGTTTACCTGGATTACTCTTTCTGATTGCCCATCCGTCTGAGGATGGAAAGCTGTGCTGAAATGGAGTTGTGTACCCAAGGATTCATGCAATTTCTTCCAAACTCTAGATGTAAACCTTGGGTCTCGATCAGATATGATGGAAAGTGGAATTCCATGCAGTCTAACTATCTCACTGATATACAATTCTGCTAACTTCTCCAGTGAGTAGTCAGTCCTAATCGCGAGAAAGTGTCTTGACTTTGTCAATCTATCAACTATCACCCATCTTTGCATCATGCTTCTTAGGGTGAGAGGTAGGCCACTTACAAAATCCATGGTGACCCGATCCCATTTCCATTCAGGTATGCGTATAGGCTGTAGCAAACCCGATGGAACTTGATGTTCTGCCTTGACTTGCTGACATGTCAAGCATCTAGTCACATAGTCAGCTATGTCTTTCTTCATACCAGGCCACCAATACTGAAGCTTCAGGTCATGATACATCTTTGTACTTCCTGGGTGCATAGCATATACACTGGTGTGTGCCTCTTTCAAAATACTGGCCTTCAATTCCCCATTATCTGGTACACACAGTCTTCCTTTGAAATACAGACACCCATCTGCCTTCGCCTCATAGTCAGTTGCTTTTCCCTCTGAGATCTTGCTCATAATAGCCATTAACTTCTTATCTGCCTTTTGCCCATCTAATATCTGCTGTAGCAGGTTTGGCCTCACTTGCAACTCAGCCAAAATAGCTCCATCTCGAACCAAGGATAGACGGGCATTCAATGATCTCAAAGGCGTGATGGACTTTCTGCTCAAAGCATCAAGAACTACATTTGCCTTCCCGGGATGGTAGTCAATTACAGTCATAATCCTTCAGAACTCAATCCATCGCCTCTGTCTAAGGTTGAGCTCATTCAGGTTGGCAAATATTTGAGCTTTTGTGGTCGGTGTAAATATAGCACTTTTCACCATACAAGTAATGCCTCCATATCTTGATCACGAAGATAATTGCTGCAAGCTCTAGATCATGGGTAGGGTAGTTACATTCATGTGGCCTTAATCGCACTGGAAGCATAGGCGACCACCTTCCCCTCTTGCATCAATACACACCTAGCCCATTATGTGAGGCATCACTATAGACCACAAAGTCCTTTCCGGACACCGGCTTGTTAACACCGGTGCCTCTGTCAACATAGCCTTCAATTTCTCAAACCAGTCCGACACTTGTCATTCGGTCAAATCGACATTCTTGTGTAACAACTTGGTCATTGGAGCGGCTATTAGGGAAAATCCCTTCACAAATCTTACGTAATACCGGCTAGCCCCAAGAAGCTTCGACCTCGGTTGTATTTACGGGAGGCTTCCATTCCATCATCGCTTCTATTTTCTTGGGATCCACCTAATCCCATCGGTGACACTATGTGTCCAAGGAATGCAATCTCATTCACCAAAAGTCACACTTGGACAACTTAGCATCTGACTTCTTTTCATGAGTTTGCAGAACAATCCTCAAATGTTCATCATGTTCTTCCCTGGTCTTGGAGTACACCAGAATGTCATCAATAAAAACCACTACGAACCGATCTAGGTATGGATGAAAGATACGGTTCATAAGGTCCATGAACGCCGCTGGTGCATTTGTTAGGCCAAAGGGCATCACCAGAAATTCATAATGCCCATACCGGGTCCTGAATGCAGTCTTGGGCACATCTACATCTTTCACCCTCAGCTGATGATACCCTGATCTGAGATCAATCTTAGAAAATACTCCTGCTCCCTTCAACTGATCAAACAGATCATCAATTCTAGGCAACGGATATTTATTCTTCACAGTCACTTTATTCAACTGCCGGTAATCAATACAAAGCCTCAAAGTCCCATCTTTCTTTTTCACAAACAGCACTGGAGCTCCCCATGGTGACACACTGGGGCGTATGAACCCCTTATCAAGCAACTCTTGTAACTGAGTTTTCAACTCCCTCAATTCGATGGGTGCCATCCTATAAGGAGCAATGGAAATGGGTCTTTGTGCACAGCGGTGTCTCAATAGCAAATTCGACTTCCCTTTCTGGTGGCAAACCAGGCAACTCTTCAGGAAATACTTCTGGGAAGTCTCTCACTGTGGGTATGTCACCCAAGTTTGGCTTAGCCTGCCTAGTATCCACCACATGTGCTAGGTAGGCTTCACAGCCTTTTCTCATCATTCTTCTTGCAACTGTGGCTGAGATGACATTGGACAAGAAATCTGTCCTTTCCCCCACAACTGTGATCTCATTACCTTCAAGGGTTTTCAAAGAAATTCTCTTCAATTTGCAATCAACTATTGCCTGATGACGTAACAACCAGTCCATTCCCAAAATCACGTCAAACTCGTGGAAAGGCAACTCAATCAGGTCTGCCGAGAATTCATACCCTTGAATCCTTAACGGGCAACCCTTGTATACCTTGTTCACCACTACACAGTGGCCCAATGGATTAGTGACCAGAATGTCTTGGTCACTCTCCCCTACTAGTATCCCCCTTTCTACGGGTAGGTTGATGCAGATGTATGAATGAGTGGATCCTGGATCCACCAATGCATGCACAGGAGTATTGTAGAGGGAGAACGTACCCCTGATGACGTCCGGGGCATCTTGCTCCTTCTGAGCTCTCAAGGCATAATTTCTGGCAGGTGGTCTGTTATCTGGCCTCTCTGCTGGCTCAGATGTAGGCCTCTGAGATGGTCCCACAGCTTCGGATTTACCCGACCTTCTACCCCTTGGTGGTGCAGAGGCAGTGCATGCGCTTGTGTTGGAGCAGCTGTAGTAGTTCTGCGTGGGCAGTTCCTCAGTTGATGTTCTGTCGACCCACATCTCAAGCAAGCACCAGTTACTCTCCAACATTCCCCCTTATGCCATTTCTGACAGTGTGGACATGCAGGAAATGCTGGGGCTGGTCCCCTGAACCCCATCCCTGGAGAGCTGCCCACTGATGGTGTGGACTGACCTCTCCTAGGGGTAAAGCGTAACTGGGCCCCTGGGGTGACCACGACCACTGTGGCTGACCCGAACTCTGTGCAGGAGGACCCTTGAACTTCTTCCCTGATGCAGAGGCTGAACTAGACTGACCCGGTCCCCTCTTCTGCTGTCTCTCTCTTCTAGTCCACTCACTAATTCTCACTTTTTCAACCTTTATGGCAGCTTCCACTAACTTGGTAAATTCTGTGATTCCCAAGGCAGTGAGCTGGATCTTGATGTTGTCATTTAGTCCCTCTTCAAATCTCTTACATCTTTCAGTTTCATTAGGGACTATCTCCCTTCCATAACGGCTTAATCGAACAAACTCCTTCTCATACTCGGCCACTGACAACTGCCTTTGCCTCAGATTAATGAATTCCCTTCTTCTCTCTTCTAGGTATACAGTACCCACATATTTCTTCTTGAACTCAGAGAGGAAGAAGTCCCCAGTTACAGCTTCTGGCTGCACTTCACTGGACACAGTGTCCCACCATCCATAGGCATCATCTTGCAGCAAAGAGATGGCAGCTTCCAGGTTTTGCTCTGGAGTACAGTGGAGCTGTTTTAGGACTCTGCCTGTTCTGTTCAACCAATTCTCGGTACCGCATGAGTCATCTTCTCTCTTGCCATAGAAATCCACTTGCCCCAAATTTTCTTAGTCTCTCCAAGTGTGTTTTTCTGTGTGGAGGTGGTGGTGGTGGTGGTCTTCTTTGGCATTACCCGACCATCTGTCTAAAGAAGTCGGCCATTTGTTGGAACATGGCTGTGGAGGTGGCGAGCTCTGCTTGGTGGCGGGCAGATTCTCTCATGCCCCAGTCTCACCGCTGCAGTGGAGCATGACTCTCCACTTCCTCCTCAACGGCTCTGAGAGGAAGGATCCATATCCTATTCAAAATAAGAAAGATAAAGCAGATCTGCGTTAGTGTCACCTCGACTCTTACAAATGCAATGCATGGTATGGACTCAATCTAGGCCCGAAGCGCCTAAACCGTGCTCGATACCACTAAATGTGACACCCCTTACCGTATACGGTATACGAGTAAGTAATGCCACACGGTGTCTGGCACACTCTAATATTCCTCAATTAATTTATATCATACTTTTGCATATAATTTATGAAATATAATTTGTTTAAGCCATTTATCAAAAGTATTATTCGTTTAAGGTTTCGAAAATTTTAAAGAAAATCCGGCGGAGTACAGGCTAAAAATGGAGAAAACCGTTCTTAGGAACCTGTTAAAAACACTTCCAATAAACAAATTCATTCATTCTCAACTTCAATATCATAACAAATCTCAATATCAAGATTTGAACAATTTTTCGATTTGAGTTTCAACAACCTTTTCATTTCTCAACATCCATTTCTCATATACAAGCAATAAATACATGCTCAAATCTTGCATTCATAGTCATAACTTTCATTATTTACAAAAACATCAAAATATATTACATGAGTTCAAGTACATATGAGAAAATACAAATCTACATAATATCAAAATGACAAAATGACACCTAGTGCCCTACCGATGCACTGCAGGTAGTGAGGTGACACGGACACTGAGCAGAACTGTCAGATGGACTCACCCAGTCTGTGGTCTACTGGGCTCACGGTCGGAATCTCCAGTACCTACGCGTGGCAAAAGCAACGCGCTAAGCAATAATGCTTAGTGGTGCAATAATATAATAGAAGAAATTGGCAAGAAAATAAATGTGTATGCAAAGTGTATGCTTTCTTTGTTTGATTTTGGTATATTCATTAATTCATTAACTTTGTTCACTTTTATTCATTTGGTTGCCCCAAGTAACCTACACTAGGCATTGGATGGATAACGGGTAACCGCCTTTGGGTACCTAGTACCTCGGGCCGTCACACCATCGGTCACATATGCATCTCCGGTGTGCAGAGCAGCTAACAAGTGTAAATAATATCGAGCACAAGGCCAAGTCTCAATGCAAAGTCCGAATGGCTAAAAGCCATGAAATCACAGAATGGCATTTTTGCCATGTGCAGTACTGCTAACTGAACCCTATTGGCATGCCAAACTATCCAAACCAATCTTGTTAGGTATACTAGGGCATTTGAAACTCTTAAATTCGTCAATTTGTGAATTTTAACCTTTTTGGTGTTACTATTCATCATTGGTCAACAAAAATGTTGACTTTTAGAATAAAAATGTGTACATCAACTTTGGCACTCCCAACATACCACATTTGGTGTTTAAAACTTGTTGGCATTAAGTGTTTTTGCCATTCCAAAGTGTAACTCAACACAAACAGATTTTTCAGTTTTGGTGAGTCAACTTCACTGTTCCATTGGACACTGTTACTGTTGGAATTTGAGGAAATGTAAAACATGAAAGTTGTTCCTTATTTTGTCTAGTTGAATTTCCTTTTTTGAATCACTCCATTTGGAGTTTTGTAGCTCCAGATATGGCTCAAAAACCCAGGCTGTCCGGATATGCAGTCTGCAGAATTTTACCATATCTACAGTGCATGAACAGTGACTTGAGTCACTTGGTTGAATGGGTTCTGGCCATAATTTGGGGTAGGTTCCTTCATGAAAGTTGTTTGTCTATGTCTTAACTTGTTGCTGTAAAAATTTCAGACCAATTGACCAAATCTACAGTGACTTATGGCCAAATGAACAGTTCATTTGGTCAAATTCTGCAGAGGCAGTTTCAGGGTTCCGGATTGTGGCTGAGTTTTGACCCTTTTGCTTTGGTCTTTTGGGCATGGTTTCTTCAGCAAAAATGTGCCATTATAAGCCTAGTTTCATGTCCAATTGGCCAAACATCAATTGGACAAGCACAGCCCAAGTTATGGCAGTGCAAAGGGACTGAAATTTCAGTCCCTATGCTGCTGTCCATAGGGCAGTTTATACTTTTACTTTACCATCTCATTTTTCAGTTCTAATTAGGGTCAACCTACCTAAAATGGTCACTAATTGACCATTAAAAAGTTCCCTAACCATTTCCTAAGCTAAGTCACAATTTCACCTACACAACCCTAATGTCCAAACTCATTACTCATACACTTTGATTAACATACTTACTTAAGTCTCCATGCATATTAATACTTTAACCATGATTTCCAACCATTCTAAGCTTATCAAACAATCAACCTCAATCTCCCATAGGGCTGCCTAAATTCTTTAGTAGAGATACACATGGATTTGTTTCATTATTTCACAATTTTTCATTCATTACAAGCATAGATCATGGAACTAATGAGTTTTAAACTTCATATATGCACTAACCTTGTTTGGGCAGAATTTCCAAAGCCCTAAACTCCAATTTCTTCCTTCTTCTAGGCTGCCAAGAGACCATGCAAGGTACTAGAACAAACTTTAGTGAAGCTAGGTTATGATTTTAGGGTGAAACAAGGTAGGAATTTGAGCTTGCTTATTTGAACTTCAATGGAGGTTTCTAGGTGTGTTTAATGGGTAGGGAATGAAGAGGGCTGCTACAAATTTTGGTAAATTTAGTATTCATTTAGTCTTTTATTTAGTTAGTCAAAGGGTGGTTAAATTGTGATTGGTCCAAATAACCTTAATGACATCACCATGATGCCATAATTAAGCTTTTTTCCTCATTTTCTTTCCTTTTCTCCACTACTCATTTTCAATTTGATTTCTAGTAATGTTTATTCATATTTTATGTTATATTAATTATTTACTCAACTGGACAAGTCGGCCAAAAATCACCTCGGAAGGCGAAATGACCAAAATGCCCTCCGTTTGGCTTAACGGGTCAAAATCGTCTGTACCGATTGAAAAATTTTTCTAGGTATTTTCTTGGCATTCTAATGCCATGGGAACCTCAATTACCCTTCTCTGGAGTCCCAAAAATTATTTTATAATTTTTCCCCCGGGTCTAGGGCTCCTCGTTGCGAGAACCGCAACTTCCCTCCGGTGACCCATCGCTTGGGCACCGGCTCGTTTGACTCAGTTGTATTTTATTTCTAAAATTTTTACTAAATTTTTCTTATTAATATTTGAGTTAATTAGGGTTCCTGACTTTAGTTTAAATATTTTTCCGGACGTTCTAGCTGTCCGGACCGACACCGGTCACCGGAACAGTAGGATGTACGGAGTGGTTATCGGGAGGGTGTTACATTATGAATCCTGCCTCTAAGGCAAAATGACTAGATCACCCTTTGTTGGACAAGGACTAAGAGCTGAAAATATTTTGTAGCTAATACATAGTGATGTATGTGGCCAATTTAGAGAAATAGCTAGAGGCGGTTTTCATTATTTTATTACCCTTACTGATGATAAATCAAGGTTTGGGTATTTGTATTTGATAAAATACAAACATGAATCCTTTGAAAAGTTCAAAGAATTTAAATCTAAAGTAGAAAATCAAACAGGAAAAAGCTCTTCGATCAGACCGTGGAGGTGAATACTTGAGTACTGAATTTGATGAATACTTGAAAGAGCATGGCATTGTTTCCCTACTGACTCCTCCAGGAATACCACAGTTGAATGGTGTATCTGAAAGGAGAAATCGTACCTTATTAGATATGGTACGTGTGACACCCCTTACTCATCTACAATGTAGCCGAGCAAATTATGCCACACAGTGTGCGGAGCACCTTAACTTATTTCATAACAATTTACCCTCCATAATTTTATTTATTTATTATTCACCAAGTGCAAAATTTACTAATTATATCATTTATTCATAAATTTAATTAATAAGAATTTTTCATAAATTTTTATAGAAAATCCGGCAGAGTGCCGGCTGTAAATTGGAAAACAGTTCTTTTGAACCTGTTAAAAAGACACTTCCAATATGGTTTTCATATCCAAAACTCTAGTATACATCCATATCAACTCAATCTCCAAATCTCAACACAATTTTCAAAATTTTTTTTTTCACATCACAATTTGAATTAATTTCATGGATAACTCCTCAACATTTTACTTTTCAACAAAATATACTGATAATTACAATAACATAAAATTTCATATATTTACATTATCATATGATTTCATAAGTTTGTAATTACAATCAAAACTAATACAAAATGCAAAGTATAAAATACAACCCAAAATCCTAATATCCTACTAAGTGCACTACAGATATGAGGTGACTCTAAACTCTGTGCAGATTTGACAAATCACCCAGTCTGAGGTCTACTGGACTCCCCAGCTATGTCTCCAGTACCTGCGCGTGGCAAAAATGACTCACTAAGCAATTCTGCTTATTGGTGCCAATATAAAATAAAATAACTAAAATAAAATGGATATGCATAATGTATACTGACGTTTTATGTAAACTAAATTCCTGACAATTATTGTAGTATTATTTGATTGAAATTTGGTAAGATTTATTTTGATTGCCCGAGTAACCTATACTAGTCGAGTGGACTGGATAAACGGGTAAACTGGCACTGGGTACCAAGTACCTTGGGCCATCACACCATCAGTCACATTGTGTCTCCCGGTGTGCAACAAAACAGCTAATAAGCCATAATAAACATTGGGAATAAGGCCAAGTATCACACTGATATCAAAATGGCTAAAAGCCATAAAATCACAGAATGGCATAATGTCATGTGCAGTACTGCTAACTGAACCCTATTGGCATGCCAACCTATCCAAACCAATCATTCTAGGCATGCTAGGGCATTTTACATAGTTAATGATTTAATTATTTATTTTTGTAATGTAGAGGTCACTATTTACTTGGCTAATTTTACTTAAAGGTTGACTTTTTTATTTATAATAGATTTGTTGAATATAAGTTCACTAGGATACCACATCTTGGTTTCAAAAGTGTTGGCATTAATTTCCAAACAATACTTAAAACCAATAGATAATAATTCAGAAATTTTAGTTTTGAGTATTATAATTCACTGTTCCATTAGGCCATTCTACAGTGAGAATTTGGCCAAATGTTCTTCATAAAAATTGTTCCTTATTGTGTCTAGTTACATTTCTTTTTTTGAATCACTCCATTTGGAGTTTTGTAGCTCAAGTTATGGCCTAAACACCATAACTGGCCAGATTGCAATTTTTCCAAAATTTCTGGGTAGAATTAATTCTACAGTTTTTGTACACTGATTGCAGGTCAGTTTTTGGATATGATATGGTCAAAATTTGGGTTTGTTTTCTTCATGAAAGTTGTAGGGCTATGTCTCAGCTTTCTACTGGTAAAATTTCTGATCAATTGAACTTTTTTATACTGAGTTATGACTATTTGAAAAAACACTGTTCATTTAGTCATTTTCCAAGGACAGCATGTTGGTCACCCAGATTAGGGTAGTTTTTAGGTCAACGTGGTTTGGTCTTCTGGGTAAGGTTTCTTCACCAAAGTTATGGATATCTATCCCAACTTTCCTCGAACTCAATGACACAACTCCTCAGCATATCCTTAAGGACCTATCACATAATTCTTGTTGTTATTATCATTTCAATTTATTAGTTGTAAGAATTCAATTAGTTTTTAGGTTTACCTGAATTACTCGTTCTTACTGTCCATCCGTATGAGGATGAAATGCTGTGCTAAAGTGGAGTTGTGTGCCCAAGGCTTCTTACAACTTCTTCCAAAATCTTGATGTAAACCTTAGGTCTCGATCAGATATGATGGGAAGTGGGATTCCATGCAGTCTAACTATCTCACTGATATACAATTTTGCTAACTCTCTAGTGAGTAGTCAGTCCTAACTGGCAAAAAATGTGCTGACTTTGTCAATCTATCCACTATCACCCACACTACATCATGCTTCTTTTGGGTGAAAGGTAGACCACTGACAAAATCCATAGTGACCCGGTCCCATTTCCATTCAGGTATGCTTATAGGCTGTAGCAATCCTGATTGAACTTGATGTTCTGCTTTAACTTGCTGACATGTCAAGCACCTAGTAACATAGTCAGCTATATCCTTTTTCATACCAAGCTACCAATAATGAGGCTTCAGATCATTATACATTTTTGTGCTTCTCGGGTAAATAGCATAAACACTGGTGTGTGCTTCTTTCAGAATACTAGTCTTCAATTCCCCATTATCTGGTACACACACTCTTTCTTTGTAGTACAAACACCCATCTGCTTTCACCTCATAATTAGTTTCCTTCTCCTCTGAGATTTTACCCACAATAGCCATTAATTTTTCATCTGCTTTCTGCCTATCTTGTATTTGCTGTAGCAGGTTTGGCCTCGTGTAACACCCTCCCGGTAGCAACTCCGTACATTCTACTGTTCCGGTGACCCGTGTCGGTCCGGACAGCTAGAGCGTCTGGAAAAATATTTAACCTAAAGTGAGGGACCATAATTAACTCAAATGTTAATAAGAAAAATTTAGTAAAAATTTTAGAAATAAAATACAGCTAAGTCAAATGAGCCGGTGCCCAAGCGATGGGTAACCGGAGGGAAGTTGCGGTTCTCGCAACTAGGAACCCTAGACCCGGGTAAAAATTCATAAAATAATTTTTGGGACTCCAGAGAAGGGTCATTGAGGTTCCTATGGCATTAGAATGCCAAGAAAATATTTAGAAAAATTTTTCAATCGGTACAGACATTTTTGACCCATTAAGCCAAACGGAGGGCATTTTAGTCATTTCGCCTTCAGAGGTGATTTTTGGCTGACTTGTCCAGTTAAGTAAATAATTAATATGACATAAAATATGAAGAAATATTACCAAAAATTAAATTGAAATTGAGTAGTGATGAAAAGAAAAGAAAATGAGGAAAAAGGCTCATTTATGACATATGATGATGTCATTTAAAAAGCCACCACCAATCACATGTAAACAACCCTTTAATTAATCAATAAAAGAGACAAAGAAAGACCAAAAAATTCTGCTCTTCTTCTTCTTCATCCTCAAAAACGTGACCTCTCCCCATCTCCTTCCATTGATTTTCAATCCAAAGCTCCATTTCCCTCTCCATTTTACCCTAAAACCCTAAAGACCTTTCACAAAAATTTGTCCTTGCACCTTGCAAAACCTTTTGGCAGCCAAGAAGAAGAAAGAAAGTGAAGTTTGGGGCTTGGAAAAATCTGCCTACAAGAGGTTAGTGCACCTATCTACTTAAAACTCTTTAATTTCATGATTAGGGACTTGAATTTAGTAAGGAATTGTAACTAAAATGAATAAAAACTATGTGTATGTATGCCATAAATTTCGGCTGCCCTAAGGAAGGAACATAGGTGGAGTGTTTTTTATGGTTTTAATGGACTTAGAATGAATTAAAGATTATGCTTAAGGTGTATATACACATATATAATGAATGAAAGTGTTTAACTAGGTGTATGGGTGAATTGAAATGGAAATTAGGGTTTTGAGAAGTGAAAATTTGACTTGGCTTAGGAAATTGTTAGAGAACATTTTAATGGTCAATTAGTGACCATTTTAGGTAAGTTGACCACAATTTGGACAGAAATATAGCATGGCAAAGTGAATGTGTAGGCTGCCTAAGGACAGCAGCAGAGTGACTGAAATTTCAGTCCACTTGGACTGCCATATCTTGGGCTGTGTTGGTCCAATTGGTGTTTCGCCAATTGGACATGAAACTAAGCTTATAATGGCACATTTTTGCTGAAGAAACCATGCCCAAAAGACCAAAGCAAGAGGACCAAAAGTTGGCCCCAATCCGGATACCCTACAACAGCACCTGTAGAAATGACCAAATGAACAGTAACTGTTCATTTGGCCATAACTCACTGTAGATATGGTCAATTGACCTGAAATTTTTACAGCAATAAGTTAAGACATAGACAAACAACTTTCATGAAGGAACCTACCCCAAATTATGGCCAGAACCTATTCAAATATGCAATCACAATCACTATTCATGTTACTGTAGATATGGTAATTTCTGCAGAATGGAAATCCGGCCAGCTGTGGTTTTTGGACCATATCTAGAGCTACAAAACTCCAAATGGAGTGATTCAAAAAAAGAAATTCAACTAGACAAAATAAGGAACAACTTTCATGTTTGCCATTTCCTCAAATTCCCACTGCAACAGTGCCAATGGAACAGTAAAATTGGGCTACAAAAACTGAAAATTCTGCTTCCCTTGGTTTAAACTTGGAAATGGATTTGGTGACTTATTCCAACAAGTTTTAAATGCAAAATGTGGTACATTGAGAGTGTTAAAACCAATGCACCTATTTTCTATGCAAAAGTCAACTTTTTGTTGACCAATGAAGTGAATAGTGACATCAAAAGTTGAAATTTACAAATTGAAGAATTTTAAAGTATCAAATGCCCTAGTATACCTAACAAGATTGGTTTGGATAGTTTGGCATGCCAATAGGGTATTGTTTTAGCAGTACTGCGAAAGGCTTTATGCCTGTATTCATGGCTTTATGCCCGTATTCATGGCTTTTATGCCCGTATTCATGGATTTTATGCCGATTATGTGATATCATGGCTTTTTAGCCATACTGACTGCATACGTGGTTGACGTTCTGCGTCCCATGGTATGACGGCCCGAGGCACCGCGGTGTCCAGTGCCAACGACCCGTTATCCAGTCTAGTCGTCCAGTATAGGTTACTTGGGCATGGAAAAGTATAACTGTGATTGAACTGATTATTAAAGAAAATACGAAAATTAAGTATCAGGAATGATTACAAAAATACAAAAAAGTTCAAGATCATGAAGAAAATAATTAACGAAATGCATGAAGAAGTTAATATCATAAAACATGATTAGCCCTCGACTAAACCATAAGTTAGTAATTATTCATTTCTTATGAACATAATAGCAAGGAAATTATTATTTTTATTTGCATATTATATTTTCTTGTATTATTGGCACCACTAAGCTTTATGCTTAGCGCGTCGCTTTTGCAACGCGTAGGTACTGAAGATTTGGACAGAGGGCCCAGTAGACCATAGATTCGGTAAGGCAGTTCACAGTTCTGTATAGTATCTGTGTCACCTCACCATCCACAGTGCATTGGTAGGACACTAGGTCCCATTTTGTATTTTGAGATTTTTGTAAATTTTGTAATTAAACTCTTATTTTATCATGTGTATTTGAAACAAATGTAATATAATTTTGTATTAATGTAAGTACTTGTAATTTGTGATTATAAATCACATGTGAGAATTTATTTATGATTTGAGTCTAATGATGATGTGAAATGAATGAATGACAAATAGAGGAATTGTTAAGAAAATTGTGTTTGTGAAAGGAAAAGTGAATACATAACTGTGACTTGTACATGATCATCACATGAGATGAATGATTGAGAAATGAATGGTGAAAAATGTTGAGATTTTGATATTGAAGTTTGAGAGTGATGAGATGATTGAATATGATCATAGGAAGTGTTTTTCACAGGTTCCGAAGAACTGTTTTCTCTATTTTTAGCCGGTACTATGCCGGATTTTCTATAAAATTCTCGGAACCTCGAATAAATTATAATTTCGATAAATGGCTTAAATAAATTATATTTCACAAGTTATATTCAAAAGGAAGAATAAAAATGAATTAAGATAAAATAGAGTGCTCGGCACACTGAGTGGCATAACTTACTCGGCTACACTGTAGTCGGGTAAGGGGTGTCACACCTCGCTTGTAACTCAGCCAAAATAGCTCCATCTTGAGCTAAAGACAAACGGGCATTTAGTGATCTTAAAGCTGTGATGGACTTCCTGCTCAAGGCATCAGCAACCACATTTGCCTTCCCAGGATGGTTGTCTATCACACATTCATAGTCCTTTAGGAATTCTATCCATCGCCTCTGTCTAAGATTGAGCTCCTTCTAGGTCGGCAAGTATTTTAGACTTTTGTGGTCTGTATAGATGTAACACTTTTCACCATAGAAATAATGCCTTCATATCTTCAGTGTGAAGATAATTGCTGCTAGCTCTAGATCATGAGTAGGGTAGTTCTATTCATGTGGCCTTAACTGCCTGGAAGCATAGGCTACCACTTTTCCCTCTTGCATCAGTACACACCCTAACCCATTATGCGAGGCATCACTGTAGACCACAAAGTCCTTTCCCATCACTGGCTGTGTTAACACTGGTGCCTCTATCAACATAGCCTTCAGCCTCTCAAAACTGGCTTGGCAGTTGTCGTTCCAGCCAAATTTCACATTCTTGTGTAACAACTTGGTCATTAGATCAGCTATAAGAGAGAACCCCTTCACAAATCTTCTGTAATACCCAGCTAGCCCCAAGAAACTTCTGAACTCAGTTGTATTTTTAGGAGGCTTCCATTCCATCACTGCTTCTATCTTCTTGGGATCCACTCTAATCCCCTCAGCTGATACTATGTGTCCAAGAAAGGAAATCTCGCTCATCTAGAAGTCACACTTGGACAGCTTAGCATACAGTTTCTTTTCTCGCAAGGTTTGCAGAACAATCCTCAAATGTTTATCGTGTTCTTCCCTGGTCTTGGAATACACTAGAATATCATCAATAAAGACCACTACAAATCGATCTAAATATGGATGGAAGATACAGTTCATAAGGTCCATGAATGCTGCTGGTGCATTTATTAACCCAAACGGCATCACTAAGAATTCATAATGCCCATACCGGGTTCTGAATGCAATTTTTGATACATCTGCATCCTTGACCCTCAGTTGATGATATCCTGATCAGAGATCAATTTTTGCAAATACACCGGCTCCCTTCAACTGATTAAACAGATCGTCAATTCTGGGCAATGGATATTTATTCTTCACAGTTACTTTGTTTAACTATCGGTAATTAATGCACAATCTTAAGGTTCCATCCTTCTTCTTTACAAATAGCACCGAAGCTCCCCATGGTGACACACTGGGGCGTATGAACCCCTTATCTAGTAACTTCTGCAATTGAATTTTTAACTCCTTCAATTCAGTGGGTGCCATCTTATAAGGAGCAATAGAAATTGGTGCTATACCCGGCATTACCTCAATAGCAAATTCGACTTCCCTTTCTAGTGGTAAACCAGGCAATTCTTCAGGAAACACATCTGGGAAGTCTCTTGCTGTGAATATATCACACAGGTTTGGCTTAGCCTGCCTAGTATCAACCACGCATGCTAGGTAAGCTTCATAGCCTTTTCTCATCAATCTTCTTGCAACTGTGGCTGAAATAACATTGGACAGGAAATCTATCCTTTCACCCACAACTATAATCTCATTACCCTTAGGAGTTTTTAAAGAAATCCTTTTCAGTTTGCAATCAACTATTGCCTGATGACGTGACAACCAGTCCATTCTCAAAATCACGTCAAACTCGTGGAAGGGAAATTCAATTAGGTCTGACGAGAATTCATACTCCTGAATCCTCAACGGGCAACCTTTATACACCTTATTCACTACCACACTGTGGCCTAGTGGATTTGTGACCAGAATGTCTTGATCACTCTCCTCTACTGAAACTCCCCTCTCTACAGGTAGCTTGATGCAGATATATGAATGGGTAGATCCTGGATCCACCAATGCATGCACAAGTAAAGTGTAGACGAAGAACGTACCCCTGATAACATCTGGGGCATCTTGCTCCTCCTGGGCTCTCATGGCATAGGCTCTGGCAGGTACTCTGGCCTCTGGCCTCTCAGTTGACTCAGATGCAGGCCCCAGTGATGGACCAGCCGCCTCAGATTTACCAGACTTCCTACCCCTTTGAGGTGCATGGCAGGCCTATCTGTTTGTGTTGGGGCAACTATAACAGTCTTCTTCGGGTAATTTTTGATCTGATGTTCTGTAGACCCACACTATAAACATGCACCAATCACTCGGCAACACTTCCCTTTATGCCATTTCTACCAATATGGATAGGCAGAAGATATTGGGGCTGGCCCCTAAACACCATCCCTGAAGAGCTGCCCACTGATGGTGTGGACTAACCTCTCCTAGGTGTGAACTGTGTTCTGGGCCCCTGGGACTGACCCTGACCTTGTGGTTGTCCCGAACTCTGAGCAGGAGGACCCTTAAACTTCTTACTGGCAGCAGAGAATGAACTGAACTGACCTGGACCCCTCTTCTGCTGTCTTTCCCTTCTGTTTTGCTCATTTATTCTGACTCTTTTTACTTTCAATGCAGCATCAACTAATTTGGCAAATTCCGTAATCTCCAATGCTGTTATCATGACCATGATATTATCATTTAGCCCTTTTTCAAATCTTCTGCACCTCTCAGCCTCTGTAGGGACTATCTCTCTCCCATACCGGCTCAGTCTGATGAATTCACGCTCATATTCTACCACTGATAGCTGCCGCTGTCTCAGACTGATAAATTCTCTTTTTCTCTCTTTTAAATACACTTTACTAACATACTTCTTCCTGAACTCTGTGAGGAAGAAATCCCAGGTGATCTGATCCGCTTGCACCTCACTGGATACTGTGTCCCACCACTGGTATGCATCATCTTGAAGTGGGGACACAGCACCCTCCAGGTTCTGCTCGGGGGTGCAATGAAACTGTTTTAACACTCTTACTATTCTATCCAGCCAATTTTCAGCTGTCATGGGGTCATCCTCCTTCTTCCCAAAGAAATCTATAGCCCCATGTTTTCATAGTTTTTCCATATGGGACTTCTATTGTGCTAGTGGAGGTTATAGCTGTGGTTGTGGTGGTGGAATTGTGCCCATCATTTGCCAGTAAAATTCAGTCATTTACTGAAATAACGCAAACTGAGGTTGGGCAGGTGCCTCAGCTGCTGGTGGAGCAGTTTCTCCCCTGCCTCCAAATTCAGCCCTTGGTGGAGCACGACTCTCCACTTCTTCATCAACTGCTCTTTGAGAAGCAGGATCCATATCCTAACCAAAATAAAAAAACAAACAGATCTGCATCAGTGTCACCTCAACACTTACAAATGCAATGTAATGGTATGCACTCTATCTAGGCTCAGAAATGCCAAAACCGATGCTCTGATACCGCTAAATGTGATACCTCTCACTCATCTACAATATAGCTGAGCAAATTATGCCACACAGTGTGTGGAGCACCATAACTTATTTCATAACAAATTACCCTCCATAATTTTATTTATTTATTATTCACCAAGTGCAAAATTTACCAATTGTATCATTTATTTACAAATTTGATTAATCAGAATTTTTCATAAATTTTTATAGAAAATTTGGCAGAGCACCGGCAGTAAATTGGAAAACAGTTCTTCTGAACCTGTTAAAAAGACACTTCCAATATGGTTTTCAGATCCAAAACTCCAGTATACATCCATATCAGCTCAATCTCCAAATCTCAACACAAGTGTAACACCCCTATTTGTATAGCCTGGTATATTTCACTGTTCCGGTGACCGGTGTCGGTCCGGATAATTAAGGGGATTAGAACCACACTTAAGACAACTAGATAAGCCTTAAACCCAAATAATTAGTAATTGCCAATTAGTTAAGTATAAATAAGAAAAACAGAACATAAGAAGTTAAACGAGCCGAGAGTCACAGCGATGAGTGACCTTCTCGGGAACGACTGCAAAGTCGATTTAAACTCAAATTTCAAACTGTAAAATGTGACGCCGCGGTCCTTAGGACCCTTACGAACACAATGGAAAAGGGAAAATCACGAAAAAGAGCTGTTAAGCCAGTCAAATAATTAGGTCAGGGAGCCGGAAGAAATATTGAACTATTTGCAAACCGGGTTGAACCGGCGAGGGGCAATTTGGTCAATTGACCCCGAGAGCTGACTCCTGACCTAACTGTCAAATAAAATCGGAGAGAAGAAAACTTCGGAGTCGGTAATTAAATTGAGGAACTAAAAGATAAATAAATAAATAAATAAATAAAAGAAAAGAAAAAGCTAATTACATCACTTTATGACATCAAAATGATGTCACAATTGATTTTTAATTTCCTATCAAAGTTGACTAAGTTAAATATCTATTGAGTAAGACAAAAATAAAACAAAGAAAAAAAAATTACCCTCATCTTCTCTCCCAACCCAAGCCGGTCGAAACCCTCCATTACTTCCCCATGAATGACCTCCATTAAAGCTTGCACTCAAGCTTGAAACTCTTCACTAAACCTTAATAGCTTCCATAACAACCTCATTAGAGCTTGTTTTAGTCACTTGAGAAGAAGATTGATCATCAAAGAAAGAAGAAAAGAAGAGGGATATTAGAGAATTCAAGTTCAAGTGAGGTAAGCACACCAATTTGAAAGTTTGAGATTTAGTAGCTGTGTTTATAGCTTGATTTATTTAGAAATAAACTTAAAATGAAATAAAAACATGTGTGGAGAACTAAACTGAATTTCGGCCAGCTTGTGTATGGGGGCATATTTGCATGGTTTGATGGATTTGAATGAGTATATGAACCTTAAGTAGTTGAGTTATTATGGTTTAAGGCTTTGAAAGTAGCTAAATGCAAGAATTTGTGAACTAGGGTTTTAGACTTAGGGTTTAGAGACAAAAATGTGAGGAAGTGGTAAATGATGTCTTTGACCTAATGTGAAGTGAGAAATGGTCATTTGTGACATAATGAAGAGTGTTAGAAGTGTTTGAATCAAAATCAAATTCGGATTTAGTGTGGTCATGCTGCTGGCAGCAAGACCAAGTTACCTTTGAGAGACCAAAAATGAAATTTTACAAGTCCAATTGGTATGAGACTAATTGGGAATGAAAATAGACACTAAATGACACAATTTTCATTTGGAAAGCATGCCCAAAAAGTGACCAAAACCTAGTGAACAAATTGACCAAACTTAGAAAATCACAGTCTGCCCTGTACAAACTGACTAAATGAACAGTGTTTGTTCATTTGGCCA
Source organism: Hevea brasiliensis (assembly GCF_030052815.1). Taxonomy (NCBI): domain Eukaryota; kingdom Viridiplantae; phylum Streptophyta; class Magnoliopsida; order Malpighiales; family Euphorbiaceae; genus Hevea; species Hevea brasiliensis. The sequence continues at coordinate 76,299,794 of NC_079494.1, forward strand.
TAACTTGACCTAGGCAGGTCTAAATAACCTGAAATTTTACCTATGGTTAGATTTGATATAGACCTAAAACTTTTATGAAGAACACAAACCTAAATTATGCCATTAACCAAGTCATTTGGCCACCCCAAATTGGTGACTTAAAACTGCCAGCACCAAAAATTGCCCAGAAAATCTGGGTTGAATCCAATCCGGTAGCCATGGTTCAAATGGCTATAACTTGAGCTACAAAACTCTAATTGGAGTGATTCAAAAAGGAGAATAAACTTAAGACAATAGGGAACATTTTCTGTGAAGAAAGTTTTGCCAAATTCCAACAGTAAAGTGACCAATGGAACAGTGCAACCTTAGACACCAAAACTGAAAATTTATCAAATTTGCCTAAAAGACTTAGAATTTGAATAAACAACCAAAACCAACAAATTTAGTGACCAAAATGTGGTATGTGTGTGAAGTTGGAATTCCCATACCTATTAAGCCTTAGAAAGTCAACAATTTGACTTGAATAGTATAGTGAATAATAACCTCGAAACATAAAATTTCAAGAATGTCGAGTTTAGCACGTTAGAGCTAGGTAAAAGTGAAGTTAAATTTATTTTTAGATTTATGCTAAGTTATGGTACTGAAACACTGTAAAATTGTGTGTTTCAGTTGAAAAGAATACCTGGAAAGAACCCGAGGAACCGTGTCAAGGCCAAGAGGCGACTCGCTTGAGGTTTGTGCACAACATCACTATGCTTTAAAATTCATTGATAAAGTGAATGAAATATGTATTTTACTTTTGCTTTGAATTGTTGAAAGTTTATTTGTGACATTATTTATGATGTTTTAATTTAAGTTGTGAAAGTTATTGTGTATATTTGAAATAGCAATGTTTACCAAATTGTTAAGATAAGTTTTGAAACCACAGTGTCATGACCATATATTTGAACACCTCACTAGCATGACTAGTTGGGGTAATTAGTTTCGAATTTTGATTCCTTCTCTGGAGAAGTGTTGAGGTGTGCCAGTAGAAGAGGATTTTAATGGATATCCATATATTTGAGCTAGCTAGCCTTGTGATGTGACTTCTCCTTAGCCTCTGGCTATTGAGATTATATTTGTTTCGAATGGCATGATTTAACTGTGGGTTTTATGAAATGTGATTTGATACTTCAAAAATGAAATTGTTGGGATTAAAATCTCATAATTCATGTTTTGTGTTTAATGCTCATGTTTAGTCAAATTTTTGAATAAATGTTATTTAAATTTTGCATAAGATTATTTTAGTATGTTGTGCTGCCCGAGTCCTAGTACTCGTGATAGCTTTGTTCTTTGTCATGATTTAGAGACTAGAGGAGCAGCAGACTGAGCTGCTGAGGATTGAGGATCAATCAGCTTGAAGTTATCGGGTATAATTTATACCCTGACTGTAAATATTTCTTTTGATGAATGTATTGCACATAAATGTATGGACATGTAAATTCGGTCTTAAGCAGCTTGTACAAAGTTTGTATAAAGTTTGTAATAAAATTTAGTTTGAATTTCTTTTGATGTAAATTTTTGCAATAGTGTATATAAATTACTTTGTCATTAATGAAATATGTTTGGTAGCATCTATTTTGAATTGAATGAAATTCATTAATGATATTTGATGATTGTGGATATTAGAAATGGTGGATTTGAAATTTGAAAGTTGATAAATGTGTTGAGAAATTGGTTGAGATTGAGTATGAATTTGAAGCAGTGGTTGAAAAATTATTGGAAGTGTTTTTTTTCAGGTATTTGAAGAACTGTTTTCTCAAAATATAAATGGAACTCCGCTAAAATTTTTATAAAATTTACGGAAAAATAAAATGGGCCAAAAATTTTAACTAGTTTTCAACTTGAAATAAATGATTAATACCTATTAGAAAATGCTCACCACTTATCAAAAATAAGAAAATTATTTTAAAATCCCTTGTAGGGTACTTAATGAGTTATCGGTAGGTGAAGTTCGGTAGTTCATTAGGTATTTTACGGGATCATGTTATGCCTTACAGAGGGGTAAGGTGTGACAACAAGTTTTAATTTTTTTTTTTTTTTCACATCACAATTTGAATTAATTTCATGAATAAATCCTCAACATTTTACTTTTCAACAAAATATACTGATAATTACAATAACATGAAATTTCATATATTTACATTGTCATATGATTTCATAAGTTTGTAATTACAATCAAAACTAGTACAAAATGCAAAGTACAAAATACAACCCAAAATCCTAATATCCTACCAAGTGCACTACAGATATGAGGTGACTATAGACTCTGTGCAAATCTGAAAAATCACCCTGTCTGAGGTCTGCTGGACTCCCCAACTATGTCTCCAGTACCTGCGCATGGCAAAAGCGACGCGCTAAGCAATTCTGCTTAGTGGTGCCAATATAAAATAAAATAACTAAAATAAAATGGATATGCATAATGTATACTGACATTTTATGTAGACTAAATTCCTGGCAATTATTGTAGTATTATTTGATTGAAATTTGGTAAGAATTATTTTGATTGCCCGAGTAACCTATACTAGTCGACTGGACTGGATAAACGGGTAAACTGGCACTGGGTACCAAGTATCTCGGGCCATCACACTGTCGGTCACATTGTATCTTCCGGTGTGTAACAGAACAGCTAATAAGCTGTAATAAACATTGGGCATAAGGCCAAGTATCACACTGATATCAGAATAGCTAAAAGCCATAAAATCATAGAATGGCATAATGCCATGTGCAGTACTGCTAACTGAGCCCTATTGGCTTGCCAACCTATCTAAACCAATTATTCTAGACATACTAGGGCATTTCACACAGTTAATGATTTAATTATTTATTTTTGTAATGTAGAGGTCACTATTTACTTGGCTAATTTTACTCAAAGGTTGACTTTTTTATTTATAATAGATTTGTTGAACTTAAGTTCACCAAGATACCACATCTTGGTTTACAAAAGTGTTGGCATTAGTTGCCAAACAATACTTAAAACCAATGGAGAATAATTCAGAAATTTTAGTTTTGAGTGTTATAATTCACTATTCCATTAGGCCATTCTACAATGAGAATTTGGCCAAATGTTCTTCATAAAAATTGTTCCTTATTGTGTCTAGTTACATTTCTTTTTTTGAATCACTCCATTTGGAGTTTTGTAGCTCAAGTTATGGCCTAAAAACCATAACTGGATGGATTGCAATTTTTCCAGAAATTCTGGGCAAAATTAATTCTATAGTTTTTGTACACTGACTGCAGGTCAGTTTTTGGATATGTTATAGTCAAAATTTGTTTTCTTCATGAAAGTTGTAGGGCTATGTCTCAGCTTTCTACTGGTAAAATTTTAGGTCAATTGAACTTTTCTACACTGAGTTATGACCATTTGAACAAACACTGTTCATTTGGTCATTTTCCAAGGACAGCATGTTGGTCACCTGGATTAGGGTAGTTTTTAGGTTAACTTGGTTTAGTTTTTTGGGCAGGGTTTCTTCACCAAAGTTGTGCCATTATATGTCTAGTTTTATGTCCAATTAGCCTTGCACCAATTGAACCTACACAACTCTAGTTATAGCTGCCCAAACCTGCTGGACTCACACCCAGTCCTGCAGGTCACCAAGGGTAGCATGCCTACGCTCAATTCCATTGTCCTAACTCACTTCAATTCCTCCTCACACATCATCAAATGGTCACTAATTTACCATTACAATGTTCATATACTATTACATGAGCAAACCCTAATTTTGTTCAAGTGTCCAAGTTTTCAAGTTCCATTCATGCATTACACTTACATTACACTTACACTTAAATGTTCAATCACTCATCTCATGCCAAGGGCAGCTCATAAATCACTTTGCTTCAAGAAAAATCATCAACCCTAACCATCCCTAAGCTGCTGAAATTGTAGGGATGAATACACATAAATTTTATTTTGTTTTTCTTACAATTTCCACTTATCTCATGGCATTAAACATGAATTGAGTAAGAGAGGTAGGGGATTGGACACTAACCTTTAATGGAATTAATCCCAAGCTTGTAAAAGCTCTTCCTTTTTACTTCTTTTTGCTCCCAAAAGCTTCACTAAGATGAAAGAGTAAGGTTTTGTGTTGGGAACTTAGGGTTTGATTGAAGAAAAACCATGGAAATGAAGCTTTCCAAAGCTTGGCAATGGAGGAGAGAGGTAAGGGATGTGGTGCGGCTTGGAGAGGAGGATGAGGGCAGATGGGTTCTTCTAGAATTTTGACTTCTTTTCTTTATTTTTAATGTATTATAATTGTATTTCTTGATTTTTGATTGGCCAAAGTTTTCAAATGACCTCATGCTTACGCAATAAATCAATATTATCTTTATTTCTTCTCTTCTTTTTACTAATCATTTTTAATTTCTTTTTTAGCAATGTTTATTCATATTTGATATCATATAATTTATATACTTAATTGGACAAGTTGGTCAAAAATCATCTCTGAAGAAAAAATGACCAAAATGCCCTCTGTTTGGCTTAACAAGCCAAAATTGTGTGTACCGATTGATTAAATTTTTCTTGTGTTATCTTAACATTTTATTGTCATTGAAACCCCAATAATTCTTCCCTGAGGTCCCAAAAATTATTTCATGAAGTTTTCCCTGGGTTTAGGGCTTCTAGCTGCGAAGAATGCAACTCCCACTAGGTTACCCATCACTAGGGCCCCGACTCATTTAACTTGATTGTATTTTATTTCTAAAATTTTTTCTATATTTTCTTATTAATATTTGAGTTAATTATGGCTCCTCACTTTAGTCTAAATATTTTTCCTGACGTTCTAGCTGTCCGAACCAACACTAGTCACCTAAATAATAGAATGTATAAAATTGCTACAGTGAGGGTGTTACAGTACGTAGTATGATGAGCTATACTGATATGTCAATCTCCTTTTAGGGATTTGCATTAGAATCAGCTTTGCATATTCTAAATAAGATTCCACCAAAATCAGTATCTTCCACACCTTATGAGATATCGCATATGTTGTTAGTTTGACAAGCAGGTTTCAATCCAATCTAGGTTTGGAACACTGAATAGCTGTCAAGAATATCCTTAAGTACTTGAGAAGAACTAAGGATTTATTCTTGATATATGGAGGTAGTGACTTGCAATTGGATGGTTATACTGATTCTGATTTCCAATCAGATATCGATGATAAAAAGTCTACCTCTGGGTGTGTGTTCATTTTTAATAGAGGTGCAGTCAGTTGGAAGAGTTCCAAATAGAGTACAACTACAGATTCCACTACAGAGGCTGAGTATATTGCTGCATCAGATGCTACAAAAGAAGTTGTTTCGATAAAGAAGTCTGTGACAGAACTTGCAGTAGTTCCTTCCATTGAGTCAGCAGTTCCACTCTACTGTGATAAAAATGGAGCAGTCATACAGGCTAAGGAACCCCGGTCTCACCAGAAATCCAAACACATAGAATGGCGCTACCACATTATCAGAGAGATAGTTGGGCGAGGCGATGTAACCATGCAAAAAATAGCATTAGCTAAAAATTCAGTTGATCCATTCACTAAGCCTATGTCACAAGCTCAGTTAGACCGACATCTTGAGAAGATAGGTCTAAGGTATTGTAATGAATGGCTCTAGAGCTAGTGGGAGATTGTTAGTAGTATGCCCTTGACCATATCATTTAGTATGTATCTTGTACATGTTTTATTAATAAAAGGCAATTTCACTTTTCCGTTGACATAATATATTTATGTGGAATAGGAAAGGTCCATTAATATTTTGTTAGAAATTCTATTCTTAAGTTGTTAAGAATATGAGTGACAGTATTTCTAGCACAAAGTATCATAAATTAGTTCACAATCGAGCATACTTCACAATAAGGACATGACTTATCCAGAAAGATTGTAATCATGTTTGTTCCCAAGTTATTTATATGAGACATAAATAAGATGGGATGGTGAGTCTCATGCCATATAACAAACATGATAGGCACTTATGCATGATAAGTAGGCCGAACCAATGACATTTATGACAAGCACGTGGAGTTTACTCTTGTCAATGTATTGTCATAAATCATATCAGTGCATATAATCTTTAAACCTGAGATAACACAGTTATCTTGTATATAGGTGGTTTGAGTTTGATACTACTTTCATACTTATACTATGTATGGGTATATGGGCATGTGTTTGCTCTTACTAGTTATATATGGAGGTAGGTGTTGATCAAGATGGAATCTGTTACCCTAAGTAAATAGGGATAAAGTCCTATGTTCATTTAATTGTTCTTGATGTTTCAAGTTCCTGGCCAGAATAGACAGATTTAATCAGAAAAGAGTTTCTGATGAGAAAATCTTTTTAATCAAGAATTGGAATTAAAAGAGAACATAATATTCATAGCAAATGGAGTTTAACATTAGCCATGGCTCCAGCTGGAATTGGGATTTTGTAACAGAGAGATTCTAGTACATGATAACATATGATTATAGGTTTATTTAAGGTATTCCTTATTACTGATTGGGTGGCCATAGCATGCTATGCTAGGTGTTAACCATGGTCTATGAGATGCCTAAAATGACTTAGAGAAATCATTTATGGTAAGAAAGAGTTCTGATGATATTAAGAGTTAATATCATATCTCATTGCCAATTAGTGATGAGCTTAGTAAGTCACACACATACACAAGTAATCACCAAGTTAAATGTGATTTAATTAATTAGTTAAAGAGTTTAATTGATTAATTAAATAGGTTTGGTTTACAATTAGATTGCAAAGTCCCTAGCATGGCTTGAAACCAAATCTAGGTTATTGGATGTATAGTGTAAGTTAAATTTATATTTAAAGTGTTTAAATATGAATTCAATTATGAGAAATTAATTAATGGATATTAATTAATTAATTTATATTTGATATAAATTGATTAGAAGAGGAGAAATAATTATTTTGGGTTGAGAACTCAAAATTATACCACAAGGGTAATTTGGTCATTTCACAGGGTAACATGCGGCACCATGAGATGGTGACACATGGCATCATGGTTTGTCATTTGTCTTCCTATCATACAAGATGATCAAAGTCAAGATTAAATCTAGCTTTGACACTTGGCTTAATGTGATTAGGTCAATTAAAATTAAGATGCAATCAGGTGATGACATGTTGCAAGGGTTTTAAGTGATTACCTAATTATAAAAGGAAAGAATGAAAGAATAAAACATATATTCTGATTTTTCTAAAGAGGTGCCACCACCCATAAAGCTCTCTTCCTCTTTTCTTCTTTTTCTCTCATCAATTCAAAGAGAATTGCCAATATTCTCTTGAATTAAAATTGCTAAAAATTGTTTGTAGTGTCCTATATACATCTACAACCTCTCTAAAGGCAAATCCCTAATTTCTAATTGGTTGGCAAGGCTTAAAAAGTTGTTCAAGGGGCTGCCATTGGTGATCTTGGTGTGGACAAACTACAGGGACAACATTTGGGGTCCTAGGTGCTTCCCAAAGGTACCAATCACATCTACAGTGCATCAAAAGGTTAGTGCACGTGTTCTTGTATTATTCTAGGGTTCTAATGAATTAATTTGTTAATTCAAAAATCTTAAATGGCAAATGTAGATCCTAATACATATTAAAAGTGTTTTAATATGCATTTGAATTCTGAAATCAATTAAGTACATAATGAATCTTGCATGATGCATGAGATCCTATAAGAAAATTTTTTGAATTCAATGTTCTAATCTAATAATTTTCATGCTTCCGCTCCTTCAGCATATCCCCTGTGGAAGTTTTGTCTAGATGAATTTCCTACGTGTAGTTATCCTATGGACATTTTGTCTAGGGACATGATGTTCATATGAATTCTTTCTAGGTGAATTGCCACTAGAAGCTTTTGGCTCTTATGTTTTAGGATTAGATACCATAAGACTAGACTTTAAGGGACAAGGCACATTAGAACTAGTTGCTTTCAGAAATATGGTATCAGGAGAAGTTGCTTGAGCAAATATGCTATAGCTAAAGCCATGCTTAATGCTAGGAGACATTTGGGACTCCAAAGCAGCATCATGTTTATCCTTCCCTTTAGCAAATTTGGAAAGAGAAGCCTTTAGTTAAAGAATTTCATTTTTAAGCTTCTCATTTTCTAGTGAGAGCTCATCTAAAGACATAGAATCCTTAGATGAGATCTCACTCTTCTTTCTCAAGCCAATTAACTCACTTTTCAAAAGCTTATTTTTTTTTATGACTCAACTTTAGTTCATCATTCATACCTTAAGAGCACTAACTAGTTCATTATAAGAAAATTTAATAACATCATCATTTAAAGTTACCTCACTGAAGCTTTCTTCCATTGCTATAAAGCATATGTTGGCAATTTTATCACCGGTTCCCTAATCTTCAAAGTTACTAGATTCATCCCATGTTGCCTTGAGTGTCTTATTCTTAAACTTTTTGAAATACTTATTCAACTTGGGACACTCCGATTTGATGTGGCCCAGTTTGTTGCATTCATGGCAAATGATTAGATCCTTTTTGTTGGATTCATCTTTCTCCATCTTAAAGTTCCTCTTAGGAATAAACTTCTTACTCTGGAAGAGCATTTTTCTTATTCTCCTTATTACCAATGCCATCTTTTCTTCATTGAATTCTTCATCTTCAGCACTTGAGTTTTCAGAGGAGACCCTTAGAGCTATGTTTTTCTTAGTTTTGGTGAACCCTCTACTTGTTCCCTTTTAGAGACATCTCATAATATATCAGATTTCCCAAAAGCTCATTAAGTTGCAGTTTGCTTAAATCCTTGGCATCTTTGAGTTAAGTCGCCTTCGGTAGCCATTCCTTAGGAAGGCTTCGTAGGATCTTCTTCACAAGCTCTTCATTAGTGAATGTCTTTCTAAGTGATTTGATTCCACCAATGATTTGCAAAAATCTATTGTATATTTGACTAATAGTCTCATTGGATTTCATCTTGAACAACTCATATTGATAGATTAAGGAATCCATCTTATTTTCCTCCACTTGGCTTTTACCTTTATGAGTGTCTACCAAAGCATCCCAAATTTCTTTGGCAGTAGACTTCATACACACCTTATTATACTCACTTCTACTAATATCATAAAATAATACATGAATTGTTTTGTCATTTAGGGCTGCTCTTCTACTTTTGGCTTCACTCTTCTCACTATTAATCTTGGCTACACTATTTCCATCTACTATCTTCGTGGGAGTAAAAAGACCATTCCCAACAATAACCCATAAATACACTCTTGATTTAAGAAAATAATGAATTTTATTTTTCCAATATAAAAAGTAATTACCATAAAAAAAAAGGGGAGGGGGGGGTCTTACCACTAATTGACCTTCTTGTGCATTAAGGGTTGCCATTTGATCTTTGCTTCAAGATGATTAAATCTTGTATGATGGAGAATAGCTCTGATATCATTTGTTATCCCTCAAGCAACCCAAAGAAGGGGGGGTGAATTGAGTTCTAATTAAAATTTGAAGCTTAGAATGGAAATTTAAAAATTTAAAGCACAAAGAAGGGGAAAGAGAAAATTGATGAATATAAGAATTTTATAGAAGTTCATCTATCCCAAGCCTACTTCCTCTCTTCAAGGCCCTCCTTAAGAGTTAACTCCATAAACTATTTTCTTTGGGTGAAGATCAAACCTTTTACAATCCTTGAGAGCAAACTCTAGCTTTTTTATAAGCCCTTTTTTCACACAAGAACAATTTAATGCTCTACAACATTCTTGATACAATTAATATACTCAACAACCTCACTTTCAATCTCAATACACAAAGAATTGCAGTTGAAAATCAAGCTCCCAAAGAATTAATTGGTATGGCTCAAATTCCAGGAAAGAAAGAGTAGAAATAGTCTTAAACATAATAAATTCACAAATAATTGGTTATTGTAAAATCATAAACACTTCCTATTTATAGTTTTAGCAAGAAAATGATCGTTGGGAATGCATGAAATACAAATATAGATGTTCAACCACTTAAAAACACATTCTAATGACTTTTAGAAACCCAAGTTTGGTTGCCGAAATTTTTTCTACCAAAAATTCATTTTTGAAAAGTTAACTTCACCTGCTAAAGTCTATTCTGTTTTATTTTCCCAAAAATTTAAAAAATGCATAACTTTTAACCCAAAAATCAGATTTTTTTTATCTATTTTAAGCCTTAGAGACCTAATTCAATATATTTTTCAACTAAAACACTTCTCAAAAACAATTTTGCATTATAGCAAAAGTGAAAATTTAATTTAAATCTTCCTTAGTCAAGAATTAGGTGAAAAAACAAAGTTAAGCAAAAATTTCTAACACCTAAACTTGAGCCAATACAAGTAATTTAATGAGATTCACAATACATAAAAATAAACAAAAATTACATTGTATGGTCCCACAAAAGGTTACTACCATTTCTTGCTCTTTTTCAATATTGATTTGAAGCAATTTGGCATTTTAAATTATGGGGCCTATAAACTTATCATAAACACTTTTAATATAATTAGTAACATACTAATTATTTATTATCATCAACACATAGGCTAAGATATCTAGGTCTAACTATATCATTAAGTAATAATTTCTTATTCAATAAATATGTCACATTAAATGTGGATGCTATATATTACTATTCAAAAATTATTATTATTAGGATTAAAATAATTTATTATTATAAATTTCAATTTTCAATGCAATGTATCGTAAATTGTATAATTGCTTAATAATTAAATATAACATATTATGTACTATTAGTATTACTATAAAATTGCATAAATTTACTAATTTATTCTATTAGTGTAAAATATTATTTTAATTTTTTATTTCAAATATTTTGTTTCTCTTTTTTTCATATCATTATTTTATAAATGTTTTTTATTATTGTGTTTATTAATTTATTTATTAAATTTGCTTAATTATGTGTGTATTTACTTTTTTTTATTATTTATGCAGCATTCTAGTGTTTTTTCTTCATTAAATGTGTTTTTTATCTTAATAATTTTTCTTTAAAATATTTTTTTATTATTTATCCAGTTATGATGGAATTATAAAAAAAAATTATATTTTTTTTATATACATTATCAAGAAGAGATGAAAAAAAATAAATATATCAAAGCATAAACCATTAAATTCTCAAAAAATCAACACGAAACCCATGATTAATTTCACTTACTCAGCAACTAAATATTAAAAAATTATCTACAAAACATGAAATCACACAAATTTAAAGCTTTAATTTTTGTAATAAGTAACCAAAAAATATGTAATATTTTAATCCTCACTAAAACTAATTAAATAGCCTAAGGCCATTGATCGTGCAAGGAGAATGCACAAGTCTCATCCACAACTCTAGTAACTGCAGTTTTTCTTGACTCAGCACTCTAGTAATTGGATTTGTGTGTTGCAATAAAAGTTCAAATTGAGAAAAATTATTTTGGCTTTTGGGCTGTTTGAATGTGCAAGTTATTATCAGAAATGCTTACTGAGAGATTGACTAATACCAGAAAAGTTGCCTAAGAAAGGAGCTTGAGAAAGTAGGGAGAATGGGGATGATAGAAATGACGTTGAAAGGGTGGGTTTGTGGACACTAGACAAAGGAGAGAGAATGTGAGGAGTCATGGTCAAGGTGGAGGATGGAGGAGGATGAGGAGAAAGAGCAAAGAGAGAAGGAAAAGTAGAAGGAAGAAGGAGGATGAGAAGGAGAAGGAGAAAAAGCAAAAGAAGGAGAATGAGGAGGAGGAGGAGGAGGAGGAGGAGGAGAAGGAAGAAAGAGAAGTAAAAGAAGCAGAAAAAAGGAGAAGGAGGAGGTGAAGAAGGAAAAAAAAAAGGAGAGGAAAAAAAAAAGAACACTTATCTTGATTTTGTCTTTGTAACGCCCTCAAATTAAACAGTTCCGCACATTCTACTGTTTCGGTGACCAATGTCAGTTCAGACAGCTAGAATGTTGAGAATCATAATTAAATTACTGACAGAAGTCATAAATTAAATTGATAAAGATCAAATAATATTGGAGGAAAATAAGAAAAATGGAGTACAAAATAGGTTAAATGAGCCTGAGACCCGAATATAGGTGACCTACGGGGGAAGTGACTATAAGATTAGTTGCTATCCTAAATTCGCATGGAACTCCGTAGAATCCTTAATCAAGGATTAATTTAGAAATTTTGGGAAAATTGAAAATTAAAGAAATAAAAAGAGAAGAAGTACAACTAAGTGAATCATAAACTAAGGATTCATCGGGCATTATGAAAAAAGATGAATTATAACCCGATGAGGTGCATTTTGGTCAATTCACTTCAAGAGTTGACTTTTGACCTAAAGGTCCATTAAAAATGAGCAAGATTAAAATATTAAAAAGAGATTAAATTAATTAATATGTGTAGGAAATTAAGAAAGGGACACATAGGGAATCAAATAAGTTGTATTAAAAATAATAATACTAATAATTAAAATTAAAATTTTGTTTATTTAATTATTGGATAATTATCTATAAAGAGACAAAAGAAAAAATTAAAATAAAAAAATATCTTCTTCCTTATCCCCTTGGCTGGCTCCTTTTTCTCTCTCCCTCTCACCCATTTCCTTCATTGTTAACCATTTTGAGCTCTTAAATCTTTGAATTTTTCCCATAAATCCCATAGTCTATCATTAGAAAACTCTAATTAACCCTTGATTTGAAAACCGAGAGAAAGAAATTCAAGAAATTTGAAGAGTTTGGGAAGATTGAAAAGCTCCATTAGAGGTAAGCTTCCTCTCAAGCATAATTAGCTATGTATGCTTTGAATTAAGTTTGATTAGGGGAAAATTACTTGAAAAATTATGAGAACCATGCTTGAATGGGAAGGTAGGATTTTCAGCCAGCTTGGGGACTTTAGTGTTTTGATGTGTTTGATGCAATTAAACATGAATTCTAATTTAGATAAAAGGGTATACATGATTGATTTGTTGAGGTTACATGAACTTACATGAATTTAGAAGATGAGTAATTAGGGTTTAATGGAAATTGGGGTTTTTATTGTATGAAGTGCAATTAGTGTTTATGATGACAAATTATGGTCATTTGAAGTGCCTTGAGTGTGAATTGGCATTGTTTTGGTGAGGGAAGTGATGAATTGGATAGGGTGCATTAGGCCTAGAATTCTGGACACTTATATCCAGTGCACTTAAATGCTCATAAGTTGAGCTACTTAACTACAATTGGTGTGAAACCAATTGGAGATGAAAGTTAAGACATAATGTTAGAAGTTTCATGGAGACCCTACCCAGAAAATGACCATAGGATACCTCAAATTAGGCTTAAATCCAGGTTACCAATTCTCGACCTGGAGAAAATGACCATATGAATAGTATTTAGTAAATTAGGCATAACTCACTCTAGGAAACTCCAAATTAGGTGATTCTTGAATCAATGGAAACCTAAGAAATAGGAGAACAATTCCTATGGAGATCATGAAGTAAAATTACGACTCTAACCCAATCAAATTAGTAGACAAATTTAGTCCAACAAATCTATCCAGATTCTAAATTGAACCTGGAAAATGTGAAGGATTAGGCATCCGATCAGTTTTGGCAAAATTGCCATAACTGCTAGTAGTATGCCCTAGAGCATATCATTTAGTATGTATCTAGCACATGTTTTACTAATAAAAAGGCAATTTCACTTTTCCGTTTACAAAATGTATTTATGTGTAATAGAAAAGTCTATTGATATTTTGTTAGAAATTCTATTCTTAAGTTGTTAAGAATATGAGTGACAGTATTTCTAGCACAAAGTATCATAAATTAGTTCATAATCGAGGATACTTCACACAGGACATGACTTATCCAGAAAGATTATAATCATGTTTGTTCCCAAGGTATTTATATGAGATATAAATAAGATAGAATGGTGAGTCTAATGCCATATAACAAACATAATAGGCACTTATACATGATAAGTAGGCCGAACCAGTGATGCATATGACAAGCACATGGAGTTTACTCTTGTCAATGCATTATCATATATCATATCAGTGCATATAATTTTTAGACCTGAGATAACACAGTTATCTTGTATATAGGTGATTTAAGTTTGATATTACTTTCATACTTGTACTGTGTATGGGTATATGGGCATGTGTTGGCTCCTACTACTTACATATGGAGATAGGTGTTGATCAAGATAGAATCTATTACCCTAAGTAAATAGGGATAAAATCCTATGTTCATTTAATTGTTCTTGATGTTTCAAGTTCTTGGCCAGGACAGATAGATTTAATCAGAAAAGAGTTTCTAATGAGAAAATCTTTTTAATCAAGAATTGAAATTAAAAGAGAACATAATATTCATAGCAAATGGGGTTTGACATAAACCATGACTCCAGCTCGAATTGGGATTTTGTAATAGAGAGATTCTAGTGCATGGTAACATATGATTAAAGGTTCATTTAAGATATTCCTTGTTACTGATTGGGTGGCCATGGCATGCTATGCTAGGTGTCAACCATAGTCTATGAGATGCCTAAAATGATTTAGAGAAATCATTTATGGTAAGAAAAAGTTCTGATGATATTAAGAGTTAATATCATATCTCATTGCCAATTAGTGATGAGCCTAGTGAGTCACACACATACACAAGATAATCATCAAGTAAAATGTGATTTTATTGATTAATTAAAAAGTTTAATTGATTAATTAAATAGGTTTTGTTTGCAAGAAGATTGCAAAGTCTCTAGCATGACTTGAAACTAAATCTGGGTTATTGGATTTATAGCATAAGTTAAATTTATATTTAAAGTATTTAAATATAAATTTAATTGTGAAAAATTAATTAATAGAGATTAATTAATTAATTTATATTTGATATAAATTGATTTAAAGAGGAGAAATAATGATTTTGGGTTGAGAACTCAAAATTACAACATAAAGGTAATTTGGTCATTTCACATGGTGACATGTGGCACCATGAGATGATGACACATGGCATCATATAAGTTTGCCATTTGTCTTTCTATCATGCAAGTTGATCAAAGTCAAGATTTAGTCTAGCTTTGACACTTGGCTTAATGTGATTAAGTTAATTAAAAATAAGATGCAATGAGGTGGTGACATGTGGCATAGGGTTTAAGTGACTTAATGACCTAGTTATATAAAAGGGAAAAGAAAAGATGAAAGATATGACTCTTATTCTCTTTCTCAAGGTGGTGGCACACCTCTTTGCCTCTCCTCTTCATCTTCTCTCATCAATTCAAAGAGAATTGGCCAAAATCCTTTGAATTAAAATTGCTAGAAATTGTTTCTAGTGTCCTATACATACATACTGCCTCTCTAAAGGTAAAATCCCAATTTATAATTGGTTGGTAAAGGCTTGAGAAGCAAATTGGGGGCTACCCATTGGTGATCTTGGTGTGGACAAGCTAGAGGGACAACACTTGGGGTCCTAGGTGCTTCCTAAAGGTGCCAATCACATGCATAGTGCATCAAAGAGGTTAGTGCTCTAACTCCTCTTTTAAACTAGGGTTTAAATGAATTAATTTGTTAATTCATAATCTTGAATGGCAAACATAGATCCTAATACATATTAAAAAGGTTTTAATATGCAATTGAGCATTAAAATTAATTAGGCATATAAGAGATGTGGCATGATGCATGTAACCCTGGAAGAAAAGTTTTGAAATTCAATGCTCTAATAAACTAATCACCATGCTTCCGCTCCTACAATTGGTATCAGAGCTACTATATTTGCCATTTAGATTGAATATGAGATTTAATTGTGTGATTGGATCAAATGTTGATTAATTCTAAGCTGTTTGGTGCTCCCATGGTGGCGGTATCAAGATGATGCATCAAAGAGGTGGCGGCATCAAGAGAATGAAGCTAACCTCAATGGTGCGCATGGTTTCTTGGGCTCAATATACAATTGTTGTATATCTTTAGGCCCATACCTAATTAAATTGTTTAATTAAGAATTTTAATCACACAATTAAATTTTGATTCAATTGTTTGACTGAGATTCAAATCTGAATTTTTAAATTTGTATGAATGAGATTCAAATATGAATTTTTAAATTTGTTTAAATGAGATTCAAATCTAAATTTTTTAGTTGAATATAAGATATTCAATTTAATTTTAGTATGTATGTTTTATTTAATTGTTAAATGGTAATATGCATGATGGATGATCATGGATAATAAAAGACCAATGTGATTGGATTTATTTCTTTTATTTTTCTTTGGGTTGTAAAATAATTAATTTTATTTTGGTGGCATGTATTATAAGTGTTGTAATAATTTGGGTTGTGATTTCATTTATTTGAGGACTTTAAAGTCCATATTCTTATAAATTTGCCTTGGTATGCCAAGGATTACAATGTAATTGGATTGTAAGAAGATCAAAGAGGTCAAGAGCATTGATGGGACCAATGGGAGGAATTCAAGATCAAGTGTTGATTATGTACTCCTTCAATAACTCTTATAAAATGAATGAATGAAATGCACCTAGGAATGCCCTGATTCAATTCTTGGTGGCTCAGAATTGAATCCCTTAGAAAGTCCATGATCATACCATATTTATTGTCTATCTATGTATGCATGAGATGTATGGGAATGTATGCAAGTATATGATATATGCATGCCAAATGGATAATGTGCAAAGTGAGACCATAATAGAAATTAAGCCGACCACTAAATCTTCCAAACAAATGATTAAGTTAGAAATGGCATAATTAAAGTAATTATATCATGGGCCCTCCATTGAGGTAATTATTTTAAGAAATTTTAAATATTTGCATGTGATGCATTTAATTTAAGAGATTTTCTTAAGAAGATTTGTTAAGCATGAGATGTTGTAAATATATAAATAGTTGATGGCCAATAATGGATGTGCCTGAGGACATTAAAATTATTTGCATATTTACTGGCTTAATCGGATCAACTTAACTAATGCAAGATGAATCAATAATGGATGTGCCTGAGATTTTGAGCATTCGAGACTAGATAAATGATTGAACCTCACATGAGATGTGATGGACAAGGAGTTGCTCACTTATAGTTTATTGTAATTTCAATAATGGATGTGCCAGAGGATGATCAATAAGACTATAAGAATTCAATCACCCACTAGAAATCCATCCAACTAGGATTTCTGTTTCCTACTTTGGAAGTGTAGGATTCATCAAGTTAGTGGGAGGACCAATTTAATTAAAAAACCATAATCATTTTAGTTAATTACTTGATACATTTACTAATTAATCTAGTTATTTTCTGTAGTTATTCTTTTGATAATAATGAGCACACAACAACCACCACCATCCAATATCCTTGCAAGCATACTTGATCATAATAGGTAGATGGGACCTAATCTTTCTGATTGGCTAAGAAATTTAAAACTTGTCCTGAACCTAGAACGTCTTGGATATGTTCTAGACTCAAAGGTTCCTGGTCCCTTACCTCCAGATGCCACTCAAGAGGAACATGACACTTTGGACAAGTGGAAGGAGCATGATATGAGAGCTAAATGTTACATGTTTGCTTCTATGAGTAATGAGTTACAGAAGCAGCATGAGAACATGCAGAGTGCAAGTGAGATCCTTCTTCACCTGCAAGAGTTGTATGGTGAGCACAGCAGGAATGCTAAGTATGAGATATCTAGACAGCTATTCTGCATGAGGATGTCTGAGGGATAAAATGTAGGAGATCATGTCCACATGATGATTTAGCTTATTGAGCAGCTGGAACATCTCAACTTTCACATGGATTTCCAACTGCAGACGGATTTGATCCTTCAGTCCCTACCTGAGTCATTTGGGAATTTTGTGACAAATTTCCATATGACTAAGCAGGAATACACCTTGGCTGGTTTACTTAACATGCTGGTTATTGCCCAAAAGAATATGTCGGGTAATAAAGGAAAAGAGGTAGCTTTAATTGCATCTTTTTCTGCTGGAAAGTCCAAAAAGAAGAAGGGCAATAAGAATAAGAAACCTCAAGTCCTAGGACCTTCCAAGAAGATAGCCAAACAAAAAGGGAAGACCAAAGCTGATGGAGGAAAAGGAAAGTGTTTCCACTGCCAGAAGGATGGGCACTGGAAAAGGAACTACCCAGAGTATCTTGCTTCTTTGAAGGACAAGAAGGATGCACCTTCAGAAGGCATGTCTATATCTTGTTATTTAGATGCTGATGATGCTCATAGTTCATCTACAGCTTGGGTTTTAGATACTGGTGCCAGTTCTCACATTTCTTATGATATGCAGGAACTAGCAAACAGTAGCAGCTTGCATGCTCGAGATGTTAGACTTTGGATTGGCGATGGCTCAACTGTTGAAGCTTTAGCCATAGGGTCTAAATCTTTTTACATGTGTGGATATATTTTGTGTTTGAATAATATTTTGTATGTGCCTGATGCTTTTAAGAACATCATTTCTATATCTAGTTTGACTAGAAATGGTTATGAATTTCAGTTCACAGATGATGTTTGTAATATTTATTTTAGAAATAAATATGTTGGCTCGGGTTATATGCATGATGGTCTTTATTATTTGGATAATAATGATAAACACAAATTGAATGCAAGCAATCTAAAAGAATGCAATACCATGATGAAAATCAACTCAAGTTCAAAATATCTTTGGCACTTAAGATTAGGTCATGTTGCAGAACATAGGATTGCAAAGCTAGAGAAAATGGGAATTTTATCCTCATTGGGTTCTGAACCTACTCCAACTTATGAATCCTGCCTTCAAGGCAAAATAACTAGATCACCTTTTGTTGGACAAGGACTAAGAGCTAAAAATATTTTGGAGCTAATACATAGTGATATATGTGGTCCATTTACGGAAATGACTAGAGGTGATTTTCATTACTTTATTACCTTTACTGATGATAAATCAAGGTTTTGGTATTTATATTTGATGAAATACAAACATGAATCCTTTGAAAAGTTGAAAGAATTTAAATCTGAAGTAGAAAATCAAACAGGAAAAAGTATTAAAACTCTTTGATCAGATCGTGGAGGTGAATACTTATGTACTGAATTAAAAAGCATGGCATTGTTTCCCAGTTGACTCCTCCAGGAACACCACAGCTAAATGGTGTATCTGAAAGGAGAAATCATACACTATTAGATATGGTACATAGTATGATGTGCTATACTGATATGCCAATCTCCCTTTGGGATTTGCATTAGAATCAGCTTTGCATATTCTGAATAGGATTCCATCAAAATCAGTTCTTCCACACCTTATGAGATATGGCATGGAAGAAAACCAAGTCTTAAGAATGTTAAGATTTGGGGTTGTCCAGTGTAACACCCTCACTGTATCCATTCTGTACATTCTACTGTTCCAGTGACTAGTGTCGATCCGGACAGTTAGAATGTCTAGAAAAATATTCAGACTAAAGTGAGGAGCCATAATTAACACAAATATTAATAAGAAAAATTTAGAAAAAATTTTTGAAATAAAATACAACCAAGTTAAATGAGCCGGTGCCCTAGCGATGGGTAACCCAGTGGGAAGTTACGGTACTCACAACTAGGAGCCCTAGACCCAGGAAAAAATTCATAAAATAATTTTTGAGATTCCAGAGAACAGTCATTGAGGTTTTTATGGCATTAGAATGCCAAGAAAAGGTTTCGAAAAATTTTTAGATCGGTACAGATAATTTTAGTCTGTCAAGCCAAACGGAGGGCA
Organism: Hevea brasiliensis; assembly: GCF_030052815.1. NCBI lineage: Eukaryota > Viridiplantae > Streptophyta > Magnoliopsida > Malpighiales > Euphorbiaceae > Hevea > Hevea brasiliensis. The sequence goes on from NC_079494.1 coordinate 76,319,430, forward strand.
TTTTGGTCATTTTGTCTTCAGAGATAATTTTTGGCCAATTTGTCCAGTTAAGTAAATAATTATTATGATCTAAAATATGAATAAATATTGCTAAAAATTGAATTGGAAATGAGTAGAAAAGAAAAGAAAAGAAAAATGAAGAAAATTGAAATTTTGACATCACATTATGTCATTTAAAAAGCCCCACCCAATCACTATTTGACAAGCAAATTAAAAGGGATAAAAATGACATAAAAATGAGATAAAAATGAAACAATTCCAGCAGCCTTCTTCTTCCTAGTCCCGCACCAAAAAAGAAAAAGAGAAAGGGAGAAGAGAGAAACCTCCATTTTCATCAAGCTTTGAGCTTGATTTTCCTTAAGTTTTCCACCCTAAAACCCTACACACCCTTCACAAAAATTAATCCCTACATCAAGAGTAACATTTTGATTATCATAAAGTGAAGAAAATTCAAAGTTTTAACAAGCCAAGAAAGTGGTTAAAAGAGGTTAGTGCTACTTTCTTCCATATTCTTTTAGTAAACTTAAATTTGAGCATGAAAATGGAAAGAATTACAAGAAAAAAAATTGAGAAATTATTCATGTTTGATGGAAGAAGAATTTTGGTCAACATGTGTACCTATAGGAATTGATGAATTTAAATGAAATAAAATGTGTTTATTGGAGTTGCTTAGTAGGTATTTGTGATTGGATGTGTTAGATGGCATGGATAGTATGAAATGGACACTTTGGAAATTAGGGTTTGTGAAAAATTAGATTTTTGCTTATATAATGGTATATTAACATTGTAATGGTCAATTAGTGACCATTTGAATGTGTGTGAGGAGGAATTGAAGTGAATAAGGATAATGGAGTTGAGCTTAGGCATGCTGCCCTTGGTGACTTACAAGACTGGGTGTGAGTCCAGAAAGTTTGGGTAGCTATAACTGGAGTTGTATAGGTTCAATTGGTGCAAGGCCAATTGGACATGAAACTAAACACATAATGGCATAATTTTGGTGAAGAAACCCTGCCCAGAAAACCAAACCAAGTTGACCTAAAAATTGCCCTAATCTAGGTGACTTGCATTCTGCCTAGGCAAAATGACTAAATGAACAGTGTTTATTCATTTGGTCATAACTCAGTGTAGAAAGGTCCAATTGACCTAAAATTTTACCAGAAGATAGCTGAGACATAGCCCAACAACTTTCATTGAGAACACAAATCCAAATTCTGACCATAACTTAGTCAAATTGCCAACCAAACTTAGGTCACCAAATCTGGCAGAACTAAATTGCCCAGAAATTCTGGGTACAGGTTAATCCGGCCAGTTATAGTAAAATGACCATAACTTGAGCTATAAAACTCCAAATGGAGTGATTCAAAAAAAGAAATGTATCTAGACACAATAAGGAACAACTTTCATGAAGACAATTTTACCAAATTCCTACTGTACAAATGACCAATGGAACAATAAACTTAGTGCTTGAAATCTGAAAATTGTGAATAACTAACACTAAAATTTGAAATGGTATTGGCAACCAATACCAACAACTTTAGAATACAAAATGTGGTATCTTGGCGAACTTTGGTTCAATAAATTCATTATGTATTAAAAAGTCAACAATTTGAGTGAATAGTAATGTGAATAGTAATATAAAGACGCAAAGTGTAAGAACTATATTATTAAAGGGAAATTAAGGCCATAAATTTGAAATCCATGAAATGTTCATGGATTGCTTGAAACATGAAAAGTAAGTCACCTAAGTGATGTGAATAGGTAGTTAGGGCTTATATGCCCATCACAAATAGAATTCATAAAGTGTATAAATGAGAAAGGAAAAATGTTTTGAATACAATGGTACATGTGAACCATTATTTTGAATTGTGATCAATATGAATAACATAATGAATGAACAAATGAACCATATTAATGTATGAATGAGACATTAATTCTCATTATTGTAGAAAGGAAAAGTACTTTGAATACAATGATATAAAAGGATAATTGATGTGAATTGTGATCATATATATGATCAAATGAATGTATACATTAGAATTGAAAATTATTATGAAATAATGAAGTCATAAAACACAATATATTAATATTTAATGATATTATGTGCCCTTGTATTGCCTAGACATGTGTGTCAGATTGGATAGTTTAGCATGCCAATAGGGTATTATTTTAGCAGTACTGCGAAAGGCTTTATGCCTGTATTCATGGCTTTATGCCAACATTCATGGCTTTTATGCCCGATTATGTGTTATCATAGCTTTTTAGCCATATTAACTGCATACATGGTTGATGTTTTGCGTCCCATGGTATGATGGCCTGAGGCACCGCGGTGTCCAGTGCCAACGACCTGTTATCCAGTTTAGTCAGCCTGTCATAGGTTACTTGGGCAGTCTAATTCATTAAAATAAGTTATGAATATTAGCAATTAAAAATACTAGAAAGTAAATAAATGAGAAGAAGTTCTGAAATAAATTAGATTAGCTCTAAAAATTTGTTCCTTAGAATGATCTGAAGTAAATTAAACTTGTTCTAAAAATTCTAAATATTACGAAATGATTGTAAAACACGTCAACCGATAAATAAAATATGGGAAACTCTATTGGTTTCTCCGTTTAAAAATAATTGATATTAAAATATAATGAGATCAAATTATTAAAGGAATAAAGTAAGATAAGATAGGGTGCTCCGGCACCGAATGTAGCACACTTTGCTCGACTACACTATAGTCGGGTGAGGGGTGTTACATTTATTGGTATCAGAGCACAGTTTAAGCGTTTCTGGGTCTAGATCAAGTCCATACCATGCATTGCATTTGTAAGAGTCGATATGACACTAATGCAAATCTGTTTGTCTTTCTTATTTTGATTAGGATATGGACCCCACATCACAGAGAGTACTAGATGAGGAAGTGGAGAGTCGTGCTCCACCTGCAATGAGACTGGCGGCCAGGGAGAACCTACTCCACCGGCACTAGCAGTGCCAGTACAGCCTCCGCCGGCTATGTTTCAGCAAATGGCTGAATTCTTCAGACAGATGGCTGGGGTTATGCCACCACCACCACCTTTACAGCAGAAATCCCATCTGGAAAAACTGAGAAAATTTGGGGCTGTGGACTTCATTGGTAAGAAAGGAGATGACTCGATGGCGGCTGAGAATTGGCTAGACTGTACCATAAGGGTATTAAAGCAACTGCATTGCACCCCAGAGCAGAACTTGGAGGGTGTTGTGTCCCTACTTCAAGATGATGCCTATCAGTGGTGGGACACTGTATCTAGTGAGGTCCAGCCAGAGTTGATAACTTGGGATTTCTTCCTTACTGAATTTAAGAAGAAGTATGTGGGAAGTGTGTACCTGGAAGACAAGAAAAGAGAGCTTATTAGTCTGAGGTAAAGGCAGTTATCAGTAGCGGAGTATGAGAAAGAGTTTGTCAAACTAAGCCGCTATGGAAGAGAGATAGTCCCCACAGCAGCAAAGAGGTGCAGAAGGTTTGAAGAGGGGAAAAATGACAATATTAAATTAATGATCACTGCCTTGGGGATTACGAACTTCACGAAATTAGTTGAAGCCGCACTGAAAGTGGAAAGGGTCAGAGTAAATGAACAGAGTAGGAAAGATAGGCAGCGTAAGAGGGAATTTGGACCAGGGCAGTCAAGTATACCGACTGATAGTAAGAAGTTTAAGGGTTCTAGTTCACAAGATTAGACACAGGGCCAGAGAGGCCAAATTAGAATATCTATAGCTAGCTCCCCGAGCACAATAATAAGGGGATCAACCCTAGTGCTTGAATGTATGCACTGTGGTAGGAGACACAGAGGGGAGTGTCGACTGTTAACTAGAGAATGTTTCAAGTGTGGGGCTACGGATCATTTCATAAGAGATTGCCCTCAGAGGAGTGGTTCAGTAGCTCCAGTACAAGTTGATAGATCTGCCCCAACAGTTCAAAGGGGTAAAAGATCGAGTGGAGTAGAGATGGCTGACATTTCACAAAAGATTATTTCTGAGACAGTTGAAAGGCCCAAAGTCAGGGTGGCACCACAGGTATATGCTATGGAAGCTCAGGAAGAACCAAACCCAGACACTGATGAGGCGATACAAGGAAGTGAAGAAACAAGGAGGTAGAAACTCCACGATTACTTAAGTCAGGTAAATTTCGAGGACGAAATTTAAATTAGAGGAGAAGAGTTGTAACACCCTCAATGTATCCATTCCATACATTCTACTATTCCGGTGACCAGTGTCAGTCTGGACAGTTAGAACATCTAGAAAAACATTTAGACTAAAGTGAGGAGCCATAATTAACACAAATATTAATAAGAAAAATTTAGAAAAAATTTTTGAAATAAAATACAACCAAGTTAAATGGGCCGGTGCCCCAGTAATGGGTAACCCAGTGGGAAGTTGCGGTCCTCACAACCAGGAGCCCTAGACCCAGGAGAATATTCATAAAATAATTTTTAAGACTCCAGAGAAGAGTCATTGAGGTTCTTATAGCATTAGAATGCCAAGAAAAGGTTTAGAAAAATTTTAGATCGGTACAGATAATTTTAGTCTGTCAAGCCAAATGAAGGGCATTTTGGTCATTTCGTCTTCAGAGATGATTTTTGGCCGACTTGTCTAGTTAAGTAAATAATTATTATGATCTAAAATATGAATAAATATTGCTAAAAATTGAATTGGAAATGAGTAGAAAAGAAAAGAAAAGAAAAATGAATTGAAATTTTGACATCACATGATGTCATTTAAAAAGCCCCACCCAATCACTATTTGACAAGCAAATTAAAAGGGATAAAAATAACATAAAAATGAGATAAAAATGAAAAAATTCCAGCAGCCTTCTTCTTCCTAGTCCCGCACCAAAGAAAAAAGAAGAGAGAAACCTCCATTTTCATCAAGCTTTGAGCTTGATTTTCCCTAAGTTTTCCACCCCAAAACCCTACACACCCTTCACAAAAATTAATCCCCACATCAAGAGTAACATTTTAATTATCATAAAGTGAAGAAAATTCAAAGTTTTAACAAGCCAAGAAAGTGGTTAAAAGAGGTTAGTGCTACTTTCTTCCATATTCTTTTAGTAAACTTAAATTTGAGCATGAAAATGGAAAGAATTACAAGAAAAAAAAATTGAGAAATTATTCATGTTTGATGGAAGAAGAATTTTGGTCAGCATGTGTACCAATGGGAATTGATGAATTAAATGAAATAAAATGTGTTTATTGAAGTTGCTTAGTAGGTATTTGTGATTGGATGTGTTAGATGGCATGGATAGCATGAAATGGACACTTTGAAAATTAGGGTTTGTAAAAAAATTATGGTTTTGCTTATATAATGGTATATTAACATTGTAATGGTGAATTAGTGAACATTTGAATGTGTTTGAGGAGGAATTGAAGTGAGTAAGGATAATGGAGTTGAGCTTAGGCATGTTGCCCTTGGTGACCTGCAAGACTGGGTGTGAGTCTAGCAGGTTTGGGCAGCTATAACTGGAGTTGTATAGGTTCAATTGGTGCAAGGCCAATTGGACATGAAACTAGATACATAATGGCACAATTTTGGTAGAGAAACCTTGCTCAGAAAACCAAACCTAGTTGACCTAAAAATTATCCTAATCCGGGTGACTTGCATTCTGCCTGAGCAAAATGACCAAATGAATAGTTTTTATTCATTTGGTCATAACTCAGTGCAGAAAGGTCCAATTGACCTGAAATTTACCAGAAGATAGCTGAGACATAGCCCAATAACTTTCATTAGAACACAAATCCAAATTCTGACATAACCTAGTCAAATTGTCAACCAAACTTAGGTCACCAAATCTGGCAGAACCAAATTGCCCAGAAATTCTGGGTACAGGTCAATCCGGCCAGTTATGGTAAAATGACCATAACTTTAGCTATGAAACTCTAAATGGAGTGATTCAAAAAAAGAAATGTATCTAGTGCTAGTGGGAGATTATTAGTAGTATGCTCTAGAGCATATCATTAGTATGTATCTAGTACATATTTTATTAATAAAAGGCAATTTCACTTTTCCATTTACATAATGTATTTATGTGTAATAGAAAATGTCCATTAATATTTTGTTAGAAATTCTATTCTTAAGTTGTTAAGAATATGAGTGACAGTATTTCTAGCACAAAGTATCATAAATTGGTTCACAATCAAGATTACTTCACACAGGACATGACTTATCCAGAAAGATTGTAATCATGTTTGTTCCCAAGGTATTTATATAAGATATAAATAAGACGGAATGGTGAGTCTTATGCCATATAACAAACATGATAGACACTTATACATGATAAATAGGTCAAACCAGTGATGCATATGACAAGCACATGGAGTTTACTCTTGTTAATGCATTGTCATATATCATATCAGTGCATATAATCTTTAGACCTGAGATAACATACTTGTAAATAGATGGTTTGAGTTTAATACTGCTTTCATACTTGTACTGTAAATGGGTATATGGGCATGTGTTGGCTCCTACTAGTTATATATGGAGATAGGTGTTGATCAAGATGGAATCTGTTATCCTAAGTAAATAGGGATAAAATCCTATGTTCATTTAATTGTTCTTGATGTTTCAAGTTCCTGGCCAGGACAGACAGATTTAGTCAGAAAAGAGTTTCTGATAAGAAAATCTAATTAATCAAGAACGAGAATTAAAAGAGAATATAATATTCATAGTAAATGGAGTTTGACATAAACCATGACTCTAACTCGAATTGGGATTTTGTAACAAAGAGATTCTAGTGTATAGTAACATATAATTAAAGGTTCATTTAAGGTATTCCTTATTACTGATTTGGTGGCCATGGCACGCTATGCTAAGTATCAACCATGGTTTATGAGATGCCTAAAATGATTTAGAGAAATCATTTATGGTAAGAAAAAGTTCTGATGATATTAAGAGTTAATATCATATCTCATTGCCAATTAGTGATGAGCCTAGTGAGTCACACACGTACACAAGATAGTCACCAAGTAAAATGTGATTTAATTGATTAATTAAAGAGTTTAATTAATTAATTAAATAGGTTTGGTTTGCAATAAGATTGCAAAGTTCCTAGCATTACTTGAAACCAAATATGGGTTATTGGATGTATAGCATAAGTTAAATTTATATTTAAAGTGTTTCAATATAAATTTAATTGTGAGAAATTAATTAATAGAGATTAATTAATTAATTTATATTTGATATAAATTAATTTGTAAAGGAGAAATAATGATTTTAGGTTGAGAACTCAAAATTACAACATAAGGGTAATTTGGTCATTTCACATGGTAACATGTGGCACCATGAGATGATGACACATGGCATCATATAAGTTTGCCATTTATCTTTCTATCATGCAAGTTGATCAAAGTCAAGATTTAGTCTAGCTTTGACACTTGGCTTAATGTGATTGAATCAATTAAAAATAAGATGCAATGAGGTGGTGACATATGGCATAGGATTTAAGTGACTTAATGACCTAATTATATAAAAGGGAAAAGAAAAGATGAAAGATATGACTCTTATTCTCTTCCTCATGGTGGTGGCACACATCTCTCCCTTTCCTCTTCATCTTGTCTCATCAATTCAAAGAGAATTGCCCAAAATCCTTTGAATTAAAATTGCTAGAAATTATTTCTAGTGTCCTATACATACATACTACCTCTGTAAAGGCAAAAACCCAATTTATAATTGGTTGGCAAAGGCTTGAGAAGCAAATTGGGGGCTGCCCATTGGTGATCTTGGTATGGACAAGCTAGAGGGACAACACTTGGGGTCCTAGGTGCTTCCTAAAGGTGCCAATCACATGCATAGCGCATCAAAGAGGTTAGTACTCTAACTCCTCTTTTAAACTAGGGTTTAAATGAATTAATTTGTTAATTCATAATCTTGAATGGCAAACATAGATCCTAATACATATTAAAAAGGTTTTGATATGCAATTGAGTATTGAAATTAATTAGGCACATAAGAGATGTGGCATGATGCATGTAACCCTAGAAGAAAAATTTTGAAATTCAATGCTCTAATGAACTAATCACCATGCTTCCGCTCCTACAATAACTTGGGCTACAAAACTGCAAATGTGGTAATTTCAAAGCCAAAATTCTCATAAGATATAGAACTTTTTTACCAGAACTCAGTTCATAGGGCAAGGTGGGGGAATTGTTGGGATAAGTCGGGAATCCCAAATCTAGAATTCCTGCACCTTAGCTAATTGTCCTTATGACTTCTGAATGGTTATCGGGCTATAAATTCCTCTACAAAACTCCAATTAAAGTGATTCAAAATGATTTGGAGACCTAAGATAAAGACCTAAAACATTGTTTTAGGGACCAGGGCCAAATTATGAACTTAAGATGCCCAAATATAGAATACAAAGTTAAGATATAAATCTAGAAAACCTAGAATTTCAGGATATGACACTCATAATAGTATTTAGTAATTTAGCCATAACTTGAGATCCAGAACTTCAAATCAAGTGATTCAAAAATGAAAATAAAACTAAGACATAAAGGAATAACTTTCATTAAGATCACCTTCCCAAATTATGACTGGAACTAGATTGAAATGGAGTTGCAAAGTCAAAGTCCAGAACTACCTTGAATCCAGAATAAATTGAAATTTCAAAATTTACTTAGGGATGCGTTAGGCATTTATTTGATTAGCTATTGGAGATAATTGGGATGAGCTTTGAGACACTTTAATTTTTTGTTTTCAGTAGAAAAAGAGGCCTTAAAAGACAAAGAGAAGTAAATCAAGAAAAAGAAAATCCATTGAGGTTTGTGCACAACTAATCTTTTTTCTTTGTTTTTAACTTTGAAATTTATTGGAATGAAATTATTATGAATGAATCATGATTTTTTTTGCAATTGAGAACTTTAATTTATGAAATGAAATTGTGAATGTGGAAAGACAGATGTTGACCCTTTTATATCATTGTAGCACGGGAGTGGGCCAGTTTTGAATGATTTTAGAAGTATTTTGAGAAATTGTGTGTTGTCAACCCTATAAGGGGAATTTGATGAATAAATGTGATTTAATTGATTTGCAATGTGATTCTTTGAATGGAAATATTTGAATTTGTTTTGAAATCACAGTTGGCATGGCAATTTGAATTGTGTCCCTCATTATATGAGGTGAAATTGATATTGTGTTCCTCCCTCTCTAGCTTGCCAGTTGAGGTTAAGTTCGGATGAGTACTCATATTGCTAGCTAGCCACCTTCCTTGTAACGATCGGGCTCCAACCACTAGAGGAATTGTCCGCTTTGGCCATAAGCCTCACGGTTTTGTCCCATAGGTGGAATGGAGAACTTCCCAGGAGGTCACCCATCCTAGGATTTCTCTCAAGCGAGCACGCTTAACCCTGGAGTTCTTCCAACTCTTCAAGCCATTCCACCAAAAGGCGCCTCTAGTGATTAGTTCCCCCATTTTATATATCATTACTTTTTGAGCCCAAGACCAACTCCATGCTTTGCCAATGTGGGATTTGCCTAAGGGACCTTTCTCCCCCCCTTTTCGGGACTCAGCGTCCTCGCTGAGGTTTGCCCCACCATCGCCCAAGAGGACACGCGAGCGGCTCTGATACCAATTGTAACGATCGGGCTCCAACCACTAGAGGAATTGTCCGCTTTGGCCATAAGCCTCACGGTTTTGTCCCATAGATGGAATGGAGAACTTCCCAGGAGGTCACCCATCCTAGGATTTCTCTCAAGCGAGCACGCTTAACCCTGGAGTTCTTCCAACTCTCCAAGCTATTCCACCAAAAGGCGCCTCTAGTGATTAGTTCCCCCATTTTATATATCATTACTTTTTGAGCCCAAGACCAACTCCGTGCTTTGCCAATGTGGGATTTGCCTAAGGGACCTTTCTAAATGTGACACCCCTTACCCGTCTACAGTATATCCGAGTAAGATATGTCACACGGTGTACCGGAACACTCTATTTTACCTTAATTAATTTTTATCATAATTTTGAATATAACCTGTGAAATATAATTTATTTATGCCGTTTATCGAAATTATAATTTATTTGAGGTTCTGAAAATTTTATAGAAAATTCGGCAGAGTACCGGCTAAAAATGGAGAAAACAGTTCTTCGGAACCTGTGAAAAACACTTCCTATAATCATATTCAATCATCTCAAACTCCAATATCAAAATCTCTATATTTTTCAATTTCATTTCTCAATCATTCATCTCATGTGATAATCATGTACAAGTCACAGATAAATATTCACTTTTCTATTCACAAACACAATTTTCATTATTTACATGAAAATCAAAATACATTACATAAGTTTCATTTACACAAAGGAAAATAAAAATTAATTATAAAATACCAAAATGAAACCTAGTGTCCTACCAATGCACTGTAGATGGTGAGGTGACACGGACACTATGCAGAGCTGCAGGATAGTCTCACCCAGTCTGTGGTCTACTGGGCTCTCGATCAGTATCTCCAGAACCTACGCATGGCAAAAGCAACGCGCTAAGCAATAATGCTTAGTGGTGCAAATAGTAAAATAGAAAGAAATAACAGAAATAAATATGCATTGAATGTATCGATGTTTTACTTGTTTTGTACTTGTTATAATCATTTATTTCGTTAACTTTATCCACTTTCATTCTTTTGGTTGCCCAAGTAACCTATACTGAACGACTGGACTGGATAAACGGGTAAACTGGCACTGGGTATCAAGTACCTCGGGCCGTCACACCATCGGTCACATATGTATCTCCCGGTGTGCCACGAGCGGCTAACAAGTCAGAATAATATTAGGCACGAGGCCAAGTCTCAACACAATGTCAAAATGGCTAAAAGCCATAAAATCACAGAATGGCATAATGCCATGTGCAGTACTGCTAACTGAACCCTATTGGCATGCCAAACTATCCAAACCAATCTTGTTAGGTATACTAGGGCATTTGATACTTTTGAATTCTTCAATTTTTGAATTTCAAGTTTTGGTGTCACTATTCACTTCATTGGTCAACAAAAATGTTGACTTTTGGATAGAAAATAGGTACATTGGTTTTAACACTCTCAATGTACCACATTTTGCATTCAAAACTTGTTGGAATTAATCACCAATACCATTTCTAAGCTTAGTACTAAGGGAGCAGAATTTTCAGTTTTTGTACCCTAACTTTACTGTTCCATTAGTGACTGTTACAGTAAAAATTTGAGGAAATGGTAAACATGAAAGTTGTTCCTTATTTTGTCTAGTTGAATTTCCTTTTTTGAATCACTCCATTTGGAGTTTTGTAGCTCCAGATATGGTCCAAAAATCACAGCTGGCCGGATTGTAAAACTGCAGAATTGACCATATCTACAGTGCAGTGAATAGTGACTGCCACTGCCTTGTTGGATAGGTTGTGGTCATAATTTGGGGTAGGTTTCTTCATGAAAGTTGTTTGTCTATATCTTATCTTGTTGCTGTAAAAATTTCAGGTCAATTGGCCCATTCTACAATGAGTTATGGCCAAATGAACAATTACTATTCATTTAGTCATTCTGCAGATTCTGGTTGCAGGGTATCCGGATTGGGGCCAATTTTTGGTCCACTTGCTTTGGTCTTTTGGGCATGGTTTCTTCACCAAAATTGTGTCATTATATGTCTAGTTTCATGTCCAATTGGCCAAACACCAATTGAACCTACACAGCCAAAGTTATGGCTGTCCAAGTGGGCTGGAATCACAGCCACACCTGCTGCTCTCACTAAGCAGCATACCAATTCAGTTTGTCATGCTATAGTTCACTCCAATTGTGGTCAATTTACCTCAAATGGTCACTAATTGACCATTAGAATGTTCATATACCATTTCATGAGCAAACCCTAATTTTGTTCAAGTCTCCAAGTTCTCAAAGTTCAATTTATACATTAAACTTACAATTTCAACTTAAATCATGTCCTTAAACATGAATTGAGTGAGAGAGAGAATAAATTGGGCACTAACCTTGTTGGAGCTAATTTCAAGCTTATAAGAACTCTTCTTTTACTCTTCCTTTTGCTCCCAAAAACTTCACCAAGCTGAAATATCAAGGTTTTATGTTGACACTTAGAGTTTTTGTTGAAAGAAAGCTAGGGAAAATGAAGATTTAGAAAGTTTGTTAATAGAGGAGTAAGGAAGGAGGTGTAGGACGTTTTGAAGAAGAAGAAAAGGGCTACTGTTTTTTCACTTCAATTTTCTGCCCATTTGACTCATTTTAATTGGTTTATGGACATGTGTCACAAGGTGATTTGGTGAGAGTGCTTAGTGACATAAGCATGAGGTCAAAATTGCAATTTTAATTCATTTTCTTTTCTTTTCTTTGCTACTCATTTTCAATTCAATTTTTAGCAATATTTATTCACATTTTATGTCATAATAATTATTTACTTAACTGAACAAGTCGGCCAAAAATCGCCTCTGAAGGCGAAATGACCAAAATGCCCTCCTTTTGGCTTAACGGGTCAAAATTGTCTGTACCGATTGAAAAAATTTTTTAAATATTTTCTTGGCATTCTAATGCCATAGGAACCTCAATGACTCTTCTCTGGAGTCCCAAAAATTATTTTATGAATTTTTCCCCTGGTCTAGGGCTCTTAGTTGCGAGAACCGCAACTTCTCTCAAGGTTACCCATCGCTTGGGCACCGGCTTATTTGACTTAGTTGTATTTTATTTCTAAAATTTTTACTAAATTTTTCTTATTAATATTTGAGTTAATTATGATCCCTCACTTTAGTTTAAATATTTTTCCGGACGTTCTAGCTGTCCGGACCGACACCGGTCACCGGAACAGTAGAATGTACGGAGTTGATACAGGGAGGGTGTTACATTCGTCATTAATTGCGGTTAGTGAGGTTGTAGATTGCTTTGTCGTGGTGTACAACACGACATCGATTGGAAATTTTGTGTCATGGTCTAACTGTGTGAATTGTTAGCAACACCCTTAAAATTATGATTACTTAATAAACATGATATTGAAAAATAAATGTTTTGTCAATGATTGCAAAATATTATGATGATTTCATAGAAATGTGATGATTTAAATAAAATATGATTTGAATAAATGATTTGCTTTGATTGAGAAATATTGGGTTACTTTTATGGATTATAGAAAATGTGATTTGATATGTTTTAATAAATTATACTTTATATTGAATTTTAAATTATTAGTTGTGTACCACTGAGTTCACCACTCAGCAATAACTTTTGTATACTACCGCAGGTGAAAGAAGAGATAGAGCAGTTGAGTGAGGCTACTGGAAGCTGAAATTAGAGCTGAGTTTTGATTGGGTTTTGGGTATATATATTTTGTGTACCCTTGTAATTAATTTTCATGTAATTGTAGCTATATGTGCATATGTTAAGACAGTTGAGCAGTTGTATAAGAAGTTTTGTAATATTACTTTGAGACTGTATTTAAATGTAAATTTTTGTAATATTAATTCATTTAATTCCAATGAATGTAAATGTTAAAACTACTTTTGAGTTGTGATTGATGAAATGATTTTATTTCCTCGATGTGAATGGAGAAAATAAGTTAATCGTGCACGGCGTGATTTAATTTATATATAATTTATTACAGGTTGAGTTTTTAACATATGAAAAAATTTGGTTTATTGAATTTTTAAGTCACCACCACGCAGATATTCTGCAAGCATTTTGAAAATGCTTATTTCTTTCTAAATTTATTTTATCATACACATTTGAATTGAAGATACTTAAATAATCCTTTTTCCACCACATTAAACCTAAAAATGAATTTATTTTGTTAAAATCCCTTGTATATATTTAATAGATTATCGGTAGGGAAAATTTGATAATTTATTAGGTATACTACGGGATCATATCATATCTTACAGAAGGGTAAGATGTGATAGTCTCCGTTGGTGCAAAATAATCAAAATTACTCAAACTGCATTAATTTGTTGATGCTTATATATATATATATATATATATATATATATATATATATATATATATATATATATATAATTTAATTAAAAAATAAAATAAAAAAAGGAAGAACAAGTTCTTCCTATTGTTCCCAAATTTTAGCTTTCTTGAGATCTTCTTTGAGCTAAAAAAAAAAAAAAAACTCTTGTTTTCACTCTTAGCCTAAAATTTTAATTTTAATGCCACTTTTGTGATCAATAACTTAGAGGAATAAGGTTTGAGATTCAAGATTGAAAATTTAAGGTCTCTCCTTCTAAAATAGATTGCTATAATAAATAAATTCAACAAGTTCTATTATCTCCTCACAAGTTTGAGAATGTGAATATATTAACTTGAGATTTCGATAACACTATTAAGCCTTTTGTGGGTTCTAGATTTGGTTATGATATGTGTAGGAAGGTAGAGTCGAGATTTTCGAAGAGGACGTGAACTAAATAAAGAATTAAGTGATCAGGGAAAGTGGAGAAACATTTCGCTTCCATTAGACAGCATCGAATTCTAGAGGAGGATTAGGCAATAGAGCTTGCCTTTAGAGGAGCTTTGATCGGAGAAGATATATTGCAACTGCAAACTTTACTGACCGGTTGCTTATCAATTCCTCACTGGGTGCTTGCATTATGCCTTTTGTTAGGAAAACTAATAAATATTTTCTTTTTCACCCATCTAGATTGTAAAAACTATCCATTTTCAATATAATAAACTATCCATTGCTCTCTTTTAAACCTAATTTTATAGTTAATATTATTTATAAATTGTATAAAGAAATCCTAAATTAATATATGCACAGTTAGTATTATTTATAAAAATAATATAATTACATTCATTTATAATAATAATAAGGATTAACTATCAAAAAAATTTCTGATGTTTATTATTTTTTGTATTAAATCTTGCCAAATTTAATTTTATATTAAAAATTAATATTATAATAATATAATATTATACATGAAAAATTATAAAAAAAAAAACTACATAACACGATAAAATGATTATTTATAAAATGATTATTTATAAAATATATTAATAAAGTAATTATAATAATATATTATTATTTAATGAGATTATTAGGTACACCCGGTATACATGTATTTTCTCTTTATAAATATGAATTTTATCTTTTTATAAATAAGTAAAAATTATTTTATTTTATCTAATAAAATATTATTTTTTAATATTTTTAATATATTTAATAATTAACCTATTATTTATAAGAAATTATTAATTTTATAATATATAATTAAATTGACACTTTTACCCTCTATTTTCACCAATTGAACGGCCAAACCCGAAGGTGGCTAAAAAGTCTAAAATCAATGTCCTCCGAAGTCCAAATATCCCCAATAGCAGAGGCAAACCAGAAAGGAGAAGTGGAAAAATGGGATCGGTAGCAACACTCTCATCTCTTCACGTCCATCACCTTGTCTTCTCAAAACATTCTGTCTCTCTTTTCAAACCCCTCCGCACACTCCCTCGCATCTCTTGCTCTTCCTCTCTACAATTCAACATCTCCTTCGCCCCTCCAAAACCCAAACCTAATCCTCCACCCCAATTGGACGTCCCCAACCACCAACACCACGACGACGACGACAGCGTTGTAGCCGACGCTTGTTCTGGCACTGGTCAGCTTTTCATTCCCTGGATTGTCCGCGGTGAGGATGGCAATCTCAAGCTCCAGGCCCATCCGCCTGCGCGTCTCATCCATGCTCTTGCCGATGCTAAAACGCAGAATGCCAAGAAGAAGAAGAAGCAAAGCAAGGAGAAGCAGAAGAAGGAGAGCGGCGTGGTGGCCAGTGCAGCAGAAGACCGGAATCTGTCCAAGGCTGCCCGGAGGTTTTATAATGAGAACTTCAGGGAGCCACCGCAGCGTCTCAGTAAGGTTCTCGCTGCTGCTGGAGGTAATTTACTTCGATTTTATACCTATGATTATTAGTAGATGGAATAGTGGTGGAATAATTGAATAAGTGAGCTGATGTGTTTTACATGTAATGTAATCAGTGGCATCAAGAAGGAACAGCGAAGAGCTAATTTTTGAAGGCAAAGTGACAGTCAATGGTTCTGTGTGCAACACTCCTCAGGTGAGCTAATAGTATAATTCTTCAATCAATGCTTCTTTTGGTTTTCCTTTTCCCCAAAAATACTGTAAAGCTTTATTGCGGTAAGATGACAGCTTTTTTTACTGGTTATAATGTCCAGACTCGGGTTGATCGTGCAAGGGATGTCATTTATGTCAATGGAAATCGCCTTCCTAAGAAACTGCCCCCAAAGCTGTATCTTGCCCTTAACAAGCCAAAAGGGTTTGTCTTTTTTTTTTTTTTTTTTTTTTTTTTGCATAAGTTATTTCTATGCTTTTTTTTTCCCATTTTATTTACTGGGTATAGTTGTTGTTCAGAATTAATGTAACTTGGTTAATACAGGTACATCTGTTCGTCTGGGGATAGAGAATCTAAGTCTGTCATGAGCCTATTTGATGATTATTTGAAGAGTTGGGTAGGTGCAGATTGCCGTTTTATAAAGTACTGAAGCAACTGTGTGCATGAATTTACATACTCGTATTTTGTTGTTTATCTATTTGTTTTAACTCAGTAAACAGATGACAAATGGTTTGCGTTTCCAGGATAGGAGAAATCAAGGACTGCCTAAACCTCGACTATTTACTGTTGGCCGCCTTGATGTTGCCACAGGTGGATTGATTATCGTGACCAATGATGGTATGTGTATTGCTATCTGTGCAGCTTCACTTTAAATATTACTTATTGAAAATTAAATGGACTGATCCATAGCTTTTCAAATACTTTTATTTGCAGGAGATTTTGCTCAAGCACTTGCACATCCTTCATTCAAATTATCGAAGGAGTAAGGATTCATGTGCTTTCTTGTCTCTCTTGCCAATTAATGGTCATTATACTTAACTGTTATAAAGAAAAGATGTGTAATTGATAATTGTCTGCTCTTAAAGCTCAGTGAATAGAGACTTCTTGTGATTTATTGGGATATTGTTTAGACTTTAGAAGTTGGAATTTTGCATCAATTCAAAGAAATTATATGATGTTGTGTAATTGTAGATACATTGCAACCGTAGAAGGTGTAGTAAACAAGCAGCATTTAGTAGCCATCAGCAAAGGAACTATCATTGAAGGTGTCCATTGCACTCCAGATTCTGTGGAGCTGCTACCACGGCAGCCAGATATATCAAGACCTCGTCTCCGTATAGTGGTACCTGCATTCTATTTAAGTCTGCTAGAACCATTTAATTTTCTATATTGTTTTACCTTTTTAGGGCACTTCATTATTGCTTGATCCTGCCGTAATTTTTTTTTGTTGGAATTGCCTTAGCTTGGAGCTAGCTAATTATTTCCATTCACATTGAACCTTTGCTTTTAAGATTTTTTTTTTTAAATACAGTTTAATTAGGCCCAATTCCCAACATAATTCATCAATTTATGGACAACAAGTGGATGGAATTTCCCTTGGACTTGATGAGATTGAGCTAACCATGAAGTGTTCTTTTGGACTGTTTTAATAAATGAATTCACATGCCTGTTACCTGTGGTAGAAAATTTGACTTGGACCAAAATTTTATGAAATCTAATGTCGGTCCTTGAATTTGGTAAGTTTTACATATTCTTGTACAACTTTGAATCCACATGTCTACAACAACAACGACCAAGCTTAATCCCAAACTAGTAAGAGACTAGAGTCAGCACATTTCTACAAGTTTTTGACAAAACATTAGATGGCAATACTTCCTTTGAAAACCTTAGATTTCTACATAAAGGATGACTAGCACCTATGTTCAGTTCACTTGTATCTGTTTGCATGTTTGTCTGGGTCATATTGCCTTCTCATCCCAGTTAGATTTTTAAAGTGATGATGAATCCGTTTATGTTTAAATCATAGCAATAACTTGCTCTAATATCAGCAATCTTATATTGTCTTTTAGTGAAAGGAAAGAGACTGGACAATTATGCTCCAAATAGACTCTGAACACGTTACCTCAAGCAGTGAAAATATAGAGTGGAATCAGGATGGGTCTTAGGTTCTAGACACGTGAATAAGATGCAGAACATAAATTTTTTTTTTTCTTGTTGTTTTCCACACAATCTGGTTCTATTCTAGTAGAATCATTTTTTATGTCGGGAACTAATCAAACAAACAATTCTAAAATGATGTATGGACTACCATATGTTGCAAGTTTTTTATTTCTTTGCTTAGCACAATCGACCTTTCTGATTTTTTGTTTCTTTGTATTTCTCCTGTGTCCTTTATGGTGATTGTAAATGTTAATTTACCTACATGATGATGTAAACTATCAAAACCTGTTATTCAACCAAATTTCTCTTTCATTCATATATTGTACACTTATGTCTTCTTGGACTTGTACCCATGAGTAGAGGGTCATGCATCTGCCCCCTTTTCTCCCTTTTATGTTTACATCATTATTTTTTTATTGCTAAACTTTAAGCTTTAAACTCTACCCTCGCTCTTTTAGCGAACAAATATCAAATGAAAGCAAATAAATTATGTTTGGGTGGAAAGTTTTTGAGGTTATGAGTCTATGAGAAAGCGTGAGGTGTATTTTATTATTGATGTCAAATATTTAAAAGGAAAACCTTTGACGGTTTTGCCTGAGTTCCTTTTTCCCAAATGATAAATGTATGAGCTGTCATAACATCAAAATATTTGGAAAGATGAAAGGGGAAAAAAGAAATCTAATTTAAGGGATTCTAGAGTGTTTTGCATTATTTTCTTCTTTCCCTCCCCCATGATCTTATAGAATGGTATATAGTTTCTCTTTCATAGACATGGCAAGCTACAATCAACTAAGCCAAGTATCTTGCCATTCCAAAAAAAAAAATAATAAATATTTCTTTTCAGCTCAAGCCTAAATTTAACTAAACATTAGCCAAAATTTTTGTCCAAGTTTAGATTTGTTATTTTCTCAAACAAGCTCAACAATGTTCACGAGCTTAATAGTCTAATAGAGATTAAATATTTTTATTATTATGTTCACATAATAATGGCATTTTATCTAAATAATGCAAATTAATAGTGATTTTATATTGTCAAAATTTATTTCTAATAAAATTTATGTTTCTTGTTGAAATTTACAAGAAGAAGAAGAAAAAAGGGAAGAGAAAGGAAAGAGAATTGGAATGAATCTCAAAGGGTTACATTTTCAATTTACTCATGTCTTAGCATAATATATAAGTCCATATATAATGGAAGATACAAGATGTATATGGCATCCCATAAATCAATCCTTAATGCAAGCATGAATCAAGCCAATGATTTTGCTAATCAATCACATGATTTTTTCATAAATTATATCCCATGAATTGAGAGAAAATCTCATCAATTCCAACACTCTCCCTTGATGAGATTTTTACTAAAATTATTTATCCATCACCAAGCTTCCTTTTTTTAAAATAAATGAATAAATAAACAGCTACTATTTAAAGATGGATAATACTCCAATAAGATTCATGAAGAAAGAATTTGGGAGAAAATTTGCTTTTGGGACTCAAACCCAAAGTTGAATAAGAAGAATATAGAAGAAAAATAACTTGGGACTAAAACCCATAGCTTTAGGACTCAAATCCAGGAGGAAGATAGCTTTTTGGACTCAAACTTACAACTGTCAAAGGAAGAAAGAGCAAGGATGCAAACCCAGGTTTCAAAAAAAAAACAAAAAAAAAAGAATAAGAATCCCAAAATTTTTATGGGAAGAATAAGAAGAGGCTTAGAATTTTTAGAGCTCTAATATCATGTTGAAATTTAGAAGGATAGAAAAGATAGAAGGAAAGTAGCAAGAGAAAGATTTATGTGGTTTAGCTACTGATAGCCTATATCCACAGATACAAAATCTTAAAAGGGTTACATTTTATTCACTTGTGTGGTGTGCATCACGCGATACATAAAACAACATATTTATAATGGAACATCATCATAGTTATTAAAGGCGCGCCTCAGGCATGCCTCAGGCTTAAGGCTTACCAGGCTCAAACCGTAGTGCCTTATGCGCCTAGGCGTGCGCCTTTGTTTCAGGCACAAGATTCTAGAAAGAGCATGCCATCTTTATTTCTATCTTTAGCGAGCACTTTTATTGGCAAAAAGGACTACCACTTAAACTCAAACAAGCAAACCCAATTCAAGATATATGCCAAAGAAAAAAAAGAAAAGCATCACATTTGTTTGACTTTTATAGATTTTTTAAATTTTTTACTTTAGCGCCTCACCTCGCTCAGGTGCGCGCTTGTGCTTTGCGCCTTGTGCCTAGGCTCTAGGACTCCTTAGTGCGCCTTGAGCCTTTAATAACTATGAATATCCTGATATATATGGAATGCTATCAATAAATCATAAATCACTTTTAAGATTTTGCTAATTAATCTTATGATTTTCTCAAAATTATGAGATTTTTTAATGAGACATATCTCATGCATTAAGGAAAAATATGTCGGAATTAATGAGATTTTTCCTTAATCCATGGGACATGATTTATGAGAAAATCATGTGATTAATTGGCAAAATCGTTAGCTTGATTAATGCTTGTATTATTTGGACATCTCATATCTTCCATATATATGGACTTACATATTATGCTAAGACACAAGTGAATGAAAATGCAACCCTTTGAGATTCATTCCAATTCTCTTTTGTTTCTCTTCCCTTTCTTCTTTCTTCTTTCTTCTTTCTTCTTCTCTTCTTCTTCTTCTTCTTCTAAATTTCAACATGGTATCAGAGCTTGGGTTAAAGTCCCTGCTCTTCTTCTCCTTCACTATAGCCAAGGGTTGAAGTCCCTAATATGTTCTTCTCCTTTATCAAAGCCAAGAGTTGAAATCTTTACTCTATTTTTCTTCCTTAGAGCCAAGGGTTAAAGTCCTTATTCTATTTCTTCCATTTTTTTCCCTCTATTTCTCAAGAAAAGAAACAAATCCAAAAAGAGTAAAATAAAATAAAGGACAGATTTAAAAAAAGTGAGAGAGAGAATAATATATATATATATATATATATATATATATATATATATATATATAAAGAACGAGGACAAATTTTAAAAAACAAAAAAAAGAGAGCCTGATGATGGATCCATAATTTTAGCAAAAATCTCATAAAAGGGGAGTATTAGAATTGATAAGATTTTTCCTTAATGCATGGGATATCTCTCATTGAAGAATCTCATAATTATGAGAAATCATGAGATTGATTAGCAAAATTTTAAGATTGATTTATAATTTATAGATAGCATTCCATATATATCATGCATCTTTCATTATAAATATGGAGTTTTACATATTATTTAATGCACACAACACAAGTGAATAAAATGTAGCTCTTTTGATATTATGTTTGTGGACGTAGGCTCTTCGTAGCTGAACCATGTGAATCATTCTCTTGCTACTTTCCTCCTATTTTTCTACCCTTATAAATTTGAACATTTATTATATGTTTTTTTTAATAAAATATCAATAAATATTATTTTCATTAAGTTTTTTATAAAATTATTTATTTTAAAAAATTAATTGTGACTTGCTCAAAAGTTTTCAAGCTGAGTTTAGAGGTATTTTCGGATTATTTATTAGCATTAATAGAATTTGAGTTGACGATAATGTTTGGTTTGTCTAGTTGGCAAATGATCTCTAATGAGTATTATAACAAGCTAAACTCGAGCCAAGCTAAGCATAGAGCAGCTTGCATCATTTAGCTGTTCTATATATATATATATATATATATATATATATATATATATATATATATGTAATTTTTTTTTCTTGTACTTATTTATTTTATTGCTATAATTTATTATCCAAATTCGTGAAGGTAGAGTTGCACTTTTATTTGTCTTGTGTGTGTGTGTGTGTGTGTGTGTGTGTGTGATCATTTCCCCTTTCTTGTGTGTGTGTGTGTGTGTGTGTGTGTGTGTGTGTGTGATCATTTCCCCTTTCTTTTTGTTGTGTGTGTGTGTGTGTGTGTGTGTGTGTGTGTGTGTGTGTGTGTGTGATCATTTCCCCTTTCTTTTTGTTGGGCATAAGAAGGTTTTTCGGGATTGTTAAGTTATGAGCTAAATCTAAGGGATTGAATGTTGTAAATTAGGGCTTAAATTAAGGGATTGTATATCATAAATTAGGGCTAGAATCATGCAGGAATTATAGAGATTAATTGGAGGGTTATTTCAATACAAATTGTAAATCTTTTCCCATCAGCTTGAGGGAATAATTAAGCTTCTAAAATTTGCTCACCATTCTTCTTTTTTCTTCTTCCTTATCCTGTCACAGGGATAAACAAGTAATTTAAAAAACTAGCAATTGATTAATAAGAGAGAGAAGGACATTTAATTAAATTATATATTTATCCTAATCTTCCTTTTAAGCCCAACAAAGAGAGGGCAATTACTGGAAATGAAAAATGGACATCTTGCTAACTTTCCTTGTCCCAATAGTGGACAAGTTATCAGCCCCCATAGATATGTATCATTTTCTTCAATATGTTAGACGCAAATCCAAAAAAGTTTAGTATTGTTGCAACAATAAGTTTGAACAAAAATAATCATGTCATCTTTGAACTTAGATGCTTTTAGTTTTCATTTTTGTTTTAATTTTTATTTAGCGTTATTAGTTTTTGTATTTGAGATAGATCTTCAAATATTTTATTTAGTTCGTTTTCTCAATAAGTATAATTCCACTACCTGAACCTTTATTGAGTCAAGTTCTCTTTCTCTTTCTCCGTTGATTAAGACACAGAAGTGACTAAGACACATTTATTTGTTATAACCACATGTGCAGGTTCATGAAGGGAGAAATCATGAAGTTCGAGAACTTGTGAAGAATGCTGGATTGGAGGTCAGTTTTACTTTACACATAAGACTACTTTCAGATTTCAGAAAATTATTCTGTGCTTGTTTGCCAGTATTTTATTTGTATTCTCAGTTGATCATATCTTTGGAGAAGATAAGATTCTGGACAAATAATATTAGAATTTCCTTAGTTATGTATTGCCTTGAGATAAACTCTTAAATGCTTTAAGTGAAACATTTGTTAATTCACTATAACCACCATTTACTTTTTAATAAAAATAACAAAAAGAAAAAAATCCATGATATCCATAGTGGACATGGTGATATTGGTGGTACTTTGCTAGTATAAATGTATAATTGTAAGGACTGAGTGGTCAAGAATTGAATAGATACTGCTGAAATTAGAGCAATGATAAAACGTAGACATTGTTTATAATTTAAGTTGTAACTTTTCTTACTGTATGTTAAATTAATCTTCAAATTTGGTGCTCATCTATGTTTACATGAACTATTTGTTATCTTTTCAGGTGCATTCATTAAAGCGTGTACGAATTGGTGGTTATAGACTTCCATCAGATCTTGGGTAACTGTGATATTTCTGTTTTGGAAACCATTTTTATGGATTGTGTGTGTGTGTGTGTGTGTGTGTGTGTGTGTGTGTGTGTGTTGTTTTCTTCATCACTTGCAACAAGATGCTCATTCTAGATGAAAGTATATAATAAAAAACAAAAGGGTGGGAAACGGAGACTCCTTTGTGGACAAAATGACATGGTTGACATTTAAAATTTAGGTGACACACAGGAAAATTGTGAACATTTGAGAAAATAAGATTTGTGAAACTTTTGTGTTCTGGCCCCTTGCTTGATGTCAGGATGATGTTGCCATGTGTTGAATCCTGCAATAGGTGAGTTCTAGGGAGATTTGAGATGTATAGAGAAAATATAGGACTGAGATTTCCTATCAGGGGAAAAACCATGAGATCCAATGGGCAAAAGTGGGCATTTCTCATATGGGTTGGGCCAGATTAACACGGTTGCCTTTGTTTATGATGCTTTCTAAACTTGTACAAGAAGGATGTGAAAATGCAATCGGAGGAAGTGAAAATGCAATCAGCCATATGTTAGACAATATCCTTGTTGTTTAACTACAAACTCGTCTATGCTAATTTTTATGTTAATATCAGGATTGGGAAGCATGTTGAGCTAAAACGTACTGATCTCAAGGCAATGGGTTGGAAGGGTTGAAAGTAGCTTCTGCTTAACTGCTTAGAATATATGCACTCTGCCTGACAGCAAGATTAATGAGATGAAACACAGCTTCCAGGTTTTACGGTGGAGAATTGTTGCATGCCCTCTGTTGCATTGCTGGTTCAAATCATGGATTTATGAACTGAACTGCTTTCCAATTATAGGGTTGAGGAATGTCACTTCCAGTGGTAGCAGGCAAGCTACATCTGCAGAGGTTGAGAAGCTTTGACACTATGGTGATGTAAATCCATTCATTCAAACTGGAATTTTATATGTACAATGGAAATGTAGATTAGACCTTTTTAGCAATCAACTCAAAATGTTAGCTGCTTATAGAAATCAAAGTTGAGAATTGTAGAATGACTGGATGCTGTGGTTACAATACTTATCATTGAGATGATGCAGAATGGAAATCAATGGCCCATCCATGTGCAAGGGATTTCCATATTTTGGGTCATAGATCCACTAGTAATTCTTTGCTTAATGAGAATTCTATATTTTTCTTTTAGGAAACAGACACAAAGATGACACTCTTGCAGATCTCTTGAGATGACTGTATGTTCTCACCTGGAACCTCAAGAGGACAATGGTGGACTGGACAAGATCTCAACTCTCCTAGACTTGCATGTGCCACAATAGCTGTTGCTTTGCAGGTGTGGGACTCGATTCACATGAACAAACTTTTGTTTCTTAGTTTACTGATTTTCTGTTCCAATTCTTCAAATGCAAGGCTAATCATCTTTGTAAGAAAATGGTTTCTCTTGTCAATCAGTGTCCGAGTGGTCAAACCAGACCTGGGCAAGGAGCATTAGAGTTGGAGTAATAATTAGTGTACCATACAACAAGAAATTATTGTTTGAATAATTTTTGTCATAAAAATGATATGGTGAGAAATTCAAACTTGAGATCTCTTTCAAATCTATGCTAAAGGTGGAGAAAAAATAAAAAATTAATTAAGCTAACATAATTGGTATTATTTTAATATAAATAAAGTAATATATTTATATTATTATATTTTTTTTAATGTTTAATATATGTCTGATAGGTCTTTATTTATCTTTATTATTTTTTTGTCTAATTGGTTTTTTTTTTTAATATATAAGGAGTGAAAAAATATTGAGTTTAAGTCTTTTTGCTGGATCTAATTTTCGTCGGACTCGATAATTAAATCTGGTATCAAAAAGCAAATGGAACTTGAAATACTAGAGGATGTTGTGCAAGATTGCAAGAACATTACCCAGTAATGGAACTGTAAGTCAAGAAAAAAAAAAAAAAAAAACCGAAAACGCTAAAAAAATAGGTAAAAAGTTAAGGTTATATCATGTCTACACAAAAATGAAGATCTGTTGAATCTCATAAAGGAGCTTAGCTCATAGGAAATGTGGAAAAGGTGGTTCCATTGTCCTCTCAAACTTAATGTTGGTAAGGAACATTACTTTTTAATGCCGGCCAAATGAATGGTACAAAAGAGACAGCCAAGCTAATGTTAGATTCTTCTACCGTCACCCTTTGACACTTTCGAACCTTTTTAAAATAATAATAATAATAATAATAATTGACACCTTCAAAATTCCTCTTTTTGTTTTGCCAATAATTCTCCCATTATTTTGTCGGCTATTGAATTTGTATAATTGGAAACATTTTGATAGATTTCTTAAAATTGTTAAAGTTTAGGAAAAATTATTATTTGGTGGTTGTATTTTAATAAAATTAATTATGTAGTTTTTATATTTTAAAAAATATATTAATAAATTTTTATATTTTGTTATTAATAAATTTTTTATTAGTTAATTGATTTTAATATTAATCATACTACTATTCAGTCCTTCTATTTTAATGAAATTAATTAGTTAGTCTTTATATTTTAAAAAATATTATTATTTACTCTCTTTATTTTAATGAAACTAATCAGTTGATTCTATATTTTGAAAAATAAAATATTTTAAAAAAAATAATGAAATTTTGGTTATACAAAGAAAAAATTTATATTTATATTTTTTTAATTGTTAAATATTTTCATTGAAATTCTTAGGCATCATTTTTATATTTTCTTTATCAAAAAATAGTTTTTGTAGATTATTTAGAGATATAAGAGAATTAATTAACTTTTTTGTATAAATAACTTGTATCATTTTTTATTAAAAGATAAAAAATAAAAAAAATAAAAAAAAATGGAGGAGAATGGGGTGGAGAAGGTGTGGGTGTAGAGAGAAGAAACATGGAAAGAGTGTGGGCGTAGAAAGAAGAAACATGGAAAGAGAAAAATAAGGAAAAGAGAGTCATGACACTTTTCGATATAAAAATAAAATAAAAAAGACTGAAGAGTTAGTATAACCAAATTACAAGAATTAACTAATATACTTTTCAAATTACATAAATCAATTAATTAGTTTCATTAAAATATATGGAGTAAATAATAATTTTACTAGCATTAATGTAACTCCCTTGCTCCAACCATTAGAGAAATTGTCTGCTTTGGCCCACCCCATCCTTCCTGAACCTCATGGTTTTGTCCTATAGGTGGAATAGAGAACTTCCCAGGAAGTCACCCATCTTAGAATTTCTCTCAAGTGAGCACGCTTAACCCTAGAATTCTTCTAACTCTCTAGACCATTCCACCAAAAAATGCCTCTGGTGATTAGCTCCCCTCATTTCAATGTATGATTAGATTCATTCCTGTGCCTTGCATTCCACTACTCTAGGTAGCCTCGCCATCCTAAAAGCCTGCCGGGAGTTTACTCTCTTATGCCACTCCCCGCCCTCATTGGACCGATTTCCCGGGTCAGGTCATCACAGGCCCACCAGCTTCTGCCTGGTTCGTCCTCGAACCACACATCTACTAGAGGGGGTTCGGCTCTGATACCATCTGTAACGCCCTTACTTCAATCATTAGAGGAATTATCCGTTTTGGCATACCCCATCCCGAGCCTCACGATTTTGTCCCATAGGTAAAATGGAGAACTTATCAAGAGGTCATCCATCCTAGGATTTCTCTTAAGCCTTCTTCCAACTCTTCAGGTCATTCCACCAAAAGGCACTTCTGGCGGTTAGTTTCTCCAATTTTAATATATGATACGATTCATTCCTATTCCCCACATTCCACTACCCTAGATTGTCTTGCCATCTTAGAAGCTTGTCGAGAGTTTACTCTCTTATACCACTCTCCGCCCTCATTGGACCATTTTCCCAAATCGGGTCGTTACAATTAAAATCTATCAAACTATAAAAAAAATTAACGAAATAATTAAACAATTTAATGAAATAAAAATAAAAAATTAAATAATATATTTTTTAAAATATAAAATTAAATAATTAATTTCGTTAAAATATGAATAACAAACAGCAATCAGCAATTTTCCCTAAACTTTAATGAAATTATGAGACTAATTCATGATCCATTGTTTGATGTGCCTCATACATGGAATTATTGAGCTTAGATTATAGACAATTTTAATATAAAATCTTCAAACCATCATCTTTCTTGACACGTGTAAGATTTTATTTAGGTTATATACATATTACTTTTTTGAATAAAATATGAATTAAATTACAAAATTAATTTTAAATAAAGTTAAATAAAAAATCATATAATAAATTTTAATTAATTTAGAATTAAAATTTAATTTTTTCATTGTATATATTAAATTTTATTAACATGTGGCATATATAGATTATAAATATAGAGTAACATGAATGGCTGCATTTGACATTTAAGTTTTAGAGTAAAAAATATTGTTGTTTTAAATACTACTAAAAAATTAGTTTAAAAAAAGTTAAATGGTCGAAGAAATTTAAATCTTTGTAAATTTTTTTCCAATTTTAATTAAATCTTTTAATTTTATTAATTTAATTTTAAATTTTTCATATTATTTTCAATTTTAGCAATAAATTTAATAAAATATTAATGTTATCAATTAAAAAAAATTTAAAATTTTTTATTGTTATTAATTTTAGCCTATCTTTTTAATTTATTTAATTTTTTCAATAATTTCAAATATTTTCATTAATATTAGCAAATTTTACATTGATCAAAAAATATTTAATATTATAATTATAATTTTTAACATTTCTCTTAGGTGGAATTTAAAGTCTAACAAATGATAAAATTCAACAATTTAAATATAAAATAAGTGAAAATAATATATATAAAAATAAATCAAATTATAACTTTAAAAATCATATGTCTTTATAAAATAAGTGTATATATATATAGAGGGAGAGGCGTTAATTAAAATAAAATTTTATTTAATTTAATAAAATTATTTTTTTTGTCAATTTGAGAATGATTACTAAAATTTATTTTAAAAAAAATAAAATGATTGGCTAATACTGACAATTAAATTAATTGCTAAAATTGAAATTAATATAATAGTGTAAGGATTAAATTGATAAAATTAAAAGATTTTAAAATTCAAAAAACTTACAGAGATTTGAATTTTTTTTTAATCATTTACCTTAGAAAAGGCATTTTATTATTTTGATACTTTTATAATTAAAATATATATTTATTTTTAATATTCTCTAAATAATATATTCAGAAAAAATTTTTTCCACTCTTTCAACTTATAATACATTAATATTTAGTTCCTTCCATTTTTTAAGGAAAAAAAAGTTAAAATTATATATATATATATATATATATATATATATATATATATATATATATATATATAAAAGCTAAATGACAAAAAAAAATCTTTAAGTCAATTATCAATTTTAACCAAATATTTTAATTTTATCAATTTAATAATAAATTATTTATATTATTTTCAATATTAACAATAAATTTAATGAAAAACAATTAAATTCATCCATTAACTTATTATTCAAATTTTTTTCATTTGTATATTGTTAGTTTTAGCTAATCTATATAATTTCATTAATTTTTTTAATAACTTGAGATTTTCATTAATTTTAACAAACTTCGTATTAATAAAAATATAATAATTTTTTTGAGATTTATTGCTAAAATGGTAAAAAAAAATAAAATGATTGACTAATATTAATATTAATAATGTTGATAAATATTTGAATATTTTTATTAATTAAATCATATAATCAAACTAATTGTTAAAATTAAAACTAAATGTTAAAGTTTGAAATTAAATTATTAAAATTAAAAGGTATTTTGCTAAAATTGAAAAAAATGTGTACAAGTTTGGATTTATTTAATCATTTAGCCTATAAGATAAAATTAAAATTTATGATTTAAAATTTTGTATCCACGTTTAGATTTATGGTTTTATAATTAGTCATGTCACGCATTATGCAGATTTATTTTTGTTTATATTATTTTGAATTTTAATTTTTTAATTAATTATTTATAAAATACACTTTATCTTTTAATTTATTTTTATGCAAATTGATCTAATATAATAAATATTTACATAATTACATTTTTAATTGAAAAAATGATTATTAAAATAAAAATGGAGATTTTTAATTATTAATCAACCCAAATAATGAAATTTAACTGGTAATGATAATATTATTGTTAGTAATATCGCATTAGTTCATTTAATAAAAATTTACTAAAATTAAATTAATTAAATCATTTACCAATTAAATTATCAAATTGAAATTTAGTTAATTTTAAGCCAATTGAATTAAAAATATAAAGAAAAGGGAAAGACCTATGGTTCATATTTTTCCTTTTTTTATTATAAATAACATTGAGAAAATTTTTTTAATAGCAGTAAGTTAGTGAGTTTTGAGTCTATTTAATATAACTGTTGTTATACTGAAAAATATTTTAATTTAAAATTAAATTTAATATATTTTAATTATAAAATGTATTAAATTTCAATTTATTAGATTTTTTTTTAAAAAAAGGTAGTAAAATTCATTGATAAAGGGCTTAAAGCCCATTACAAATAAGAGAGTGCAATGCCCTAAAAATTTTAAGAAAATAAGTAATTTAATAATTTAATGATTTTAATGCTATTTCATGATTTATGTATGTTTTATTATATTATTTTAATACTTACAATTTAAAGTTAGGATGGATTATTGAATTTTGGTGTATATGAATTTGAAAAAAATAAATAGTGTAATGTTAGTCTAATGTTATTTTTAGCATAAATCATTAAAGTATTAGTGTTATATTATTTTGTTTTATAATATTTGATATAAATACTTACTAATATTATAATAGGTGATATTGAAAATTAAAGAATAAATTTTAATTATATCCTATTGTTATTTTATGTTGATTATGTGTGATATTTTAAAATATTACTTAATAAAATAAATATTATTATTTAAAAGTATGTTATTTGTCTTATTATTATTATTATTATTATTTAAGTTTTCTTGAGTTTTAATTTAGTCATCAATATTAAAAACAAGTCTTATATATAGAGGGATTAGATTCTATTATAAGTTATAAATAACAGAGTAAGGGAAGATATTTTGGTAGAATATAAATATAAAGTTAGTGTTAATATGATATAATTTATATTAAAAAAAATAAAATAAAATAAAATATACAAGAAAAGTGACTTGATTGATATAACTATTAAAAGAAAAAAGAAAATTCGAACTCCCAAAACATCCAGGGTGCATCGGTCCCCCCACCCTTTGGGTCCCTAAAGTTAATTAGTGGTTGATCATTAATGATTATCAATTTTATAAGTGTTCACGTCTAATTCATCAATTAGATGTATTTTTTAATTTTGATTTGATCACTTATCAAGTTTAAGTAAATTAAGAAATTAAAACACTAATTAATTAGTATTATGAAAAACACTAATTAATCACCAATTAATTTTCTTTCTCATAACTTCTTAAGTCATTTTAATCAAATTAAAATATCTTACCTTATAAATTAATTAATCAAGTTAATATTTAAATATTTTAAATTTTAACTTGAATACTTCTATTGATGAATTTAATTTCAAGTCATACTAGAGACTTTACAATCTAATTACAAACTAAAAAAAATAATTTAATTAGTTAATTAAACTATTTAATTAATTAATTAAATTAATTATGCTTTGATCATATTATTCTTATTGTGTGTAACTTTCTAAGTTCATTACTAATTAGCAATAAGAAAAATATTATCTCTTTAATATTATTGGAACTTTTTTCATACTTAGAGTGAAATTCTCTTATCACTCTTAGTTTTCATAAATCATGGCTGACACCTAGCATAGTGTACCATAACTATCCGACTAATGATGAATTAATTTATACTTAACTCACGAACCTTGAACATACATACCATGTATTAAATCTCCCCATTACATAATTCTGATTCTAGCTAAGGCCATGGTTTATGTCAAACCCTTATTGCTTAGAATCATATGTACCCATCTTAATTTCAATTCTTGATTAACAAGACTTTTCAATAAGAAATACTTTTTTGAATAAGTTCATCTGTCTTAGCTAGGAACTTTATTTATCAAGAACAATTAAGATAGACATAGAATTTTATCCTTATTTACTTAGGGTAATGGATTCCATCTTGACTAAACACCTATCTTCATATATAATTAGTCAAAACCAACACATGCCCGTATACTCATACCTAGCACAAGTATGTAAACGGTATCAAACTAAAACCACCTATATACAAGGTAACAGTGTCATCTTAAGTTAAGAGATTATATGCACTATTATGATCTAGATGATAATGTATTAACAAAAGTAAACTCCATTTAGACATCATCTTAATATCACTGGTTTAGCTTACTTATCTTATTAGTACCCACCATGTTTATTATATGGCATGACTCACCATTCCATCTAATTAATATCACATACTAATCAATGGAAACAAGCATAAGTGACAATCTATACAGAAAAATCATACTCAATGAGGTATCATTGACTGTGAACTAAAATTTATAATACTTGTACTAGATTATTCCGTCACTAATATTCTTAACATCTTAAAAATAGAATATCTAACAAGCTATTAAAGGATATTTTTAATTAAATTTAAACAATTTAAATTAAAAGAAAAGATATATGTCATTAAATAGGAATTAATATTTACAAAATACAAATTACTAGTTATGCGATAGGGCATACTATTGACATGGATGCAGCTGGTGGTTTTGAAAAGAGAGAGAGAGAAGGGAGAAAATGGGTCCTAAATTTTGGAAAGTCATATCTAGCAATCCCAATATTTGATCGGAGTGATTCCAGCGGCGATGGACTCCTGGGGAGGAGTTCTTTCAGATGGGACCAACGACACTAGATTTGGTGGTCATTTCCGATGCCAGCAAAGAGAGAGAAAAATGGGTTTTTGCCATTTTTCGGCAATACTTTGATCGATCCAACCGTCAGATCGGTGATCCGAGACCACCGTTGAACTCAAAGTGATGAAATCTTTAAGATGGGACTGACTTCGCTCTGATCATACACCGTTTGGAAAAGACGATCATCGGACGATCCAGATTGCTCAATGAGATTTTTCAATGTTTTTGATGCTCGTAAATTAAATGTAATTATATGATAATTATTAACAATTTATGAGTTCAGGTTTAATTGCATCAGCGAGGCTCACCGGTGCCTGGGACCGAGTTTTTGGCTTGATTTGGATGCCTGACAGTTTGTCCCGGAATATAGTCAATATTACAATCGTTTTTAACATTTTTAGACAGTCTGAACATATTCTAGATAGCAGAATTTACAAAGGTAGTCCCTAACTCAAGTTGTGTAGTTTTTGCCTTGTTTTGAGTTAGTTGTTCAGTCTGTAAAATATTTATGGCTTAAAAAAATTAAGTAAAATTAATTTAATTAATACAAGGATGATTTAAAGGACTTCCAATAATATTTTTTTTGTTTTAATTTTTGAAGTACTAGAAATAATTATTTGGACTGTAGAGGAGTTAGAGACCCGAGCTATAGTTTGGACAATTGAACCTAGATTAAGTTTCTTATAGGCCCGGATAGGCATTATAATTTTTGTTGTGAGCTTGAGGCCTTGTACTATTACTTTTTATTGAGTTTTCTTGCGAGGGGGGAGGGGGTTAGGTCTAGTTATAAGGGAGATTCTGCCGAAATTTCGACAAGAATCTAGGAATAATTCTTGCTCTCTTAATTTAAATTAAATATTTTTATCTGTAATTTGATAGAGGTCAATGTGTTTGTATAGGTTATCAGTGCCAGCCATTCTTCTTCCTTCCAGTCGGACTAGTTGCACTTGAGTTGACCAGTCTATGAGTTAGATATTGATTATTTTTATAATTTCAATATTAATTATATCTGGCATGCTCATGCATTTTATAAATATTTAATTATGCACAAATAGTTAATATATTAGGGATATTTTGGTTGTTGTATATGTAATTATTATTATTATTTATTAATGATGGCCGCCTAAGAATAATTTAGAACTGGGTTTGTTATTAATATGGTATAAATATTTAATTATGCACATAAATAGTTAATATATTATGGATATTTTGGTTGCTGTATATTTAATTATTATTATTATTATTTATTTATTTATGATGGCCGCCCTGAGAATAATTTAGAACTAGGTTTGTTATTTATATATGGTATATATGGATATGGATTGGCCAAGTAGTCACAGCTTGAGCTAGTCTCACTGGAAGCTAATCCTTATGGATATGGAAAGTAAAGGTAAGACACGGCTTTGAGTTGATCTCGCTAGCCCCAGCACTTGAATTTAAGCAAAAGTCCAGCTTGAGTTGAGTTTGCTTGTAGGATTTAGATTGAGAAGGCTGTATAGGGGATCAGCTCTCATATTTATGTATTAATGTGATATACTGAGTACGTGAGTAGCTCCAAATTATCTTCTCATACAAATATTGAGTGAATTATTTGTTATATATGTTGGATGTGCATTTCATGATAAGATTGCACTAGTTATAGGTAGTTATAGAAACTGTATCTATAATTAATATCTAAACTTTCTGAGTCGAATTCTCATTTCTGTTTAAATATTTTTTCATTCCTGTTTAAATATTTTTTCTCAAGTTGCAGGAGGAGCAAGTTTATTTTCGAGTCTAACCTGCATTTTTTTTCGCAAGTTGTGTTGTTTTTTAGTTAGTAGTTTTTTCTATAGTTTTTATTTATTTATCTATTTATTTAACTATTAGAACTCCGCTATGACACCATTATATTTATGTATTATATTAATTAATGGAGATTAAGTAGTTTGTGCATGATGCATATCAGGATTGAGCTGGGCTCCCCTAGTTTTGGTTTTTTGACAGTTATCGGATTGAGTTGGCCCAAATAAATTTATAATAATTTATTTTATTTGTTTATATGTTGGGCTTTGATTTTGGTCTTGGTTATGGGTTTGGCAATAGTGAGGCTTACTACGGGTATCAAGGGCTTTATACAGGCCCAGGTCCAGTATCGGTCTGGCTCGTGAAATCGGGTTGTGACATAGAGAAAGCTCTTAAGACATCTCATTCTCATTTAGCCAGAGGGAGGAGGGCCACGATCAAAGACAAGTCCCCCAACACTTTCCTTGGGTTCTCTCTTCCTTAAATTAAGCTGATGTTGTGACGCCTCTTGCCTGTCTACTATATAGCCGAGCAAGAAGTGTCACATTCGGTACTAGAGCACCCTATCTTGTCTTATCATGTCCATTGTAACTTTTTAGTGTCATTTAAAAATAGGTAGCTCATGTGCAGAATTTTTTTTTTTATAACTTATTTCTGTGGAGACCCAGACAGAGCCTCCTTTGTTTTATTAGCATCTGGTGGGTTCCACTAAGCACCTGTTAACATGTCCATATTCATTTCACACATTTCTATATCATTTTCTCTTTTATCATATCATTCATAATTACTTATGAGATCTCAAAAGTATTATCTATTGCATTCATATGAAAATTCATAGATAATAACTTACAAGTTTCCATTACACTCTCAAAGTTTAATTTCAAGTCCAAAATGAAATACATCATAAACTAGTAATTGTATCATGATTAGACATAATGAACTAAACTAGTAGTCTATACATGGGCCCTACCAAAATACAAAAGACTGACAAGGTGACTCTGGACGATGGCAAATCTAGTCGGAGCTCTGTCCGAACACTACTGTGTCAGCTGTTGATCTTCAGTACCTACGTGATGGAAAACCAATGCGCTAAGCATAACGTTTAGAGGTGCATAATTTATAATAACAATAACTAAACAATTTAAATAATAATTCTATATATGGCAAATTTCATAATTTTTAGGTATTTTATATTTTCATTTTACTTTGGAAACAATTTAAATTATTGGGATCTTTTCTATTTACTTATTGTATATTCAGTTTAATTAATTATTACCAGTGCCTAAGAAACCTATAACAAATTATCAAAGGTGGATACACGAGAGTATACTAGTTAGACAGCCATATGTCTATCCAGTATACATCTGTCAGGCACGAGGCCAACTGTCAGGCTTGTAAAGCCAAAAATAAAGTTAGGCACAATGGCCAGTAAGTAGGCATATAGCCTATAGAACAATCATACTAGACATATATTGTCAGTTCATGATTTTCTCGGTAGGCAGTTGTAGGAGGGGGCGTGAGGCGATGTCACACCTTACCCCTCTGTAAGGCATAACATGATCCCGTAGAATACCTAATGAACTACCGAACTTCACCTACCGATAACTCATTAAGTACCCTACAAGGGATTTTAAAACAATTTTCTTATTTTTGATAAGTGGTGAGCATTTTCTAATAGGTATTTAAAACATTTAATTAAATTTAAAACTAGTTAATATTTTTGGTCCATTTTATTTTTCCGCAAATTTTATAAAAATTTTGCCAGAGTTTCGTTTGTATTTTGAGAAAACAGTTCTTCAAATACCTGTGAAAAGCACTTTCAATAATTTTTCTCAACCACTACTTTAATTTCATAATCAATCTCAACCAATTTCTCAAGTCTCAAAATTCAACAGTCAACATTTCTCAATTCCCAAAATTCAATAATCATTAAAATAATATCTATCAATCTCATTCAAATTAAAATAAAACATTTTCATTTTTTAAAGACAAACAATCTATATATACATCATACTAAAATCTACATTGGGAAAATCCAAACTAAATTTTATTACAACTTTATACAAATTTTGTACAAGCTGCTCAAGACCGAATTTACATGTCCATACATTTATGTGCAATACATACATCAAAAGAAATATTTACAGTCAGGGTATAAATTATACCCGATAACTTCAAGCTGATAGATCTTCAATCCTCAGCAGCTCAGTCTGTTGCTCCTCTAGTCTTTAAATCTGCGACAGCAATAAAAGCTATCGCTGAGTACTAGGACTCAGTGGTGCACAACATACTAAAATAATCTTTATGCAGAATTTAAATCACATTTATTCAAAAATTGGTCTGAACATGAGAATTAAATACAAAATATGAATTATGAGATTTTAATCCCAAACAATTTCATTTTTGAAGTATCAAATTGCATTTTATAAAACCGACAGTTAGATCATGCCATTCGAAACAAATATAATCTCAATAGCCAGAAGCTAAGGAGAAGTCACATCACAAGGCTAGCTAGCTCAAATATATGGATATCCATTCAAATCCTCTTCTACTGGCACACCTCAACACTTCTCCAGAGAAGGAATCAAAATTCAAAACTAATTACCCCCACTAGTCATGCTAATGAGGTGTTCAAATATATGGTCATGAAACTGTGATTTTAAAACTTATCTTAACAATTTGCTAAACATTGCTATTTCAAATATACATAATAACTTTCACAATTTAAATCAAAACATCATAAATAATGTCACAAATAAACTTTCAACAATTCAAAGCAAAAGTAAAATACATATTTCATTCACTTTATTAATGAATTTTAAAGCATAGTTATGTTGTGCACAAACCTCAAGCGAGTCACCTCTTGGCCTTGACTCGGTTCCTCGGGTTCTTTCCCGGTATTCTTTTCAACTGAAACACACAATTTTACAGTGTTTCAGTACCATAACTTAGCATAAATCCAAAAATAAATTTAACTTCACTTTTACCTTGCTCTAACGTGCTAAACTCGACGTTCTTGAAATTTTGTGTTTCGGGATTACTATTCAAGTCAAATTGTTGACTTTCTAAGGCTTAATAGATATGGGAATTCCAACTTCACCCACATACCACATTTTGGTGGCTAAATTTGTTGGTTTGGTTGTTTATTCAAATTCTAAGTCTTTTACGCAAATTTGATAAATTTTCAGTTTTAGTGTCTAAGGTTGCACTATTCCATTGGTCACTTTACTGTTGGAGTTTGGCAAACTTTCTTCATAGAAAATGTTCCCTATTGTCTTAAGTTTATTCTCCTTTTTGAATCACTCCAATTGGAGTTTTGTAGCCCAAGTTACAGCCATTTGAACCATGGTTGCCGGATTGGACTCAACCCAGATTTTCTGGGCAATTTTAGTTCTGGCAGTTTTAGGTCACCAACTTGGGGTGGCCAAATGACTTTGTTAATGGAATAATTTGGATTTGTATTCTTCATGAAAGTTTTAGGTATATATCTAATCTAACCATTGGTAAAATTTCAGGTCATTTAGACCTGCCTAGCTCAAGTTATGGCCAAATGAACAAACACTGTTCATTTGGTCAGTTTGTACAGGGCAGACTGTGATTTTTCAAGTTTAGTCAATTTGTTTGCTAGGTTTTGGTCACTTTTTTGGCATGCTTCCTAAATGAAAATTGTGTCATTTAGTGTCTATTTTCATTCCCAATTGGTCTCATACCAATTGAACTTGTAAAATTTCATTTTTGGTCCCTCAAAGGTAACTGGCAGCATGACCACACTCAATTCGAATTGGCTTTTGATTCAAACACTCCTAACACACCTCATTAGGTCACAATTGACCATTTATTTCCTTAAACTAGGTCCAAGACATCATTTACCAATTTTTCACTTTTTTGGTCTCTAAACCCTAAGTCCAAACCCTAGTTCACAAATTCTTGCATTTAGCTACTTTCAAAGCTTTTAACTATAATCATTCAACTAATGGAGGTCCATAAACTCATTCAAATCCATCAAACCATGCAAATATACCCCTATACACATGCTGGCCGAATTTCAGTTTGGTCCTTCAACAATTGATTTCATTCCATTTTAAGTTTATTTCTAAGTTAATTAAGCTATAAACACAACTAATAAACTAATTTTGCATCTTAAATCACTAATCTTGCTTGGAGGGTTTTTTTAAGCTTTCTTTTCTTCAAGTCCCTCTTCTTCTTTTTGCTTTCTAATGCTTCCTCTATACTCTTCAAGATGCAAGGATGAGGTTTAAGTGGAGAATTTTAGGGGAATCATGTTTAATTTAGGGTTTCAAAAGCTTAGTGGGGCTTATCAATGGTGGAAAATGAAGTAAGAGAGAGGGAAGTGAGAGAGTGTTTCGGCCAAATGAAGAAGATGAAGCAAAAATGTTTTTTTTTTATTTCTTTATTTGTATAATTATCCTTTAATTGATTTAGTCAAAATATCAAGTAAATAAAAATTAATTATGACCTCATGTATGATGTCACCATGATGATGTCACTACCTTTTTAACTTTTCTTTTTCTCTTTTTTTTTATTTATTTTTTTCTATTAGTTCTTTAATTTAATTCTCAATTCTGAAATTTTCTTTTCTCCGGTTTTATTTGACAGTTAGGTCAGGAGTTAGCTCTCGGGGTCAATTGACCAAATTGCCCCTCGCCGGTTCAACCCGGTTTGCAAATAATTCAATATTTCTTCTGGCTCCCTGACCTAATTATTTGACTGGCTTAACAATTCTTTTTCGTGATTTTCTCTTTTCCACTGTGTTCGTAAGGGTCCTAAGGACCGCGGCGTCACATTTTACGGTTTGAAATTTGAGTTTAAATTGACTTCGCAGTCGTCCCAAGAAGGTTACCCATCGTTGTGACTCTCGGCTCATTTAACTTCTTATGTTCTGTTTTTCTTGTTTATACTTAACTAATTGGCAATTACTAATTATTTGTGTTTATAGCTTCTCTAGTTGTCTTAAGTGTGGTTCTAATCCCTTTAATTGTCCTGACCGACACCGATCACCGGAACAGTGAAATATACCAGGCTATACAAATAGGGGTGTTATAATTCTCCCCCCCCTTAAAATAAATTTCGTCTCAAAATTTTATCTGGTATCAATCTCTGAACAGCTGTGGGTGCTGTCTCCTCATGTCCTCCTCTCGTTCCTAAGTAGCCTCCCAGCCCGAATGATGGCTCCACAGCACTTTTACCAAGGGTATCTGCTTGTTCCGTAGCTGCTTCACCTTATAAGCCAGAATCACTATGGGTT
This sequence comes from Hevea brasiliensis, assembly GCF_030052815.1. NCBI lineage: Eukaryota > Viridiplantae > Streptophyta > Magnoliopsida > Malpighiales > Euphorbiaceae > Hevea > Hevea brasiliensis. The sequence continues at coordinate 76,358,663 of NC_079494.1, forward strand.
CTTCCTCATATGTGAGGTCTGGATTCACTTCAATTTCTTCCACTAGTAGTACATGAGATGGGTCTGATCGATACCTCCTCAACATAGACACATGGAAGACGTTATGTATCTTTTCTAACTCTGAAGGTAGTGCCAACCGATATGCCAAAGGACCCACTCTTTCCAGAACCTCATGTGGCCCAATGAAACGAGGACTCAGTTTTCCCTTTCTGCCAAATCTCATAATTCTCTTCCAAGGAGAAACCTTGAGGAATACTTTCTCACCCACTGCATACTCAATATCCCTTCTTTTCAAATCAATGTAGGACTTCTGACGGTATGATGCAGTCTTAAGTAGATCTCTGATCACCCTGATCTTCTCCTCAGTTTGCTGAACAATTTCAGGTCCAATCATCTTTCTTTCACCCACGTCATCCCAACATAACGGGGTTCTACATTTTCTACTATACAAAGCTTCATATGGAGGCATCCCAATGCTTGATTGGTAGCTGTTATTTTAAGCAAACTCAATCAAAGGTAAGTGTGTATCCCAACTGCCCGCAAATTCAATCACACAAACTCGTAGCATGTCCTCCAATATCTGAATTACCCTCTCAGATTGGCCATCTGTCTGTGTGTGGAATGCAGTACTGAAGTTTAATCTAGTTCCTAGGGCTCTCTGAAGACTACCCCAGAATCTAGAAGTGAACCTAGGATCTCTGTCTGATACGATGGATACTGGCACTCCATGCAGTCTCACAATCTCATCAATGTACAACCTGGCCAATCTTTCTAAACTATAGTCCATCGGGACTGGTAGAAAATGAGCAGACTTGGTCAGTCTGTCAACAATGACCCATAATGCATCATGACTCTTCTGTGTCCTCGAAAGTTCCATCACAAAATCCATCGTTATTCTCTCCCATTTCCATTCCGGTACTGGTAGTGGATGTAACAACCCAGCGGGTACTTGATGCTCTGCCTTTACTTGCTGACAAGTTAGGCATTTGGATATAAACTCTGCCACATCCTTTTTCATACCCATCCACCAGTAATGCTCCTTTAGCCCTCTATACATTTTTGTGCCACTAGGGTGCATGGCAAAAGGAGATTCGTGTGTTTCCTTCAAAATGATTTGCCTCAATTCAACATCATTAGGAACACCCATTCTACCTTGGTGTAGCAGTAGACCATCATCTCTTATAGAGAATTCTGATTTCTTACCCTGCCTGACTTCTTCCAACAGCTTCTGATACTTTTCATCATTCTGAGCAGCCATTCTGATCTGATCAATCAACACTGGCTATACATGCCATGCAACTGTTGTCTGCCCCTCATCATTAATCTCTAAGCTGGCATGTAATGATCTCAACTCATGTACCATAGACAAAGGAGTAACCCGTAGACTTGCCATAGTCTTGCGACTTAAGGCATCAGCCACAACATTAGCTTTCCCTGGCTGATAGTTTATCAGACAATCATAGTCTTTTATCAATTCTAACCATCTCCTCTATCTCAAATTCAACTCCTTCTCAGTGCCCAAATACTTTAAACTCTTATGATCTGTGTAGATGTAACACTTTTCCCCATACAAATAATGTCTCCAGATCTTAAGAGCAAACACAATAGCTGCAAGCTCCAAATCATGTGTCAAATAATTCCTCTCATGCGGTTTCAGCTGGCGTGATACATAGGCAATGACATTTCAATCTTGCATCAATACACAGCCTAACCCATTGTGAGAAGCATCACTATATACTGTGTATTCTTTACCCAGAGTAGGTAAAGTCAGGACTAGAGCTTCAGTCAAACATTTCTTCAATTCATCAAAACTCTGTTGGCATTTATCCGTCCACTGAAATTTCACATCTTTTCTAAGCAACTTGGTCAATGGAGATGCCAACATGGAGAATCCCTTCACAAATCGACGGTAGTATCCAGCTAAACCTAGAAAACTATGAATCTCTGTGATATTTCTGGGTGGCCTCCAATTAAGGACAGCTTCAATCTTACTTAGATCTACCTTGATGCCCTCTTCTGATACTACATGCCCCAAGAAAGATATTTCCTTTAGCCAAAATTCACACTTTGACAATTTGGCATATAGCTATTTCTCCCTCAAAGTCTGCAGTACAATCCGCAGATGTCTATCATGCTCCTCTGCATTCCTTGAATAGACCAATATATCATCAATAAATGCCACAACAAACTGGTCGAGGTATGGTCTGAAGATAGTGTTCATCAGATCCATAAAAGCAGCCGGAGCATTAGTTAACCCAAATGGCATAACCAAGACTCATAATGGCCATAGCGGGTTCTGAAGGCAGTTTTAGAAATACTCTGCTCTTATACTTTTAGCTAATAATAACCTGATCTCAGGTCAATTTTGAAGAACACAGCTGCACCCCTTAATTGATCAAACAAGTCATCAATGCGGGGCAATGGATATCTATTCTTTATTGTCACCTTATTCAACTGCCAATAATCAATACGTAAGCGGAGAGTGCCATCTTTCTTCTTAACAAACAACACTGGTGCTCCCCAAGGTGACACACTAGGGCGGATAAAACCCTTGTCAAGCAGTTCTTGCAACTACACTTTTAACTCTTTCAATTCTGCAGGTGCCATTCTATATGGTGTTATGGAGATTGGGTCCACACTAGGCATAACATCAATCTCAAACTGCACCTCTCTTTCTGGAGGTAATCCTGGCAGTTCATCCGGAAATACATCCGGAAAGTCACATCTGATGAGGATGTCCTCGGTCTTTGGACTCCCCACTTGGGTGTCTATCACATGTGCCAAGTATGCTTCACACCCCTTTCTGATCATCCTTTTGGCTAGTGCAGCCGAAATGATGTTTGATGGCAGTAAATGCCTCTCCCCATGTATTACCACATCACCGTACAAAGGGAGACTAAAAGTGACTCTTGATCTCTGATCAATCATGGCATGATGCCTGGCTAACCAATCCATGCCCAAGATGATATCATACTCTCTGAAGGGCATTTCAATCAAATCTGACAGAAAAACATGTCCTTGGATCACCAAAGGACAGTCTCTATAAATTCTGTTGACCCGGACCTCTTGTCCTAATAGACTAGTTACTAGCACTTCAAAACCCATTTGCACACATGGAACAGCAAGTGAACTGACTATGCTACTAACATATGAATGGGTTGAACCCGGATCAAACAACACAAGTACATCTTGATCAGAGATAGAGAATGTACCAGCTACCACATCGGAAGTCTCTGCCTCTTCTCGCTGTCTCATCGTGTAGACTCTGGCTGAAGCACTTCCTTGTGCTGACTGACCAACCGTACCCTGACTGCCTGAAGCAGTGCCTCTACCTCTGCCTCTTCCTCTACCAACTGATAGTGAACCTCTAGGAGCAGGACTCTGAATAGATCCCTCAGCAGTAGTAGGAGCTGGACCATATCTCGGAGCACTAGTGCAGTCTTTAGTTATATGGCCCTTGCCTCCACAGGTAAAACAGGCTCCAGTGGCCCAATAGCATTCCCCCCCATGAATCTTGCCATAAGTCTCACATGACCACACTCAATCCGAATTGGCTTTTGATTCAAACACTCCTAACATACCTCATTAGGTCACAATTGACCATTTCTTTCCTTAAACTAGGTCCAAGACATAATTTACCAATTTTTCACTTTTTTGGTCTCTAAACCCTAAGTCCAAACCCTAGTTCACAAATTCTTGCATTTAGCTACTTTCAAAGCTTTTAACTATAATCATTCAACTAATGGAGGTCCATAAACTCATTCAAATCCATCAAACCATGCAAATATACCCCCATACACATGATGGCTGAATTTCAGTTTGGTCCTTCAACAATTGATTTCATTCCATTTTAAGTTTATTTCTAAGTTAATTAAGCTATAAACACAACTAATAAACTAATTTTGCATCTTAAATCACTAACCTTGCTTGGAGGGTTTTTTTAAGCTTTCTTTTCTTCAAGTCTCTCTTCTTCTTTTTGCTTTCTAATGCTTCCTCTATACTCTTCAAGATGCAAGGATGAGGTTTAAGTGGAGAATTTTAGGAGAATCATGTTTAATTTAGGGTTTCAAAAGCTTAGTGGGGCTTATCAATGGTGGAAAATGAAGTAAGAGAGAGGGAAGTGAGAGAGTGTTTCGGCCAAATGAAGAAGATGAAGCAAAAATGTTTTTTTTTTTATTTCTTTATTTGTATAATTATCCTTTAATTGACTTAGTCAAAATATCAAGTAAATAAAAATTAATTATGACCTCATGTATGATGTCACCATGATGATGTCACTACCTTTTTAACTTTTCTTTTTCTCTTTTTTTTTATTTATTTTTTTCTATTAGTTCTTTAATTTAATTCTCGATTCCGAAATTTTCTTTTTTCCAATTTTATTTGACAGTTAGGTCAGGAGTCAGCTCTCGGGGTCAATTGACCAAATTGCCCCTCGCCGGTTCAACCCGGTTTGCAAATAATTCAATATTTCTTCCGACTCCCTGACCTAATTATTTGACTGGCTTAACAATTCTTTTTCATGCTTTTCTCTTTTCCACTGTGTTCGTAAGGGTCCTAAGGACTGCGGCGTCACATTTTACTGTTCGAAATTTGAGTTTATATCGACTTCGCAGTAGTTCCCAAGAAGGTCACCCATCGTTGTGACTCTCGGCTCGTTTAACTTCTTATGTTCTGTTTTTCTTGTTTATACTTAACTAATTGGCAATTACTAATTATTTGTGTTTATGGCTTCTCTAGTTGTCTTAAGTGTGGTTCTAATCCCCTTAATTATCCGGACCGACACCGGTCACCGGAATAGTGAAATATGGCTATACAAATAGGGGTGTTACAGGCGAAATATCATCCATTATAATTATATAAAATACACCAGGTAATGCCTAGGAAAGATGGTAGAGTCACAATGGTCTCACTTAAGTACCACCTCCTTAGACAACATTTCGTAGACATGCACTTCATAGAATCCTAATAGAATCAAACCACTGATAAGTACTGTCTTCCTACAACACTACCACGGTACTAAGGATTTATGACATGAAGGCATAGATAGACAAGAGTCGCCACCCGGGTAATAGCCGGGACATCTTTCGAGGATCATGGATGGCAACTTACTCCTTGTAGAGTTTTCACAACTGTCATTACAATAACCCAATGTCTAGGTTCGGGATAATGGGTACATAAGGGGAAGGTGTTAGGCACCCCTTACGCCTGGTCTAACCTTGTTAATTCGAGTATCAGTCCTCTACTAATGTTTATAAAAGTCTTGTTTATTATTCCTTTATTAAACTTTATCCTAAAAATGCAATTCTAATCCTATACATGCAAGTAATTCACAAAGGGTTGTTGTTTACATACAATTTTCATACACAAGTAATTCCTATCTATGGTATTGCTAATTATTTAAATGATATTTATCAGATGACTAAAATTATTTTATTATTGAGAATTTTATTTACAAACAAATTCAATTTCAAATAACCCTAAATTTCTATTTAACCTAATTAATTAATTAATATTCACCAAATTTGCCTAAGGATAATTGAATTAAATTAATTATGTACATGCGTAATTTATTTTAATATCACACAAGGCCTAAACAATCACAACCTAATAAAGATTTCTAACATGCAAATTTATTTTACAATTACCAAGTATTAAATTAAATTTATTTTACATGCTAATGTTAGTTTAATTTACAAACAAGATTAATTTTAATTTACAAAGTATTTATTTAAATTAATTACATGCAAAAGTCAGTTAAATTAAAAAAAAAGTTAATTTCAATTTACTAAATAGAAATTCTATTATTACTACAATTTCATGTCAGTAGTTATTCTAGGAATTTAGAATTACTTACTTGCTGGTAAATGCAATTGCCATTGGGGTAAGCTACACTTAAAAAATGGTCTTCTCTTCTAGTATGACAATGATATCCCTGGCTTACTCCTGTTTAGCTCCATGTAAGCTCCACGCAAATGCTCTCTTTGGTACTTACCTTAGGGCTACTTACCAATTTTATTTGTAATAAAAAATAAAGAAATTAAAGAAAATAAAACAAATAAAGAAAATATTAATAACAATTTACATTGGATTCTAACTCTAGTCTCCTAAAGGGTTAAGATTCCTAATTAGTTATAACTACCTAATGGTTTAAGTCTCCTAACATGATCCAAACACTTCTTGAATTAAAAGAACATAGAAAAATAAATCAAATATCAATTAAAACCCAAGAAAATACAAGAATATACATAAATATATAATTTCCAAATTCTGGCAGATTGACAATAGCAAGAAATCCGATTTTTTAAAAATAGTTAGACATGCCTAAAAATTATAAAAAAAAAAATTACAAAAGACAGCCTACATATCATACAAGATCATAAAATTTATAAATCAAACAAAACCCTAGCTGAATGGTCTACATAAATCGTAACTTTTCTAAGTGATAAAATCGTACTACTTTTTTGTAAAATTCATAACTCATTAACCACAATAGATATGAATGCAAAACCAATTGAAAAAGATTCATAAGATTCTGAAATTAATTTTAAACACTAGATTTACACAAAAATATTAAGAAACAAGGGAGATATGGCTCCACAAGTTGGGTATCCTGCAAATCGGATTTTATAGGAACCCTAACTTCAAACAGCCATAACTTACAAAATACAAAAGCTTTTTCAGTGATTCTTGAGCCTAAAATTAATATAATTTCGTAAAGAATAGGAATATAATTTTCCTAAAATTTTTACAAATTCAAAAAATAATAAAAAATAATAAAAATATGAGAGACCAAAAACTGAATATGTGCAGAATTGTTTATCCCCTCAAATTAAACATTATTACATGATCTATATGAACATATAAAATAAATTAAAAACAAGGAATATAGAATTAAACATTACATGGCATAGATCTTGAAAAGAAGATAAAAGAACTAACCTTTAACAAATATAGCTAGAAAGAAAGAAGAACTAAAAGAATTTTGGCTATTTTTCTCTTTAATTTTTTTCTTCTCCTCCACCCTTTTTATTTTTTCTCTTTTTCTTCCCTCCTTTTTCTTTTTTTTTTTATCAATGGGGTATTTATAGGATTTTGGGAGAAAGGTGTGATAGGATTTGGAGTCCTAGGGTGATAAAATTCAGATAACTTAAACAACCAGAATTGTAGAATTTGGGTGAGACTGAGATATGGATGAGGTGTTTCAATCAATAGGAAGAGAGGGGAAGGCACCAATAGAAAGTGAGGAAGAGGTGTGGTAGGATTTGAAGTCTTAGTGTAATAAGGTTCAGATAACTTAAACAACTGGGATCGAGAAATTTAGATGAGACTGGGATATGGGTGAAGTGTTCCAACCAATAGGAAGAGAGGGATAGAGAAAAAGATATTTTCTTATTTTAATTTTCAAAAAATAAATTAAATAGGTCTTATTTAAAATTCCTACGTAGGCTTTCTTAGGCCCATGGGGCTCAATTAAACTTAATTAGATACATTTAAAAATTACCCATATTAAATTTAAATAAAACAAAATTTTATTTAAATTTAATTAAATTCACTTCCAAAAACAAACATATTATTTTTTTTTTCAAGATCATACAACGGAATTAATAATTCAGCTCCATGCCTCCAATTACATCTTACAGTCATATAATTTTCCATCATTGGGTTTCCCACAGCCTCAATGCACATACTCATCACAAAATAAGGGTCTACAGTTTGCCCCCCACTTTAGCGAAAGTTGAAATCAATGCGAAAGCATTGCTCAACTTTCGTCAAAGTAAAACTCAAATTTCTAATAACTATGAAACATTGGCTATGAGGATCAAGTATATCTTGCTCGGTCGACATACTCTATGTTATGAGACTAGCTACGGTCTCATAATAGTAATAACTGTGTCATATGAAAAATTAGTGTATCTTGCTCTGTCGATACACTTTGCGTCATTAGACTAGCTACGGTCTCATAACAGTGATAATTGTGTCATGTGAAAATTGAGTGCATCTTGCTCTGTCGATACACTCTGCGTCATGAGACTAGCTACGGTCTCATAATAGTGATAACTTTGTCATGTGAAAATCGAATGCATCTTGCTCTGTTGATACACTCTGCGTTATGAGACTAGCTACGGTCTCATAACAGTGATAACTTTGTCATGTGAAAATCGAATGTAATGATCAGGCTCCAACCACTAGAGGAATTGTTTGCTTTGGCCAAAAGCCTCACAGTTTTGTCCCATAGGTGGAATGGAGAACTTCCCAGGAGGTCACCCATCCTAGGATTTCTCTCAAGTGAGCACGCTTAATCCTGGAGTTCTTCCAACTCTCCAGGTCATTCCACCAAAAGGCGCTTCTGATGATTAGTTCCCCCATTTTATATATCATTACTTTTTGAACCCAAGACCATCTCTGTGCTTTGTCGATGTGGGATTTGCCTAAGGGACCTTTCTCCCCCCCTTTCGGGACTCAGCGTCCTCGCTGAGGTTTGCCCCACCATCGCCCAAGAGGACAGGCGAGCGGCTTTGATACCCATTGTAATGATCAGGCTCCAACCACTAGAGGAATTGTTCGCTTTGGCCAAAACCTCACAGTTTTGTCCCATAGGTGGAATGGAGAACTTCCCAGGAGGTTACCCATCCTAGGATTTCTCTCAAGCGAGCACGCTTAACCCTGGAGTTCTTCCAACTCTCTAGGCCATTCCACCAAAAGGCGCCTCTGATGATTAGTTCCCCCATTTTATATATCATTACTTTTTGAACCCAAGACCATCTCCGTGCTTTGTCGATGTGGGATTTGCCTAAGTAGGTCAGAGGCGCCTTTTGGTGGAATGGCCTGGAGAGTTGGAAGAACTCCAAGGCTAAGCGTGCTCGCTCGAGAGAAATCCTAGGATGGGTGACCTCCTGGGAAGTTCTCCATTCTACCTATGGGACAAAACTGTGAGGCTTTTGGCCAAAGCAGACAATTCCTCTAATGGTTGGAGCCCGATCATTACATCGAATGCATCTTGCTCTGTCGATACACTCTGCGTTATGAGACTAGCTACGGTCTCATAATAGTGATAACTTTGTCATGTGAAAATGGAATGCATCTTGCTCTGTCGATACACTCTGTATCATGAGACTAGCTATGGTCTCATGACAATGGCAACTCTGTGATTTGAAATGTTGTGGATTCGTATTTAGGACTGCAGTCCTAAACTACCTACATATCCCCCTCGCTATCCTAAGGAAGAATCAGACCCACTCGTAGTTCGACACTTGAAATTGTGGTGATGCATGTTCTTCTACGCCTTACACACCTACAGGTGACATGTTGATTCGTGTTCTTCTACGCCTTATACAACTATGCCATGTGCCCTAAACAACGTTTAAGGACTTACCCAAAAACATCTGTCATGAAATGTTGTGGGTTCGTATTTAGGACCATGATCCTAAACTACCTACGTATCCCCCTCATTATCCTAAGGAAGAATCAGACCCCCTCGTAGTTCGACACTTGAAACTGTGGTGATGCATATTCTTCTACGCCTTACATACCTACAGGTGACATATTGATGTGTGTTCTTCTACGCCTTACACAACTATGCCATATGCCCTTAACAACGTCTAAGGACTTGCAAAAAAATATCTATTTCATGATTTGAAAAAATTGGGATGACTAGGTCTTAGAACTCTTTTTGTGATTTTTGTGCTTCTTTTATGCTACTTCCTATCATGGGCATGCTAATTTTGCTAAAGATTCTAAAAAAGCTTAGTCCTCCGGGGGACCTCTTTTTGCAAAAACTTTCTTATAACCTCAAAATTTTTGAGAAAAACTGTTCACCAAAAAAGACTTCCTTAAGGTCATAATACAATTTCCCTTTAATTTTTCTTTTTCTTCTCTCCCCCATGCTTCATTATTCTATAGATATTTCAAAACTTTTTCTGCCTTGACTCCTTTCTTTTCCATGAACTCAATTCTTTGTGCCCTAACTTTTGCCTGAAATGCTCTTTCGAGTTTTTATTTTAGCGGGCTTGCTCTAACTTTTGCCTAAGCAGCTCTTTTGGGTTTTCCACTTAGCGAGCTCTCTTTTTTTCTTTTTTTTTTTTCTTGTTCTTTTTCTCTTTTTTTTTTTTTTTTTGAAATTAGACAATCACCAGGATATTCATATCAAGCACCTATTCTGTCATGCTCACAAAACAGTAGGTTAAATCAAAATAATGCAGTTTAATTACTTAATCTTTTGATGTATCTCTCAAGACACAAACATTCACGATTATAATTAAATAAAATTTATTCCTAGTTAATGTAATAAAAACTTCTTTATTTATTTAGGTACACCATTACTCCCTCTTACATTTAGTTTTGCTAAATTTCTAACCTTCCAAAGTTAGAAATAAGCTTTATAACCTGCCGAATGGCCTTTTTAGGTTTTTCATCTAGATATTCTCTCATCTCTCCTTTTGCCTAGATCACCTTTTGTAGGTTTTCGATCTAGCATTTTTTTCTTTTTTTTTTTTCTTTGACCCTTACTTTTGCCTACACCGCCTTTTGTAGGTTTTCAACCTAGTGAGCCTGTTTCACACAAAGTACCATTTGAGCCTGTCTAAATTGACTAGTTCTTAAAGTTCATTCCCATCCAGGTCTGATATTCTTACAGTAGCGAGATCTTTTTAATTATGTATGGACCATCCTAGCTTGGGTTAAACTTTCCTCTTAAATCAAAAGGGACGGGCCGAGCTTGTTTCAAAACCATGTCTCCCTCTTTGATCTTTTTTGACTTCACCTTCTTATTAAAGGCTCTAGCTATCTTCCTCTGATAAGCCTGCATATGATACAAGGCTCACATCCTCTTTTCATCAATCAAAGCTTGTTCTTCATATCACTTCTAGGCCCACTCATTTTCTAGGATCTTAGCTTCTAGCATCACTCTTAAGGATTTGACCTCTTGCTTAATGGATAGCACTACTTTAGTCCCATACACTAAAGAGAATGGGGTTGCCCTCGTGGATGTCCTTGCAGTACTACGATAACTTTAAAGAACATAAAGGAGTTTTTCAGGCCAATCCTCATATGTTTTGAACACTTTTTTCCCAACTAGAACCTTTCCATTCATATGGGGACCACATATTCCTACATGTACTTCTTTCATTATTTGCTCAACCTATTTTTCTATCACATATAAGAGCTTATAGAATTACCCCCCAGCTAAAGTAAGTTGAGTGGCTAATCTATGAATTGTTGCTCTATCTTTTTTGTTGGCTGATTACTAGTATTCTCTTACTTCCAGAGACCTTATGTTTTCATACCATTTTCCTTCTTCTTCTAGGTCCACATGTGCTGCTACTAATCCTTCATAGCATGAAATTTTACTCTTCATTAGGATAACTAGCTAAGTCAACTTTTGATCACCCTTTTCCTATGGGGACATCAGCGTGGCTTGGGAATCGGCTATCTGATTTTAAGCTCGAGGCATGTGCTTCTTGGTACTTTGTTAACAAGGCTATAAATTTATCTCTTTCTTTTTGGGTTAAATCTTCAACTAACTTAATGTCTTTAGGATTATTTAGTGTACCCAAATTAATAGAGATCGATTTTGATGCATTAATAGAAACTGATTCTAAATGATTATAAATGCTATGCATATGCCCATTAGAATAAACATCAAACAAGTAAGCAAAAGGACTGGTCATGTTATTGATCTTTGCCTCAAAATCTTTATCAAGTATATCAAAATTGAAAACATCAGTATCACTACTGTGAGCATTATAAAAGACAAACTCAAACTTAGGAGTGTAGCTTTAGGTGCTTGGCTTTCATGTAGTCTTTAGATCAATGGTGCTGATTTTCTGCTCTAATTCTTTCACATGTGGTAACCTCTAATCATATGTCAAGATAATTGCCCCCTCTTTCAAGAACTTAGGAGGCTTTGGCTCTTCGTCCTCTTCTATTGGCTCAAAGCCCAAACCATGACTCGTGATCCGCCCCTTCATCTCAAGAAAAGTCACCAGACCATCTATACTTTCTCCTAGGCCTATGCTAAGAAAAAACTTCATCCCTTTCTTTATAGTAGCCACTTTTAGATCCATCAAGTTTTCATAGATCCCAACAACTTGAAAATCAGACACTAGTGGAACTGAACCATCTAGTTGTAATGCAATTATCTCCTCATCAGAATCAGTCCAGACATCCCAAGGACCCTCATCATAGCTAGAATTATCACAAATGTCAACAACCACTATAGACTGAGGTTCATTGGGCTTTTGGATGGGTTGGATAGGTTCATTGGGCTTTTGGATGGGTTGAATAAAGTCAATAATTCTGTTAGAGTTATTTGGGGTGATGGAGATCATGTAGAGACCTAGTGTAGGTGGAAATTTTGGTTAGGCATGGGGTTAGTGTGGTTTTTTTTTTTTGTTGATTTTCTGGGTCAATTATCCTTTTGGCATTAATTAGGTCTTAGATATCATGCTTAAGTTGAAAGAATCAGTCGGTGTCATGACTGTGGGCTTGGTAGAACCGGCAACATTGGTTGATATCATAGCTAGGTGGGAGTGGATTTGGTAGTAGTCTAGGTACTAAGAGCTATAGGAGGTCTTGAGCTTTGAGATGCTCCAAAACTTCGGATAAGGGTTGGCTGAATTGGAAAAATCTCCTTGGGGTGTGAGACATAATTTCAACCTCAATAACTTTAATGCCACTTAATTGGCCTACCTTGGGGCCTCTTTCTAAAGTTGACCACAATTGTCTCTTCTAGCTCAAACATCTTGGCGTTCATTATTTCATCAAGCACGGCCATAGTTTCTTCCATCTTAAGTAGCGCAGGTGAAATCCTTACTAGTCTCTTCCCTTCCCTAACCCAAGTGACCTAATTGGAAGTCTCTTTGGTGTGTTTTGAGGCTATGTTTGCTCAAAAAAATAGGATTTAAGGGTTAACCTAAGCATGCTATGTACATGAATGCAATGCATGAATTGACCATTTTTTATTTTTTTTCTTTTATTTTGCCTTTACTTTTATAAAACCAAAACCGAACCATACCAATAGAACCAAAACTGAACCAAAACTAGACCATATAAACTGAAATAAAATCGGACCAAAGACTGAATCAAAACCGAAAAAAAAAATCTCCAGAACTGAATCTTCGCCCCCTTATACCTTTAACTCTCACGTGCAGGGTAAGAAAAAATTCTATCCTAGGCTATGGTACACTGGAAACACTAACAGGGGGTGGTCCAGGACGATCCTTTCCTCACAAACAAAGGATTTATATCCTTAAAGTTTAACCATAAGTAAGCATCCTCTTGCTTAACATGGGTTTTGAAATGGACTTGGGCCTATACACACATTGGGTTTATGCATAGGCCTAGGTTCATCTCAACTACCACTAGAACTTATGGTTTAAATAGTAAGGTTATAAATCCAGCACAACAAAAATCTACGGGGTACCTAGGGTTGAAATCTATGGCTCATGGGCTTCATTGGGTAGGAAAAGGGTCACTCATGCTACAGCTTGTCCATTAAGCACAACGGCTGGAGCTGTGGCTCTTTTATATACTCGAAGGTACTTGCATGGGGTGCTAGCATTCGCCAATTTGTCATAGCTCAAGTAGAACTATGGTCTTCTTGGCTAGTACTAACGGGGCTAAAAAGGATAAGGGTGATCCGCATGATAGTATAGTGCAATGCAACAAGTTTAACAGAGGAATAATATTAGACTAATAGAAACATGTTGGAGTAACTATCCATTTAGTCCCCAGTGGAGTCGCCAAACTGTAGGAGGAGGCGTGAGGCGAAATATCATCCATTAGAATTATATAAAATACACCAGGTAATGCCCAGGAAAGATGGTGGAGTCACAATGGTCTCACTTAAGTATCACCTCCTTAGACAGCATTTCCTTGACATGCACTTCATAGAATCCTAATAGAATCAAACCACTGGTAAGTATCGTCTTCCCATAACACTACCACGGTACTAAGGATTTATGCCACGAAGGCATAGATAAACAGGAGTCGCCACCTGGGTAATAACCAGGACATATTCAGTGTTTCTTTTAAGGGTCATGGATGGTAACTTACTCCTTGTAAAGTTTCCACAACCGTAATTATCATAACCCAATGTCTAGGTTCGGGATAGTAGGTACATAAAGGGAAGGTGTTAAGCACCCTTTACGCCTGGTCTAACCTCGTTAATTCGAGTGCCAGTCATCTACTAATGTTTCTAAAAGTCTTGTTTATTATTCCTTTATTAAACTTCATCCTAAAAATGCAATTCTAATCCTACACACGCAAGTAATTCACAAAGGGTTGTTGTTTACACACAATTTTCATGCACAAGTAATTCCTATCTATGGGGTTGCTAATTATTTAAATGATATTTACCAGATGACTAAAATTATTTTATTATTGAGAATTTAATTTACAAACAAATTCAATTTCAAATAACCCTAAATTTCTATTTAACCTAATTAATTAATTTTCACCAAGTTACCCTAAGGATAATTGAACTAAGTTAATTAATTCGAGTGCCAGTCATCTACTAATGTTTCTAAAAGTCTTGTTTATTATTCCTTTATTAAACTTCATCCTAAAAATGCAATTCTAATCCTACACACGCAAGTAATTCACAAAGGGTTGTTGTTTACACACAATTTTCATGCACAAGTAATTCCTATCTATGGGGTTGCTAATTATTTAAATGATGTTTACCAGATGACTAAAATTATTTTATTATTGAGAATTTAATTTACAAACAAATTCAATTTCAAATAACCCTAAATTTCTATTTAACCTAATTAATTAATTTTCACCAAGTTACCCTAAGGATAATTGAACTAAGTTAATTATGTACTGCGTAATTTATTTTAATATCACACAAGGCCCAAACAATCACAACCTAATAAAGATTTTGAACATGCAAATTTATTTTACAATTACCAAGTATTAAATTAAATTTATTTTATATGCCAAGGTTAGTTTAATTTATAAACAAGATTAATTTTAATTTACAAAGTATTTATTTAAATTAATTACATGCAAAAGTCAGTTAAATTAAAAACAAAGTTAATTTCATGCCAATGGTTATTCTAGGAATTTAGAATTACTTACTTGTTGGTAAATGCAATTGCTATTAGGGCAAGCTACCCTTAAAAAATGGTCTTCTCTTCTAGTATGACAATGATGTCCCTGGCTTACTCCCGATTAGCTCCATGTAAGCTCCACGCAAATGCCCTCTTTGGCACTTACCTTAGGGCTACTTACCAATTTTATTTATAATAAAAAATAAAGAAACTAAAGAAAATAAAAGAAATAAAGAAAATATTAATAACAATTTATATTGGATTCTAACTCTAGTCTCCTAAAGGGTTAAGATTCCTAATTAGTTATAACTACCTAATGGTCTAAGACTTCTAACATGATCCAAACACTTCTTGAATTAAAAGAACATAGAAAAATAAATCAAATATCAATTAAAACTCAAGAAAATACAAGAACATGCATAAATATATAATTTCCAAATTCTGGCAAATTGACGGTAGCAAAAAATTCGATTTTTTAAAAATAGTTAGACATGCCTAAAAATCATAAAAAAAATTATAAAAGATAGTCTACATATCATACAAGATCATAAAATTTATAAATCAAACAACACCCTAGCTGAATGGTCTACATAAATCGTAACTTTTCTAAGTAACAAAATCATACTAGTTTTTTATAAAATTCATAACTCATTAACCACAATAGATATGAATGCAAAACCAATTGAAAAAGATTTATAAGATTCTGAAATTAATTTTAGACACTATATTTACACAAAAATATTAAGAAACAAGGGAGATATGAGCTCCACAAGTTGGGTATCCTGCAAATCAGATTTTATAGGAACCCTAACTTCAAACAGCCATAACTTACAAAATACAAAAGCTTTTTCAGTGATTCTTGAGCCTAAAATTAACAAAATTTCGTAAAGAATAGGAATATAATTTTCCTAAAATTTTTACAAATTCAAAAAATAAAAAAAAATAATAAAAACATGAGAGACCGAAAACTAAATATGTGCAAAATTATTTATCCCCTCAAATTAAATATGATTACATAATCTATATGAACATATAAAATAAATTAAAAACAAGGAACATAGAATTAAATATTATATGGCATAGATCTTGAAAAGAAGATAAAAGAATTAACCTTTAACAAATATCGCTAGAAAGAAAGAAGAACTAAAAGAATTTTGGCTATTTTTCTCTTTAATTTTTTTTCTTCTCCTCCACCCTTTTTTTTCTCTTTTTCTTCCCTCCTTCTTTTTCTTTTTTTTTTTTATCAGTGGGGTATTTATAGGGTTTTGGGAGAGAGGTGTGATAGGGTTTAGAGTCCTAGGGTGATAAAGTTCAGATAACTTAAACAACCAGGATTGCAGAATTTGAGTGAGACTAAGATATGGATGAGGTGTTTCAACCAATAAGAAGAGAGGGGAAGGGGAAGGCATCAATGAAAAGTGAGGAAGAGGTGTGGTATGGTTTGAAGTCCTAGTGTGATGAGGTTCAGATAACTTAAACAACTAGGATCGAGGAATTTGGGTGACATTGGGATATGGGTGAGGTGTTCCAACCAATAAGAAGAGAATGATAGAGAAAAAGATATTTTCTTATTTTAATTTTCAAAAAATAAATTAAATAGGTCTTATTTAAAATTCCTAACTAAGCTTTCTTAGCCCCATGAGGCTCAATTAAATTTAATTAAGTACATTTAAAAATTACTCATATTAAATTTAAACAAAACAATTTTTTTTTAAATTTAATTAAATTCGCTTCAAAAAAAACATATTATTTTTTTTTTTTTAAGATCATGCCACGGAATTAATAATTCAGCTCCATGCCTCCAATTACATCTTATAGTCATATAATTTTTCATCATCGGATTTCTCACAGCCTCAATGCATATACTCATCACAAAATAAGGGTCTACAGCAATACTGCTATCCGTAGTCCCTAATTAGTATACCAATTGATCCAAACTAAATAAATAAGTCTAGGTATACTATGGGTAATTACACCTTATTACATATTTATTTGAATGTTGATATCACTTTATAGTGGGAAAATAGGTCCCACATACCTCTTTCATGTGGTTTAGCGTTTAATAGCTTGTTAGGGTTAAATTCCCTACCATAAGATAATTTATCTCATGGACATTTCTTTAGTTTTAGTTTTTGTGTCTTACCTTTACCTATTTATATAATCAGTTTGTAGCCACTGTTTGGCCACACTTCCTTCACGGAAGTTATTCCTCTATGTCTTATCTTTATTTTCCCTTTTGAATCATGTCAATTTGATTTTTAGAATTCAAGTTATGATTAGATAACCATAACTGACTCATTTCTAGATTCTGGTTCCTTAACTAGGCAACTTTTAGATTTAAAATTTACCTAATTAATGGAATATGTTGCAGTCACTTTTAGGCAGGGTGATCTTCATAAAAATTGTTGCCTTATGTCTTATGATCATTAAGAAATTTATATCACAATTTTTTAAGTTTTTTGGAATTATTTATGGCCAATTAATTGACCTAGGCTCATTATACCCTGTGCCAACAGGGGTTTAGTTCAGGATAGTGATTGCAGGTCACTTTTTGAGGTTGTTAAATTGATAATTTGAGGAAGGTTTCTGAAACAAAGTTGTATCCCTGTTTCTCAGGTTTCTGGAAAGGTATGGCTCATCTCAATTGGATCTTTCTAGTGAGAGTTATGACTAAAAGACTATTTTGGGGTCAAGTGAAGTTTGGTCAGATTCCAGGTTTTGCTATAGTGAATTGTTCTAACTATTTGACCTAGTTCTCTTAATTTCTGAGTTTTGGTCAAAATACCAATTTTGTAGGTCTGTGTCTTGTGAACATTTTGCCACTGGTCTCATTACATTTGAGTTCTTGTAGACCAAGTTATGGCCATTTTTCCAAAACTGATCGGGTGAGTTTATGTCCAGCAGTTTCTGGACAACCTAATTCTGGGCAGTTTTGTTACCCAACTTGGGCTAGCAGTTTGGTTTCGTTTTTGGCATTTTTGGGTTTAGTGGTCTTCATGAAAATTGTAGCCCTATATCTAAGCTTTCTAATGGTATCAAATTCAGGCCATTTGGACTAGTATAGAGGGAGTTATAACCAAATGAATATATACTGTTCATTTGGTCATTTTCTGGGTTTTGTGCAGAGTCATCCGGATTTGGGCATTATCTAGGTCAAGATTTGGACAGAATTTGGGCATGTTTCTTCATATAAAATGGGCTATTTTGGGTCTAGTTTCACCTCCAATTGGCCTCATACCAATTAGAGTCACACACAATCAGTTATGGTTCGACAAACACACTGGACTCATTGAGTCCCAACCTGCAGAAAAATAACACTCCCCAAATTCAATCTCCTTCATCTTTCTTACTTCAATTGGCATGCATAACACTTCTATAAGCAACAATCTCAGCTCAATAGGTCATTTCAAGCATTTACATAAAGTCCCCAAATCACGTACACAAACCCTAGTTTCAAAGTTCCAATTTGCACAAACACTACACAATCAAACTCCCAAACAAATAAACTTATCAAACATTCTCATGGAACCCATTTTCATCATTTAAAATCATTAAACCCTAAGGGTTCCATAGCTGCCTAACTTCAAGTGTCTCTTTCCCTCAAGTTTTCTTTTTAATTTCATGTAATTTACACTTGGTTTAGCATGATTTTCATGCTTAAAGAAGAGATTAGGAGTTTAGTGCACTAACCTCTTGATGACCCAACTACAAACTTCTACTTTTCTTCTTCTTATGGGTATCTAAAGCTTCCTTATGGAGTTGAGAGTGTGACACCCCTTACCCGACTACAGTGTAGCTGAGCAAGTTATGCCACTCAGTGTGCCGGAGCACTCTATTTTATCTGATTTCATTACAGTCCTTGATTTATTTATTCAAAAACTTTATTGAAGATTTAGGCTATTCTTGAACCAATGGAAACCTAAGGTATGATAGAACATTTCATAAGAAGAAAGTTAGACCAAATTATGAACTTAACTTGATCAAATTACTGACCAAAGTTGGACCAAAATCTGCGGACCAAAATCTCGGCATGAGCGATTGCATGTGAACAGTAAACTTATTTTGGCCATAACTTGAGCTACAAAACTCCAAATGGAGTGATTCAAAAAAGGAAATTCAACTAGACAGAATAAGGAACAACTTTCATGTTTACCATTTCCTCAAATTCCCACTGTAGAAATATCAAATGGAACAATAAAGATGAAGCACCAAATCTGAAAATTTTGTTCAATTAGCATTAAGCTTAGAAATGGTATTGGCAACCAATACCAACAAGTTTTAAATACAAAATGTGGTATGTTTGGGATGTTAAAACTAATACACCTATTTTCTATCCAAAAGTCAACATTTTTGTTGACCAATGAGGTGAATAGTGACACCAAAACCAAAAATTGGCAATTTTGCCAAAATGACCTAAGCTTTGAGAAAGTGACCAAAACTAACAAGTTTTGAATACAAAATGTGGTATGTTGGGAGTATTAAAACCAATGTACCTATTGTTTATGCAAAAGTCAACATTTTAGTTGACTAATGAAATGAATAGTGACATGAAAACTTGAAATTCAAAAATTGTGAAACTTAAAAATGCAAAATGCCCTAGTAGGCCTAATGTGATTGGTTTGGATAGTTTGGCATGCCAATAGGGTATTGTTTTAGCATTACTGCGAAAGACTTTATGCCTGTATTCATGGCTTTATACCCGTATTCATGGCTTTTATGCCCATATGCATGGCTTTTATGCCCGATTATGTGATATCATGGCTTTTTAGCCATACTGACTGCATACATGGTTGACGTTCTGCATCCCATGGTATGATGGCCGAGGCACCGCGGTGTCCAGTGCCAACGACTCGTTATCCAGTCCAGTCATTCAGTATAGGTTACTTGGGCATGGAAAAGTATAACTGTGATTGAACTGATTATTAAAGAAAATACGAAAATTAAGTATCAAGAATGATTACAAAAATACAAAGAAGCTCAAGATCATGAAGAAAATAATTAACGAAATGCATGAAGAAGTTAATATCATAAAACATGAATAGCCCTCAACTAAACAATAAGTTAGTAATTATTCATTTATTATGAACACAATAGCAAGGAAATTATTATCTTTATTTGCATATTATATTTTCTTGTATTATTAGCACCACTAAGCTTTATGCTTAGCGCGTCGCTTTTGCAACGCGTAGGTACTGAAGATGTGGACAGAAGGCCTAGTAGACCACAGATTCGGTAAGGCAGTTCACAGTTCTGCATAGCGTCCGTGTCACCTCACCATCCACAGTGCATTGGTAGGACACTAGGTCCCATTTTGTATTTTGAGGTTTTTGTAAATTTTGTAATTAAACTCTTATTTTATCATGTGTATTTGAAACAAATGTAATATAATTTTGTATTAATGTAAGTACTTGTAAATTGTGATTATAAATCACATGTGAGAATTTATTTATGATTTGAGTCTAATGATGATGTGAAATGAATGAATGAAAAATAAAGGAATTGTTAAGAAAATTGTGTTTGTGAAAGGAAAAGTGAATACATAACTGTGACTTGTACATGATTATCACATGAGATGAATGATTGAGAAATGAAAAGGTTGTTGAGAACTGAAATTGAGAAATATTGATGAGATTTTGATATTGGAGTTTGGAAATGATTGAATGTGAATATTGGAAGTGTTTTTCACAGGTTTCGAAGAACGGTTTTCTCCTTTTTTAGCCGGTACTCTGCCGGATTTTCTTTAAAATTTTCGGAACCTCAAATAAATTACAATTTCAATAAATGAATTATATTTCACAAATTATTTTCAAAACTATGATAAAAATGAATTAAGATAAAATAGAGTGCTCCGGCACACTGAGTGGCATAACTTGCTCGGCTACACTGTAGTCGGGTAAGGGGTGTCACATTTAGTGATATCAGAGCACGGTTTAGGCGTTTCTGGACCTAGATAGATTGCATATCATGCATTGCATTCATAAGAGTCGAGGTGACACTATTGCAGATCTGTATTTCCTGTTTATTTAGGTTAAGGTATGGAATAAGAAAGTGAAGAAACAAGAAGGTAGCAACTCCCCGATTACTTAAGTCAGGTAAATTTCGAGGACGAAATTTAAATTAGAGGGGAAGAGTTGTAACACCCTCCCGGTAGCAACTCCGTACATTCTACTGTTCCGGTGACCGGTGTCGGTCCAGACAGCTAGAACGTCCGGAAAAATATTTAAACTAAAGTCAATAACCAAAATTAACTCAAATATTAATAAAAAAAATTTAGGAAAAATTTTAGAAATAAAATACAACCAAGTCAAATGAGCCGGTGCCCAAGCGATGGGTAACCCAGAGGGAAGTTGCGGTTCTCACAACGAGGAGCCCTAGACCCTGGAAAACATTCATAAAATAATTTTTGGGACTCCAGAGAAGGGTCATTGAGGTTCCTATGGCATTAGAATGCCAAGAAAATTTTTCTAAAAATGCCAAGAAAATATTTAGAAAAATATTTAGAAAAATTTTCTTGGCATTCTAATGCCATAGGAACCTCAATGACCCTTCTCTGGAGTCTCAAAAATTATTTTATGAATTTTTTCCCGGGTCTAGGGCTCCTCGTTGCGAGAACCGCAACTTCCCTCTGGGTTACCCATAGCTGGGCACCTACCATTTGACTTGGTTGTATTTTATTTCTAAAATTTTTCCTAAATTTTTCTTATTAATATTTGAGTTAATTTTGGTTATTGACTTTAGTTTAAATATTTTTTCGGACGTTCTAGCTGTCCGGACCGACACCGGTCACCGGAACAGTAGAATGTACGGAGTTGCTACCGGGAGGGTGTTACAGAGAGTATTTTTAATAAAGAGAGTTTAAGGTTTTGGGAGGGAAAAGCTTAGGGAATCAAGCTTCAAGAAGGAAGAAAATGGAGGGAGAGAGAGCTTCCATGGGGGCCAGCTCAAGGAGAGAGAAGGAATGGAGGAAGAAGATTATGGTTGGTGGGGGTTTGTCTCTAGTGCCTATTTATATTTTTATTTTTGTGTACTTTAAATTTTCAAAATGCCATTAGCTTTTCTTTTCTTTTCTTTTCTTTTCTTTTCTTTTCTTTTCTTTTCTCTTCTCATTTTTCCAATTTATTTCATAAATTTTAATTTATATTAATTATTTTATTCTCTAAATTTTAATTTGACATTTAGGTCAAAATTCACCTCTGGGGGTGGAATGACCAAAATGTCATTCATAATGCATATCGGATTATTTTTATTATTTTATACCAATTAATAAATTCTCTAAATTTTTATTTTATTTTCTCTAAATTTTTCCTATATTTTCTTAATATTTATTCCATCAATTTATGCCTCCTCACTATAGTTTAAGTGTAGTTCTAGACATTCTGACTGTCCGAACAAACATTAGTCATCGGAATAGTAAAATGTATGGACTACCTATGGTGAGGGCATTACAATTCTTCCCCTCTAAATAGAAATTTCGTCTTCGAAATTTACATGATGTGAAGAGCTGAGAGAACTGCTGCCTCATCGTCTCCTTGCTCTCCCATGTTGCTTCTTCTGTGTTGTGGTGTCTCCACAAGACTTTTATTAGTGAGATCCTCTTGTTTCTGAGTTCTTTCACTTCCGGTGCCAAGATTCTGACTGGTTCTTCTTCATATGTCAAATTAGGTTGCACAGTTATTTCCTCTGCTAAAATGACATGTGAATGATCTGATCTGTATCTCCTGAGCATCGACACATAAAATACACTGTGAATCTTATCCAGCTCAGGTGATCAAGCTAGCCTGTAGGCTACTGGACTCACATGTTCAATGACATCGTATGGACCAATAAACCTAGGGCTCAACTTACCCTTCTTACCAAACCTTATCACTTTCTTCTAAGGTGATACCTTGAGAAACACCTTATCGCTAACTTCATACTCTATATCCTTTCTCCTTAGGTCGGCATATGACTTCTGTCTATCTAAGGTGACTTTCAAATTGTCTCTGATGAGTTTCACTTTTTCCTCAGTCTGTCTCACCAAGTCTGCGCCCACTACTTTCTCTTCACCCATTTCTGTCCAGCATAAGGGAGTCCTGCATCTCCTCCCATACAATGCTTCATATGGAGCTATTTTTATACTGGCTTGGCAGTTGTTGTTGTAAGCAAACTCTACCAAAGGAAGATACTTCTCTCAACTTCCTTCAAAATCAATGATGCAGCTTCTTAAAATATCCTCCAATACCTATCATATCATATTATGCATGTCATTAGTGTTAGGCCATTGTTATCATTCCTTTAACAATTATAACAATTCATTAAGTTTTAAGAGTTACCTGAATCACCCTTTCTGACTGTCCATCCGTCTGTGGATGAAAAGCTGTACTAAAGTGCAGTTAAGTGCCTAAAGATTCCTGTAGCCTCTTCCAAAACCTCGAAGTAAATCTCGGGTATCAGTCAGATATGATCGATATTGGCACTCCATGTAGCCAGACTATCTCATCTATGTAAATCTCTGCTAACCTCTCCAGTGAGTAGTTAGCTCTAACTGGTAGGAAGTGAGCTGACTTGGTCAATCTATCCACAATCACCCATATAGTATCATGCTTCTTCTGTGTTCTGTGTCAATGGTAACCCAGTAACAAAACCCATGGTGATGCGGTCCCATTTCCACTCTGGTATGGATATAGGTTGCAACAACCCTGATGGAACCTTATGCTCAACCTTAACCTGCTGGCATGTTAACCATCTAGTCACAAAATCACTAATCTCTTTCTTCATTACAGGCCACCAATAATGTGCTTTCAGGTCTTGGTACATCTTGGTACTTCCTGGGTGCATAGCATGGAAGCTACTGTGCACCTCTTTCAAGATATTCTTCTTCAATTCCTCATCTCCTGGTACACAGATTATGTCTTTACAATACAGGCACCCATCTCCTTTCAACTCATAGTCAGTCTCCTTTCCCTCTTGAGTTTTGCCTATGACAGTTAGCAACTTTTCATCCCTTAGCTGTGCTTCTTGTATTTGCTATAACAAGCTTGGCTTTACAAGCAACTCAGCCAAAATTTCCCCATCCTGTGCTAAAGACAACCGAGCATTCAGTGCTCTCAAAGCCATCATGGACTTCCTGCTCAGTGCGTTAGCCACTACATTTGCCTTCCCAGGATGGTAGTCAATCAGACAGTCATTATCTTTAAGGAATTCAATTCATCTCCTCTGTCTCAGATTGAGTTCCTTCCGGGTTGGCAAATACTTTAGACTCTTGTGATCTGTATAGATGTAGCATTTCTCACCCTATAGGTAATGCCTCCATATCTTTAATGCAAATATTATTGCCACCAATTCCAGATCATGAGTTGGATAGTTCTTTTCATGTGGCCTTAGCTGTCTAGAAGCATAGGTAACTACTTTCCCTTCCTGCATCAGAACACACCCAAGCCCATTGTGAGAGGCATCACTGTAGATCATATAGTCTTTCTCTAACTCTAGTTGTGTCAACACTGGAGCTTATGTAAGCATAGCCTTCAGTTTCTCAAAGCTGGTTTGACATTTATCATTCTAGTCAAACTTAACATTCTTATGTAGTAACTTAGTTAGTGGGGCTGCAATAAGGGAGAATCCCTTCACAAATCTCCTGTAGTATCCAGCTAACCCCAAAAAGCTTCTAACTTCTGTTACATTTCTGGGAGGCTTCCATTTAACTATTGCTTCAATCTTCTTTGGGTCCACCCTAATCCCATCTGCTAACACAATATGTCCAAAGAAGGATATCTCATCCAACCAGAAGTCACACTTGGACAACTTGGCATACAACTGCTTTTCCTATAATTTCTGTAGTACTACTCTCAGGTGTTCATCATGCTCTTCCCGGTTCCTAGAATACTCCAGAACATCATCTATAGAGACCACAATAAACCGATCCAAGTAGGGATGAAAGATGCAGTTCATTAGGTCCATAAAGCTACTGGTGCATTTGTCAGCCCAAATGGCATCACTAGAAACTCATAGTGTCCATACCGGATCCTAAAAGCAGTCTTCAGAACATCTGTCTCCTTCACTCTCAACTGGTGATAGCCTGATCTAAGATCTATCTTGGAGAATACTCCAGCTCCCCTCAACTGATCAAACATGTCATCTACCCTAGGTAAAGGGTATTTATTTTTCACAGTCACCTTATTCAGCTGCCGGTAGTTTATACATAGCCGAAGGGTACCATCCTTCTTCTTCATAAATAGCACTGGTACTCCCTAGGGCGACACACTAGGGCATATGAAACCCTTATCTAGTAGCTCCTATAACTGAACTTTCAACTCTCTCAGTTTAGTAGGTGCCATCCTATATGGAACAATGGAGATTGGTACAGTACCCGGCATAACCTCTATTGTAAACTCCACTTCTCTATCTGGTGGCAAACCTGGCAACTCTTCCGGAAATACATCTGAAAATTCACATACTGTGGGGATCTCCTGTATGCTTGAGCTAGTCTTCCTGGTATCAACCACATGTGCTAAGAAAGCCTCACAGCCCTTTCTTATTATTCTTCTGGCTATTGTGGCTGATATGATAGTAGAAAGATAACCCGTTCCGTCACCCACAACTTTAATCTCATCCCCTTCTGCTGTTTGTAGTGACATCCTTTTTAGCTGACAATCTACCATCGCCTGATGACGTGATAGCCAATCCATACCCAATATCACATCGAACTCATGGAATGGTAGCTCAATCATGTCAGCTGAAAACTCATAACCCTGTATCCTCAGAGGACAACCCTTGTAGACCTTTTTCACCATGACACTATGGCTGTAACACCCTCCCAGTAACAACTCCATACATTCTACTGTTCCGGTGACCGGTGTCGGTCCGGACAGCTAGAACGTCCGGAAAAATATTTAAACTAAAGTCGGGAATCATAATTAACTCAAATATTAATAATAAAAATTTAGTAAAAATTTTAGAAATAAAATACAACCAAGTAAAACGAGCCGGTGCCTAAGCGATGGGTAACCGGAGGGAAGTTGCGGTTCTCGTAACGAGGAGCCCTAGACCCAGGGGAAAAATTATAAAATAATTTTTGGGACTCCAGAGAAGGGTCATTGAGGTTCCTATGGCATTAGAATGCCAAGAAAATACCTAGAAAAATATTTCAATCGGTACAGACAATTTTGACCCGTTAAGCCAAACGGAGGGCATTTTGGTCATTTCGCCTTCAGAGGTGATTTTTGGCCGACTTGTCCAGTCGAGTAAATAATTAATATGACATAAAATATGAATAAACATTACTAGAAATTAAATTGAAATTGAGTAGTGATGAAAAGAAAAGAAAAATCAAAGAAAAGCTCATTTATGACATCTTGATGATGTCATTTATAAATTATGACCAATCACAATTAAGCCATTATTTGACTAACTAATAAAGAGACTAAATAAAGACTAAATTCATCAAAAAACCAGCAGCCATCCCTCTCTCCTCAAGTGCAGCCGAAACCTCTTCCTTCCTCCCTCCATTGATGTTCAATCAAGCAAGCTCCCTTTCTCCTTTGTTTCCACCACTAAACCCTAAACCCCTTCATTAAAACTTAACCACACCTCTTGAGGAAGTGTTTGGCAGCCTAGAAAGTGAAGGAAAGTGAAGATTTAACTTGGGAAAAATCTGCCTACAAGAGGTTAGTGCATCTATATCCCCAAAACTCTTTATTTTCATGATTTGGGACTTGAAACTTAGTAAGAATTGTAATTTAAAGGAACAAAAACTCATGTGTATGAGTACATGAATTTCGGCTGCCCTAGTTATGGAATAGGAGGGAGTGTTTTTGATGAGCTTGAAGTAAACTAGAATCATGTTGGAAGTTAATAAACACAAGAATAATGAATTAAAAGCTAACTAAGGTAAATTGTATAAAACATGAATTTGAATTAGGGTTTTGTGAGCAAAATGTAAACTTGGTTTAGGAAATTATTAGAGAACATTTTAATGGTCAATTAGTGACCATTTTAGGTAAGTTGACCATAAAATGGACTGAAAAATAGGATTGCAAAGTGAAGTTGCAGGCTGCCCTAGGACAGCAGCAGAGGGACTGAAAATTCAGTCCACTTGCACTGCCATAAATTGAGCTGTGTTGGTCCAATTGGTGTTTGGCCAATTGGACATGAAACTAGGCTTATAATGGCACATTTTTGCTGAAGAAACCATGCCCAAAAGACCAAAGCAAGAGGACCAAAACTTGGCCCCAATCTGGATACCCTGCAACTGATTCTGCAGAATTTACCAAATGAACAGTAACTGTTCATTTGGCCATAACTCATTGTAGATTTGGTCAATTGACCTGAAATTTTTACAGCAACAAGTTAAGACATAGAAAAACAACTTTCATGAAGGAACCTACCCCAAATTATGGCCAGAACCTAACCCAAATAGCAGTGGCAGTCACTGTTCATGTTACTGTAGATATGGTAATTTCTGCAGAATGGAAATCCGGCCAGCTGTGGTTTTTGACCATATCTGGAGCTACAAAACTCCAAATGGAGTGATTCAAAAAAGGAAATTCAACTAGACAAAAAAAGGAACAACTTTCATGTTTACCATTTCCTCAAATTCCCACTGCAACAGGGCCCAATGGAACAGTAAAATTGGGTCTCCAAAACTGAAATTTCTGCCCTCTTAGATTTAAGTTGAGAAATGGAAATGGCAATCAATTCCAACAAGTTTTAAATACAAAATGTGGTATGTTTGGGGTGTTAAAACTAATACACATATTTTCTATCCAAAAGTCAACATTTTTGTTGACCAATGAGGTGAATAGTGACCCCAAAACTTGAAATGCACAAATTGAAGAATTTAAAAGTTTCAAATGCCCTAGTATACCTAACATGATTGGTTTGGATAGTTTGGCATGCCAATAGGGTTCAGTTAGCAGTACTGCACATGGCAATATGCCGTTCTGTGATTTCATGGCTTTTAGCCATTCTGACTTTGCATTGAGATTTGGCCTTGTGCCTGAGATTATTTACAGCTTGGTAGCTGTTGCATTGCACGGAGATGCATATGTGACCGATGGTGTGACGCCCGAGGTACTAGATACCCAGCGGCCACCCGTTATCCATCCGATGCGTCTAGTGTAGGTTACTTGGGCAACCAAATGAATGAAAGTGAACAAAGTTACTGAATTAATGTATATATAACCATACTAAACAAATGAATCATACACATTCACTATATATTTGTTTTCTTGCTATTTTCTTTTATTTTATTATTGCACCACTAAGCATTATTGCTTAGTGCGTTGCTTTTGCCACGCGTAGGTACTGGAGATACAGATCGTGAGCCCAGTAGACCGCAGACTGGGTGAGTCCATCCTGCAATTCTGCACAGTGTCTGTGTCACTTCGTCACCTACAGTGCATTGGTAGGACACTAGATGTTATTTTGTCATTTTGTAATTAAAATTTTATTTTCTCATATGTATTTGGGATTTATGTAATGCATTTTGAGGTTCATGTAAATAATAAAGATTTATGGGTATGTATGGAAGTAATTTGAGTATTTAATTGTTGTTTATATATGAGAACCTTGAGAAAGGGATGTTTGAGAAATGAAAAGGTTGTTGAGACCTGAAATTGAAAAATTGTTGAGATTTTGATATTCAGTTTTGTGATGATATTGGAGTTGAGAATGAATGAGTTTGTTTATTGGAAGTGTTTTTAACAGGTTCCGAAGAACTGTTTTCTCCATTTTTAGCCGGTACTCCGCCGGATTTTCTATAAAATTTTCGGAACCTCAAATAAAAAAAAAAATTTTGCTAAATGGCTTAAATAAAGTATATTTCATAAATTATATGCAAAAGCTTGATATAAATTAATTAAGGTATATTAGAGTGTGCCGGTACACCGTGTGGCATTACTTACTCGGGTATACTGTACACGGGTAAGGGGTGTCACATTTAGTGCCACCAGAAAGGGAAGTCGAATTTGCTATTGAGACACTGCCGGGTACAGCACCCATTTCCATTGCTCCTTATAGGATGGCACCCACTGAATTGAGGGAGTTGAAAACTCAGTTGCAAGAGTTGCTGGATAAGGGGTTCATACGCCCCAGTGTGTCACCATGGGGAGCTCCAGTGCTGTTTGTAAAGAAGATGGATGGGACTTTGAGGCTTTGTATTGATTACCGGCAGTTGAATAAAGTGACTGTGAAGAACAAATATCCGTTGCCTAGAATTGATGATCTGTTTGATCAGTTAAAGGGAGCAGGAGTATTTTCTAAGATTGATCTCAGATCAGGGTATCATCAGCTGAGGGTGAAGGATGTAGATGTGCCCAAGACTGCATTCAGGACCCGATATGGGCATTATGAGTTTCTAGTGATGCCCTTTGGCCTAACAAATGCACCAGCGGCATTCATGGACCTTATGAACCGTATCTTCCATTCACACTTAGATCGGTTCGTAGTGGTCTTTATTAATGAAATTTTGGTGTATTCCAAGACCAAGGAAGAACATGATGAGCATTTGAGGATTATTCTGCAAACCCTGAGAGAAAAGGAACTGTATGCTAAGTTGTCCAAGTGTGACTTTTGGCTGAATGAGATTGCATTCCTTGGACACATAGTGTCAGCTAATGGGATTAGGGTGGATCCCAAGAAAATAGAAGCAGTGATGGAATGGAAGCCTCCCAGGAATACAACTGAGGTCAGAAGCTTCTTGGGGCTAGCTGGGTATTACAGGAGATTTGTGAAGGGATTTTCCCTAATAGCTGCTCCAATGACCAAGTTGTTACACAAGAATGTCAGATTTGACTGGAATGACAAGTGTCGCAGCTTTGAGAAATTGAAGGCTATGTTGACAGAGGCACCAGTTAACACAACAAGGTCGAGAAAGGACTTTGTGGTCTACAGTGATGCCTCTCATAATGGGTTAGGGTGTGTATTGATGCAAGAGGGGAAGGTGGTCGCCTATGCTTCCAGGCAGCTAAGGCCACATGAACAAAATTACCCTACCCATGATTTAGAGCTTGCAGCAATTATCTTCGCACTAAAGATATGGAGGCATTACTTGTATGGTGAAAAGTGTTACATTTACATAGACCACAAAAGCCTGAAATACTTGCCAACCCAGAAGGAGCTCAACCTTAGACAGAGGCGATGGATTGAGTTCCTGAAGGATTATGACTGTGTAATTGACTACCATCCTGGGAAGGCAAATGTAGTTGCTGATGCTTTGAGCAGAAAATCCATGACAGCTTTGAGATCATTGAATGCCCGTCTATCTTTGATTCGAGATGGAGCTATTTTGGCTGAGTTGCAAGTGAGGCCAAACTTGCTACAGCAGATTTTAGATGGGCAAAAGGCAGATGAAAAGTTAATGGCTATTATGAGCAAGATCTCCGAGGGAAAAGCAACTGACTATGGGGTGAAAGCAGATGGGTGTCTGTACTACAAAGGAAGACTGTGTGTACCAGATGATGGGGAATTGAAAGCTAGTATTCTAAAAGAGGCACACACCAGTGTATATGCTATGCACCCAGGAAGTACAAAGATGTATCATGATCCAAGCTTCAGATTGGTGGCACTGGTATGAAGAAGGACATAGCGACTATGTGACTAAATGCTTGACATGTCGCAAGTCAAGGCGAACATCAAGTTCCATCAGTTTGCTACACCTATACGCATACCCGAATGGAAATGGATCGGGTCACCATGGATTTTGTGAGTGGTCCGCCTCTCACCCTAAGAAATATGATGCAAGATGGGTGATAGTTGATAGATTGACAAAGTCGAGACACTTTCTCGATTAGGACCGACTACTCACCGGAGAAGTTAGCGACTATATATCGTGAGATAGTTAGATCGCATGGAATTCCACTTTCCTTCATATCTGATCGAGACCCAAGGTTTACATCGAGATTTTTGAAGAAGTTACATGAATCCTTGGGTACACAACTCCACTTCAAGATGACTTTCCATCCTCGCACGGATGGGCAATCGTAAAGAGTAATCCTGTAAACAATTCAAACCAATGAAATTGATACAAATATTGAATTGAAATGATAACAATAACATGAAATATATGTCAGTCCTTGAGGATATCTTTGAGGAGTTGTGTCATTGAGTTTGAGGAAGTTGGGATAGATACCTCCCAGCGAGTTTGCATACAACAATAGCTACCAAGCTAGCATTCAAATGGCCCCATATGAAGCACTGTATGGGAGAAAATGTAGAACTCCAGTGTGCTGGACTGAATTGGGTGAAGACAAACTGGTGGGGCTGCACTGTGAAACAGACTGAGGAGAAAGTGAAACAAATCAAAGCAAATCTGAAGGTTGCCTCAGATAGACAGAAATCTTATGCCGACCTGAAGAGAAAAGAAATAGAATATGTGGTTGGCGACAAAGTGTTCCTCAAGGTGTCACCATGGAAGAAAGTGTTGAGGTTTGGAAGAAAAGGTAAGTTGAGCCCTAGGTTCATTGGCCCATATGAAGTCATTGAACGTGTGGGTCCAGTGGCCTATAGGCTAGCTTTACCACCAGAGCTGGACAAGATCCACAATGTGTTCCACGTGTCCATGCTCAGAAGATACCGCTCAGATCCTTCACATGTCATCTCCAGAGAAGAAATTGAAATACAGCCGGATTTGACATATGAAGAAGTACCTCTACGGATCCTAGCTCGGGAAGTAAAAGAATTGAGGAACAAGCAGATTCCACTGGTGAAAGTGCTTTGGAGGCACCACAACACCGAGGAGGCAACTTGGGAAAGTGAAGAGACGATGAGGCAACAGTTCCCTCAACTGTTTGCATCAGGTAAATTTCGAGGACGAAATTTAAATTAGAGGGGAAGAGTTGTAACACCCTCCCAGTAACAACTCCGTACATTCTACTGTTCCGGTGACCGGTGTAGGTCCGGACAGCTAGAACGTCCAGAAAAATATTTAAACTAAAGTAGGGAATCATAATTAACTCAAATATTAATAAGAAAAATTTAGTAAAAATTTTAGAAATAAAATACAATCAAGTAAAACGAGCCGGTGCCCAAGCGATGGGTAACCGGAGGGAAGTTGCGGTTCTCGCAACGAGGAGCTCTAGACCTGGGGGAAAAATTATAAAATAATTTTGGGGACTCCAGAGAAGGGTCATTGAGGTTCCTATGGCATTAGAATGCCAAGAAAATACCTAGAAAAATATTTCAATCGGTACAGACAATTTTGACCCGTTAAGCCAAACGGAGGGCATTTTGGTCATTTCGCCTTCAGAGGTGATTTTTGGCCGACTTGTCCAGTCGAGTAAATAATTAATATGACATAAAATATGAATAAACATTACTAGAAATTAAATTGAAATTGAGTAGTGATGAAAAGAAAAGAAAAATCAAAGAAAAGCTCATTTATGACATCTTGATGATGTCATTTATAAATTATGACCAATCACAATTAAGTCATTATTTGACTAACTAATAAAGAGACTAAATGAAGACTAAATTCATCAAAAAACCAGCAGCCATCCCTCTCTCCTCAAGTGCAGCCGAAACCTCTTCCTTCCTCCCTCCATTGATGTTCAATCAAGCAAGCTCCCTTTCTCCTTTGTTTCCACCACTAAACCCTAAACCCCTTCATTAAAACTTAACCACACCTCTTGGGAAAGTGTTTGGCAGCCTAGAAAGTGAAGGAAAGTGAAGATTTAAATTGGGAAAAATCTACCTACAAGAGGTTAGTGCATCTATATCCCCAAAACTCTTTATTTTCATGATTTGGGACTTGAAACTTAATAAGAATTGTAATTTAAAGGAACAAAAACTCATGTGTATGAGTACATGAATTTCGGCTGCCCTAGTTATGGAATAGGAGGGAGTGTTTTTGATGAGCTTGAAGTGAACTAGAATCATGTTGGAAGTTAATAAACACAAGAATAATGAATTAAAA
Source organism: Hevea brasiliensis (assembly GCF_030052815.1). NCBI lineage: Eukaryota > Viridiplantae > Streptophyta > Magnoliopsida > Malpighiales > Euphorbiaceae > Hevea > Hevea brasiliensis. Next base: position 76,391,603 of record NC_079494.1, read on the forward strand.
GCTAACTAAGGTAAATTGTATAAAACATGAATTTGAATTAGGGTTTTGTGAGCAAAATGTAAACTTGGTTTAGGAAATTATTAGAGAACATTTTAATGGTCAATTAGTGACCATTTTAGGTAAGTTGACCATAAAATGGACTGAAAAATAGGATTGCAAAGTGAAGTTGCAGGCTGCCCTAGGACAGCAGCAGAGGGACTGAAAATTCAGTCCACTTGCACTACCATAAATTGGGCTGTGTTGGTCCAATTGGTGTTTGGCCAATTGGACATGAAACTAGGCTTATAATGGCACATTTTTGCTGAAGAAACCATGCCCAAAAGACCAAAGCAAGAGGACCAAAACTTGGCCCCAATCCGGATACCCTGCAACTGATTCTGCAGAATTGACCAAATGAACAGTAACTGTTCATTTAGCCATAACTCACTGTAGATTTGGTCAATTGACCTGAAATTTTTACAGAAACAAGTTAAGACATAGAAAAACAACTTTCATGAAAGAACCTACCCCAAATTATGGCTAGAACCTAACCCAAATGGCAGTGGCAGTCACTGTTCATGTTACTGTAGATATGATAATTTCTGCAGAATGGAAATCCGGCCAGCTGTGGTTTTTGGACCATATCTGGAGCTACAAAACTCCAAATGGAGTGATTCAAAAAAGAAAATTCAACTAGACAAAAAACGGAACAACTTTCATGTTTACCATTTCCTCAAATTCTCACTGCAACAGGGCCCAATGGAACAGTAAAGTTGGGTCTCCAAAACTGAAATTTCTGCCCTCTTAGATTTAAGTTGAGAAATGGAAATGGCAATCAATTCTAACAAGTTTTAAATACAAAATGTGGTATGTTTGGGGTGTTAAAACTAATAAACATATTTTCTATCCAAAAGTCAACATTTTTGTTGACCAATGAGATGAATAGTGACCCCAAAACTTGAAATGCACAAATTGAAGAATTTAAAAGTTTCAAATGCCCTAGTATACCTAACATGATTGGTTTGGATAGTTTGGCATGCCAATAGGGTTCAGTTAGCAGTACTGCACATGGCAATATGTCGTTGTGTGATTTCATGGCTTTTAGCCATTCTGACTTTGCATTGAGATTTGGCCTTGTGCCTGAGATTATTTACAGCTTGGTAGCTGTTCTGTTGCACACCGGGAGATGCATATGTGACCGATGGTGTGACGGCCCGAGGTACTAGATACCCAAAGGCGCTTACATTATCGATCCACGATCGTCTAGTGTAGTTTACTTGGGCAACCAAATGAATGAAAGTGAACAAAGTTACTGAATTAATGTATATATAACCATACTAAACAAATGAATCATACACATTCACTATATATTTGTTTTCTTGCTATTTTCTTTTATTTTATTATTGCACCACTAAGCATTATTGCTTAGTGCGTTGCTTTTGCCACGCGTAGGTACTGGAGATACAGATCGTGAGCCCAGTAGACCGCAGACTGGGTGAGTCCATCCTGCAGTTCTGCACAGTGTCCGTGTCACCTCGTCACCTGCAGTGCATTGGTAGGACACTAGATGTCATTTTGTCATTTTGTCATTTTGTAATTAAATTTTTATTTTCTCATATGTATTTGAGATTTATGTAATGTATTTTGAGGTTCATGTAAATAATAAAGATTTATGGGTATGTATGGAAGTAATTTGAGTATTTAACTGTTGTTTATATATGAGAACCCTGAGAAAGGGATGTTTGAGAAATGAAAAGGTTGTTGAGACCTGAAATTGAAAAATTGTTGAGATTTTGATATTGAATTTTGTGATGATATTGGAGTTGAGAATGAATGAGTTTGCTTTTTGGAAGTGTTTTTAACAGGTTCCGAAGAACTGTTTTCTCCATTTTTAGCCGGTACTCCGCCGGATTTTCTATAAAATTTTCGGAACCTCAAATAAATAAAAAAATTTTGCTAAATGGCTTAAATAAAGTATATTTCATAAATTATATGCAAAAGCTTGATATAAATTAATTAAGGTATATTAGAGTGTACCGGTACACCGTGTGGCATTACTTACTCGGGTATACTGTACACGGGTAAGGGGTGTCACAATGGCCTAGAGGGTTTGTGACTTGTATGTCCTCCTATAACTCCTCTATTTGTACCTCTTTACCAACAGGTGGGGTAATGCACACATAAGAATGTGTGGAGTCAGGATTAATCAATGCACATATAGATAGATCATAAAGGAAGAAAGTACCCCTTATGACATCAGTTGGCTCTGGCTCATCTCGAGCTCTCATAGCATAGGCACGAGGTGCTACCCTAGTCTCATCGCTCGAACCTGTCTCGCAGAGGTCTCTATGATGTACCACCAGACAGCCTTACAAGTCTTCTACCCTCTGCTACTCAAGGCACTTCTATCCTGGGTGGAGCAGTGGGAACACTAGCATTCCTCTGTGGACAATCCTTCAGGAAGTGATTCATAGACCCACATTTAAAACATCCACCCATCAATAATCTGCACTCTCCTCTATGGGGTCTGCCACAATGTGTACAAGCTAGAGGTGGGGCTGATCCCCGTGTAGCTGAACCCGAAGAACTACCCACTGATGCACCAGACTGCCCTCCTCCTCTCCTTGGAGGCCAATCGGGATCTCTGCTTCTTACCTCGACCCTGAGTTTGACCCTGAGACTCCTTGGGCCTCTTACTACCCGTGTCTGCTGAACCGGACTGACCAGATCCAGAACCCCTCTTGCATTGCCTGTCCTTTCTAGACTGCTCTTCATTTCTGACTTTCTCCACATCAAGGGCTGATGCTACCAACAGAGAGAAATCGGTGAAGTGGTGAGATGTCACTATCAGCCTGATGTTATCATTCAGTCTGTCACACCTTACCTCTATATAAGGCATAACATGATCCTATAGTATACCTAATGAATTACCAAACTTCACCTACCGATAACCCATTAAATACACTACAAGGGATTTTAAAATAATTTTCTTACTTTTTGAAGGTGGTGAGCATTTTTAGCGAGCATTAAAACGTTTAATTGAAGTTTCAAAGTTAGGTAAAAATTTTGACCATTTGGATTTTTCCATAAATTTTATAAAAATTTCTACAGAGTGCCGGCTGTAATTGAGAAAAACCAAAAAAAATTAGACCTGTAGAAAAGCACTTCCAAAGGTTTTTCAATCACACCCCAACCTCCAAATATCTCAAACCAACATCAATTCAAAATCCACAATTTCAAATGAAAAACTGTCATCTCAAAACATTTCATAAATTTATGCACATTGCATTCAAAATAAATAATTTGCATTCACAATTTAATTTACAGACATAAAAATTCAAAAGATAATATTATTACAATTTACTGTACAACTGCTCAATTTTACATTAATACATATGACACTAAACTATTTACATCAAAATAAACTACAAGGGTATCAACAAATGTCCGTACAAAAATCTCCAAACTGTACTCCTCTCTTATTGTAGCAGCTCACTCTGCTGTTATGCCCTTTTCCCTATTTGCGACAGCAAAGGAAGCTATCGCTGAGTATAAATTTACTCAGTAGTGCACAATAAAATTTAAAATACTGTAAATAAAACATGCCTTAACAAATCGTAATTCAAACATTTTACAATTATATTTTACAATTTCAAATCATATTTTAAATATTTCACAATTTCATTTCACAATTTTCAAAGCTCATTATAACACAAATTTAGTCTAGCAAAGTTAATAAATACAATGTTGCCAATCAATAACACAACTAGGCTATGACACAAAATTTTCCGATCATGCCGTGTTATACACCACGACAAGACAAACTCACCCCACTAATCGAAATCAATGAGGGAGGTGGCTAGCTAGCTAATGAGTACTCATCCAAACTCACCTCAGACTGGCAAGCCAGAGAGGGAGGAAAATGATCAAATATCAAACTCAACCCCACAAGTGGAGGAGGAACATAATAAGGGACTGTCATGCCAAGTGTGAATAAAAAACAATTTCAAATCACAACATTTAAATATTTCATACAAACCACAAATCACATTTTATCTCAAAATTTCTATTTACAAAGTAGGCAACACAATAATTTCCAAATAAAATTCCCAAAGCCAAAACAATTAAAAACTATTCATATTACATACTAAATCAAATTTCAATAAGAAATACTTAAATAAGTTTATTGTACACAAACCTCGTAATTAGTCTTTCCTTATTTCACTCCTGTCGATTCCTTTCCTCGGAAGGCCCTTTTTTCACTGAAGCACACAATTAAGATGTTTCAATATTTATTCAAGTTATGTTTAACCATAATTTTAACAATTGAAATTTGCATTTAGACTTTACTTATATACTCCCATAAATTGAATTCTTTGTGTTCTTAATTATGGTGGTTACTATTCATTTGACTATTGGATCAAAATGTTGACTTTTCCACACTAAATAGGTATACCAATTCTCATTACCCCCACATACCACATTTTGAGTGCCTAATTTGTTGGTTTTAGTTGTCATTTCAATTTCTAAGTCTCTTAAGAGAATTCTCAATTTTTCCAGTTTTGGTGCCCTATTTTGCACTGTTCCATTGGTCTGGTTATTGTAGGAATTTGGCTAAGTGTCCTTCATCAAAGTTATTCCTTATTGTCTTATATTTAATTCCCTTTTTGAATCACTCCATCTGGAGTTTTGTAGCCCAAGATATGGTCATTTGAATAGAGCTGACCGGATTGGTATCTACTCAGAATTCTGGGCAGGTTTTTGGTTCTGGCAGTTTTGGGCAACCAACCTTGGGTGGCAAAATGACTTGGTTATTGGCAGAATTTAGGTTGGTGTTCTTCATGAAAGTTGTAGTGCTATGTCATAACTTTCCAATTTCACAAAAATCAGGTCATTTGGACTTTTCTATGTCACACCTTACCCCTCTGTAAGGCATAACATGATCCCGTAGAATACCTAATGAACTACCGAACTTCACCTACCGATAACTCATTAAGTACCCTACAAGGGATTTTAAACAATTTTCTTACTTTTGACAAGTGGTGAGCATTTTCTAATAGGTATTTAAAACATATGATTAAAAGTAAATCTAGTTAATATTTTTTGTCCATTTTATTTTTTTGCAAATTTTATAAAAATTTTGACAGAGTTCTGTCTGTATTTTGAGAAACCAGTTCTTCAAATACCTGTAAAAAGCACTTCTAAAAATTTTTCTCAACAACTACTTCAATTTCACAATCAAACTCAATCCATTTCAATCAATTTCTCAAGTTCAAAATTCAATAATCCTCAAAATACTAGCAATACATTTCATTCAAATTAAATAAAATAGTTCCACTCATATTTCATTAAAGACAAAACAATTTATACACATCCTTACAAATTTACATCAAAAGAAACACAAACTAAACTTTATTACAAACTTCATACAAATTTTTGTACAAGCTGCTTAAGACCCATTTACATGTCCATACATTTATATGTAATACATACATCAAAAGAAATATTTACAATTAGGGTATAAATTATACCCGATGACTTCAAGCTGATAGCTCCTCACAACTCAGCAGCTCAATCTGCTGCTCCTCTAGTCTCTGTATCTGCGACAGCAATAGAAGCTATCGCTGAGTACTAGGACTCAGTGGTGCATAACATACTTAAAATAATTTTTATGCAAAACTTAAATCACATTTATTCAAAAATTTGGCTGAACATGAGAATTAAATACAAATCATGAATTATGAGATTTTAAATGCAAACCAAGTTCATTTCAAAGTATCAAAACACATTTCATAAAACCCACAGTTAGATCATGCCATTCGAAATAAATAAAATCTCAATAGCCAGAGGCTAAAGAGAAATCACATCACAAGGCTAGATAGCTCAAATATATGGATATCCATTCACATCCTCTTCTACTGGCACACCTCAGCACTTCTCCAGAGAAGGAATCAAAATTCGAAACTAATTACCCCCACTAGTCGTGCTAGTGAGGTGTTCAAATATATGGTCATGACACTGTGGTTTCAAAACTTATCTTAACAATTTGCTAAACATTGTCATTTCAAATATACACAATAACTTTCACAATTTAAATCAAACATCATAAGAATGTCATAATTCAATATTTCACATTATTCAAAACAGTATGCAGAAGATAATTATAAAAAGTATACGTTGTGCACAAACCTCAAGCGAGTCGCCTCTTGGCCTTGACTCGGTTCCTCGGGTTCTTTCCCGGTATTCTTTTCAATTGAAACACACAATTTTACAGTGTTTTAGTACCATAACTTAGCATAAATCCAAAATTAAATTTAGCCTCATTTTTACCTAGCTCTAACGTGCTAAACTCGACGTTCTTGAAATTTTGTGTTTCGGGTTACTATTCACTACACTATTCAAGTCAAATTGTTGACTTTCTAAGGCTTAATGGGTATGGGAATTCCAACTTCACCCACATACAACATTTTGGTCACTAAATTTGTTGGTTTTGGTCATTTTCTCAAAACTTAGGTCTTTTGGGCAAAATTGCCAAATTTTCAGTTTTGGTGTCCCTAATTGTACTGTTTCATTAGTCAGTATACTGTTGAAATTTGGCAAAACTTTCTTCATATAAAATGTTCCCTATTGTCTCAAGTTTATTCTCCTTTTTGAATCACCCCAATTGGAGTTTTGTAGCTCAAGTTATAAGCAAATTACGTTTACTGTTCATGCTGCAGAATTTAGTTCTACAGATTTATTGATCCAACTTCATTCAGTAATTTGATCAAGTTAAGTTCATAATTTGGTCTAATTTTCTTCATATGAAATGTTCTACCATGTCTTAGGTTTCCATTAGTTCAAGAATCGCCTAAATCGGAGTTTTCTAGAGAGAGTTATAGCCATTGAAACTTTACTGTTCAAATGGCAAATCTGCAGTCTGCAGATTCAGTGACCCAAATTTGCTCAGTAATTTGATTTGGTTAATGGCATAATTTGGGTTTGTGTTCTTCATGAAAGTTTTAGGTATATATCTCATCTAACCCCTGGTAAAATTTCAGGTCATTTTGACTTGCCTAGCTCGAGTTATGGCCAAATGAACAAACATTGTTCATTTGGTCAGTTTGTGCAGTGGCAGCCTGCAATTTTTCAAATTTGATCAATTTGTTCACTAGGTTTTAGTCACTTTTTGGGCATGCTTCCTAAATGAAAATTGTGTCATTTAGTGCCTATTTTCATCCCAAATTGGTTCCATATCCATTGGACTTGTAAAATTTCATTTTTGATCCCTCAAAGGAGATTTTGGTCATGTCACAAAGACATGACCTTATCCAATCCGAATTGGCTTTTAATTCCAACACTTCTAACACACCTCATTTGGTCACAAATGACCATTTTTCACTTCACATTAGGTCAAAGACACCATTTACAAGTTTTTCACATTTTTGGTCTCTAAACCCTAGTGTCCAAACCCTAATTCACTAACCTCATGCATTTAGCTACCTTCAAAGCTTTTAATCTTAACCATTCAACTAACTAAAGTTCTTAAACCCATTCAAACCATTCAAATCATGCAAATTATCCTCATAACCAAGCTGGCCAAAAATCAGTTTAGTCCCTCAACCAATTTTTCTTTTCATTTCAAGTTTGTTTCTATGCTCTTGATGCTATATATACACTAATTAAACTAAAAACTTGAAGTTTGCATTACTTACCTTGTTAGGTGTCTTTGAACTTTCACTTCCTCTCAATTTTCTTCAATTCTTTGATGACCAATCTTCCTCTCAAGTGATTAAATCAAGTTTTTGTGAAGCAAGTATGGGAGGATTTGAGGTTTAATGGTGGTTTCAAAGCTTGAAGCAAGCTTTAATGGAGGTTTACAATGGTGAGGGAGAGAGAAACGTAAATGGTGAGGAAGATGAGGCTTTTTACTCTTTTTTTTTCTTTTCTTTTCTTTTCTTTTTATCTTTATGGAAGACTCAAAAATCCATATAATTAATTTATTAATTATATGACTTATGGCATCTTGCATGATATCATGCATGATGTCATCTTCCTACACCTTTTTAACTTTTTCATTTTCTCTTCTTTTTTTTTATTTTTCTATTAGTTCTTTAATTTAATTCTCGATTCTGAAATTTTCTTTTCTCCGATTTTATTTGACAGTTAGGTCAGGAGTCAGCTCTCGGGGTCAATCGACCAAATTGCCCTTCGCCGGTTCAACCCGGTTTGCAAATAATTCAATATTTCTTCTGGCTCACTGACCTAATTATTTGACTGGCTTAATAGTTCTTTTTCGTGATTTTCTCTTTTCCACTGTGTTCATAAGGGTCCTAAGGACTGCAGCGTCACATTTTACGGTTCGAAATTTGAGTTTAAAATGACTTCGCAATCCTTCCCAAAAAGGTCACCCATCGCTGCGACTCTCGGCTCGTTTAGCTTCTTATGTTCTGTTTTTCTTATTTATACTTAACTAATTGAACATTACTAATTATTTGTGTTTATGGCTTCTCTAGTTGTCTTAAGTGTGGTTCTAATCCCCTTAATTGTCCAGACCGACACCGGTCACCGGAACAGTGAAATATACCAGGCTATGCAAATAGGGGTGTTACATTCTAGCCCAAGTTATGGCCAAATGTTCATTTGGTCATTTTTGTACAGTGGCAGTGCATATTACCCGGATTTAACCTAATTGTTCACTATCTAAATGTCATTTTCTAGGCATGGTTTCTAAATGAAAATTGTGTCTTTATGTATCTAATTTCATTCTCAATTGGCCTCACACTAATTGGGTTAGTAAAATTTTAGTTTTGGTCCCTGAAATGGACCTAGGTCAGGCAGTCCAGAATTGGACCCCTACCTATCCGAATTTGGTTTTACTTCCACTCATTCCAACACATCACAATTGGTCCCAATTGACCATTTCTAACCTCAATTAAGGTCATTTGCATCAATTGACCATTTCTTACCATTTTTCTCCCAATTTAAGAGGCTCAAGAATCCTAATTTTGTAACTCCTTTAAATAGTGCAATTAAAGCGTCTAAACATGGTTTACATACTTAATTAAGCTTAATTGCATCTTTAATTGCACCCAAATAAGTCAAACACTACTCCCCTTAATGTTGACTGAAGTCCCCCAATTAGTCCACACAAATTTATTTTATTTCCATTTTCCATAATTTCTAAGTTATTTAAAATATAAACACATAAATTTAACTAAAAATTACAAGTTTAATTCACTAACCTAACTTTGAAGTTCCAATTCTTCAATTCACTCCCTTTCTCCCTTTCTTTTCTTCTTCAAGCTTCTTTTCAACACTCAAACATAAGATTTAACTAAAGAAATTAGGGTAATTATGGTGGAATTTAGGGTTTAGAAAGCTTGCAAATAAGCTGTCATGGTGGAAAATTAGAGAGAGGGACATGAGAGAGAGTGGTGGCAGCAAGGAATGAAGATGAAGACCTCAAATTAATTTCTTTTATTTGTTATTTTGTATATTTATCTCTAATATTGACTTGCTCAAATTAGTAAATAAAAAGGGAAATTAATTATGAGATTATATAGGTGATGTCACCATGATGTAATAATCCTTTTTCTTTTCTTTTTCTTTTCCTTTCTTTTTCTTCACTTCTTTAAATTAATTATATATTTTAAAATTTTCATTTCTAAGATTTTATTGGACAGTTAGGTCATGAGTCACCTCAAGGGGTGAATTGACCAATTTGCCCCTCGCCGGATTGATTCGATTTGCAAATAATCCAGTATTTCTTCCGGACTCCTAACTTAATTATTTGACCTATTTATCAGCTCTTTTCTGTAATTTTCTCTTTTTCACTAGATTCACAATAGTCTTTAGGACCGCGGCGTCACAATTTCCCGTTCAAAATTAGGGTTAGGACTGACCTCACAGTTACTTCCCGGGAAGGTCACCCATCGCTGTGACCCTCGGCTCATTTAACTTTTTATGCTTTGTATTTCTTACTTAGACTTAACTATCTAATAATTACTATTTATTTTCATTCAGGGCTTTTCTAGATATCTTAAACATAATTCTAATCCTCTTAATTGTCCGAACCGACATCGGTCATTGGAATAGTAAATTACACATAGCTATGCATATAGGGGCGTTACACAGTCTGTCTCAAATCTTCTGCACTTATCAGTTTCTGTGGGCATCAATTCCAATGCATATCCACTAAGTCTTATGAATTTTCGCTCATATTCGGAGATTGTAAGCTGTCTCTGTCTTAGTGCCAGGAATTCTCTTCTTCTGGCCTCCAAGTACACATGACTGATGTATTTCTTTCTAAATTCAGCCAGAAAGAACTCCCAAGTTATCTGTGCAGGCTGTACCACTCTAGATACTATCACCCACCATCTATATGCATCCTCTTGTAGTAGTGACAGAGCACACTCCAATTGTTGCTCTAGGGTGCAGTGCAACTACTGCAATATCCTCTCTGTCCTCTCCAGCCAATACTCTGCTGCGGCTGGATCATCCTCCTTCTTACCCCTGAAGTCAACTGCCCCATACTTTGGCAGTTTCTCTAGTGGGGATCTATGTACAGGTTGTGACTTTCGGGGTGGTGGTGGCTGCACAGGTGGTGGTGGTGGTGGTGGTGGTGGTGGTGGTGGTGGTGGCTGTGGCTGTGGAGGTGGAGGTGGTTGTGGCTGTAGGATGGCTCGGGTGACCTGACGGAGCAGCTGAGTCATCTGTTCTAGGAGGGCCTGCTGTGCTCTCCCTGCAGTACCACGGGATAACTCAGCTCTACTACTCCGCTCCCTACTAGGAGCAGGTGCGGGTGTGTGACTCTCTACCTCCTCCTCTATCGGTCCTGGAGGTCCGTGCTCTAAAGGATTAGATGCAATCGATCCTATAAAACAGACAAAGAACAGATCTGCATTAGTGTCACCTCGACTCTATTTAAAGGCCCATGCATATGATGCACTCTATCTATTTCTAACTATCTAGGTCCAGGACCGCCTAAACCAGGCTCTGATACCACAAAATGTGACACCCCTTACCAATCTACTGTACAGCCAAGCAAGAAGTGTCATATTCGGTGCCGGAGCACCCTATCTTATTTTATCATGTCCATTATAACTTTTTAGTGTCATTTAAAAACAAGTAGTTCATGTGTAGAAATTTTTTTTTTATAACTTATTTCTATAAAGATCTGAACAAAGCCTCCTCTGTTTTATTAGCATATGGCGGGTTCCACTAAGCACCTGTTAAAGCACTTGTTAACATGTCCATACTCATTTCACACATTTTCATATCATATTCTCTTTTATCATATCATTCACAATTATTTATGAAATCTCAAAAGTATCATCTATTGCATTCATATGGAAATTCATAGATAATAACTTACAAGTTTCCATTACAATCTCAAAGTTTAATTACAAGTCCAAAATGAAATACATCATAAACTAGTAATTACATCATGATTAGACATAATGAACCAAAATACTAGTCTATACATGGGCTCTACCAAATATAAAAGACTGGTGAGGTGACTCTGGATGGTGGTAGATCCGTCGAGCTCACGTAATACTACCGTGGCGCATCTTTGTGCGCCGATCTCCAAAGACATGCGATAGAAAACCAATGCGCTAAGCATAACGCTTAGTGGTGCATAATTTATAATGATAATAACTAAATAATTTAAATAATAATTCTATAAATGGCAAATTTCATAATTTCCAGGTATTTTACATTTTTATTTCACTTTGAAAACAATTTAAATTATCAGAATTTTTTCTGTTTACTTATTGTATATTCGGTCTTAATTAATTATTATCAGTGCCCAAAAAACCTATAATAAATTATCAAAGGTAGATACACGGGAGTATACTAGTTAGACAGCCATATGTCTATCCAGTATACATCTGTCAGGCACGAGGCCAGCTGTCAAGCTTGTAAAGCCAGAAATAAAGTTAGGCACAATGGCCAGTAAGTAGGCATATAGCCTGTAGAACAATCATACCAGATATATATTGTCAGTTCATGATTTTCTCAGTAGGCAGTACTGATATCTGTAGTCCCTAATTGGTATACCAATCGATCCAAACTAAATAAATAAGTCTAGGTATATTATGGGCAATTACACCTTATTACATATTTATTTGAATTTGATATCACTTTATAGTGGGAAAATAGGTCCCACATACCTCTTTCATGTGGTTTAGTGTTTAATAGCTTGTTAGGGATAAATTCCCTACCATAAGATAATTTATCTCATGGACCTTTCTTTAGTTTCAATTTTTGTGTCTTACTTTTACCTATCCATATAATCAGTTTGTAGCCACTATTTGGCCACACTTCCTTCATGAAAGTTGTTCCTCTATGTCTTATCTTTATTTTCCCTTTTGAATCATGTCAATTTGATATTTAGAACTCAAGTTATGGTCAGATAACCATAACTGGCTCATTTCCAGATTCTGGTTCCTTAACTAGGCAACTTTTAGACTTAAAATTTACCTAATTAATGAAACATGTTGCAGTCACTTTTAGATAGGGTGATCTCCATAAAAATTGTTGCCCTATGTCTTATGATCATTGAGAAATTTATATCACAATTTTTCAAGTTTTGTGGAATTATTTATGGCCAATTAATTGACCTGGGCTCATTGTACCCTATGCTAACAAGGGTTCAGTTCAGGACATTGACTGCAAGTCACTTTTTGAGGTTCTTAAATTCATAATTTGAGGAATGTTCCTAAAAAAAAGCTGTAGCCCTATTTCTCAGGTTTCTAGAAAGGTATAGCTCATCTCAATTGGATTTTTCTAGTAGGAGTTATGACTAAAAGACTGTTTTGGGGTCAAGTGAAGTTTGGTCATATTCCAGGTTTTACTGCGGTGAATTGTTCTAACTATTTGACCTAGTTCTCTTGATTTTTGGGTTTTGGTCAAAATACCAATTTTGTAGGTCTGTGTCTTGTGGACATTTTGCCACTAGTCTCATTACATTTGAGTTCTTATAGACCAAGTTATGGCCATTTTGCCAAAACTGATCGAATGAATTTATGTCCAGCAGTTTCTGGACAACCTAATTCTGGGAAGTTTTGTGACCCAACTTAGGCCAGCAATTTGGTTTGGTTTTTAGCATTTCTAGGTTCAATGGTACTCATAAAAATTATAGCCCTATATCTAAGCTTTCTAATAGTATCAAATTCAGGTTATTTAGACTAGTATAGAGGGAGTTATGACCAAATGAATATGTACTATTCATTTGGTCATTTTCTGGGTTTTGTGCAAGGTCATCCGGATTTGGGCAGAATTTAGGTCAAGATTTGGATAGAATTTGGGCATAGTTTCTTTATAGAAAATGGGCTATATTGGGTTTAGTTTCACCTACAATTGGCCTCATACCAATTTGAGTCACACACAATCAGTTATGGTTCAACAAACACACTGAACTTATTGAGTCCTAACCTGCAGAAAAATGACACTCTCAAAATTCAATCTCCTCCATCTTCCTTACTTCAATTGGCATGCATGACACTTCTATATGCAACAATCTCAACTCAATAAGTTAATTTTAAGCATTTACATAAAGTCACCAAACCATGTACACAAACCCTAGTTTCAAAGTTTCAATTTGCACAAACACTACACAATCAAACTCCCAAACATATAAACTTATCAAACATTCTCATGGAACCCATTTTCATCATTTAAAACCATCAAACCCTAAAGGTTCCATGGCTGTCGATATTCAAGTGTTTTTCGCTCAAGTTTTCTTTTTAATTTCATGTAATTTACACTTGGTTTAGCATGATTTTCATGCCTAAAGAAGAGATTAGGAGTTTAGTGCACTAACCTCTTGATGACCCAACTTCAAACTTCCACTTTTCTTCTTCTTATGAGTATCTAAAGCTTCCTTATGGAGTAGAGAGTATTTTTAATAAAGAGAGTTTAAGGTTTTGGGAGGGAAAAGCTTAGAGAATTAAGCTTCAAGAAGGAAGAAAATGGAGGGAGAGAGATGTAACACCCCTTACCCGACTGCAGTGTAGCCGAGCAAGTTATGCCACTCAGTGTGCCGGAGCACTCTATTTTATCTGATTTCATTACAGTCCTTGATTTATTTATTCAAAAACTTTATTGAAGATTTAGGCTATTTTTACTTTTATCAAAATCTAACTAAGTTGGAAATTTCAAAAATTTTAACGATAATCCGACAAAGTGTCACTGTAATTTGACTAACATTCTTTCCAACTGCCAAAGACAATTTCAATATATACTCAATTTCTCAAACTTAATAGTCTCAAAAATTTTCAAACATAATGTATCTCAATACAGTATCCAGATTTCTCAGGAATCTCATTAGATTTTCAATATCTCAATATTCACAAGTATAATCTCATTATAACACAAATTCAATTCACATACTAAAATACTTACTTTGAATAGCTTCCATAATTCATAGGTTAATTACATGAGTTTATTTTTTACAAGATATACAAATAATTTACAATGTGCTAGGAATGAACAATATACATAACATGTATAAAATGAGCCCTATCTACATGCATTGCTGAGGAGGTGACAATCTTGAACTCTTCTGACACTTCTGCAGATCTGGACTCTAAAAATCTCGATGATACCACTGGTTTTACCTTCAGTACCTGCGCGAAGAAGCAATTCCATCGCGCTAAGCATTTCTGCTTAGTGGTGCAATAATATAACCAGAAATAATATATACAAGTAAAGAAAGAAATAAATGATAATTTAGATACTCAAGAATCAATTTAATTTGGTATGGTATTTCTAGTATCAACGATCTTATATATTAGTTTGTTCCTCTTTGGAAGTGCTTAGTTTATAACTTTTCAGTAATACTAGCAGGTATATAATTTATTCTATCTGTATGTATTTCAAGTCTGTACGGTTCTGCAATTTATATTTTTGTTATGTTTCTTTTGCTAATCTCTTTTGCTTATTCATTCAATACTTAATTTAATTGTACTGGATTTTCATTATACTTAACTTAACTTAGCTGCCTGAATTGAATAATACTTTAATTGACTGCCCAAGTAACCTATACTAGACGACTGGACTAGATAACGGGTCGTTGGCACTGGACACCGCGGTGCCTCGGGCCGTCATACCATGGGACGCAGAACGTCAACCACGTATGCAGTCAGTATGGCTAAAGAGCCATGATATCACATAATTGGCATAAAAGCCATGAATACGGGCATAAAAGCCATGGATACGGGCATAAAGTCATGAATACAGGCATAAAGCCTTTCCTTTCGCAGTACTGCTAAAACAATACCCTATTGGCATGCCAAACTATCCAAACCAATCTTGTTAGGTATACTAGGGCATTTAATATTTTAAAATATTAATATATTGTGCTTTATGACTTCATTATTTCATGATAAATTTCAATCATAATTCATACATTCATTTGATCATTTATATGATCACAATTCACATCAATTATCCTTTTATACCATTGTACTCAAAATACTTCTCCTCTTTACAATAATGAGAACTAATGTCTCATTCATACATTAATACGGTTTATTTGTCCATTCATTATGTTATTCATATTGATCACATCAATTAGGTGACTTATCTTTCATGTTTTAAGTAATCCATGAATATTTCATGGATTTCAAATTTATGGCCTAAATTTCTTTTTAACAATTTTGACTAGGATGCATAGTCAGATTTGTCATACAATTCTAAGCATTTAAGCTTAGAATTGGTTCTAGGTCTTCATCTTAATTTACTAATCATTTTGATTACTATTCACCTTACTAGTCAACCAAAATGTTGACCTTTTTATACTTAATGGATATATTAATTCTTATTATACCAAGATTCCACATTTTGAGTTTTACATTTGCTAGTATTAATTGCCAATTGCAATTTAAAGTCCCCTAGATGCATTTCTAATTTCAAATTTTGAATTTCAAGTTTTGGTGTCACTATTCACCTCATTGATCAACAAAAATGTTGACT
The DNA here is from genome assembly GCF_030052815.1 of Hevea brasiliensis. Classification (NCBI taxonomy): domain Eukaryota; kingdom Viridiplantae; phylum Streptophyta; class Magnoliopsida; order Malpighiales; family Euphorbiaceae; genus Hevea; species Hevea brasiliensis. The sequence goes on from NC_079494.1 coordinate 76,407,542, forward strand.
TTTGCATAGACAATAAGTACATTGGTTTTAACACTCCCGATGTACCACATTTTGCATTTAAAACTTGTTGGAATCAATTACCAAATCCATTTCCAAGCTTATTTCAAGTTTTCATGTCACTATTCACTTCATTAGTCAACTAAAATGTTGACTTTTGCATAGAAAATATGTACATTGACTTTGGCACTTCCAACATACTACATTTTTCATTTAAAACTTGTTGGTTTTGGTCACTTTCTCAAAGCTTAGGTCATTTTGGCAAAATTGCCAATTTTCGGTTTTGGTGCTCCGAAGTTGCACTGTTTCATTGGTTGATTTACTGTTGGAATTTGACAAAACTTCCTTCATAGAAAATGTTCCTTATTTTGTCTAGTTGAATTTCTTTTTTTGAATCACTCCATTTGGAGTTTTGTAGCTCAAGTTATGGCCAAAATAAGTTTACTGTTCACGCAATCGCTCATGCCGAGATTTTGGGTCCGCGATTTTTGGTCCAACTTTGGTCAGTAATTTGATCAAGTTAAGTTCATAATTTGGTCTAACTTTCTTCTTATGAAATGTTCTACCATACCTTAGGTTTCCATCGGTTCAAGAATCGCCTAAATCCGAGTTTTCTAGAGAGTTATAGCCATCCAAACATTGCTGCTCAAATGAAAATCTGCAGAGTTGCAGGTTTGAACAGTAACTGTGACTGCCATTTGGGTTAGGTTCTGGTCATAATTTGGGGTAGGTTTCTTCATGAAAGTTGTTTGTCTATGTCTTAACTTGTTGCTGTAAAAATTTCAGGTCAATTGACAAAATCTACAGTGAGTTATGGCCAAATGAACAGTTACTGTTCATTTGGTCATTTCTGCAGGGGCTGTTGCAGGGTGTCCGGATTGGGGCCAAGTTTTGGTCCACTTGCTTTGGTCTTTTGAGCATGGTTTCTTCAGCAAAAATGTGCCATTATAAGCCTAGTTTCATGTCCAATTTGCCAAACATCAATTGGACCTACACAGCCGAAGTTATGGCTGTGCAAGTGGACTGAATTTTCAGTCCCTCTGCTGCACTAACAAGGCAGCCTACACATTCACTTGGCTATACTATTTTTCAGTCTAATTCATGGTCAACATACCTAAAATGGTCACTAATTGACCCTTATATTGTTCTTTCACAATTCCATAAGCTAAATCCAAGTTTCACTTCTCAAAACCCTAATGTCCAATTTAAATTATCCATAAACCTCAATTAGCACACTAATTCAACATCCATGCATATTCATACCTTAAACATCATTTCTATCTATTGTAAATTCATTAAAACAATCAACCTCATCCTTCCTTAGGGCTTCCAAAAATTAAAGATGCCCTAACACATATAACTTACTTCAAACTCTTACAATTTCTTAACTTAAAATGATGCTTTAACAAGGATTAAAGGAGTGAGAGTGAAAGGATAGCACTAACCTCACTTTAACCTCTTGTAGGGCAGATTTCTTCAAGCTAAAACTTCACTTTCCTTCTTTTTCTTGGCTGCCAAAAGCTTCCCCAAGTGATATGGTCAAGGTTTAATGAAAGGGGTTAGGGTTTAGTAGTGGAAACAAGAGAGAAATGAAGCTTAAAGGAGCTTTAATGGTGGACGCTCGGGTGTCTCTCTCTCTCAACGTTTTTTAGGCTGCCCAAGGTTGAAGATGCAGATTGGTTTTTCATATTTTTGGTCTCTTTTATCTCTTTTAATAAGTTTAACAAATTGTGATTGGTGGAGGAAATTTAAATGACATCATATGATGTCATAATTAGCATTTTCTTTCATTTTCTTTTCTTCTCTTCTCTACTCATTTTCAATTCAATTTCTAGTAATGTTTATTCATATTTTATGTCATATTAATTATTTACTCAACTGGACAAGTCGGTCAAAAATCACCTCTGAAGGCGAAATGACCAAAATGCCCTCCGTTTGGCTTAATGGGTCTAAATCGTCTGTACCGATTGAAAAATTTTTCTAGGTATTTTCTTGGCATTCTAATGCCACAGGAACCTCAATGACCCTTCTCTGGAGTTCCAAAAATTATTTTATAATTTTTCCCCCGGGTCTAGGGCTCCTCGTTGCGAGAACCGCAACTTCCCTCTGGTTACCCATCGCTTGGGCACCGGCTCATTTGACTTGGTTGTATTTTATTTCTAAAATTTTTCCTAAATTTTTCTTATTAATATTTGAGTTAATTATGGTTCTTTACCTTAGTTTAAATATTTTTCCGGACGTTCTAGCTGTCCGGACCGACACCTGACCCGAATAAGAGATCGTATGAATTGCTACAGTGAGGGTGTTACAACTCTTCCCCTCTTATTTAAATTTCGTCCTCGAAATTTATCCAATGTAAATAGCCAAGGAGCTATTACCTCTTTATTTCTTTACCTTTCCGTGTTATCCTACTTCACTTTTTCCTTAATCTCAATCCTATCCTCAAACAGTTATGTACTCATCCTTTTTCATCTTAAATACAGTCTCCTTCTCATCTCCATTCGCTATCTCATTGTCTCTTCACTCTCTTATTCCATACCTTAACCTAAAATAAACAGGAAATACAGATCTGCAATAGTGTCACCTCGACTCTTATGAATGCAATGCATGATATGCAATCTATCTAGGTCCAAAAACGCCTAAACCGTGCTCTGATACCACTAAATGTGACACCCCTTACCCGATCAAGCAGTAATGAGCAAGTTATGCCACTCGACAGCCTGAGCACTCTATTTTATCTGATTTCATTACATCTTGATTTATTTATTCAAAAACTTTATTGAAGATTTAGTCTATTTTTACTTTTATCAGAAACTAACTCAGTTGGAAATTTCAAAAAATTTCACGATAATCCCACAAAGTGTCATTTGTAATTTGGACTAATGATTCTTCCGAACTGCCAAAGACAATTTCAATATATACTCAATTTCTCAAACTTAATAGTCTCAAAAATTTTCAAACATAATGTATCTCAATACAGTATCCAGATTTCTCAGGAATCTCATTAGATTTTCAATATCTCAATATTCACAAGTATAATCTCATTATAACTCAAATTCAAGTCACATACTTACATACTGACTTTGAATAGCTTCCATAATTCATAGGTTAATTACATGAGTTTATTTTTACAAGATATACAAATAATTTACAATGTGCTAGGAATGAACAATATACATAACATGTATAAAATGAGCCCTATCTACATGCATTCGAGGAGGTGACAATCTTGAACTCTTCCGACACTTCGCAGATCCTGGACTCCAAAAATCTCGATCGACGATACCACTGTTTTACCTTGATTACTGCGCGAGGAAGCAATTCCATCGCTAAGCATTTCTCTTAGTGGTGCAATAATATAACCGAAATAATATATACAAGTAAAGAAAGAAATAAATGATAATTTAGATACTCAAGAATCAATTTAATTTGGTATGGTATTTCTAGTATCAATGATCTTATATACTAGTTTGTTCCTCTTTGGAAGTGCTTAGTTTATAACTTTTCAGTAATACTAGCAGGTATATAATTTATTCTATCTCAGATTGTATTTCAAGTCCTGCATTCTGCAATTTATATTTTTGTTATGTTTCTTTTGCTAATCTCTTTTGCTTATTCATTCAATACTTAATTTAATTGTCTTGGATTTTCATTATACTTAACTTAACTTAGCTCAATTGAATAATACTTTAATTGATCGCCCAAGTAACCTATACTAGACGATCGACTAGATAACGGGTCGTTGGCACTGGACACCGCGGTGCCTCGGGCCGTCATACCATGGGACGCAGAACGTCAACCACGTATGCAGTCAGTATGGCTAAAGAGCCATGATATCACATAATTAGCATAAAAGCCATGAATACGGGCATAAAAGCCATGGATACGGGCATAAAGTCATGAATACAGGCATAAAGCCTTTCCTTTCGCAGTACTGCTAAAACAATACCCTATTGGCATGCCAAACTATCCAAACCAATCTTGTTAGGTATACTAGGGCATTTAATATTTTAAAATATTAATATATTGTGCTTTATGACTTCATTATTTCATGATAAATTTCAATCATAATTCATACATTCATTTGATCATTTATATGATCACAATTCACATCAATTATCCTTTTATACCATTGTACTCAAAATACTTCTCCTCTTTACAATAATGAGAACTAATGTCTCATTCATACATTAATACGGTTTATTTGTCCATTCATTATGTTATTCATATTGATCACATCAATTAGGTGACTTATCTTTCATGTTTCAAGTAATCCATGAATATTTCATGGATTTCAAATTTATGGCCTAAATTTCTTTTTAACAATTTTGACTAGGATGCATAGTCCGTATTTGTCATACAATTCTAAGCATTTAAGCTTAGAATTGGTTCTAGGTCTTCATCTTAATTTACTAATCATTTTGATTACTATTCACCTTACTAGTCAACCAAAATGTTGACCTTTTTATACTTAATGGATATATTAATTCTTATTATACCAAGATTCCACATTTTGAGTTTTACATTTGCTAGTATTAATTGCCAATTGCAATTTAAAGTCCCCTAGATGCATTTCTAATTTCAAATTTTGAATTTCAAGTTTTGGTGTCACTATTCACCTCATTGATCAACAAAAATGTTGACTTTTGCATAGACAATAAGTACATTGGTTTTAACACTCCCGATGTACCACATTTTGCATTTAAAACTTGTTGGAATCAATTACCAAATCCATTTCCAAGCTTATTTCAAGTTTTCATGTCACTATTCACTTCATTAGTCAACTAAAATGTTGACTTTTGCATAGAAAATATGTACATTGACTTTGGCACTTCCAACATACTACATTTTTCATTTAAAACTTGTTGGTTTTGGTCACTTTCTCAAAGCTTAGGTCATTTTGGCAAAATTGCCAATTTTCGGTTTTGGTGCTCCGAAATTGCACTGTTTCATTGGTCGATTTACTGTTAGAATTTGACAAAACTTCCTTCATAGAAAATGTTCCTTATTTTGTCTAGTTGAATTTCTTTTTTTGAATTACTCCATTTGGAGTTTTTTAGCTCAAGTTATGGCCAAAATAAGTTTACTGTTCACGTGCACTGTTCATGCTGAGATTTTGGGTCTGGCAGATTTTTGGTCCAACTTTGGTCAGTAATTTGATCAAGTTAAGTTCATAATTTGGTCTAACTTTCTTCTTATGAAATGTTCTACCATACCTTAGGTTTCCATCGGTTCAAGAATCGCCTAAATCCGAGTTTTCTAGAGAGAGTTATAGCCATCCAAACATTGCTGCTCAAATGAAAATCTGCAGAGTTGCAGGTTTGAACAGTAACTGTGACTGCCATTTGGGTTAGGTTCTGGTCATAATTTGGGGTAGGTTTCTTCATGAAAGTTGTTTTTCTATGTCTTAACTTGTTGCTGTAAAAATTTCAGGTCAATTGACAAAATCTACAGTGAGTTATGGCCAAATGAACAGTTACTGTTCATTTGATCATTTCTGCAGGGGCTGTTGCAGGGTGTCCGGATTGGGGCCAAGTTTTGGTCCACTTGCTTTGGTCTTTTGAGCATGGTTTCTTCAGCAAAAATGTGCCATTATAAGCCTAGTTTCATGTCCAATTGGCCAAACATCAATTGGACCTACACAGCCAAAGTTATGGCTGTGCAAGTGGACTGAATTTTCAGTCCCTCTGCTGCACTAACAAGGCAGCCTACACATTCACTTGGCTATACTATTTTTCAGTCTAATTCATGGTCAACATACCTAAAATGGTCACTAATTGACCCTTATAATGTTCTTTCACAATTCCATAAGCTAAATCCAAGTTTCACTTCTCAAAACCCTAATGTCCAATTTAAATTATCCATAAACCTCAATTAGCACACTAATTCAACATCCATGCATATTCATACCTTAAACATCATTTCTATCCATTCTAAATTCATTAAAACAATCAACCTCATCCTTCCTTAGGGCTGCCAAAAATTAAAGATGCCCTAACACATATAACTTACTTCAAACTCTTACAATTTCTTAACTTAAAATGATGCTTTAACAAGGATTAAAGGAGTGAGAGTGAAAGGATAGCACTAACCTCACTTTAACCTCTTGTAGGGCAGATTTCTTCAAGCTAAAACTTCACTTTCCTTCTTCTTCTTGGCTGCCAAAAGCTTCCCCAAGTGATATGGTCAAGGTTTAATGAAAGGGGTTAGGGTTTAGTAGTGGAAACAAGAGAGAAATGAAGCTTAAAGGAGCTTTAATGGTGGAACCTCTTCTCTCTCTCTCTCTCAACGTTTTTTTAGGCTGCCCAAGGTTGAAGATGCAGATTGGTTTTTCATATTTTTGGTCTCTTTTATCTCTTTTAATAAGTTTAACAAATTGTGATTGGTGGAGAAAATTTAAATGACATCATATGATGTCATAATTAACATTTTCTTTCATTTTCTTTTCTTCTCTTCTCTACTCATTTTCAATTCAATTTCTAGTAATGTTTATTCATATTTTATGTCATATTAATTATTTACTCAACTGGACAAGTCAGCCAAAAATCACCTCTGAAGGCGAAATGACCAAAATGCCCTCCGTTTAGCTTAACGGGTCTAAATCGTCTGTACCGATTGAAAAATTTTTTCTAGGTATTTTCTTGGCATTCTAATGCCATAGGAACCTCAATAACCCTTCTCTGGAGTTCCAAAAATTATTTTATAATTTTTCCCCCGGGTTTAGGGCTCCTCGTTGCGAGAACCGCAACTTCCCTCTGGTTACCCATCGCTTGGGCACCGGCTCATTTGACTTGGTTGTATTTTATTTCTAAAATTTTTTCTAAATTTTTCTTATCAATATTTGAGTTAATTATGGTTCTTTACCTTAGTTTAAATATTTTTCCGGACGTTTCAGGTCCGACCGACACCGGCCATCGAATAAGAGATCGTGGAATCACATGCTGATGAGGGTGTTACAAGAGAGCTTCCATGGGGGCCAACTCAAGGAGAGAGAAGGAGTGGAGGAAGAAGATGATGGTTGGTGGGAGTTTGTCTTTAGTGCCTATTTATATTTTTATTTTTGTGTACTTTAAATTTTTAAAATGTCATTAGCTTTTCTTTTCTTTTCTTTTCTTTTCTTTTCTTTTCTCATTTTCCTAATTTATTTCATAAATTTTAATTTATATTAATTATTTTATTCTCTAAATTTTAATTTGACATTTAGGTCAAAATTCACCTCTAGGGGTGGAATGACCAAAATGTCTTTCATAGTGCATATCGGGTTATTTTTATTATTTTATACCAATTAATAAATTCTTTAAATTTTTATTTTATTTTCTCTAAATTTTTCTATATTTTCTTAACATTTATTTCATCAATTTATGTCTCATCGCCATAGTTTAAGTGTAGTTTCAGACATTCTGACTATCTAAATAAATATTAATCGTCGAAACAATAAAATGTACAGACTATATATGATAAAAGCGTTACAGATGTTTTTATGCTTCCAACAATTTCAGGGCTCACCATCCTGAGACTCATCCTCATCCCTACACAGCAAAACTCTACAAAATACCCAATCCTCTAACCATTGAGAAACACGAATACAGAAACAGAGAACCATAGTCATTGAACCCATTACATGCACCATAGGAGGGAAACTCACGTTCATGCAAGGAAGGAGAACCATCCCTTACTTGGAAAGATCAAGGGACAATCGACTAACTCAACAATGAAGAAAACCTGTATCTCGAAAGTCAAAACCAAACACCAAGAGATTTTTCTCTCTTTATAAAATTAGAGAGCACAATTTATTTGATTTAATTTGATTTTTTTAATTTTATTTAATTAGTTTAATTTATAAAAAAAAATTATTTTATTCTAATTTTAATTTAAGTCACATCCAAAAGTATATAAAAAATCAAGAAATAAATGAGGATTTTTTATTCTTATTATAAGAAATAATGTATGTATCTTTTTTTTTCTTATTGTAAGGAATAATGTATGTGACAGTAAAATTAGTGACATAGCATACATGTGAAGTAACGCCAAAAAAGATAATAAAAGACCCACGTGCTAGTGTTGTCTCTATCGATTGCGATCTGACAATTGGAGAATTGACAGGTTCTGATGTGTTGTCTGTCTGCTTGTCTTTCGTGGCTGCTCTGCTTCTTTTACCATTTCATACAAACAAATAGTCTGCCGGATATTCAATTTAATGATTTTTTTTTAATTAATTCATTTTTTATATTTATAATTAAAAAATAATAATTTACAATTGATAACAACACTTTTTTTGTGTACTCTCTTTATATAAATTATTCTTTTTGTTTTATGTACTCTCTTTATATAAATTATGCACTTTTAAGTTTTGTTAATTCTCAATTTATTTGTTATTTTAACTCTTTTTACTTACTTTATTAACATTTTCTTAAAATTTATACATTCCACCCTAACATTTCAATAGCCATAACTATTAGAATTTGAAATTTTTCTTGCCTTAGTTCATTATATATCCAATTCATAAGATATAAAATAAAATTTACCTTTTAAATATATAGATTTCATATGATTATATATTTGATCAATAAGTTTAGATAATTATTTCTCTAAAATTAGAATATAAAAATAAATATGAAAAAAATCAGATAATTTAAAAGTTAGAATTGCTAAAATTAAATTTTTTGATAGAATTATAAAAAGCACCTAAATTCATAATTTTTTTTTCTGTAATTAGGCCTTCATATTGTATATATGTATTGATTCTTTTATATACTAAAAACAATGTTACAAAGACCATTTTGAATAAAATATAAACTTTTTGAAAATGAATTCTCATTATTAAAAAAAAATGCCTAAAAAATTTTGAAAGCATCTTTTCACCCAAATTTTTGGATTGTAATAGATAGCTTCATTTGTTAGTAACTTTCCACCAAATTTGCATAATGATTAATTCATTTTATCTAATTTAGTTAACAAATTTCAATTTAACTTAAAAATTTTAAAAAAATAAAGAAATTAAATTTCTTAATTTTTAGACTTAATTCAAGAAATCGATAAATTTAACTAAAAAAAGTAAGAAATTAAATTTTTTATTTTTTTATTTCAATTAAGAAATTTAACTTATAAATTTTAATATTTAAACTAAATTGAATATAAATTAAAAATTTTGAATTAATTTAAATAAAAAATTAAAAATAACTAAATTAAACTTTTCTATTAAGCACAGGATAAAATTGAATATTTTGCCCATTTTAAATTTGATTAAATTTTAGAATGACATTGTGGTTTGGTAAAAACTAGGGATTGATTCTTGCTTTTTGAAAATGAAACAATTTTATTCTTCAATGATTCCTTCAACAAAAACATCCTTTCTGACTAAAGTCAGCAAATTAAATGTTAATAAAAAAAAATTAGCCTAATAATGAAAAAATACAAAATTTTGCATGAATTTATAACTATAGTCAATTTTTTAAATTTTTTATTATAATTTAATAATTATGATTTATTGTAATTGCAATCAAAGGGCTAAATCGAATTTAAGAAAGTTAATGATAAATTATAATATAATCTCTGAAGTTTTGTTTGGTTAACAAAATAATTTATTGATTTAAACTTGGTATATATTTAAAATGAAAATATATTTTATTTATTATTAAATGTAATGAATACATAATTTTATTTATTATATTAAATATATTTATTATCTAAAACGTATTATATATTTATTTTTAATTGAGATTTTAGAATAAAAAATCATTTTTATTTATTAAAATTAATTTAAATATTTTTTGAATTAAGTCAAACAAATTTATGTATAAAAAACAAAATGTAGATATAAATTGGTACCATTTTATAAACCAAATTTAAAAAAATATATAATTAAAAAGAATATATTCCGCATCAATTGTAGCATATGTTAAATAAAATATGTAAGTTAATTAGAGTAAATTATATGTTATTCGTATGAACAAAAATCTTTAATTATAATTAATTTTTTTATTTCAATAAAAAATAAATTAATTACAAAACTAAAATATAAAAAAAAAAACAACTATGCTGATTAATAATATTTTTATTTATATATTTTGCCCCACTAAATTTATAAATTTTGCCTTCATAATCCAATCAATCTTTTAAGTTACTTATTTATCATACATAGATAAAATGAAAATAATTATTTTAATCTTACTTAGAATGCTACTAAAAATAGAAAATAAGAGAATTACTAATTTAGATTAATATATTTATTATAAATATAATACATATTTTTGTTAGGTTAAATCTCATTAATAAAAATCCCAACCTTTATTTTAAAAAAAAATCTTTGGATATTATAAGACCTTTATATTTAATACATATTGGCTTTCTAATAAAAAAAATTTTCTCTAAAGAAAAATGCATTACTGTTAAATTTACTCTTACTTTAAAACTCAAACGATTATTACAAAGATAATGAATCACTTGTTAGAATTAAAAAATTAGAAATACAAAAGTTTATAAAATATATAAAAAATTATAATAGGTTTTATTAATTTTATTTTAATATTTTTCATATTTATTTTTTTTGTTTAATACATGTGCATGGTGCCTTTACTTAAAAATACTTATGTGTACTTAATACATATTACCCCACCGACTAATTTTCTGGATCCACCCCTTCCAAACACAACGAAACCTAAAACTCACTTTCTTGTTGTTCTAATTGAATTTTGGCTTTGATTGTGGAGATTTTCAATTTTAATTATGTTTCTTGAATTTTTTTTATTGGTGAACTTTATTCTCTCTCTGATTTATGGTTTTGTTGGATTGATTTTATGACTTTGTTATCTTGATTAGGAGATTTGATTCTTGCATTACACTAATATTGTTGCTGTGATTTTGGAAAGAGAGATAGCAGGGAGATGGAAAGAAATTTTTTTTTTTAAAGAAAAAAAAAAAAGGAAAGAAGCGAGGGTTAGGGGTTGGAAGATAGAGAGAGAAAGAGAAAGAGAGAGAGCTGGGAGAGAGAACAAAATGAGTGGGACATTTTGGTCATTTTACATAAAGAGAGAGATAGGGGAAAGAGAACAAAATGAGAGAAATTTTGGTATTTTACATATTCATAATTGTAATTTTCCTTTAATTTGGATAGAAGGACATTTTTGTTAATGATATCGAAACCAAATCCAAATGATCAAATATTTTCATTTTCATACAATACGGATCAACCCATAGGGATCTGCAAATTTATAGTTTAATTTCAAATTGGGTCACATCAGAATTTTTTTTTTTTAAATACCAATAATCTTTTTTTTTTGAAAGAGTAGATTTATGAGGTGAGTGATGAATATAACATTTAAATCTAAATATTTTATATTTATTTAAATATAAAAGTGTTAACGATGTAAAATATAAATATAATTTTTTTTTGTGTATTTCACTTACAATTTGAGTTTTTATTTATTTTTTATTACCCAAAGAATATCTAAAATGAAATAATTTATTTTTACATTTGTTTTTGGATATATAGATTTACTTGCTAAATGTTCGAGCTTTTGCATGTGAATTTATTAATTTTTTATTTTAATATTTAAATTATTATATATTTATATTTATAATTAATATTATTCAAGACATATTTTAAGATGAATTAAAAATATATAAAATATTAAAAGAAATAATTATTAGTATAAACTTATATTAGTATCCCAAATAATTAAAAAATTATAAATAAAAAGCAAAATTAAATATAAAAAAATACTTTCATTTAAAAAATTGCAATCAATTCATTTTAAATATAATATTATCAATTAATAAATTTTATTATTTTTTGATTTCTAACATTTAAAGTTAATTTTAAAAATTTTGAGTGTTGAATATGTAATTAAATAATATTTCTATAGTGCAATAGTATAAGATTATTTAAATAATATTATGTAATTTTACATTAATTATATGTAAATAGATTTAATGTAGGAGATATTTAAGGAGATAATGTTGTAATAATGATAGCAAAATTCTCTCCGAAAGTGAAGGCAAATTTGAGATGGTAATAATGATATAAAACTCATAGTTATTATTTAATCAACATGAAATAAATTACAATAGTTTATTTTTTATAAAATGGTAACATATAATATTTTTACATAAATGAATTAAAATTTATAAAAAAAAAGTAATAACAAAATGTTTTAATAATGTATTTAATCACAAAGGTCTTAGTTTTTTAAAATTAAATTTTAAAGAAAATAATAACTTCAATAATAAAAAATAAAATAGTAATGTCAATAATAATAATGATAATTAAAAAAATAAAAAAAATCAAATTAATAGTATAAAAGAGAGTTATACACTTATTCTCACTCATTCTTTGTGGAGGTGACATGTGACCAATAATATTTTTACATAAATAAATTTATAAAAAAAAGCAATATTAAAAATTTTTCAATAATGAATTCAATCACGAAGGCATTGATTTTTAAAAATCAAATTTAAAAAATAATAATAATTTAAAGCATAAAAATTAAGATAACAATATCAATAATAATACTAATTAAAAGAAAAATAAAAAAAAATCAAGTAATTAGCATAAAGAAAGTTATACGCTCATTCTTTATAGATAGTAATATATAGTGAATATTATTTTTATATAAATGAATTTATAAAAAAAAAGGTAATATAAAAGAATATATTTAATCACAAAAGCCTTTTTAAAAATGAAATTTTAAAGAAAATAACGATTTAAACATAAAAATTAAGGTAGTAGTGCTAATATTGATGATAATTGAAAGAAAAATAAAAAAGAATTAAATAATTAGTATACCAAAAAGTTATATATTCATTTATGGAGAGTGACATATAGCAAACCATTTAATAATTAAAAAATAAATAAAAATTAAATAATTAGATTAAAAGAATTTTATGCACTCCTTTATGGAAGGGACGTGTGGTAAATTTTTTGAGGAAAGTGCCATATAGTAGCATCATGAAAGTATTTGCCTGTTTTATAAATATACTAGCATAATGTTCATGTTGTGCATGAGTAATTTATAATTTTTATTTTTTAATTTAATTTTTAATTATATTTTAAATAAAATAAATTATTACTATTAAATTAATTTTAAATTAAAATTTATTTCTTATTTAATTTAATTTAAATAAATTTTTACCTATTATAATAATAAATTTTTAATAAATTTATGTATAATTAATTAAAATACCTATTTAATTATTTTCATACATATATTAGTAATAATTTTCATTATTATAACGTTTAAAATGTAATAAAAGTGCTTTATTCAAAAAATAATTTAAATTTCATAAAATTTTTATATTTTATTTCATAATTTATATAAATTGATATTTATTTTTTATAAAATACAAAAAATCCATTAGATTAATGAAAAAATAATATTATTTTAAAAATATATAAATATAATAAATTGAATTATTTAATTTTAATAATAATAAAAATATATAATATTATTATTAAATCAAAATAATATTCTATTATATTATTTTTTAAAAATATTGTATCTAAGTGTAAATTTTTTTTAATTTGATATATTTTTTTGTAAAATAATTATTTAACAAAAATATTATCACTTATCATAAATTTATAATATAAAATAAATATATTTTACAAAAATTAAAATTTTAAAATATCGTCATTTTCTATCAATATAATAAATATTAAAAATATATACTATTTTTTAAAAGATAAATTTCATAATTTTAATACTGTGACTTTAATTTTTTTAATCATATTTATTTGTAGTTAAATTTTTAATGTAATCATATTTGTATTTTATTTTTAAAGTTCTACTTCTATATAAAAATATAGTTGAGAGATAATTTATACATAAAAGTATAGACATTTAATTAAAATTTAAAAATATTATGTTAAAAATTAATGATAATAAAATATGAATAACCAAAATATTACTAATAATTGCATTAGATATATAATTATAATAAAAATTAAATATTCAAAAGTTTAAGAAATATTAAATAAGAAATTTATACAAAAATTAATAATTAAATACATATTAATTAAATATATTTAAATAAATAAATTTTAAAAATGATAACTAATAACTTTAAAAGAAATAATTAAAAAATAGCATAAATTCAAAAATATTTGAGAGCATTTAGGTAAAATAAAAATATTTGGTAAGAGAAGAATATTTGATATGTTTCACATATCTCATATGACATCTATATAGAGGCAAACAAATAAAAATTATTTAAATAAAAAAGTAATTTATAATTAAATATTATTTAATTGAAAAATAGTAATAAAAGTGTTCAACAGTAAAATATTTCCTATTTGCTTAGCAGTTTCAATTAAATGGCCATAATAATAATAATAATAATAATAAGCATTAATTAATTTTAAGAAAATGAAATAAAAAGAATATTAAATTATTAACATTAAAAATAATACATACTAATTATAAATAAGTCAAATCTAAACTTTTTATATAGATTATACTTCTTCTCTCTTAAAATTTTTAACAAATATTTCATAATAAAAATAACCAAAAATATTTTTTAAAAAAATATATATAACAATGTAACAAAAATATTTATTAAAGATATAAAATAATTTAATATTGATTAAATTATATAATAGTTGATTATGATATTACAAATTAATGGTCGATTTTTTTAACTAATAGCCATCAATGACCTATTATTATTATTATTATGAAAGATTTTAATTTTTAAAAATGAAATTAAAAAAAATAACAAATTAAATCATAAATATTAAAATAGTATTGTAAATAATAACAATAATTAAAAGACAAATAAAAAACAATAATTAGTATTTATAAAATAATATAAATAATTTTTAAATATTATATTTAACTGCAAAAGATCTTAATTTTTAAAAATTAAATTTTAAAAGAAATAATAATTAAAATTATAAATGTTAAAGTGGTATTATAAATAATAAGTTATAAATATTAAGATAATATTGTAAATAATAATGATAATTAAAAGAGAAATAAAATAATAAATAATAATTAGTATTTATAAAATAATATAAATAATTTTAAATATTGCATTGAACTATAAAAGATCTTAATTTTTAGAAATTAAATTTTAAAAGAAATAATAATTTAAATTATAAATGTTAAAGTAGTATTATAAATAATAATAATAATTAAAAAAAATTAAATAATTAAATAATAATTAATATAAATGAGACTATTTATGGAATGTGACACATGACCAATTTTCTAAGAAAAATGTCACATATCATTTCTTTGGAAATATTTCCTTACTTTATATATATACTAACATAATACTTATGCTATGCATAAATAATTTATAATTTTTATTTTTTAATTTAATTTTTAATTATATTTTAAATAAAATAATTATTATTATTAAATTAATTTCAATTTAAAATTTTTCTCTTATTTAATTTATTAATGAACATACCTATTTAATTCTTTTCATATGTATACTAAAAATAATTTTCATGATTATTTCGTTAAAAATATAATGAAAGTACTTTATTTAAAAAATAATTTAAATTTCATAAAATTCTAATATTTTATCTCATAATTTATATAATTGATATTTATTTTTTGTAAATTACAAAAAATATATTACATTAATAAAAAATAATGTTATTTTAAAAATATATAAATATAATATTTTTTATTATTAATATAATAAAAAGTATTAAATTGCTAATAATGAATTGAATTATTTAATTTTAATAATAATGAAAATATGTAATATTATTATTAATTAAAAATAATATTTTATTATATTATTTTTTTAAAAACTATATCTAAGTGCAAATTTCTTTTATTAATTTGATATTTTTTTTTATAAAATAATTATTTCACAAAAATAATTATCAATTACCATAAATTTATTATATTTATATTTCATAAAAATTAAAATTTTAAAATATTGTTATTTTCTATTAATATAATAAATATTAAAAGTACATACTATTTTTCAAAAGATAGATTTCATATTTTTAATATTGTAATTTTAATTTTTTTTTAATCATCTTTATTTATAGCTAAATTTTCAATGTAATCATTTTTGTAAATTATCTTTAAAATTTTACTTTTATATAAAAATATAGTTGAGAAATAATTTATGTATAAAAATATAGATATTTATTTAAAATTTAAAAATAATTCTATTAAAAATTAATGATAATAAAACATTAATAATCAAAATACTAGTTATAATTGCGTTAGGTTTATAATTATAATGAAATGAAATATTCAAAAGTTTAAGAATTATTAAATAAGAAATTTATAAAAAAAATTAATAATTAAATACACATTAATTAAATATATTTAAATAAAATAAAATTTAAAAAGATAACTAATAACTTTGAAAGAAATAATAAAAAATAGCGCAAATAAAAAAAATTGAGAGCATTTAGGTAAAATGAAAATATTTGATTAGAGTAGAGTGTTTGATGTGTATCACATGTCTCATATGACATACTATATAAATAAATAAAAACTATTTAAATAAAAATTAATTTATAATTAAATATTATTTAATAGAAAACCAGTAACAAAAGCATTCAAATTCAATTTTTATAACAATAAAATATTTCCAATTTACTTGGCTTCTTCAATTTAATAGTCATAAATTGGCCATAATGATAATAACAATAATAAGCAGCATTAATTAATCTTAGGAAAGTAAAATAAAAAGAATATTAAATTATTAACTTAAAAAATAATACATATTAATTATAAATAAGTCAAATATTTATATTTTATTTTTATAATCTTTTATGCTGACTATACTTTTTGTCTATTAAATTTTTAACAAAAATTTCATAATAAAAATAATAGAAAATATAATTTAAATCATAAATATTAAGCTAATATTGTAAATAATCATGATAATTAAAAGAGAAATAAAAAAATTAAATAATAATTAGTATAAAGGATAGTATTTATGATTGATCATAAGATCACAAATTAATAGTCAATGTTCTTTAAATTAATGGTCATAAATGACCTATTATTATTATTATTATTATTATTATTATTATTATTATTATTATTATTATTATAGAGGATAACATATGGCAAATAATATTTTTACATAAATGAATTTATTATAAATAATTTTTAAATATTGTATTTAATCATAAAAGGTCTCAATTTTAAAAAATTAAATTAAAAAAATAAGAATTTAAATCATAAATATTAAGATAGTATTGTAAATAATAATGATAATTAAAAGATAAATAAAAAATAAATAATAATTAGTATTTATAAAATAATATAAATAATTTTTAAATATTAAAATTTTTTAACTCTTAAAAATTAAATTTTAAAAAAATAATTATTTAAATCATAAATGTTAATATAATATTATAAAAAATAATGTAATTAAAAGAGAAATTAAAAAATTAACTAATAATTAGTATGATGAAGAGTAGTTATAGAATGTGACGCGTAGAAAGCTTTTTAAGAAAAGTGTCACGTGTCATTTCCTTTGAAAAATCTCCTTACTTTATATATATATAAATTAAATTTTAAAGAAAATAATAATTTAAGTCATAAATATTGAGGTAGTATTGTAAATAATAATAATAATTAAAAAAGAAACAAAAAATTAAAAAACAATTAGTATAAATGAGAGTATTTATGATTGATTATGAAATCACAAATTAATGGTCAATTTTTTTTAAACTAATGGCTATCAATGACCTTATTATTATTATTATTATTATTATTATTATTATTATTATTATTATTATTATTATTAAGGGTAACATGTAGCAAATAATATTTTTACATAAATAAATTTATTATAAATAATTTTTAAATATTATATTCAATCATAAAAGGTCTTGATTTTTAAAAATCAAATTAAAAAAATAATAATTTAAATCATAAATATTAAGGTAGTATTGTAAAAAAAAATAACAATTAAAAGAAAAATTAAAAAAAATTAAATAATATATATATATATAACACAGTAGTATTTCAAAGAAAATGTCACATGACACTTTTCTTTGAAAAGCTTGCCACATATTATGTCACACCTTACCCCTCTGTAAAGCATATGATCCCGTAGTATACCTAATGAATTACCAACTCTATCTACTGATAACCCATTAAATACACTACAAGGGATTTTAAAACAATTTTTTTACTTTTTGAAATTGGTGAGCATTTCTAGCATGCATTAAAAACATTTAATTGAAGTTTAAAAATTAATTAAAATTTTTGTTCATTTTTATTTTTCCGCAAATTTTGAAAAATTTTCGCAAGAGTGCCGGCTATATTTAAGAAAACCGAAAATTTTACATGTAGAAAACACTTCCAAAATAAAATTTCATCCAATCACACCCAATTAAAACTCAAGTCAATATAATTTTCCCCAATCTCCACAATTTAAATCAATTTCCAACTCATATATTTCAGAAATAATATTAAATAGTTTTCATTCACATTCCATTTAAGAAACATTAATTTACATTCATCAGTTTAAATTACGCCAGAAAATCCAAAATAGCATTATTACAAAATCTGTACAACTGCTCATTATCAATTTACAAATGTACATATAGTCAATTACATCAAAATAAACATGTACAATCTGGGTATAAAATTATACCCGATAAAAGGTCCAGAATTAGCTCTGAAATCCTCAGTAGCTCACTTTGCTGCTC
Organism: Hevea brasiliensis; assembly: GCF_030052815.1. NCBI lineage: Eukaryota > Viridiplantae > Streptophyta > Magnoliopsida > Malpighiales > Euphorbiaceae > Hevea > Hevea brasiliensis. The sequence goes on from NC_079494.1 coordinate 76,426,182, forward strand.
TACTAGTCTCTCTATCTGCGACAGCAATAAACAGTCATCGCTGAGTACTATGACTCAGTAGTGCACAATATACGAAAATAAAATCTTATGCATAAATCAAATCACATTTATTTCAATATGGTACTGAAACTGAAAACAAATACAAAATATAATTTATAATTTTATTCAAAACAGTCTCATTTCAGAAGTCCCAAAACAGATTTCATAAAAATACACAGTTATATCATGCCATCAGTACAAGTTCATCTCAATAGCCGGAGGCTTATGAGGAATCTCAAGGCTAACTAGCTCAAACTATGGGTACCCATTCATTTTCTTCCTCTACTAGCATATACCTCAATATTTCAGCCAGAGAGGAAATTCAAAATGCAAAATTAATTTCTTTCACTAGACAAGCTAGTGAGACATTCAGATATGTGGTCATGACACTATGATTTTAAAACTATCTTAACAATTTGTCAAACATTTATTGACAATTCAAATACATATAATTAAATTTCCAATAATTTAGGTCAAACATATATTATTCATTTCAGTCACAATTTTGCAGTAAAAATAAATCACAATTTATTCATCAAAACAAATTATCAAAGAGAATTTACAGAAAATTTTTATGTTGTGCACAAACCTTGTGCGAATCGCCTCTAAGCCTTGACTCAATATCTTGAGTTCTTTTTCGGTATTCTTTTCAATTGAAACACACAATTTTACAGTATTTTAGTATCATAATGTATAATAAATTCAATAATAAATTCAAAATTATTTATGTCTAACTCTAATATGCTTAATTTAACATTCTTTGAGTTTTACTTTTTGGGGTTACTATTCACGGCACTATTCAAGTCAAATTGGTGACTTTCTTATGCTTAATAGGTATGAAAATTTCAATTTCACCCACATACCATATTTTGGTTGTTTAATTTGTTGATTTTGGTTTTCCCTTCAATTTTTAGGTCTCCTAGGCACAATTTCAAATTTTTAGTTTTGACGTCCTGTTTTGCACTGTTCTATTGGTTATGTTGCTGAGGGAATTTGGTTAAGTGTTCTTCATAGAAGTTGTTCCTTATTGTCTTAGCTTTATTCCTCTTTTTGAATCACTCCATTCGGAGTTTTGTAGCCCAAGATATAGCCATTTGGAAATGGCTAGCCGGATTAGTTTAACTCAGATTTTCTAGGCACCTAATTGGTTCTGGCAGTTTTGGATCTCTAACTTTGGGTAGCAAAATGACTTAGTTATGGGCAGAATTTGGGTTGGTGTTCTCCATGAAAGTTGTAGTGCTATGTTATACCTTTTTAATGCCATAAAAATCAGGTCATTTGTACCTATATAGCCCATGTTATGGCCAAATGAACAAACACTGTTTATTTAGTCATTTTGGTACAATGGCAGTGCACTACACCCGTATTTGACCTAATTGTTCACTATGTTAATGTCATTTTCTGGGCATGGTTCCTGAATGAAAAATGTGCCATTATGTGTCTATTTTCATTCTTAATTAGTCTCACACCATTTGGGTTGGTAAATTTTCAGTTTTAGTCCCTGAAAGAGACCTAGGTCAAGCTACCAGAATAGTGTCCCTAACCAATCCGAATTGCATTTGGTTTCTACCAATTCAAACATACCACAAATGGTCTCAATTGACTATTTCTCAATTCAATTAGGGTTATTTGCACCAATTGACTATTTTTCAAAATTTCCTCCAAATTTTCAAGAGATTAAGAACCCTAATTACGCAATTTTGAAATCTTATATAATTAAAGTATATATTCATTATCTATATGCTTAATTCAACCTAATTAACCATTCAATTCCATCAAAATCATTCAATTCAATCTCCAACTAAGGCTGGCTGAAATTCCCTTTGGTCCCCCAACAATTGTTTTTATTTTGATTTTCTCTAATTCCTAAGTGTAAATAATCATAAACACGTAATTTAAAGTAAAAACTGTAAGTTAAACACTAACCTCAAATTTTGAAGTTCAATCTTCAATTTTTCTCCTCTTTTCTTCTTTCTTTCTTGCTAAATCACTTTCTCAAGGGAAGAAAACAAGATCTCATGAACTAATTATGGGAGAAATTAAGGTTTAATAGGGGATTTGAAGCTTGGTGCAAGCTTTCATGGTGGTTTAAAAATTGAGGCGAGAGAGGTGAGGGCTGTCGAAAATGAGTGGGAGAGAAGATGAGTGATTGGCTTTTTAATTTTTATGTATTTTGTTTTAATTTTATGTATTTGACTTGATCAAATAAATTGGGTGAATTAAATTTGTAACACCCCAAAATTTTAAAACTTTATTATTTTATGAGTATTATGGATATTTTAATTTTATTAAATTTTAAGAAATTATTTGAGATTTTTCGGATTTTAAAAATCGGGTTCGATTTTTTCGAAAATATAAATTTAGATAATTTTTAAAAATTAATTTAAACACCACGTGGCAAAACTAAAAATATATTTGGAGTCTACGAATTTTTCTGAGTTTTCTGGATTTTTTTCGAAATTTTTGGACCTCGTTTTCGGTCCCGAGGCAGAGTAAAAATTCAAAATTTTGTATCCTGAATCGAACTGGCCAAATCGAATCGGACCGGATCGGACTGGTCGAATCGGACCGGCCTTTTCTTTTTCTTCTTTCCCCTTCCCCGCGCGCGTCCGACCTCCCTCCCTTTCTCTCTCTTTTTCTCTCTCCTCCCTCCTACCCTTGCCGCGCCGCCGCCTCCCCTGCCACCCCAGCTCGCCGGCGCCCACTCCCAGCCGTCCCAGCCCACTAGCCGCGCTCGAAGTGGAGCTACGCGCGGGCGCGACCGTTCGACTTCCCGGCCAAAATCCGACCGATCAGGCCACCAATCGGACCGGGTCTTGTGTCTAAACTCATCTACTCATCGAGAGCTTTCCATAGACACCAAGAACACCGAAATCCATTGAGCGGTTTGTCCAATTTTTGCCCGGGAAGTTTTAGCCCATTTTGACTTTCGGGCTAGATTTCTCGCAAACCGTGAACCCCACGAGAAAACTGAGAGTACCAGAGCGCTTCACTCGTCGAGAGCTTCGCGGGGATATAAATTTCAAAATTTTTCGACACCGTTTTTCGGTAGGTCCCACGGAACTTCGCATTGTTTTTCCGAGTATTAAATGAGCTTAGAAAATTCTGAAAAATTTATGTACTAACCCCCGTGTTGTGGGCTTTGTGTAGGTATCCTCAATTCGTGGAAATTCGACAGTTGACCAGCTCTGTGAATTTCCGGCCAGACAGACCCGTTATCAGAAAAGTTTCTGAATTGGACCGAGGTTTTGGCTACCCCCCCATTGTCAGACGTCCCGAGCGCGTCCCCGGAGTCAGAATCTGCAAAGGTAAACCCAAACTTTGCTTTTTCGTAATTTTTTAGTGCTTAAATAGGATTAAAAATTCATAAAATATTCGTGGTAGCTTAGAAAATTATGATTCTTTTTGCAATAGCCTAGTAATATTGCTAAGAACCGCGGGGCAAAGTTTTAAAATTTTTAGAGCTTGTTTGGGTAGTTTTTGCAAAAATAACCAATTATAAGGACTAAATTGAAATTTTACATATTGTAATGGATGACTAATTTGATGGGCCCAAGAGGGGTTGTGTGATGTGATTGAATTATGGATATATGAGTTGCGAATATAGAAGTGTGTTTTGAGCCCTTTTACAGGTTAGGTAGGTCCTAGGTGTAGGGGAGACTCTGCCGGATTTTCGGCACGACTTAGGACGTATTTGGTCTTTTCTTGATTTGTATTGAGTCAATTGTATTAAATAATTGTCATGTAATTGTCAGGTGAGCCGGGACAGCCTTCTTCCTCCGCCCAGCCGCTACAGTGACCGTTGTCAAGTCTGTGAGTAAAATATTAATTTTAATTGTAATTTCGATATTATTATATGTTCAAGCATGCCCATGCATCACTTATATGTATATATCTATGTAGTTAAAATTTAGGCACGATTTATGTTGCATTCATAACTGTTAAAGTGCCATGGATGTTGTTGTGGTAATTTGGAGCAGTGTAAGTGCGTTAGCGTGCGTGTGATGTGGTGTGGACTATGGATAGGACGGGTAGACATGGCTTGAGATCTTCGCTGGGACCCGATCCTTCGGGGGGTAGTCACGGCTTGAGTTCTTCGCTGGGACTCCCGATTTGGTTTATTAAGCGAAAGTCCGGCTTGAGTTCTTCGCTGGCACCAGGTTGGATTTAAGAGAACCGTATAGGGGATCAGCTCCCATATATTATGATTGATACTACTGGGTGTGTGAGTGCTCCAAATTACCTTTTTGATGTTATGATGTGATATTATTGCTGGTGTTGCATTTCACTCTACAGGGTGCATTAGTTTTAGATAGTTATAGAAATTATGGTTAAAATTGATATTTTACTCTCTGAGTCGAACGCTCACTCTTGTTCAACATTTTTCCAGGCCACAGGAGGATATTTTTGAGGTTAACTTGCTTTCTTCCTCGCAGGTCGATTATTAATGTTTGTATAAACTTGTTAAATCTCAGAATTTCCGCATGTGTTAGGAATGTTTATTTGATATGGGTCTGTAAACTAAATTATTATTTTTAACCTGTAAACTTAATATTCTGTGCATGTTTGATGGATTGGATGAGGGAGCTGAGCTCCCATTTATTTTTATGCTGATGAGTATGTGGAGGGTGAGCTGAGCTCCCCAATTGAGTATTTACTGTGTTTACAGGTCGGGTGAGTCAAAAACTCCCCGTTGGTAGGTCCATTTTATGGCCGGACTCTGTCCGGTTGATTTCTTGAAATTGGGCCCAAATGGGCCTTAGAGTTGGGTTAAGTGAATAGTTAGGCTTACTACGGGCCTCGGGGGCTTTAGGCTGGCCCAGGTCCTAGTGCCTGTCCGGCCCATAGGTTGGGTTGTGACAAATGTGGTATCAGAGCTTAGGCTCCAGATTCATAGGGAAAAATTGTCTAAGTGTTGGGAAGAGTCTACTAGGAGTCACATGCGGAAAAATAGGGTCCACATTCGTCTTGCATTGTCATCTTTGCTTCTTATTTCTGCTTCATATATTGTGTGTAAATATGAGTCTATAGAGCTGTGTAATGAGTAATTTTGAATTTTGTGGACTAATGCTGCTGAATTTTAGGAAAATGCGTAGAAGCAAGAGAGCTGCCACTGCACTAGAACCAAATGTGCCTGACGAGGTGTCAGCACAGGATGAGGCGCCTGCCCCGAGGAGGCGGGGTAGGAGGCCTAGAGCTGCTCAAGTAGAAAAGCAGCTACCAACAATTCAGGATCAGTCTTTCATGGCACAGGGTCCCATGGACCCCATGGCAGCTACTCTAGCTGGGTTACAGAGAACCATCGACATGATGGCGCAGCATATGGTCCACCCTCCACAGCAGCAGCAGTCCACCGCACTAAGAGGGGAACCTTACAAATAGATCATAAATTTCAAGAAGTTGGTGCCTGGTACTTATGATGTATCAGATGATGCATATCGATTTTTGGATTCCTGCAAACAGGCAGGAACAGAATTGCAGTTAACTGATAGAATACTAATAGAGTGTATGCAGCATGTCATGGGGCCTATGCCTAGACAATGGATGAATGACTACATATTACCTCAGATGGAGGGTTTGTCGTGGACTCAGTTTGTGGAACTGTTCATCAATCGGTTTGTGCCAGAAAGCTTCAGGGATCAAAAGCAGTAGGCCTTTGAGGCCTTAAGACAGAATGGCAGGTCTGTAGATGAATATGCTACAGAATTTCTTGAGTTGAGCAGGTATGTCCCTACAGCAGTTGCTACAGAAACTATGAAGGTGAAGAGGTTCCTAAAGGGGCTTGACAGGAGGTATGCAAACCTAGTCATGATGTCTGATCAGTTGTTTGATGTGGTAGTTGATCGAGCCAGACAGATAGAGATTAGCTATGCTGCGAATGACAGCGGAAGAGCAAAGAAAAACAGAGCAGAGGGTTCTTCAGGTACTCCCCATATGGGTGGTCCAGATAGTGGTGGCCAGAGTAATTTCATAGGAAGAAGTAAGAACAAGAAGAGTGGTTTTAGACACAAATCCTGAGGGTTCAGACCAGGTTACGGATCCAACAGTGGTCACAGTTCAGGGTACAGCAGTTCTGGGTCTGGTTCAGGATCCTCCCTGGCACCTTGTGCACAGTGTGGAAGAGGACATTCAGGACCTTGTATGATGGGTTCATGAGTATGCTTCAGGTGTGGCCAACCAGGTCACTTTGCTAGGGAATGCCCCATGTTCAGCGAGCCACAGATGGGGTCACAGGGTTCTGTTGCAAATGTTCCTCGTCAGTTGTATCCGGGTGCTTCCAAAGATGGCAGTGATCGATACAACAGGGCCGAGGACAAGGGGGACGTGGATTTGGAGGCAGATCAGGAGGTAGAAGTCAATATCAGGGTTCTGCCACTCAGGGTAGGGGTCAAGCTCTGGTTTTCACCCTGACCCACCAGGATGCTCAAGCTTCAAATGCAGTTGTGGAAGGTATTCTTCTGGTCTGTTCCTATAAGGCTCGTGTTTTAATAGATCCGGGTGCTACGCACTCATTTGTCTCCCCTGTGTTTGCCATGAGGTTAGGTAGAAACCCTACAACCTTAGAATGTCCTTTGTCGGTAGCTACCCCATTTAGTGACAACATAGATGTAGATATGATTTTTCCGGGTAGCCCAGTAGTAGTGGATGGAAAGATCCTCCCAGCAGACTTGGTTCCTCTACCAGTAATGGATTTTGATGTAATTTTGGGGATGGATTGGTTGGCAACTCATTATGCCACTTTAGACTGCAGGAACAAAAAGGTGCATTTCCACATACCTGGTGTGGAAGAGTTTAGCTTTGATGGTGACAGAAGCGTGGCTCCATATAACTTGGTGTCAGCAATTAGTGCTAGAAAAATATTGAGGCGTGGATGCCAAGGGTATTTGGCATTGGTGAGAGATACATCTGTAGAAGGTGTCAACATGGAAAATGTTCCTGTTGTCAGAGAATTCATGGATGTCTTCCCTGAAGAGCTTCCAGGGTTGCCACCAGAAAGGGGAATAGAGTTCTGCATTAATGTTGTTCCAGGTACAAACCCCATATCCATGCCACCTTACAGGATGGCCCCAGCAGAATTAAAAGAGTTAAAGGAGCAACTACAGGAGCTGTTGGACAAAGGTTTCATACGTCCGAGCACTTCACCCTGGGGTGCTCCTGTTCTATTTGTGAGAAAGAAGGATGGGTCGTTGAGGTTGTGCATTGACTATAGACAGCTGAACAAGGTGACTGTGAAGAACAAGTATCCACTTCCTCGGATCGACGATCTGTTTGATCAGCTTTAAGGGGCTAGATTCTTTTCCAAGATAGACCTGCGATCAGGCTACCATCAGTTGAGAATCAGGAATGAGGACGTGTCCAAAACGGCATTCAGGACAAGATATGGTCATTATGAGTTCTTGGTGATGTCTTTTGGACTCACTAATGCACCAGTAGCCTTTATGGACTTGATGAACAGGGTGTTCAAGCCATTTTTGGACCGTTTTGTCATCGTATTCATAGATGACATTTTTGTATACTCTCGGACCGAGGAAGAACACGTGTGGCACTTGAGAATGGTGTTGCAGACTTTGAGGGAGCACCAGCTATATGCCAAATTTTTAAAATATGAATTTTGGCTAGAAAGCATCTCATTCTTGGGACACGTGGTTTCTAGGAAAGGTATTCAAGTGGATCCCAAGAAAATTGAAGCAGTAACTGATTGGCTTAGGCCTACAATAGTCACTGAGGTGCGAAGTTTTCTGGGCCTAGCTGGCTACTATAGGCGTTTTGTGCAAGATTTTTCCAGGATAGCAGCTCCCTTAACTAAGTTAACTCGGAAGAATGTTCCATTCATTTGGACAGATGACTGTGAGAAGAGCTTCCAGAAGCTTAAGGAGTGTCTAACCACCGCCCCTGTGTTGACACTACCTATGAGTGGTGAAGGATACACTGTAATCGTGGACGCCTCGAGTTGGCTTAGGGTGTGTTTTGATGCAGAATGAAAAGGTAGTGGCTTATGCTTCAAGGCAGCTGAAGAGGCATGAGTAGAACTACCCCACCCATGATTTGGAAATGGCGGCTGTAATCTTTGCACTAAAAATCTGAAGACACTACCTGTATGGTGAAGTGTGCGAGATATACACCGACCACAAGAGTTTGAAGTACATCTTACAACAGAGGGATTTAAACTTGAGACAGAGGAGATGGATGGAGCTTCTGAAAGACTATGATTGCACCATCCAATACCAACCTGGGAAGGCCAATGTAGTGGCAGATGCTTTGAGCAGAAAGTCTTCTGGCAGTTTGGCGCACATTTCAGTAGAGGAGTCCTAGATCTTTCAGATGAGGGGGTATTGTTGGCTCATTTTTCAGTGAGGCCAGACTTGCGAGACAGAGTTAGAGTTTCCCAGCACAGAGACCAACAATTGATGAAAATCATAGAAAGAGTACAACAAGGTGAAGGTGGTGAGTTTGGATTTTCCAATGATGGCGCCCTAGTACAGGGTTCTAGGATATGTGTGCCCGATGTGGACAATCTCAGAAATGAAATCATGCAAGAGGCACACTATACACTGTACAATGTCCACCCAGGTTCTACCAAGATGTACCATGATGTGAAAGATAGCTACTGGTGGAATGGCATGAAGAGAGACATAGCAGACTTTGTGTCCAAGTGCTTGACTTGTCAGAAGGTGAAGTTTGAACATCAGAGACTGTCAGGGAAGCTGCAAGAACTCCCTATCCCAGAATGGAAGTGGGAAATGATTACTATAGATTTTGTGACTGGGTTGCCTCGTACCACGCGAGGATATGATTCGATATGGGTAATTATAGACCGTCTAACCAAATCAGCTCACTTCTTGCCTGTGAAGACTATGTATTCTGTGGCACAGTACGCCCGACTCTACATTCGAGAAATAGTCAGATTGCATGGAGTTCTGGCTTCCATAATATCTGACAGAGGGCCCCAGTTCACTTCTCGGTTTTGGAGAAAGTTGCAGGAGGCACTTGGCACACAGTTGAACTTCAGTACGGCCTTCCACCCTCAGACAGACGGACAGTCCGAAAGGACAATCCAAACACTGAAAGACATACTTCGCATGAGTGTTTTGGATTTTGGAGGTCAATGGGATGATCAGCTAGCTTTGGTGGAGATTGCCTACAACAACAGTTACCATTCTAGCATAGGGATGGCACCCTATGAGGCACTATATGGAAGAAAGTGTAGGTCTCCTCTGTGTTGGACGGAAATGGGAGAAGCGAAGGAGCATGATGTAGACCTAGTGCAGTACACTTCAGAGATAGTTCCTTTAATCAGGGAACGATTGAAAACAACTTTCAGTAGGCAGAAGAGTTATGCAGACCCCAGACGGAGGGATGTGGAGTTTGCAGTAGGCGACTATTTATTCCTGAAGGTTTCTCCGATGAAGGGAGTGATGAGATTTGGAAAGAAGGGCAAGTTGACACCTCGGTACATTGGACCTTTTGAGGTTACTGATAGAGTTAGAGCAGTTGCCTATCGGTTGGAGCTACCACCCAACCTTTCTCATGTTCATCCTGTGTTTCACATCTCCATGCTCAGGAAATACATTCCAGATCCTTCTCATGTACTACAGCCAGATGTAATAGAGCTAAAAGAGAACTTGACATTTGAGGAGCAACCTGTAGCCATAGTGGACTACCAAGTGAGACAACTAACATCAAAACAGATCCCTATGGTTAAGGTTTTGTGGAGGAGTCAGTCAGTGGAAGAGTGCATCTGGGAGTTAGAACGGGACATGCGTAGCAAGTATCCTTATCTGTTCAATGTGTAATCTTATACTTTATTCTGCCTTGTGTAAAAATTCAAGGACGAATTTTCTGTAAGGGGGAAAGAATGTAACACCTCAAAATTTTAAAACTTTATTATTTTATGAGTATTATGGATATTTTAATTTTATTAAATTTTAAGAAATTATTTGAGATTTTTCGGATTTTAAAAATCGGGTTCGATTTTTCCGAAAATATAAATTTAGATGATTTTTAAAAATTAATTTAAAGACCACGTGGCAAAACTAAAAATATATTTGGAGTCTACGAATTTTTCTGAGTTTTCTGAATTTTTTTCGGAATTTTTGGACCTCGTTTTCGGTCCTGAGGCAGAGTAAAAATTCAAAATTTTGTATCATGAATTGAACCGGCCGAATCGAATCGAATTGGACCGGATCGGATTGGTCGAATCGGACTGGCCTTTTCTTTTTCTTCTTTCCCCTTCCCCGCGCGCGTCCGACCTCCCTCCCTTTCTCTCTCTTTTTCTCTCTCCTTCCTCCTCCCCTTGCCGCGCCGCCGTCGCCTCCCCTGCCACCCCAGCTCGCCGGCGCCCACCCCACTGCCCCACCCACGGGCGCCGCTGAACGCCGAAACGGGCAGAGTACGCGCGTGCACGACCGTTCGACTTCCCAGCCAAAATTTGGCCGATCCGGCCACCAATCGGACCGGGTCTTATGTCTAAACTCATCTACTCGTCGAGAGCTTTCCATAGACACCAAGAACACTGAAATCCATTGAGCGGTTTGTCCAATTTTTGCTAGGGAAGTTTTAGCCCATTTTGACTTTTGGGCTAGATTTCTCGCAAACCGTGAACCCCACGAGAAAACCGAGAGTACCAGAGTGCTTCACTCGTCGAGAGCTTCTCGGGGATATAAATTTCAAAATTTTTCGACACCGTTTTTCGGTGGGTCCCACGAAACTTCACAGTGTTTTTCCGAGTATTAAATGAGCTTAGAAAATTCTGAAAAATTTATGTACTAACCCCCGTGTTGTGGGCTTCGTGTAGGTATCCTCAATTCGCGGAAATTCGACAGTTGACCGGCTCTGCGAATTTCCGGCCAAACAGACCCGTTACCGGAAAAGTCTTCGAATTGGACCGAGGTTTTGGCTAACCCTCCATTGTCAGACATCCCGAGCGCACCCCCGGAGTCGGAATCGGCAAAGGTAAACCCGAACCTTGCTTTTTCGTAAATTTTTAGTGCTTAAATAGGATTAAAAATCCATAAAATATTCGTGGTAGCTTAGAAAATTATGATTCTTTTTGCAATAGCCTAGTAATATTGCTAAGGACCGCGGGGCAAAGTTTTAAAATTTTTAGAGCTTGTTTGGGTAGTTTTTGCAAAAATAATCAATTATAAGGACTAAATTGAAATTTTACATATTATGATGGATGACTAATTTGATGGGCCCATGAGGGGTTGTGTGATGTGATTGAATTATGGATATATGAGTTGCGAATATAGAAGTGTGTTTTGAACCCTTTTGCAGGTTGGGTAGGTCCTAGGTATAGGGGAGACTCTGCCGGATTTTTGGCACGACTTAGGACGTATTTGGTCTTTTCTTGATTTGTATTGAGTCACTTGTATTAAATAATTGTAATGTAATTGTCAGGTGAGCCGGGACAGCCTTCTTCCTCCGCCCAGCCGCCATAGTGACCATTGTCAAGTCTGTGAGTAAAATATTAATTTTAATTGTAATTTCGATATTATTATATGTTCAAGTATGCCCATGCATCACTTATATGTATATATCTATGTAGTTAAAATTTAGGCACGATTTATGTTGCATTCATAACTGTTAAAGTGCCATAGATGTTGTTGTGGTAATTTGGAGCAGTGTGCGTGCGTTAGCGTGCGTGTGATGTGGTGTGGACTATGGATAGGACGGGTAGACACGGCTTGAGATCTTCGCTGGGACCCGATCCTTCGGGGGGTAGTCACGGCTTGAGTTCTTCGCTGGGACCCCCGATTTGGTTTATTAAGCAAAAGTCCGGCTTGAGTTCTTCGCTGGCACCAGGTTGGATTTAAGAGAGCTGTATAGGGGATCAGCTCCCATATATTATGATTGATACTACTGGGTATGTGAGTGCTCCAAATTACCTTTTTGATGTTATGATGTGATATTATTGCTGGTGTTGCATTTCACTCTACAGGGTGCATTAGTTTTAGATAGTTATAGAAATTATGGTTAAAATTGATATTTTACTCTCTGAGTCGAACGCTCACTCTTGTTCAATATTTTTCTAGGCCACAGGAGAATATTTTTGAGGTTAACCTGCTTTCTTCCTCGCAGGTCGATTATTAATATTTGTATAAACTTGTTAAATCTCAGAATTTCCGCATGTGTTAGGAATGTTTATTTGATATGGGTCTGTAAACTAAATTATTATTTTGGAACTGTAAACTTAATATTCTGTGCATGTTTGATGGATTGGATGAGGGAGCTGAGCTCCCATTTATTTTTATGCTGATGAGTATGTGGAGGGTGAGCTGAGCTCCCCAATTGAGTATTTACTGTGTTTACAGGTCGGGTGAGTCAAAAACTCCCCATTGGTAGGTCTATTTTATGGCCGGACTCTGTCCGGTTGATTTCTTGAAATTGGGCCCAAATGGGCCTTAGAGTTGGGTTAAGTGAATAGTTAGGCTTACTACGGGCCTCGGGGGCTTTAGGTTGGCCCAGGTCCTAGTGCCGGTCCGGCCCATAGGTTGGGTCGTGACAAAAGTTGAATTATGATGTCATAAAAATGAGGTAAACATGATGTAATAAGTAATTTTCCTCACTTTTCTTTTCTTTTTCTTTTTCATTTATTTTTTCTTGTTTCTTTAATGTAATTCTCGAATCTAAAATTTTCGTTTCTCCGATTTATTGGACAGTTAAGTTAGAAGTAAGCTCTAGGGGTGAATTGACCAATTTGTCTCTAGCCGGTCAGATTCGGTTTATTAGTTATTCAATATTTCTTCCGGATCTCTGACCTAATTATTTGACATGCTTAACAATTCTTTTATGTGATTTTCTCTTTTCCACTGTGTTTGCAATAGTCATAAGGACCGCGTCATCACATTTTCCAGTTCAAAATTCGGGTTAAGACTGACCTCGCAGTCATTTTCCGGGAAGGTCACCCATCACTGTGACTCTTAGCTCATTTAACTTTTTGTGTTCTATTTTTCTTATTTATACTTAACTATCTGACAATTACTAATTATTTGTATTCAAGGCTTATCTAGGTGTCTTAGATGTGGTTCTAATCCCCTTAATTGTCCAGACCGACACCGATCACCGAAACAGTGAAATATACCAGGTTATGCAAATAGGGGTGTTACATATCACTTTCCATTAATAACTATTTGTTATACTGTTTTATAATAATAACTATTTAATTCTTTTTTATTTTTCTTTTAATTATCAATATTATTTATAATTATGCCTTAACATTTATTATTTAAATTATTATTTTCTTTAAAATTTAATTTTTAAAAAAACTAAAACCTTTTGTAATTAAATGTAATATTTAAAAATTATTTATATTATTATTTTTATAAATTTATTTATATAAAAATATTATTTACTACTTGTCACACTCTATAATAATAATAATAATAGTTTAAAATAAAAAATAATTTAACAACAACAACAACAACAACAACAATAATAATAATAATAACAATAAAAGGTTAGTGGTGGCCATTAACTTAAATAAATTTAGTCATTAATTTATGATCTCATAATTAACTATTACATAATTTAATCAACATTGATTTAATAAATATTTTTACTATATTGTTATATTTTCTATTATTTTTGTTATAAAATCTTTGTTAAAAATTTTAGAAGATAAAATGTGTAGTTTACATAAAAAGTTATAAAAATAAAATATATAGATTTGACTTATTTATAATTAGCTTATATTAATTTTATGTTAATAATTTAATATTATTTTTATTTTATTTTTTTATGATTAATTAATAGTTATTATTATTATTATTATTAACTGATGACCATTAAATTGAAATAACTAAATAAATGAGAAATATTTTATTATTATAAAAATTGAATTTAAATGCTCTTGTTATCATTTTTAAATTAAATAATATTTAATTGTAAAATTAAACTTTTATTTAAATATTTTTGATTTGTTTGTCCATATATAGTATATCATATGAGACATTAACATATTGTCCATGCTATGCATGGATAATTTATAGTTTTATTTTTTAATTTAAATTTTAATTATATTTTAAATAAGATAAATTATTATTATTATTAAATTAATTTTAAATTAACATTTCTTTTTTATTTAATTTAATTTAAATAAAATTTTAATTATTATAATAATAAAATTTAATTAATTTATGGTATAATTAATTAAAATATTTATTTAATTCTTTTTATAAGTATATTAATAGTAGTTTCTATAATTATTTTGTTTAAAATGTAATAAAAATACTTTATTAAAAAAATAATTTAAATTTTATGAAAAATATCAAACTATTTATAGACAGATTGGTAGAAAAAATCCATATCAGATTTAATTAGATGTTAAATCATTGTCAATTAAAAAAATATTATTTTTTAATTGAAATATATTTTAACATTGCTATTTAAAATATTAAAATTTTAAAATATTAGTCATAAATTTTAGCCAAATAAATTGACAGCTGCTCTCAAACTAATAATCTTAATAGTCATAAATTTTTTTAATGGCCATAAGTTATTATTTGTTTATAATAATAATAATAATAATAATAATAATAATAATAATTATTATTTTTTAATTTAATGAAATATTAAACATCTTGTGTTATCAAATCATCAGTAATAAATAATAAATATAATTGTAATCAATGTACTTAAAAATATTTCACTAAATAGTTTTAATTTTTCTTTAAAATAAACATAAATTTTGATTTTACGTTTTCAAATTATAAAAGGAACATGATAATGAATGATAATTATATTTAGTAATTATATATTATAATTGTTTAGAAAATACAAACAAAATATTAATATTGATATTTCTCTTTTTAAAAAAAAAATTTAAAAATTAATGGATATGTATTACTTTTAATAATTAGACTTGTTTAAAAACAATTAATTATTAATTTCTCACAAAATTTAAATATTCTCATATACTTGATTCTAATTTGGAGTAAATATTCCAAAGAAAATTAAACTGTCAATCACAGCAACAACTAAAAAGTCATGATAATATTTGTTAATTTTGAAATTAAACGTAATGGGTTTGTAAATTATTAGCAATTAAATACTAAATTTAATTATAATAAATATGTCTAAAAATATTATATTAAATGATTTTTTATTTTTTTTAAATAAATATAGGCCTTGATTTTCCTTTAAAAGAAAAATTGCTATCAACAAACACAATTTAAAATTACCATAAATGTATTAGATTTTGAAAACTTATGTGACAGTTTAAAAGGAAAACCTGTCTAATTTATTTTGAGATCATAAATTAATGGCTTTTTTTTTTTGAATTAATGGTGAAAAATTAAAGTTTTTGTGTAAATGAATTTATTAAAAAATATAATATAAATAATTTTTAAATATTATATTTAATTACAAAAAAGATTAATCTTTAAAAATTAAATTTAAAAAAATAATAATTTAAATTATAAAAGTTAAGGTAATAATATAAATAATAATGATAATTAAAAGAGAAATTAAAAATTAAATAATAATAAGTATACAAGAGAATTATTTATGGAGAATGACACGTAGTAAACTTTTCAAAGAAAGTACCACATGTATTATTATGAGAATACCTGCCTATTTTATATATGGAAGCGGCTATAAAAAGTTTGAGCTTATATAAGAATGAGCTTATAAATCATTAGATTAAATTTTTACAAATAAATTTGTACATTTTATATATACACTTTAATTAGTTTTATATATATCTTGATACAAATAACTAATTTAACGGTGATTAAACTTATTTTCATATAAGTTTGAGTTTATATTAGATGTACCATGTATATATATATATATATATATATATATATATATATATATATGCGTGTGTGTGTATATATATATATATTAATTTAAAAGATAATAATGTTAACTTTAATTAATAAAAATACATTTTAATATAAAGTTTCAATTTAAAATAAATATAACATATATTTTATATAATAAATAAAAATATTTATATATCATATACAATAAATATAAAGTATAAAGTTCAAATCAATATATTATTTTATTAATAAATAAAATTTCAAAATTTGTATTATAATTTATCGTTAATTTTTTTAAATTTAATTTAATCATTTAATTATAATTATGATAACTAATTAATGTTTAACCATAATATATAATATTAAAAAATTAATTATAATTTAACATGCGTTTTTAAATTTATTTTTAATTAGCCAATAAATATTTACATCTAACTTTTAATTAAAATTTTAGTTTAGGGTATAAAGGAGCACTGTTTAATTTATTTTAAAAAAGTGTAAAATTATTAAAAAGGATTAAAGCTCAATTATATTTTTTTTATTTATTGGAGGAGTTTAATTTCATTTATTTTTAATTTTTTGATTTTTTGTTCAATCTAATTAAAAATTTCAATTTAAATTTAATTTAGTCTAAAAATTAAAAATAATTAAGAAATTAAGTTTATTAATTTTTAAGCTTAAATTAATAAATTAAGAAATTTAATTTTTTAATTTTTTATTTAAATAAAAAATCAAAAAATTTAATTTATAAATTTTAAATTTTTAACTAAATTAAATTTAAATTGAAAATTTTAAATAATTTTAAAAAAATAAAAAGAGTTAAATTAAATTTTATTAATAAATATAGAGATTAAATTAAATATTTTATAAAGAAAACACATGTCAAATATTTTTTAATTTATAATTTTAATTAAGTAAAAATCATTATAAAATTTTAAAAAATCACAAAACTTTTTGGAATTTGAAAAAGTACGTTGATAAATCTCTGTCTGAAAGAATCACTGTGTAAACAAATTGGCCGTCCCAAACGAAACGTTACTTGCTGACAATTGACAACTACACCATCTCACATAACGCGGGAACCATTTCCTCTCTCTCTCTCTCATCCGTCGTGCAGTCCTCAATCTCTCTCTCTCTCTCTCTCTTACAAAAATACGGCTTTTTTTTTTTAATTTTGATTTTTCAAAAACCGTCCGGCATGGAAAATAAATGATTTCCTTCTTTTTAGTGTCCTTTATATTTCTCCTCTTTCTAAATTTCTCTCTCTGTAATGCTCTCATTCATTGAAAAAAATGGCTTCCAATTCTACCGGCAGAACGACGTCGTTGTCCTCTCACAGAGCTGACAGACACCAGCAGCAGCAGCAACAGCAACTTCCTTCTTCTCTTGGATCTTCTTCTGCTTCTTCGTCTTCGAATTCTAGTTCAAGAAATGTGACACAGCAGAATCCCAACCATCACTCACTTCGTTCTAAGGCTCCCGCTTCTTCACGCCGCTCTGTTACCCCTACTTCTCGTTCTTATTCTTCTCACAATGATGACGATAACGGTCTCTTTCTCTTTCTCTCTCTTCAAGCACTGCTCTAGCTCTTTGGCTTCCTTTTTGTTGGGGGGGGGGGGGGGGGGGCGGGCGGGCGCGGAGGGTGGGTGTTTGGGTTGAAGGCAGTTTTGTTTGGCTGTTGGAAAACTACTATTTTGGAAGAGGAAAATCAAATGCAATTCAAATTAAGCGAGCGAGCATTCATTCAATGTTTATGAATAATTTAATGTAAAAAATTTTGAAATTTGGATCATCTGATACTAATATAAGTAAATCCCTGGGATATACAATGTTTGATTATTACTTTGGTTCCCAAATTTGCTAAGAATTTTGTTTTTACTCATGAATAAGATGATATTGTCCTGATACATACTATGATTTGTAGAAATATCTTTTGTATGATGTATTTATTTTGGTTTTCCATTTTCACCACAGATCCTGGAAGGGTGAGAGTTGCTGTCAGACTACGACCAAGAAACGCTGAAGAACTTATTTTGGACTCCGACTTTTCTGATTGCGTCGAATTGCAGCCAGAGGTGACTTCTTCTTTTGCTATTATGAATTAGGAATTCAAAAAGATTCATCTTTCTATGCTGACCTTTTCGATGTCACATGTATAAGTTTATCAGAATGGCATTTACCAGGGCCTTTTGGTTATTTAAGGTGATTCTTTGTTTCATGCAGCTGAGAAGGTTGAAATTGAGGAAAAACAACTGGAGTTCTGAATCATATAAATTTGATGAAATATTTACCGAAAATGCCTCTCAAAAGCGTGTTTATGAAGCAGTAGCAAAACCTGTTGTTGAGGTAAGTGATTAAGGAGGTCAAATCACAATGTTATATTGGCAGTTAAATATCTTTTTTCCAAGTAAGGAATATGTGTAAAGATTCTAAATGCATTATGCATGTGTTTTTGTATATGTTTACCATGCCCCTTGTCTCTAATTGTCACATAAGAATTACATTTGTAAAATCTTGGATGGTATGTTAATAACTACTGATTTTGATATACTTTTGCAGGGTGTACTGAATGGATATAATGGGACAGTTATGGCTTACGGTCAGACAGGTACCGGAAAAACTTATACGGTTGGCAGATTGGGCAAAAATGATGCATCTGAGCGTGGTATCATGGTTAGAGCTCTAGAAGACATACTTGCTAATGCAAATCCTGCTTCTGATATTGTTGAAGTCTCCTATTTGCAGGTACTAAAGTGTCCTTGCTACATTCAACCTCCTCGGAAAAAAAAAAAACTCCTGTTACATTAAGACATGTCGGATTTTTAATATGAGCCTATGTGAAATGAATAAGTGGTTGGGCATAAGGGCTGTAAGGCTGTAATATATTTCTGTAATATATTTCTGTATGTTGTGGTATCATGGTAGGATAGAATTAATTCAAGTCATAATTTGTGGAATCTTGCTTTGTTTCTCGACATGTCGACAATTGTCTATCATGAGCATGACTTTTTCCATTGATGCTTATACTAAGTGAACTCCTAAACATGCTTTGCCACCAAGTTAGCAATGTGTAGAATGGCTAACCATTCTGTTATTTATTATTATTATTATTATTATTATTATTATTATTATTATTATTATTTGTGGATAAATCACTCTTCCATTCTCATTCATAGTCATGTCATTGCTGCAGTTGTATATGGAATCTATACAAGATTTGCTTGCGCCAGAGAAGATTAATATCCCTATTAATGAGGACCCAAGGACAGGGGATGTGTCATTACCTGGTGCTATGGTGGTCAGAGTTCGTGATCTTGATCATTTTTTTGAACTACTGCAAATTGGTGAGGCAAATCGACATGCTGCTAATACAAAGCAGAACACAGAATCTTCACGCAGTCATGCAATTCTAATGGTGGGATTCTTTTAGGATTTTAGCTTTTCTTGGTAAATATACCTTTATGTTCGGAAGAATATTTCCATAATGCTTTTTCATTAATAATGATAATATAAACTTAAGTATCTGGACCTATTTGGTCTTACAGGTTTATGTACGAAGATCCATCCATCAAAAGTTAGATGAAATCAATTCTCAAGATATGACAACTGATTTGGCTGGTGGCAATGGCATTCCTAGAGTTAGAAAAAGCAAGCTGCTGATTGTTGATCTTGCTGGATCCGAAAGATTGGATAAATCTGGTGTGTTAACAATACATTCTCAAACTGATATTTTTACTTCATAATTTTTTTTTTTTTTTGCTTTTTTTAGAAGTTTTCCTTTAACTACTGTCTCAGTGCATAACATGTTATCTATAGGAAAATTAACATAAATAAAGCTTTGCTTGTGTTCTTAAAGTAAGTACATAGTTAATTTCATGTAGTGCAGGCAGTGAAGGTCGGTTGCTAGAGGAGACTAAGTTCATTAATCTTTCTCTAACTTCCCTTGGCAAATGCATAAATGCATTGGCTGAAAACTGTCCACACATACCTACAAGGGATTCTAAGCTGACCAGATTGCTGCGTGATTCATTCGGAGGTCAATCTCTCTAATTCTTCCTTTATGCTCTATTTCTGTCGCCTTTTGCTTTTCATATCAAATTTAATTTATGGAACTTAAGGTTTGCTGAAGCTTTCTCCAATGCTGAGGATTGCAGAAGTAAACTCATGCACACTATAGCAACTATTCCTAGTTTTCCATGATTTAGGACATCAGTATTTTATGTTTTAACTTTTAATATATTCATGTACACTGTTTTGTGAAATTGCGAAGTGAAAATGGATGAGTAGCATTGATTTGACTTGTTGTTTGGTTTTTTGATGCTTAAGTACTCTATATTTCTGTCACTACATCAATAGCACTAGTATTTATAAGTACTTTTTTTTTTTCCAGATTGTTTTACTATTTTACTTGATTGTCCTTCCTAAACTTTCTCATGGAAACAACAATTACTTCTAATTAAATAGGCTCCTCGCGGACTTCTCTTATAATAACAATTGGGCCATCTTCACAGCATCATGCAGAGACGACCAGCACAATTATGTTTGGGCAACGGGTGAGTCATGAACAGTTTATAATTGAATATTTAGGAATTCTCCTGGGATGTAGTAGCAATTTCAAGTGATGTATCATCGGAAAATTTTCCTCACTTTCTCTCATAATTATATCACGTAGATATTTGATCTATCAATAATTGTGCAAGTACATGGTTCTGGATATCTGAATTTTGTGAGGAATGCCATGCGCGCTCTACATTTTATTTTTGAGACAGTATCCTTAAAATATATCACTAATTAGTTTGTGATTATGGCCTAATTGAGTTGCAAATTTGTCTTTTGGATGAATTTGCTTTGATGATGCAGATGTTAGCATGAGATAGGCATCTAAATTCTGGAGAGACTAGGGGTGGCAACAGTCTGGTTCCAAGGTCAGGGGAACTGGAATTGGACTGAAGGGTCCCCTGGTTTTGGTTTGGTCTGGTTCAGTCTAGTTTTGATAAAATCCAACAGTTAAAATTTTAACTTTTTTTCAAAAGAAAAAAATTTGGCTTTGGCTTGAAACCAAACTGGCTAATTCTTGTCCGGTTCAAGTCTAGTCTTAGTCAATACAAATTTGACTGTTTTCGATTTTGGGTTGGAATGGTTTAGTTCTAGTTCGAAATTGGATTGTAGCCAGGTCTACATGGCATGATTAGTTGATTGGAGGGTTTTTCATATTTATCGCAAATAAATCCACCCGTAGCTGGTAATGGTGCAGGGATAGTTTATAAAATAGATGGAGCATGAAATTAAGTGTTACTTCATCCTTTAGTTGGCTTCAGTCCATGTATTTAATCGTGGTTGAGGCTGTGTTTTTGCGAGTGATGGAAAGAAGCCCTCAAAAATGGCCATAAAATGACGGCAACAGCTTATTGTTGCACAAGTTTTTATGAAAAAATTACAAAGTTCATGAAATGTATACAATTTTCATGAAATAAATAGATATTTAAGGATATAATTGAATCAAAGATACACAACTGACTAAATACATTAAATAAAGACTTTAAATCTATCAATCTTAATCATCATTGGCATTAATCAATTTAAAACTAAAATAACTATAATTTTCTTCAACAATGAGTAAAAACAGCAACAACAAAGATAAATAACTCACTGTTTGCAAAATATGGATGTAGAAGTGTGATTAATTGCTCTTATCCACTTTAAATGAATCATCACTTGTTGATATTTTAGCTTAAGAAATGAAGATTTGTAAAAGATGAAAAATTGAGAGAAACGGAAGGGGAATTGTAGAAAACAAAAAGAAAACAAGCTCCTTACCTGTTTGCTCCAAAATAAAAAGGACTCTGTATCCACGTGAGTAATGACTAGTACATGTTACTTAATGTTACATAATGGACATAATGGCCATTGCCAATACTATTTTTTTAGGCGTTTTTAATGTGGGTAATGGTAATTCCTCCTTAAAAACATGTATTTTAACAACCATTATGTTATTTAAAATCATGCTTCAGTTTGCTACTTTGCCAAAGCCCATGCATCATATTTCTAATTTTTTTTTTAATTTCTTTTATTTTCTCCTCATTTTGTGTTTTGGATGCCACTGCATTGGCACTTCAGTTCAGTGATGGTTTTCTAGTGCTAATTCTCCATTTTGGATGGTTTGAGTTGACAAATTATTGTATTCTATTCTTGCTTTGCAGTTCAAACATAAGATGGCCTTTCCCAATAAGCCTAATATCATATTCTTTTGCAGGCAATGAAAATAGTAAACATGCTTAAGCTTAAAGAAGAATTTGACTATGAAAGTCTATGTCGGAAACTTGAGATTCAAGTAGATCACCTTACTGTAGAAATAGAAAGGGAACGGAAATTGAGAGAGAGTGAAAAATATGACTTGGAAAAGCAGCTCAAAGAATGTCAAGACTCGTTTGCTCAAACAATGAAGAATCTAGTCACAAGGTCTGAGGTAGTTGACTATCTAGCCTGTATACCATTTCCTTTCTGTAATTTATGCATTGACAAGAGCTGCATATAATTTTATTTCAAGAAATGAGTTAACAGTTTTTAATGTCTAGGAAGTGATGAGTTCCTTTCATTGTCTTTTACCACTTAATTGTAGCTACAGACATAGCTGCTTTATTTAAATGTTCATTGCAATAGTATTCTGTCATTTTCTAATAATTTTCACTCGCGTGCAGTTTTTAGAGAAGGAAAATTCTCAACTGGAATTGGAGATGAAAGACATCTTAAATGAATTGGACCATCAAAAGGGTCAGAATGATTTAATGCATGGTAAAATTGAACAGCTGGACATGAGTTTGAAACATAGCCAGGTATTTCTGCCTTAATAATAAGTTGGAGCTTAGCTGCTCTATTTATTAATTCTTTTGATGTCTATTTAATTCTTGTGTTTTTGTTTTAACCATCATGTGCAAACATCAGACTTGGTAATGACACTTTCACATTCACACCTATAATTGTCAATACCTAAGAACCTCACTTGGACTTGTGATGTAGAACAAAGGGAAAGAATCCAGACAAAGAAAAATCAAGGACTAATTCTTGAAGAAAAGAGAATTAATTCTCAAACTTTTATTGATCTCATAAAATTGTCATAACAAAACTACTAATAATGAAAAACCTAGGTCTTATTTATAGGATTGGGAATCCCAATCACATTAGAATTTTAGAACCCTAATTCAATCCTAACTAGGAATTGAAAAATCCCAATTTAATTAGGAACCTAATCTATTAAGATAACAATCATAAAATCTCTAAAATTCATATTTTTTGTATATTTTTTTTCTAAAATAGGTACTCCTAAAATCTTTATGAGTATATTTTGTATTATTCCCCTTTGGTTGAAAAGAACTCAAACTCCGTAGAGTTGACTTGCAAATAAGCATCCAAGAGAGAAGGATCTAGGGTCTGGAATTCCTCTTGTGTGATCCAAGTAGTATCAGAATCAGGATGGCTTTGCCACTTGACAAGAAATCTACAAAATCCACCTTGTGAGGAAATAACGAACTCATCATCAAGCATGGTGTCAATGCTGTGGGTTGTTGCTGGGGCCAAATCCGTTGCTTGTAGGCTCACAATAAAGCTGGGTGAGCTTGTTGGGTGTGGAAGTTGATCCAAATACTTGATTGATCGGGTTAAAGCTCTAGGGGCGTCGGACTGAAATTCCGACGACGCGAAGAGACAAATCGGTTAACAGCGAGTTGCTGGGTTCTTCTAGTTTTTGACTTTTTTTTTTTTGAACTGCATGCGGCAAGAAGAAATTTCAAAGGACAAAAACACTGGTGGGAATCTAAGGAATGGGAAGTTTGGTAATTTTGCGGAAAGTGTTGAAAATTTGGCTTGATTTTAGCCTCTGATACCAAAATTAATGTTGAACAAATAAAGAACAAAGAATAAAGAAGGACCAGTCCTGGGAAAGAAAAAAACTAATTCTCAGTAATTTTATTTAATCTCAATAATAATCATAGTCAAAGCTACTGAATAATAGAAAATTGTTATCTTAATAGATTAGTTCTTGATTTATAGAGCTTACAGCCATAATCAAATTATGAATAGAAACCTTAATTCAACCTTAATTAGGAATACTAAATAAGATAAATTAAGAAATAATGGTCCTAATAAGAGTAAAATTCCTAAACAATAAAATTTCTTTAAATTTCCAAATTCTATAATAATTAAATTCCTAAATAAAATTCTAAACTTCCTATTCTGCGTTATCTAGTCAGCATTTTTTTCCATGTAGGACATTGAGCTGAATGCCACAGCAGTATGAGGCCCTATGCCCATCAGCCTTTGGGTACAATTGCTACCGGTTAAATAAGTATGAATAATATAGATTAAATTTAAAGGATGTCCACCAATTGCAAAAATGTGAATAATAGTTCAGGATATAATTGATCATAAACCTTTTAAAAAAGTCTTTGAAGGCATGCCGGTAACTATAAGATATGAAATTGGAATAGTTACAACTTGCCAACAAGACGCCCTATTTACAAATTAAATACATAGAAAATAGAACCATGTTGAATAAACATTGCTTCTGAATTTTTTTGAAGCAGAACAAAAGCAGTAGCTTACTTGTTGAGTGCAGAAAATGTACCAGTGAAGACCTTTTAGATATAAATTAGGGTGGACAACCTGCAATGCTGAAGCCATCAGGAGGATAGCAGGTGGATGTGACAATTTGCTTCCAAACTTCTTTTTTGAGAGAATATTCTCTTGGTATTAAATTGACATTAGTGCAGGATCAAGAAAACCATATTCTCAAATAACTTAAAAGTGGTAGTATCAAACATATACTTTTGATGAAGTAGTTGAAGCTAGTTAACTCTTAACACCTAATCCGTTTATTTCTCTTCAAAAATTTGACCCAGTTGAACACGTGCTGATGCTGTTCTTTTGATTGTTAGTAGCAACAGCAGCTGGAAAATTCTACCAATCAGAAAGTACTTGCTGACACCACTCAGATGTATGAAAAGAAAATATCAGACCTAAACAGGCAGCTTGAAGACAAGCATGCTCATTGTGAAAGCTCAGAGGAACAACTAAATTTGATGATGAAGCTCCTGAATGATGGTCAAAGATCAATTAAGGTTAATAATCAATGTACTATGTTTTCTACTCTATCTCTAGTTTGAACTTAGATCATCTAAATCTCTGAATTACTTTCATTTTGGGGATTTTATTTTGTTTTGCTAGGTGTCTTCCTTCTTCAAATCAAAGCCATTAGAAACAAAATTTTGATGTTTTTCTTTTAGATTCTTCATCTTCCTGCCTCATATGACAAAGTTTCAAATTTTGAGAAACATTTCATCTTGCCTCATATTTTTGAAAAGCTTTTTATTGTTTTGATCTAAATGAAGAAAAAAACTAATGGTGTTCTTGTGCTATAGCAACATGAGGCAGAAAACTCCACATATCAGAAAGCACTTGCAGACACCACTCAAATGTATGAGAAGAAAATGGCAGAGTTAAATAAGCAGCTAGAAGATGAACATGCCCATACTAGAAGTGTTGAGGAACAATTAGATATGACGAAGAAGCTCCTAAGTGATAGTCAAAAGTTAAATCAGGTTAGCGTTTTATGTTTCCTTTTCCATCTTCAATTTTTATTTTAATTGTAATTATCATTGTTTTCTCATTGTTGGGACTTTGGCTTTTGGGATTATTTATTCTGGGTGTTATATATTGAAATGGAAATTAATAATGGTATGATTTTTTAATTCTTTTCAGATGTTTCATCTGCTTTTCATAAGCATGAATAGCCATTTTCAAATGGTTTTATTGATTTTGAGAAATTTTATTTTGTCATTATGTTTTGCCAAATAAGAATAAATCTTGATGCAATTTGTTGTTGCTAATAGCAAAGGGAGGTGGAAAATTCTATGTATCAAAAAGCACTTGCAGAAACCACACAGCTTTATGAGAAGAAAATAGCAGACCTAGTTAACCAATTAGAGGATGAGCATGCCCATTTTGAAGGAGTGGAAGAACAACTGGATCTAGCCAAGAAGCTTCTACGTGATCAACAAGACGCAATTAAGGTTTACTCATTAATAGGATAAATGAGTTTACTTTTCACATTAGCTTGATGTCCATTATTTTTTCCTTTGTAGCAACAAGAAACAGGATTACATTTTCTCAAGGTTCAAGCTGATGATTTAACTTTTTGGAGTGTTTCAGTTTTACACATTGAATGAGTTCCTTTTATGGAATCTGGATATCTATAATGCTTTTGTTGATTTCTTAAACAGTCTCCTTCTTAGTTGCTTAACTGTCATTTAGGCATTACAGTTCTGCTCTCCCAGAACAGTTTCATTATTGTTGTTTCCTGGACATGAAAGGAATTTTTGAAGCATGGCTTGTCTGAAATTCTGAGAGAAGATTGAAATGAAAAATATCAATTTGATGTTTCCAGAAAATTGGCCTTCAAAGGAAAATTTTTTGACATTTGTTTTTATGTTTTGCAACTGTAATAAAGCAAATTTGTTTCCAAAGCTCAGTGATGGTTTTGGCCCATGATTTTGGTTATCAGTGTTATCTTTTGTGCTTTTTCTCAACGTGATAATGCATGCCTGCAACTGCTTTCTAGCTTATATTTTTGCAGAAAACTAATCCAGTTTAAGAGGTTTATAGAATCATCTTTTATTGAATAAGTGAGTTTTTGTGATTTCTTGAATCAAAAGTTTGCTTCACATCTTCTAGTTGCAGTCGCCCTTTATTGAATAATTGAGGTTTTGTGATTTCTTGAATCAAAAGTTTGCTTCACATCTTACAGTTGTAGTTGCTCGCCCATATGATGCTGTATTCTAATTTCTATCACATAAGTGCAAGGTCTGGAAGCAACTTTCTATTTTTATTCAACTGAAAACTTGGAACATAACTTTATTTTTTATTCAACTGAAAAATTGGAACATATCAGTAACTTGCAAAGCAGAGCTTGGGTGAAATGAATCCTCCTGACAGGGTAGATTATATATTTTAATGTATTTGACAAGACTTTTGGAGGCCATCTGTACTTGTGGTTCTTCTCATCCTTCAACATTTGAGTCTCTGGTAGTTTTGGAGGGAAGCTCTGAAAGCATTGTACTTTGTGGACCTCTGACTAATTATTGTTTTATGTGTAATTGCTTAATAATTAGCTATATATTGATTTCATTAGAATCCTTAAATGTAGTATTTAACTAACTTATTCCAATTTTATCACTGCATTACTCTATCTGGAACACTAGCATGTCTGTGCTTCAGACATTTTTTGTGGGATCATCTTCCATTTAACCATGCATCATCTGTATTAACTCTTCGCCTCCCAAATGTCAAATGTTTTTTTTTTTTAATTTAAAAATGCCTATTGTGTACCGCATTTTCAATTTTCTTTTGGAGGTCTACAGTGTTTCTAATTTCTGAGTTATTAATCATGGTGCTGATAATTTTCTGAGTTCGGCATAAATCATCTTCTTAGTAAACATGTCATTCTGATAAATTTTTACTGTTTGTTGCATAATATAGGATCTGGAAGGGATTGAAGAACTAAGGGGCAAGTTACAAGAAATGTATCAGCTACATGAAATCACTCAAACTGAACTCCAGTCCTTGAAGTCAGACAACAATGAGCTGTTGCATGAAAAGGTATGGTTTGGTCATTAAATTGGGTGGTTTTAAAGTTTCAGTAACTTTTAATTGCATTCTATTGTGTGACTGTTCCATCTTATCGTACATCTTATGTTTTGTTAGACCCATGAATGTGTACTAACAATTGAGATATGCCAACTTAATATGAAGGCAACACTAAATGAAGAAGTTAGTGACCTGAAGCGAAGACTTTCAGTTGAAATAAAGCAAAGGAAGAGCATTGAACATGAGCTGGCCAAACTAAAGACGAGTGAACCTGAAAGTGACAATAAATTTGAGGTCAAATATACGATGGACCTTATGGTCGTCTTTATACTTTTATTTTCATATTTTCTGACATTATACTGCCTTCAGGATAAGCAATCATACATGAAGGAAAAAGTTGGTAAAGGATCACACAAGTCAAATCCTTCAAGGGAGATACTATCTGGTCAGAGGGCTACAATTGCTAAGATATGTGAAGAAGGTAAGATTTTTATGTTCATAGATGTCCAGATATGTGTTCTTTTGTTTCTTCACATTTATTTTCTTGAGACATACTGAATTACAAGATGCTGGTTGTCACAAATTCAGTTGGACTGCAAAAGATACTACAGTTGTTGATGTCTGAAGACTCTGATGTCCAAACCCATGCAGTGAAAGTGATTGCCAATCTTGCTGCTGAAGGTATGCTACTTCTTACATGGTGGCGACTTTAGTATTCTTCATGACTAATATCTTTTTTTTTTTTTGAATAAATTTTTTAGTGAAGCTACGCACACAACTTTTTGAGTCATTATGTGCTCTCATTTTCTACACTTTCTGCATTTTTCATATTTCAATTATTACTTCTGTGCTTTCCTTTCTTTGCGATTATATAATATTGTTGTATTGCATAGCATAAGGGTTTCTGCATACTTTATTCTTTTTTGTGGAATTCTCTTAAATACATTAGGATACTCCTTTTCTTAATCCCTTCTTATAAAAGCAAATAATATGCTTGAATTTATTCATAGAAACTAGTGAGGAAAAAGAAATAGAGGCAAAACTAACTAATGGTCATTATGACAAATATTGCTGATTTTATGCATCCCAAGCTTCTACTTTTGAGTTGTGAACTCATTTTAACAATCTGGTTAGCTTCCAATTTCATAATATCTACTTCTTTGTACTTTACAATACTTATGTTGGAAGTTCCAGGGCCACTAGTTAGCAATTTTATGATTATTTATTGTGGTTGCATCTAAAATTTAACATTAAACCCTCACAAACAACGAATAGACATCACTAATAAAAGGAAAAGGATTGATTGAAGAACTAGTGGCAGGGTTCGTGAATATTAACCTTTAGTTTTTGGGATGAATAGGAATATTTGGCTTGATGGGCTCAAAGCAGTGATTGTCAAGTGGAGGATTCATTTTACTTGACTCTTCTTAATGGACTTGATACAACTCATATATCTTTAATGAGATGGTGCAATAGTGGGCATGAACCTCATTTAAAGAACAAAATCTCAGCTTGAGCATTGTGCCATTTGGCATCTCTTTATGGTTTGTAAGTCATTACTCACTTCACCTCGATATAAAAATACACTTTGTTTCCTTTTGTAGATTTCTCAGAATTAACCTTTGAAATCTTACCCATTCTCTCTCTAGAATGGACACTTTATCTCTCTAAAATTCTTCTTTGAGAAACTATAATTCTCTAATTTCATTATTATTTCCCTAGCAATCCACATTCCATTCATTTTTTCATCATTGCTTACGAACCACTACAGTGTACTGCCCTTATGTTTTTTGCTTATACCTTCTCAGTTGTCAGGTTGTCCCTCCCAATCTGCCACATACGCAAGGTTCAATAAGATTGCCTGTCCTTTCCCTCCTTAGCTCTCCTTCTTTTTCACCCTTTTCTCCTTTTCTACTTTGGTGTTATTATTGGAGTACAATTCTACATCTACTCTTGGCACAAACAACTCAGATCCATATATACTCAGCGTTTGGTCATTTTTTATTCAATTGACAATAAAGTTAAATTCTGACAATTTGTTTCTTTCTTTTGTGTTTTTAATTTCTGTTTTCTTGGTTCTATATCAAGTAGGACAAATATTATTATGAGGATGCTTTATGATCAATTGAAAGGCTATTAGTTATTTTTTTGTGGCTAAGTTCCTTGTCCTCACATTTAATCATCGATAAACTTGAGGTTGTTAATTTACATGTAAAATTAACAATTCTATATTTTTAGATATTAATCAAGAGAAGATTGTGGAGGAAGGAGGGTTAGATGCATTGCTTATGCTGTTGAAATCGTCACAAAATGCAACTATACTTAGAGTGGCTTCTGGGGCCATAGCCAATTTGGCAATGAATGGTAATCTTGAATCTTTTTCTTGTTCTAGTTGATGATACATTATGAATCTTGTCTATGTTATTGTGAGTGTAGTATACCTCTTGTTTTTCTTCCTTTTTATTTATTTATTTATTTATTTTATCTATTTGGAGATATCAATGCTATTTTGAGTTCTTATTCAAAAATCCAAGCCTATTATGCATATCAAAAATATAGAAGTGTTTTCTTTTTCCCTCCATAGCTTAGAATTAAGATGTTTTATAAGGAACTGTGGCCCGAATTATTTGCATAAACTCTTGGGCAATAATCTAAGCAGTGCATGCACTTGGGAGCAGACCCATGTTCTGGGAGGATATAACCTATTCAGTTCAGTTTGCCCCTCCCCACCGCCTCCCCAGTGCAAGCACTTAGTAGTGGACCCATGTTATGGTGGATATAACATATAGATAATATATATGCAGTCTGGCACATTTTTGTTTAATCTGTAATTACTGTAACTATTGTATTCCTTTTGTAATTCAATTGTATTTTCTCATGGAAAAGTACTCTCACAGGAGCATGATAGGGTTGCCATGTGCAGCGCCCGTATCTCTCTCACTCTACTCATGAGAACAATTTCTTAAACTTAAATGTAACTTAACCTCCCATGTTTTGATAACTTCAAGAAATGCTTCATAAGCTCATGTTCTATTCTCCATTCATTTATGAGAGTGGCTTGTATCCAAGACATTTGTTAAATTTTAATCCAATTAAATATTGGCAATTATTATTAACAATGTTGTACGTAAGTTTAGTTTTGTAGATGATATGTATGTAGATGTGTATTGATTTTGATTATATCATTTTTTTCCTTTTTATTTAGGGGGAAATATAAGTCAAAACAATAAAAACTGAGTGGCATGGCTTTCTACGATGTCAGGCCAACTAATTAGACCATGGCTTATGTCTAGAGCAAAAAAAGTCTTGTTATGCGTTGTGTTCATATGTTTGAAAAAAGAAAAAAACATGCATTCCCATTACTCGTATCATTCTGAAGAAATTTTATGAATAATAGCAGATAGAAAATGTAAGAAAATGTAATTAGACGATGAGATTCACAGCTAGAGAACTAATTATATTAGTTTGTAATATTTTTCCATCATGCCAAATAATATTTTTCCATCATGCCAAATTCTATGCAGAAATGAATCAGGGGTTAATAATGAGCAAAGGTGGTGCACGACTGCTTGCAGTGACAGCATCCAAAACAGATGATTCACAAACTCTTAGAATGGTAGCTGGTGCACTAGCTAATTTATGTGGAAATGGTAAGCTGAAGGTGGTACTTAATTACTATGTTGCATCCTTGAGATATTCAATTTTGCCATATGCTAAACATTGCTACACTTGAAACCCAGTTATGGTTTTACATTGATGCTGTTGTGTTTTATTAACACATACACAAATAGACGGATATATAAGAAAGGCAAATTATATAAAATGTATAGATTTATCTCAACTAAAAATGCAATAAATAACTAGCATAAAATGCATAAATTGAAAATGTTGAGTACTTGAGTCATAATTCATAATCATTATTTATGTATTAAAACCAAAAGAAAAGTCAAATGACATTAAAACAAAAAATCTAAACTTGTCATGACACTACCAAAAGGAGTGATAACTCTAACCATTAGCTGCATATAGAAGAAGCAGTGAGTGGTTTTAAATCTCTATCTTCTTCTTCTTTTATATATATATATATATATATATATATATATATATATATATATATATATATATATATTTGGATATGCCAATCTAAAGCCAAAGTCACTGAACCATCCCATTACAACCACAAGTAGGCACGAAAGGCTAAGTGAAAAAACCATGTTGAAATATCAATATCAGCGGAAAAGAACCGTATCAAATCCAAAATCAAGCCTACCCAACTATGCAATAACCGCTAACACCTTGTTTTGCAATATCTCCATGGATTAATTTGATTTAGAAATGCAAGACTTGAAATGTTTGACAATTGTCTTGTGTGAAGTTTTAACTTTTGTCAAGCAAAAGCAAGTCAAATTTTTGCATACTATTTATGGTTACATGCATACATGTATAATTTGTAGAGTTGCAATTAATGTGATAATTACTTTTTGGAAGAACAAATGATATTATAATATTACTTTAAGATATAAATCACTCCATTTTTTTTTCATTTTATATAAAAATATAATATCAAGTTAGGTGCATTAAGGATAAAGAAGGAAAAGTGTTGGTGAAAGATGAGGATATTAAAGAAAGATGGAGAAATTATTTTAATGATCTCTTTAATAATAGTCAAAATGGTAATAGCGTGAATATAGATTATAGAACAGTAGAAAAGAATGTGAATTATACTAGAAGGATTAGATCTTTAGAAGTAAAGGAAGCACTTAAGAGAATGAAAGTGGGTAAAGCCTGTGGACCCGATAAAATACCAATTTAAGTGTGGAAGTATTTGGGAGATATGGGAGTAGCATGGTTAACTAAATTATTTAATAAGATTCTAAACTCAAAGAAAATGCCTGATGAATGGAGGAAGAGTATTTTAGTACCTATTTTTAAAAATAAGGAAGACATACAGAGTTGCTCAAACTATAGGGGAATTAAACTCATGAGCCATACTATGAAGTTGTGGGAGAGAGTTGTGGAGCATCGACTACGTCATGATACTTTTATCTCTCTCAATCAATTTGGTTTCATGCCCGGTCGTTCAACTATGGAAGCGATCTTTCTCATTAGAAGCTTGATGGAAAAATATAGAGATGTGAAGAAAGATCTACACATGGTTTTTATTGATTTGGAGAAGGCTTATGATAATGTTCCAAGAGAAGTCTTATGGAATGTGTTAGAACAAAAGAGGGTATTTATTAGGTACATACAAGTATTGAAAAATATGTATGAAGGAGCAACTACTATTGTGCGCACAGTGGGAGGGGACACGAGATTTTCCGATCTCAATTGGATTACACCAAGGATCAGTCATAAGCCCTTACCTTTTTACATTAGTTTTAGATGAACTGACGAAACATATACAAGAGAGTATTCCTTGGTGCATGATGTGTGCGGATGATATTGTTCTGATAGATGAGACACGAGAAGGAGTCAATAGAAAGCTAGAACTTTGGAGAAGTACTCTAGAGTCAAAGGGTTTTAAGTTAAGTAGAACGAAAACAGAATACATGCATTGCAAGTTCAGTGAAGACCAAACTGGTGATAGGGAAAGAGTTAGTTTGAATGGAGTGATACTGCTCCAAAGTAATCACTTTAAATATCTAGGCTCAGTCCTTCAAGTAGATGGGGGATGTGAGGAGGATGTTAGTAATAGGATTAAAGCCGGATGGTTGAAGTGGAGACGTGCCACGGGAGTTTTATGTGATCGTAAGATTCCCAATAAATTGAAAGGAAAATTTTACCGTACAGCCATACGACCGGCTATGTTATATGATAGTGAGTGTTGGGCACTAAAAGAGTCGTATGCATCTAAGATAAGAGTTGCAGAGATGAGAATGTTAAGGTGGATGAGTGGCCATACTAGACTAGATAAAGTCCGTAATGAGAGTATTAGAGAAAAGGTAGGAGTGGTGCCAATTGAAGATAAGTTGAGAGAAGGGAGATTGAGGTGGTTTGGTCATGTGAAGCGCAGACATACGGAGGCTCCAGTTAGACAAGTAGAGCACATTAGGTTAGAGGATAAAAAGAAAAAAAGGGGTAGACCTAAATTGACTTGGAGGAGAGTAGTACAACATGACCTAGAAGCATTACACATTTCTGAGGATTTAACCCAAAATTGTTCAGAGTGGAGAAAGCGAATCCATATAGCCGACTCTAAATTTTTGGGATAAAGGCTTAGTTGAGTTAAGTTGAGTATATAAAAATATTATATCAAATAATTTGAACTATTGAAATATAATAATTAGATAATAAAGAAAAATATAGATAATATGAATCTTTCCTTTATTTTTATAATATAATTAAAAAAGTAATGTGATATTCAAATTTTACATTTTGCAAAATAAAATATGCAAAAAAAAGAAAGAAAGTGCTAAAACAAAATACAATGCAAAACAAAATGGATATATTAAGCCCCTTTTACTATAGTATAGATCTAAGAGACTAAACTTATCTTAGAATAAAATGAGAAACTAGTATGAAATTTCTGCAACAGCTGTATATACGTATCCTTCTTTTTTTCCAAGGGTGGAGGGAGGAATCTTTTTATAACTTAATGGTCATTTAAGGTGCTTCTGAGGCCTGTTATATAATTGGGCTATAAAATGTTGTTGCCTTTTATTTGAAACTATGATCTCATTGCAAATTCTATTTTCTCTTTGCATTGAACAAATAATTATGAGCTAAAACTTTTCTATATATCTTGCTTGAAAATGAAAAAGACAGGTTTGTGATGGCTCATGTATTAAATATAAGAGAGTAGTATTAGTAATGTGGATAATTTTGTTCTATAACAGAAAGGTTACATATGATGCTGAAAGAAGATGGAGGCATAAAGGCGCTCTTGGAAATGGCAAGATCCAAGAATAATGATGTTGTTGCACAAGTTGCAAGGGGTATAGCTAATTTTGCAAAATGCGAATCTCGAGGCATACTTCAAGGTCTGTGGATCAGTAATGCTAAACACATTAATTTTCTCTTGAACCATTATCTTTTTCGCTATTGAGCCCTTAAATAAATAATTTCTTCAATTGAATCCTTGAACCTTAGAATTGCATTCTATTGAGCCTTTATTGGATGACAGTCTGCCATAGAATAAGATAGTTTACTTAATGGCCTAATATATCTTGAACTGAATACGTGTTTTTTTTTTATTTTTTTTATTTTTTTTATTTTTTTTATTACAACCTATTATTTTAACATTATCCTTCTGATTCATAAGTTACTAATTTGTTGCAATTTATCCAATTGATTTGGAGTGTGTACACGTTAGCATTTTGTGGAGATCAAAAATAAACATGAGCACTACTAAATAATTTGAAAGACGTAGCCCCTTCTAAGCCTTAAGAGCTATCAAATAACTTAGGTCATTTTCAAATTGATTCAATTGTAAAAGAAAATATCATAATGATTTAGGGAATAGTCGCTCCAAAAGTGAATTTTCCCTAGATAACATTGATTCAATTAAAATTTTGATATATTTCACTAATATATGGATTGTGCTGAAGATTCAAAATTAAATTTCATCTTCTTTGAAAAAAAAAAGATGAAAATGAATATAAGTTCAATGATGGTATTTTGCAAAAATTTACCTCCATGATGCTGCTCAAAATGCTTCTTCCAAATCAACTTGACTATGTTTGGGTTTGGCCGCCAATCAGTAGTTTATGTGGTTACTTACCAATTATCTCTACTCATCATTATTGTGATTAAACTATTATTGCTACAGGACACAAAAAGGGCCGTTCACTACTAATGGAAGATGGTGCTCTTGAATGGTTAATTGCCTACTCTAACACTACTTCGGTGTCAACCAGGCGCCATGTTGAGCTTGCTCTTTGTCATTTGGCTCAAAATGGTAAAACTACGCTTTAGGCTTGAGTTTTGACATTAAATACCAAGGATTTTTACAGTGGAGAAAGTTTGGAACAAAATGTTAAATTTTTCTAGAAAAAAGATTGGGAAGAATTACCTTGAATAAGAAACATCATGATACAGCTTAAAGTCTCGTGTTAATAAGTATGAAATCCTACCAATCAAAAACAAAAGAAGGGTATCTCTGATTATAGAAATTAATTAAAAATGGGGATTAATGATGCAAGTGTTGATAAATTTGATAAACTTATTCAGTTAAAATTATTAGGCTGCATGTGCTTAGAGAAATAGTGGTGAATGCTAATTCAGCCTTTTTTTTAAGATTTTATTTCACAAAGTGATCATTTAACAGTTCTACATCTTGAACTCTTAGCTCTCGGCTTCATGTATGCATTTTTCTTGTTTGTCATGGGCAACTTATGTATCTCTTTTAACTATCAGCTTCTGTATCTATTTAACTAACACAATTCTCTACCTTTTGCAGAGGACAATGTCAAGGATTTCATTTCTGGAGGAGGTGTTAAAGAACTTGTACGAATATCAGTTGAATCTAGTAGGGAAGATATCCGTAACCTTGCAAAGAAGACCCTGAAAATGAACCCAACATTTCAAGCTGATATACGTTGGGAGTAGCAGTAAATTGTCAAGCTTTCATACTCTCCCCCTAATAGTATAATGCTTGGGTACAAAATCAATAGTAAATTTGGCAGAAAATTCTCTGATAATTTTTTGAACAGCTGTCCTGGCAATTTTCGTTTTTCTTGGGCTTAAGATCTAAATTAGACCCTCAACTTTCACCAAATATGCAGTGTGATATGTATAGTTCAATTGTATCAATTAAGCCCTTCAATGTGTCGGTCATTAGCGCACTATTAGAAGAGCATATAACTTGAAGGGGAAATGGCTAAAAAATCTAGAACTTTATTGTGCTCTAAAACTTTTATTATTATTATTATTATTATTATTATTATTATTATTATTTATTTATTTAGCAATTGCTTCTTGAATTATTCACATTAATTTAGTTCTACCAGGTTGATAACGGAATGATTAATGGTAGGGTAAAATTAAACTGATGTCAGTAGTTTAGGATGTAGTTTTTAAAAGTATATTTAGGATACAATATTTAAGAGTAAAGTTTGGGATTTTTTAGACCTTTCCTCAACTTATGAGGAATATTTTCCGTCTATTATTTTCTTTATTTTTCTTATATATTTTAAAAAGAATTTAAATGAAAATGATAATTTTTAATTTTTTATGTGAAAAACAATTTTTTTAATTTTTTATTTTCTCTTTAAATTAGAGTAACAGTAATAAAAGTAACATTTATTTTCATTTATTTCTTTTATTCTCTTCTTTCGTAAATAAGAAAAAAAAAATGCATGTCACTACTTATTCTTCTTTGGTTAAATGTAAGTAATGTTTGCCTTTGCAATACCCTAAAATAATTAAGATTTTTTATTTTAATTCACAAGTAAATTTTTACTTATGAAAAAAAAAGTTTTTATATTATTAGCATTTTCAACATATTTATTATTTATAAATTTTAATTTTTTTTATAAATATAATTTTCTACTAAAAGAAACTATTTTCATATTATTTATTTACTCTTTAACAAGTGTCAAGACATTAGTTTTTGAAATTCATCATAATTAGCGACTATTTCATTTTGTTATTTTATAATATTTACATTATTTAATTACCATTTGATATATTTTGTATTAAATAAAAAATTTAAAAAAGAAATCTTTTAGATTTCAATAGGAAATTTTATAATGGAAAAATTTTAAAATATTAAACTTTGCTCTTATTACAATTGTACTCTGAACGGTTTTTTAACAATTAAACTGATGTCAATAGTTTAGGTACAATAATAAAAATTGATAAAGATTGGAATATTTTTTAGTCATTTCCCCTAGCTTATATTAATGTCAAACTAGTTCATGTGGCAAAAAATTCATCCCGGGTGCAGTCGTCATTGGCTCACATTAATTACAACAAGAGAACTATAATCCACATTTGAATTGTAGGTGACTGCATGCATAATTTCTGACTCTTCATACTTTCATTGAAAATTCTGATGGCTTTTATTTGAGGAACGGTTCATGTGAATACAAATGTGTATACATGCAAATGAATTTTCTACTATAGTACTTGTTAACCTCATATTTTATAAGAGTATGATTTTGATGACAATAAAACTTTAAGATAATTTATTTAATAAGCGCATAAGAAGTGGTTTAGATTTGTAAATGATGAAAAATGGCTATGAAAAATTGACAAGTAACAAGGGATATCAATGATCATGCCAAAGATTGAAAAAGCATTCACCATATGACTATGAAACAATTTATAGGCTTACCTTGGTTAATTAACAGTGACTACTCATCATATGATTTCAAATTCTGATATTTTCATGAGCCCATATAGAAAAACATACTCCTAAGGTGAAGATTGGAAATGGCAAGCTTATGGATGTCAAAATAAAGGATGATATAGTTGTTGAGAATCCCTCAAGTATCAATTTTATCTTTTTGATGTGCCTTTTGTGCTAGAGATTATTCAAATCTAATTAGTGTGGGTCAATTACTTGAGAAGAATTACATTGTATTTTTATGATATGAAATGTGATGTATTTGATCAATCTAGCGTAAAGCTACTCTCCATGAATATGCGATAAAACCTTTCCTATTAGCTTCCTTTACAATAAATCATTTGTAAGAAAAAAATTCAACTGAATTGTCATGGAATCAATGTTTGATTTATATTTCTTTAAAAAATATATTTTTTTAAGTTAAAAAATTAAATTCTTTTATTTCAAATATAAGAATTAATAAAAAATAAATCAATTAAATTAAATTAAAAGAGGAATTGAGTGAAAGCGAGCAAATAATTAATGGACAAAGGCATAGTCTAACTTAAAAAAAAAAAAAAAAACAATTGGGCTCAATTGGATTGGGTCCTAATTTTGATAATGTGTTTTTAATCTTTGATTTTAACATATTTTTAATTTTAATTTTTAAAATTAATTTCAATTTTAATTTTTATTTCTACTTGTTGGAATTGATGAGATTTTACTTTAATTTATTGGATATGCTTATAAGAAAATCATATAATTGATTAGTTTAATTAGTACTTGTATTAAGGAGTGATTTAAGGAATGCCATGTATCTTGTATCTTCTATTATAAGTATGGACTCTTATGTACTATGCCAAGTACTAATGAAAATGTAATCCTTTGAGGTTCATTCTAACTCTCTCTCTCTCTCTCTCTCTCTCTCTCTCTCTCTCCTTACAAAAACTCAACATGGTACTAGAGTCTGCAAAAAAATTCTAGGATTTCATCTTTCTTGTTGTCATCCTTCATCACAAAACTATGGGTTTGAATCCCAAAAGCTATTTTCCTTCTTCAGGGTTTGAGTCCCAAAGGTATGGGTTTTAATCCCAAGCTATTCATCTTCCTCTTCTCTTTCTTCATGATTTGAGAGTCTATGGTTGAAGTTTCTACTCTCTTCTTTTCCTTCATCAAAGCCTAAGGTTTGACTCTCAAAGCTATTTTTCTCCCATATTCTCATTTATCTTCATTTTAGCCTAGGGTTTAAGTCCCAAGCTAATTTTCTCCTAAATTCTCATTCTTGATGATAGATCCGTAACTTCAACAAAAATCTAATCAAGGGGGAGTCTTAGAATTGATGAGATTTTACTTTAATTTATGGGATATGCTTGTGAGAAAATCATGTAATTGATTAGCTTAATTAGTGCTTATATTAAGGAGTGATTTAAGGAATGCCATATATATATTATATCTTCTATTATAAATACGGACTCTTATGTATTATGCCAAGTCCAAATAAATGAAGATGTAACCTTTGAGATTCATTCCAATTCTCTCCCTTTCTCTCCCTTTTCTTCTTTCTTATTAAAAACTCAACACTATTAATTGCAAATTTAAAGTTTATCTTCTCTTTTTGAAAATAAATGGGCATAAAATTGAGTCTTTAATTCAATTCATTTAGGTATAATTTAAAAAAAAAAAACGTATAAAATGATTTAATTATAAATTAAAAATAATTTTACAAAAGAGAAAAAGGACAAATTTTGTTGGCATAGTCTGAACCATTGATTTTATGTATAAAATTCAAACCATTGGATTGAGGGCTTCTAAAAACGAAAAAATAATAAATTTGTCCTAATATAATCTGACCCATTGATTTTAAGTCTTTATTCTAGACCATTAGATTTAAGGCTTTTTAGGGCTATAAATACACCCTAAAAATCATCAATAAAAGGGAGGAGTCCCTTTCAAGAAAAGAAAGGAAAAAAAAAAAAAGAAATTTTTTTGAAACTATACATTTGATCTCTCCCTTAAGCCATTTTCCCCTAGGCCATACACAAACTTCACAACCATACTTAGTCAATTGCTCACCTCTCTCCCTCGCACCTCCATAGCACCCAACTTCCTCAACCCATCTCCCTCACCTTACCTTAGCTCCACACCATTCCCCACCTTTGCCTAGGCCTTTTATTGGTGCCACACAAAGATACAATTTCCCTCAAACCTTGCCCCTTAGAACCATTTCAACCTTTCACCTCACCTAACTCCCACAATCAGACTTTGTCATAACCTAATCCTGTGAGTTATGATGAGTACTAGGACTTAGGCTAGTACAAGGCTCTAAAGCTTATAGTAAGCCTGATAGTTCCATATCCAAGCCTATAAGAGAAGCGCATTACTAAAAAATCAAACGGACAAAATCCAACTTTATATTAAGCAACATGATAGGGAGTATAACTATAATGATCGGGCTCTAATCACTATAGAAATTATCCGCTTTGGCCATAAGCCTCACGGTTTTGTCCCATAGGTGGAATGGAGAACTTCCTAGGAGGTCACCCATCCTAGGATTTCTCTCAAGCGAGCACGCTTAACCCTGGAGTTCTTCCAACTCTCCAGGCCATTCCACCAAAAGGCACCTCTAGTGATTAGTTTTTCCATTTTATATATCATTACTTTTTGAACCCAAGACCATCTCCTTGCTTTGCCGATGTGGAATTTGCCTAAGGGACCTTTCTTTCCCCTTTCGGGGCTCAGCGTCCTCGCTGAGGTTTGCCCCACCATCGCCCAAGAGGACACGCAAGCGGCTCTGATACCACTAAATGTGACACCCCTTATCCGTTTACAGTATAGCCGAATAAGATATGTCACACAGTGTACCTGAACACTCTATTTTATTTCAATTATTTTTATCCTTCCTTATTTATTTCTTTCATAGTAATAAGTACAATTTGTGAAGTATAATTCATTTAAGTCATTTATAGAAAATATAAATTTATTTGAGGTTCCTCAAATTTTATAAAAAATCCGGTAGAGTATCAGCTAAAAATGGAGAAAACAGTTCTTTGGAACCTGTGAAAAACACTTCCAATATGTTTTCAATCATTCCCAAACTCCATTTCATCAACAAAGTCTCAATATTTTTCAACAACAATTCCATTTCTTATTCATTCATTCCTCATGATATTCATATACAAGTCATAAATAAATACTCAATTTTTTATTTACAAACACAAATTTTCACTATTTACATTAATACCAAAATACATTACATAAGTCTCAATTATACATGAGAAAATAAAAGTTAATTACAAAATATCAAAATGAAAACTAGTGTCCTACCAATGCACTGAAGACGGTGAGGTGACACGGACACTATGCAGAGCTATAGAGGGTCTCACCCAGTCTGTGGTCTACTGGGCTCTCTGTTGGTCTCTCCAGAACCTACGCATCGCAAAAAGCAACGCGCTAAGTAATAATGCTTAGTAGTGCCAATAATAGAATAAAAAGAAATAACAGGAAATAAATATATAGCGAATGTATTGATGTCTCATTGTAGACAAATTTTCGATAATTATTTGTAGTCTTATTTATTTTGTACTTGTTATGTTCATTATTTCATTAAATTTATCCACTTTCATTTTTAGTTGCCCAAGTAACTTATACTGGATGACTGAACTGGATAAATGGGTAAACTGGCACTGGGTATCAAGTACCTCGGGCCATCACACCATTGGTCACATATATATCTCCCGGCGTGCAACAAAACAGCTAATAAGCTGTAATAAACATTAGGCACAAGGCCAAGTATTATCATAATGTCAGAATGGTTAAAAGCCATAAAATCACAGAATAGCATAATGCCATGTTCAGTATTGCTAACTGAACCCTATTGGCATCCCAACCTATCCAAACCAATCTTACTAGGTGTACTAGGGCATGTTACACTTTTAAATTTTATAATTCTTGAAATTTAAGTTTAGGTGTTACTATTCATTTCATTAGTCAACTAAAATGTTGACTTTTGCATAGAAAATAGGTACATTAGTTCTAATACTCCCAACATACCACATTTTGCATCCTAAAGTTGTTGGTATTGGTTGCCAATACCATTTCTAAGCTTAGTGCTAGTTATTCACAATTTTCAGATTTCAAGCATTATGTTTATTGTTCCATTGGTCATTTGTACAGTAGGAATTTGGCAAAGTTATCTTCATGAAAGTTGTTCCTTATTGTGTCTAGTTACATTTCTTTTTGAATCACTCTATTTGGAGTTTTGTAGCTCAAGTTATGGCCTAAACACCATAACTGGCCGGATTATAATTTTCCAGATTTTTCTGGACAGAACCAATTCTGCAGGTTTTGTGCATTGAATGCAGGTCAGTTTTTGAACATGTTATGATCAAAATTTGGGTTTTATTTCTTCATGAAAGTTGTAGGTATATGTCTCAGATTTCTGCTGGTAAAATTTTAGGTCAATTGGACCTTTCTACACTGAGTTATGACCAAATGAATAAACACTGTTCATATGGTTATTT
Organism: Hevea brasiliensis; assembly: GCF_030052815.1. Taxonomy (NCBI): domain Eukaryota; kingdom Viridiplantae; phylum Streptophyta; class Magnoliopsida; order Malpighiales; family Euphorbiaceae; genus Hevea; species Hevea brasiliensis. The sequence continues at coordinate 76,468,412 of NC_079494.1, forward strand.
TGCCCAGGCAAAATGCAAGTCACTCGGATTAGGGCAATTTTTAGGTCAACTTGGTTTGGTTTTCTAGGCAGGGTTTCTTCACCAAAGTTGTGCCATTATGTGTCTAGTTTCATGTCCAATTATCCTTGCACCAATTGAACCTCTACAACTCCATTTATAGCTACCCAAACCTGCTGGACTCACACCCAGTCCTACAGGTCACCAAGGGCAGTACACCACATTTCAACTCCAACACCCTTACTCACTTCAATTCCTTCTCACACATATTCAAATGGTCACTAATTGACTATTATAAGGTTAACATACCATTGCATGAGCAAACCCTAATGGTGTTCAAGTGTCCAATTTTTCATGTTCATACATGCATAATCTTTGCATTTCACTTACACAACTATGTTCAATCACTCATTTAATCATCACCACTTTGCTATTAAGCAAAATCACCAAACCCTAACCAACCCTAGCTGCCGAAATTTATAGGGTGCACACACACATATGTTTATTTTATTTTCTTATAATTCCTACTCAATTCATGTCATTAAACATGAACTAAACTAAAAATGGTAAGAGTTGAACACTAACCTTATTGAAGCTGAGTTTCAAGCTAACCAAACTTCCTTTTTCCTCCCTCTTTTGGCTGCCTAGAGGATGTTCAAGTTGCAAGATTAAATTTTTGTGAAGCTAAGTAGTGATTTTAAGGTGAGATTTGGTGTGGAATGAAGCTTTGGTGGAGCTCCAACGGTGGTTTGGGTGGCAGGAGTGTTTCAGCTGGTTAGGGTGAAAAAGAAGGCTGATGACTTTTTTTTTATTTTTTTTGTATTCTTATCCCCTTTTTATTAGTTAATTTAAGTGTTAGTTAAATATGATTGGTGGAATTTGTTTAATGACATCATAATGATGTCATAAATGGGCATTTTATCTTATTTTCTCTTCTTTTCTTATCTATTTATTTTCAATTTAATTTTTAGCAATATTTATTCATATTTTATGTCATAATAATTATTTATTTAACTAGACAAGCCGGCTAAAAATCACATCTGAAGGCGAAATGACCAAAATGCCATCCGTTTGGCTTAACAGACTAAAATTGTCTGTACCGATTGAAAAATTTTTCTAAGTATTTTCTTGGCATTCTAATGCCATAGAACCCTTAATGACTCTTCTCTGGAGTCCCAAAAATTATTTTATGAATTTTTGCTTAGGTCTAGGGTTCCTAGTTGCGAGGACCGCAACTTTCTACTGGGTTACCCATCGCTAGGGCACCGGCTCATTTAACTTGATTGTATTTTATTTCTAAAATTTTTCTTAAATTTTTCTTATTAATAATTGAGTTAATTGTGGTTCCTCACTTTAGTTTAAATATTTTTCTAGACGTTCTAGCTGTCCGGACTGACACCAATCACCGGAACAATAGAATGTACGGAATTGCTACAGTGAGGGTGTTACAATAGCACACTCGACCTACTCCCATAGACACATGTAAAGGAGAGCTCAGCTCACCCTTAACCCAACACACTAAGCAACATGTAACTCATCATATATAGGCATGTAATAAAACCTTAGACAAAGAAGTAGCAAATTTGTTATTGCTACTGAGTTGACTTTTGATTGCTAAAAATAGACTTTTAGAGGTCGTGTAACACCCCCATACTAATTAGCCTATACATTCTACTGTTCCGGTGACTAGTGTCTGTTCGGACAGTCAAGATATTTAGAACCATATCTAAGTCATCTTGAAAAGCCATAAATAAAAATTAATAGAAATCACATGAAGGTGAAATGATAATGAGAAAAATAAAGCCTAATCGGTTAAATGAGTCAAGGTCTCGGCGATGGGTGACCAACCTGGGAAGCTATTGCGAATTCAATTGTTACCCTAAATTCGTGTGGAACCCTATGACACCCCAGGTCTAGGGATAACTGCGAAACCATTGGAAACTAGAGAACTATGCAAATAAAAAGAGAACAAGTTCAGATAATTGAATCAACATTCAAAGTGCTACCAAACATTATTAGAAAGATGGATTGAACCGATGAGGGGCATTTTGGTCAATTCAGCCTTAGAGGTGATTTTTGACCTAAATGCCCATTAAAATGTGTAACATTAAAATATTGAAAAATAGATTAAAAGTGAAGAGGTATAAGGGAAGAAGAGAAAAAGAAAAGAAAAATTCAATTTAAAGTGCTTTATGACATCACATGAAGTAAGCATGACCTAATTAATTTATAATTTTAATTTATATAAATTTGTGGGATAATTATCAATAAATAAAGACTAAAAAAATAAAAAGAAGATAAATTATCTTCTTCTTCCCAAGAGTGGCCGAATTCCTCAATCTCCCTATCCATTTTCTTCCTTTCACCATTGATGAACACCTTAAGCTCTTAAAACCGTAAAATTAACCCCTAATTTTTATAGCTACTCCACCAAAAACTTTTAATTTAGCCTTGATAAGAAGATTAGGAGGAATAATTTCAAGGAAAAGTGAAAGACTTGAAGAGTTGAAAGGAGCTTAACAGCGGTAAGTCTCTCTCTTCATCTAAATTAGCATATAATCATAAGAATAATATTAAACAAAATCATATATACATATATAAATATATATAATTATATTGAAATACATCTAAAAATATTAAAAAACATACATATAAATTCAATTCTAATTTAGTTTCGATATGATTCTAATCCGTTTCTTAGTGAAAAATCAAAACCGAATTAAATTATCAAAATAAATTTGATTTGATACAATTCCTATCAGTTCGATATGGTTCTTTAGTTTAGTTCGATTCCCCGATAACCGCACACAGCCTTAATAAAAACCATATAAAGGAAAATAATTTAATTTAATTTAATTTTTATAGGTATATCATTATTAAAAATGTTAATATAAATTTAAATTAAATTTAAATTTTATCATTAATAAACTTTATAACACAAATTTTTAAAATATAAAATATAAAAATAAATATTAAATTATGTTAACAAAATAAAATAATAAATAATTTACTCTAGTAAAAATTAATTTTAGGCCAATAATTTATTTAATTTTTTTAATAGATTATCCCATTTTATTAATTAAGAGGCCTGGAGTAATTTAAAATTAATAGTCAAGAGCAAGACCAGTCATGAACAATTTAAAAGGAGTAGCAAGAAGCTTACATCGCATTAACATTCTCTCATCAACATTGACAAGCCCCACCGGAAACCAAAAGAAACACGAGCATACTAACAACAAATGACAACAGAAGAAATTGCAAGATACTTGCGTCTACTATATACGGCAAAAATTCACGTGGCACAAGCTAAGCTGGCTTTTGCATCTAATTATCGATCAATTCTGCCGGCACCACATTCTGGATGAAGTTATATTCTTTACATGATAAATCAATCCTCATCCACCAATAGAAAAGCTAACGGGATAATATATCTGCTACTCGATCTTGCGCATCAGGGGGAATCTCCCTTCCTGGGACTTGGACCTTTAGAAGACTAGCATACCTGTAAAAACGTTTAAATGTGTTATTTAATATAATATTATTTTTCAGTCTGACTAAAATAAACAGATAAAGACATAGCAACCCACTCTGTGGCTGTAAACAAGTGCTCGTGCTCTGTGATGAAAGCAAGCAAGGCCTGCAAACCATGGATATAACAGTCATCTAGTTGCAGCATAAATAATCATTATAAATGAAAAGAAACTAAATTCAGCTGACTTGCCTCAAATGGCATATTTAATAATTCATAATAGGAGCGGACATGATCTAATTTCTGCTGTACAGCTCCACTATCAATTGATGGAATAGCTGCCAGGGCCTGTAATGCCAATATTGTAAAAACTTTCATATTAAAAATGCAAGTTGCATTTGCTTTAGCGATAAAATATGCAATTCAGCTAGGCTTAAATAATTTAATGACCCTCCCCTAACATACAATAAACTTCAAACAAGATTCCAAATTTCAGAAAGCAAATTTGGGCCTGATGAACTGCATTAAAGTATAAAGTTTACCTGTTCCAGTGCAATTGAATTTCGACATATCTGTTGAACCCCGAAAAGGTTAATGGCTTTCATGTCAGCCAAAGCCTAAGACATTATGTTTCCAAATGTTAGCGCACAAAGGACACCAAAATATACAGAGAACCACAAATCTAAAAGCAGAAGGAAAGAAAAATGCACAAAAACTTCATGGTCTTAACCAAATGTTCAGGAAAGTATAGATCCAAACCTTGATTGATGCATTTGCAGCAACGCTACAAATTCCACCAAATATGTAATTCCGCTTTACTCCTGCCACAAAAGGTGCCATTTCCTCATCCCTACGTGTTATCTAAAGTTGTAGAAACGGAGGACAATTAAAATTTGATTCCAAAAGTACAGCATACAGAACAAAGATGAAAGGAATTCAATGTCAGTTCCTTTCCTAAAACATTGCATATGCTTTTAGAATTACAGCATACATGCTCAAGTTAACATAATTAGATCAAGAAGCACGATAGTATACAGAAAGGTTCCATGATCTTTCTTCATTTGCATCTTGTCAATGCATTTGCAAATCATGAAGTTCAAATAGCAACTAAGATCCCCCTTCCTCAGTTTCACAAATAGTATCTTCTTCAAAAAGGCCATATTTAAACAAGAATCTAGACCTCACCACTTAGTCATTGTTCGTTCTCCAAACTGAGCTCATTTTGTGCGTATTTGTATCAACTAGTAGTTTGGTATATATACACATGTAGCTCCATACGACAAGTATGTAAATGTCTGTGTACATAATTTCACATTCTATCGATTGCAATTTTTATGAAATAGACAAAAGAAGACAGTAAATTATTATTTAGTCATTGAGGTTTGATAAAATTAATAATTCTGTCCCTGTATTTTTAAAAGCAGATTAGTTATTCCCTATCTTTTGATCCCATCAACAATTTAGTCCCTTGATTCACTTTTTCACCTTTTTCCATTAGTCAAAACTGTCAAAGGTTTAAAAAAATTGTAAATTTCAGAAATACCCTATATTAATAAAAATATTAAAAAAAAAAAATCCAAGAAAATTATATCAAGGTAGACATGAGAACTAAGTCTCTGTTGTGTGTTGAGAGTAGAGAACAGGTCACATGACAATACAAGCTGCAAAAAAGAAGTGTGCATTCGAGTGCTAAAACAAAAACTTCTATCATTTGCAGAATACAATTTCCACATGAACCATTTTTAAAATGCACATTATGATTATTCTCCTATTGTTAACTATTATTATCAATAACAGAATGCATGCTGTCTTGCTATATGAACTAAGGTCCTCCTTTAAAGGGCCTCAATCCTCGGTAGAGCTTACTACCAAAAAAAAAAAAAAAAAAAGGCAGCAAACAAATAATTCATATTCTCCTATAATCAAATTCAACTGTAGAATATCCCAACAAATTAGCATGCACTCCTGAAATCCAATAAAAAGACAACCCCAGAAGCATCTAAAAATACCACAAACTAGATTATTTACAATTGCAGCAATGAATATCCACATGAATTTAACTTTTAGGAGCCTCATAGGAGCTTTCTACTAAGTGTAGAACAAGACAACACCAGTAGAACCAATGGCTTAACCAAAAACTTCACAGTCAATTCCCTTTGTCGTGAGAGCCCACCATACCTAGTTTCCAACTGTGGCATAGATGCAGTTTCTTTCCCACAACAATAAATCTAAAAAAGCATATCCACAAAACTTCACTTCAATCGGTACATATATTATTAAACTATGGGGAAAAAGGTTTGACAAACCCTAGATGAATCTACAAATACTATCAAATGCAATTCCTTTTTGCGCGCATTACTGAATTTCTTTACACAGCCTTTCAGTTCCTTAACAATGAAACATGTTAGACATTCAGCCCCAGAAACAAAGATTTTAAAATAAATAATCAAAATAGCAGTCAAAGATAAATGCAGACACCAACCCTTTGGTTCTAGAAGAACACATCAGTTCAGGCAAGAATATGAAACCTATGATAATTCTCACCAAAGCGGTAGATAAAGATACAAACCTGGGCTGTGAGTGAAATTATGAAGTCATCAGGCTCTTCTGCATCTTGGTCCTCCAAGTACTCTCTGTTTGTCATTTCCTATTTAAAGATATTTACAATGTAGAATTAGTTTGTGCTGGGAAATGAATTGGGCCAAAAATGTCCGACATTGAAAATACACAAAATAAAGGGGCATCATATAAATGGTTGGGGTGCAACATTGAATCATTTTGAAGTGTAAAGCAACATAATCACTTGTATAAGCCTGTATGAAACTAAATTAAAGTGTAATTAGCACTCTCTCCAAATTTAACAATTTGAATCATCTCAGACCCAATTGATTCAAAGAATTCATTAACTACACATTTCTCAAACCTGCATATGGAAAATAGTCTCCAATTGCATCTCTACACGCAAAACCTTCAGGCAGTCAATTGCCAGTTTTCTATAATCATCTGCAAATGATGCCAGATTCTTGCCATTCACTTCCACTTGATTTGACGTTCTTAAAGTCAGCCTGCATATTACGTTAACTGTTTGTTTCATATAAATTATTGGACATGATTTTCATTTGAAAATTTTTCAAAGAAAAATTTTCTGCTTTGAAATGTCACATTGGCATAAACAGTGAATTCCACACTGGACATAAGACAAAATAAGCCCTTAACAATGCATCTCATTCATCACAGCAAAAAAATAAGTGAAAGCATATATTACAACAAAATCAAAGTATAATAAACAGCAATATCCAATTGATGACGTCATTATCTTGGACATATATGGTAGTCTTGATATTTGCTGGGCATGTTTTGAAGGATAAAGCCTGTGGAAAGTTGCTCCATCCGCATTTCTTGGAACAATTTGGAGATAAATTCTTTTTTGGAAAAGAAAGATCACTTAACCTGGATTTGAAGGTTTTTTTTTTTTTTTTTTGGGTTTTTGGGGGGCGGTGGTTGGGTTTATGTTGCTTGAGCATGACAGCTGCCAGCTGGGAGGAAGTAGAGTAGCCTAGAGAAACAGGGTACCACACAAGACCAGGCAGCATTATCCATTTATTGTCAAGGTCATTGATATGCTAAAGAAGAGAAAATCAATTAGTTGTTAAGTCCACCAACAGGAGGGAGAAAATCAATTAGTTGTTAAGCCCACTAATAGGAGGGAGGGAATCAATTAGTTGCTAGTCCACTAATAGAGGTCGTATAGGATAGGCAACTTTAAACCTAAAACGCAGAGTTGGAAAAGCCTACCGCATCAAGGAAATAGCACGTGTACACTTCTAAGATGAATAATAATAAAATAACAGGAGGTAACGGTTACACCAACCCAGGAAGATCAATTCATCCCACAGGATCAGAAACCAAAAACAATTAGTATGGACAAATATTCAAACAAAATTGAAAATGAAGGAATCATGTTTTCTCAAGTTAGCATTACTTTTCCAATTGCACACTTGTCTATTTAACCCCATGAGGGTAGACAAAGAACAATACAGGATAAATTTTTGGAAACATAAGAACTTGCCTTTCAATTGAGTCTGCTACATACTCCAATGAATCACTAAGGGATGCTAGCAAAATTAGTTTGTTATCATCACGAATTAGATTTTCCTGCAACATGAAACATCAATGTGTAACCCCTGTACACATACTAGAGGGAATCTCTGCAGTAAGTATCACCTCATAAAGACTCAACAAAATAATAAATCTGTTGAAAACTAAAATCTGCAAGCCCGTAAGAGAGTGAAGTGGAAATCACAAATGCTTGCAATTACTGCACATGCTCCATCACTCAGTTAAAGAAGGAGGAAAAAAAAAGCCTAGCACATAGCAAAACAAATTGGATGAAAGATTACATTACCTGCTTGATAGGGCGCAAATTCAAAAATAATTCAATCAGTTCAGATTCGATACTGGCAGATTCAGAATCTGAGGCATTGTTCATATTTGCTTTACCAAGTGGATTTGGCAAACATGAGCTTGCGGGATCAAGACGCATCAATTTCTCAATATCATGCCTCCCTATCAGCATGTAACTCTGCTTCTCCAGAACTGCCTAAAACATGACCAACAAAAAATGTTAACAGAAAGAAAGTATAGGTGATTGCATGATTTTTCAGCAACATTAATGACAAGGCAAGAAACTTCATTTCAATTTTACTAAACACATACTCCATATGCATTGAGGTTATGTATCTGTGCATTATATACCTATATTGAGTGTTATCTTATATTTCTGTTATTATTTTTAACTATGTTATTTTTACCAAAAAAACCACTATTCTTGCTCTTATGACTGCAATTAAGCCAAATTGAACCAAGCTTTAGCATGTTTAGGCTTAGCCCGTTTAGATTCATAGCTCAGGTTCACCTCATTTGTTAAATAAGCAAAAATCAAGCAAAGAATTGTAAATGAAATCATTCACAAAGTTATTCAAAAAATAAAACTGAACGCTTAATTAAATCTTAATCCCAAACTAGTTGGGGTCATAATGTAGAATAGGAAGAACAAGAGAAACAGATTCTCGAGGTAAAAGAGATTCTCAATAACTTCATATAATTGTCAATGATAACCATAATGATCAAAGCTACTAAACAATAGAAAACCTAAGCCCTGATCACATTAGGATTTAGAAACCCTAGTCAAATACTAATTAGAAATCCTAAATAAAATAAACTAGAAAAGTAATAATAAACCTCATAATAGAATTCTTAAATAATAAAACTTTAAACTTCCTAATTCTACAATGAATAAAATTCCTAAGTATACTAAGTTGATTCTTCTTCTAATACTACATCATTCTCCATGGGTTGGAGAAAACTCAACTTTGAGTTTTGCATTGCCAAAGATTTAGGAACCAAGTGAGGAGAACACAAAGTCATATCTTCTTGGAAGACAGCAATAAATTTGTATCGATAAACTCACAATAGTTGAAAGGCTCTTTAATTCAGTAGGAACAACGAAATTTGAAAATCTTCAATTTCCATTGTTTTATTGACTTGATTTTCTTCAATTTCCATATGAGTCTCCAAAGTCTCCATGACACGACTTGATTGGCTTAATTTTCTTAAATTTCTAGACGAGTTTCCTCGTGCTTTTCTTGCTCAGCTTCATCAATGTAGAATGAGATAGAATGAGATGATTCTCCTTAATTTCAATTAATCTGTATATGGGTATATATATACAATTGATTCCTATAATTGTGTTCTACTAATTAGGAAGAAATCTTAAATAGGAATACAGAATACAGAATATACAGAGAAATAATATAGTGATTGACTTTCCATAACACTCCCCCTCAAGTTGGAGCATAGATGTTAATCATGCCCAACTTGTTACAAATGTAGTCAATCCTAGCTCCATTCAGAGCTTTTGCGAAAATATCTCCTAACTACTCTCCAGTTTTGATGTGTCCTGTTGAGATGATCTGTTGTTGAATTTTTTCACGAATAAAGTGACAATCAATCTCAATATGTTTGGTCCACTCATGAAACATCGGATTAGAAGCAATATGGAGAGCAGCTTGATTATCACATCACAATTTCGCAGGCAGGGAGGTCTTAAAACCTGTCTCATCTAGTAATTGAAGTATCCACATTACCTCACATACTGATTGTGCCATAGTTCTGTATTCGGATTCAGCGCTAGAACGAGAAACTACACTCTACTTCTTGCTTCTCCAAGACACCAACCAAATTTCCTCCAACAAAAACGCAATATCCAGTAGTTGACCTCTTGTCAACCTTAGATTCAGCCTAATCGGCATCTAAAAAACATTCAACATTCAAATGTCCATGATTACTATATAACAAACCTCTTCCCGGAGCGCCCTTCAGATAACACAAGATTTGTCCCAAGGCTTCCCAATGAGCAATAGTTGGGGAAGACATAAACTAACTTACCACACTAACGGCATAAGCAATGTCAGGATGAGTGACTGTAAGGTAGTTCAATTTTCCTACCAATCTCCTGTATCTCTCTGGATTTTCAAACAACTCACTATTCCCTGCTAACAGTTGTAAAGTTGGAGTCATTGGTGCACTACAAGGCTTAGCACCTAATTTTCCTGTCTCTGTCAATAAATCGAGAACATATTTTCTTTGAGACAAGAAAATACCCTTCTTACTTCTCATAACTTCGATACCCAAGAAATACTTTAACAATCCCAAGTCTTTGGTCTGAAACTGGGTTTGGATGAAGGTTTTAAGAAATGAAATACCTGCAGAGTCACTCCCAATGATGACAATGTCATCCACATAGACTACCAGGAGAATTAGACCAGCCTCAGATTGCCTATAAAATACTGAGTGATTACACTTACTCTTTTGCATACCAAACTCCTGTACTGCTTCACTGAATCTCCCAAACCAGGCCCTAGAACTTTGTTTCAAGCCATAAAGAGACTTCCGAAGCCTACAACCTTTATCCAACTCCTCCTGAGCAACAAACCTAGGTGGTTGCTCCATATACACCTCCTTCTGAAGATCACCATGAAGAAAAGCATTCTTGATATCCAATTGATGCAGGGGCCAATCATATATAGCTGCTAAAGAGATAAACAAGCGAATAGAAGTAAGTTTAGCTATAGGAGAAAAAGTGTCAGAGTAATCAACCCCATATGTCTGAGCATATCCTTTTGCTACAAGGCGTGCCTTTAACCTAGCCACAGAACCATCAGGATTTACCTTTACTGTAAATACCCATTTGCAACTAATAGCTTTCTTACCAGTGGGCAAAGGCAACAGTTCCTATGTACCATTAGCATCTTAAGCCTCCATTTCCTCTTTCATAGCAGCACACCAGTTAGGATGAGACAGTGCCTCACCAACAGTATTAGGGATAGGAACAGAGTCTAAAGAAGTAAGAAAACACCGAGAACAAGAAGACAATTGATTATAAGAAACAAAAGAAGAGATAAGGCAAGTATATGAACATTTACCTTTACGAAGAGCAATGGGTAAGTCTAGATCAGAATCATAATCAGTATGAGGTACAGGATCTCCCAACGAAGTAGCTGGTAGAGGATCTGAGTCAGGAATCTCCAATCTTCTAGAATAAACGTGAACAATGAGAGGTCAAGTAGGTCTATAGACAGAAGGAACAGGCTGTGGGAAAGGACTAGACATTGGTTGGACAGTATATATTAAGAGATCATCCTCCTCCCCCTGACTCTCATACACAGATAATTGAGAAAAAAATGGAGTGGACTCAAAAAGTGTGACATTTGCATATTCAAGATAACGATTAAGAGTAGGAGAGAAACAGCGGTACCCTTTTTGGAGCCGAGAGTACCGAAGGAAAACATATTTGAGAGACTTTGGATCCAATTTAGTAACCTGTGGACGAACATCACGCACAAAACAGGTATAACAAAAAATACGGGGTTCAACAGGGAACAAAGATTTGATAAGAAACAAAGCAGTATAAGGAATATCCCCATTAAGGACAGAAAACAGCATACGATTGATCAGAAAACATGCTGTAGAAACTGCATCCGCCCAAAAGTGTTTAGGAACTTTCATATGAAAAAGAAGAGCACGAGTTATCTCAAGAAGATGCCGATTTTTTCTTTCGACCACGCCATTTTGGGATGGGGTATCCACACAGGAAGACTGATAAAGAATGCCATTTTGTGTCATATAAGACTGAAATTGTGCTGAAAAGTATTCTTTGGCATTGTCACTTCTTAATATGCGCACAGAAATATTAAATTGAGTTTTGATTTTATTACAAAAAGCACAAAAGACAGAAAACAACTCAGAATGATTCTTCATTAAATATAACCAGGTAACACGAGAGTAATCGTCAACAAAAGTAACAAAATAACGAAATCCAATTTTAGAAGTAACAGAACAAGGACCCCAAATATCAGAATGAACTAACTCAAGAGGGGATGAAGCCCGTTTATTGACTCTAGACACAGAAGGCAAACGATGATGTTTTGTAAACTGACACGACTCACATTCTAGTACTGATAAAAACTAAAACTGAGGACAGCTTTTTCATGGTAGACAAAGAAGGATGGCCCGATCTACAATGAGCTTCAAGAGGTGTTAAGGTACTTGAGCAAACAAGCGACCGTGGTATATGATTTTCCAAAATGTAGAGACCACCTGACTCGCGTCTTCTACCAATAATCTGCTTCGTTGTAAGATCCTGAAACAAACATTGGTAAGGAAAAAGGGAAACAAAATAATTTAAAGTACGAGTAAGTTTACTAACAGAAAGTAGATTAAAAGAAAATTTTGGTAGACACAAAACAGAAGACAAAGAAGACTGAACCCATGACACAAGAAGTAGAACCATTAGCTAAAGTAATAGTAGAGAAACTCAGATTAGACTGAAAAGCAGATAGAAGACTAGAATTACCTGTCATATGATTTGTCGCATCAGAATTAATGACCCATTTGGATGAGGAAGACACAAGGCATATAGTGGATTTACCTGACTCAGCGATCGCAGTGACAAGGGAACTGGTAGGCTTTAGAGATGCCTGATACTGGGAAAATTGTGCAAAATTCTCTGTAGATACTAAAACAATTTTCTCAGAGGAAGATACTGTAGAATCCTCTACTGCCATATTTGCCATCTGTGATCGCTAATTTTTTCTCTGAAGTTGCGGACAATTATATTTTATATGACCAGACTCATGACAATAATAACAAATGACTCCTCTTGAGTCCTGATTAGAACTAGCCTCTCCATTACGCTGATTACTTCTATTGCCTATAATTCCTCCTCTACTTCCTCTTCTATTACCCTGTTGTCCATTTGGATTACGGCTAATAAGAGCACTACTAGCAGGCTGTGAAGATTGGGTACTCTCTGTACGAAGGACCTGTGTGAACGTTTCATGCAAAGAGGAAATCTCAGAACTAGAGAGAATATGAGATTTAGCAGTCTCATACTCTGAAGAAAGGCCTGCAAGAAAACTCATAACAGCCAGTTGCTCCCGTTGGGCCTGCTGAACTTTCACATTAGGACAAAAAGACAACAATACATTAAGTTCCTCATATACCCGTTTAAAATTCATAAAATAAGCCGTGAGAGACTTATCCTCTTTTTCAGCACGATAGAATGCCTTACAAACATCATAAATACGGGAGATATTCCCTTTACCATAATACAAAAAATCTAAGTAATCCATCAATTCCTTAACAAATTCACAGTGATTAATTAAACTAATTACCTCACATCAGAATCGAAGTTCAAAAAAACAACCGAGCATCCTCCCTTAGCCAAGTTTGTCATGTATCATCAGTAGGTGGATCTTTAGTAAGGTGATCATCTTTATCAATGCTACGCAAATAGGCCCTAACAGTCTTACTCCACTCCAGGTAATTCGAACCATTAAGTTTGTGTTCCGTGATCTTAGTCATCACCGGAATCACATTAGAAATAACATTCTTATTGTCTACCATTTGTTGAGACAAAGAAAACTAACCGAAACGCTAATCCAAAGTGCTTACAGCAGCAAAATAACCCAAAATCACAAATCAAACAAATACCGAAATAGGATCTAAGAGCCAAACCTCAGAAGTCCTTTAATGGTGTACTGAATCAGGCAACAGCACACAATGGTGGAATGAGAGGGTTGAGGTGACGCCGGCGATGTTGATGGGGGTCGAAACGGCCGGTCGGCGGCCAAGGTCTCTCCTGAGCTGGGTGGTGAGAACAAATAGTCACCCTAGATAGATGACCTACTCTGATACCATGTAGAATGAGATGATTCTCCTTAATTTTAATTAATCTGTACATGGGTATATATATACAATTGATTCCTATAATTGTGTTCTACTAATTAGGAAGTAATCCTAAATAAGAAATCCTAAATAGAAATACAGAATACAGAATATATAGAGAAATAATATAGTTATTGACTTTCCACAACAATCAACTTCTTCTAGAAGAGGTTCTTCAACATGTGAGCACTCAACAATCAAATCTTCAAATGATTTCTGCTCAAGTTCTTCAATTTCAGACTCAACTTGCTCTTCGAATTCTTCTTCTTGTTCATCTTCAACTTCATCTTAAAGCTGCGTTTTGAATTCAAGCTTTTCTTGTTGTTCTTGCGTTAAATCTTTAACAACTCTTGATAAATCATCAAACACTGCTTTCACTTTAAGCATGCCATCAAGCTCTGCTTTCATTTTTGTAATGCTTGAAATCGTGAATTCTTATTCTTTTCCCCTCATCTCATATTCTTTTTTTTCCTCTACCTTGTAAATTTTATTGAAAATCTTGATATTTATAATATGAATCATAATATACGTTGGAATTACCAATATATTTATTTAACCAATAATAAAGATACGTAATTCAACCCTGTAGTAATCAATTTCATCTTTTAGTTGTTCAATATCAACTTTGTGTTATCAATTCTTGTAGTCTCTCGATGTAAATCGACAACATGACATTGTAATTAGAAAAAGCGTATCTCACATAGTAATTAAAGGCTCAAGGCGTACCAAGGCGCCAAGGTGTCCTGGAGTCTAAGCGCAAGGCGCATGAGTGCCCAAACGAGTTAAGGCGCAAAAATTAAAAAAAAAATTATTAAAAATTAAAAATATTATAAGTATTCTCTCACATTTCAAGTAACATAAAACCACATAATAATAACTAACAAGCATTCAAGTAATAATAATTTTACAATCCAAAAGAGGCAAAAATAAACTACTAAAAGTTAAAGACACTAATAAACTCCTAAAAGTTAAAATTTAATAAACTAGTAAACTATAGACAAGAAAATTAATAATTTATAATAGTATAAACCATATGCACCTAATAGCAAGTAGCAACAATGCAATATACAAATCAATTTATAATATCATAATCCAATTATAATAATAGACATTAATAATTTTGATAACATAGTCATAAACTCAATTACAATATTTCTAATAATTTATAATAAGACTTAATAGCAATTAACAATAAGAAAATGAACTCAATTTAAATCAATCATAAAACTAAAAGCTAATAACTAATAAGAAATTTAGAGTAACGGAATTAGCATCTCAAGTCTCAACAAATGGACATCACATGCCAAATTGTCAACATTCTTTCACATTCACACTAAACAAAATCACAAATTTAGACAATAAATAAAAAAATAAAAAAAAATAAAAAAAAAACATATGAGCATGGCAGAAGAAAAAAGAGATAGAGATAGAGAGAAAGAGAGAGAGAAAGAGGCATATGGGACGAAGAGAGCATGGAAGAAAAGGAAAAAAAAAAAAAAGAAGTGCAGTAGTGCACTGACAAAACAGAGAGAAGGAGAGAGAGAGAGAGAAAGAGAGAGAAGAAGAAGAAACAAGCAAAATTAAAACACACTTGGCTGGAGCGGCTGGAAATCATAGGTTTGGGTCTTCTTCTTCTTCTCCTCTTCTTCTTCTTCTTCTCCTCTTTCTTTGGTATTGCCGACAGGCTTTTAAAAGAAACCCTAGAATCCCCCATCCCCCCCCCCCCCCCCCCCTTCTTTTTTTATTTCCTGCGCTTGGCCTCCTTAGGGCATGCCTCGATGATGTGTCGTGCCTTTCTTCCCTTCGGGTGATGCCTTTGATAACAGTGGTATCTCACTGAAACACTCAAATTTCAGCCCTTCGAAGTTTTATCTACTGAAAATGGAGGCCAAAATCGGACTCAATCGGACTCAATGAGAGACTGTCAAAATTTGCCGACGGGTGCTAACATTGTAGTGATGACATGATGCTAACAGCTGACGTAGTTTGGACTGAGAAACAAATTCTCAAATTGAAGAGAAACTAAATCTCAAACTATTCTAAGAATTTCTCTCTTGTTTTTCTTGTTCTACATCAAGTCATCTGTATGGATCCTTTTCATCCATTTCACTCAATTTGACAACATATCTTCAACAAGATCTAGAGCCACTATAGCCTTTCTTACTACTTACCTGCACATCATCCTAAGTTTATCCTACATTTCAATGGGCTCAACCTTCAACACTGATGCATTTGTTAGCATATAATGCATGTGAACATGTCATCTCAATCTCTCTTGTCTAAACTAACCCTTAAGAGGTGCCAATTCCACATGCGTACAAATGTTCTAATTCCTTATCCTATCCATTCTTTTATATCCACATAGAAGTGTAAACAACTTACTTATGAGCTACTCAGACTAAACTAAAAACTTATTAGAATTTGACATGGGTTTAACCCAACTGAATTGAGATTGAGCATTACAATGTTTGATCCGAGTGTCTCACAAGCCTATTCGAGCATTTATAATTTAAATATATTTATTGTTGAAATTTAGAATGATAAAAAGGAGAAAATAACAAAAGAAGGATTTACGTGGTTCGACTATCGAGAGCTTACGTCCACAAATACAAAAACTCATAAGGGTTAACATTTTATTTACTTTTATTGTGTGTTTCACATAATACATGAAACTCTATATTTGCAATGAAAGATACAAGATATATATATATATATATATATATATATATATATATCTATCAAGCTAATAATTTTGCTAATCAATCACATATTTTTCTCATAAATTATATCCCATGAATTAAGGAAAAATCTCATAACTTCCAATACTCCTCCTTAATAATACTTTGCTTAAGTTATGAATCCATCACCAAGCTTCCTTATCATGTAGAAGAAGAGGAATTAGGGAGAAAATAGCTTTGGAACTCAGACCCTACACTAAAATGAAGAAGGAGAATATAGGAGAAAAATAGCTTTAGGAGTCAAACCCTAGGCTAAAATGAAGGAGAACATACAAGAAAAATAGCTTTGGGACTCCAACCCTAGGCTAAAATAGAGAAGGAAAATATGGGAGAAAAATAGCGTTGGGACTCCAACCCTAAGCTAAAATGAAGGAGAATATGGAGAAAATAGCTTTAGGACTTAAAACCTAAACTTTGATACCATGTAGAGAAAATAGACAAAGCTTAACTCAACCCCAAAAGGAGGAGGAGTGCCTGAGGCTTTATAAAGGCATATTAACCCCATTCCAGATTGATGTGGGATATTAATACACCCCACTCACACCCATGACCCAACACCTAGAGAATGAAAACTTGTAGAAGGCCCAACATTAGTAGTGGAGGCTTTAATACCATCTCAAGAAAATAGGCCGGACTTAACTCATCCTCAAAAGTTAGCTCTAGGGGAGAGGATTGCCAAAGTCCATATATTTAGACTTTTTGCCTTATCCTAAATCGATATGGGACAACATAGCCCCCACGCCCAGTTATGAACATTTGCGGGTGGCTCAACATCAAGACAAAGGTTGGCTTTAATACCGTGTAGAGAATGAATCGGGTCTAACTCATCCTCAAAAGTTAGCTCAAAAGTGAAATGCCAGTTTTTATAAATAGCACATTACCCACATACCTAACTAGTGTGGCATACTTAACATACTCCCCTTACACTTAAGGCTAGCATCTGGAATGTGAAACAGTTATGAAAGGCCCAACACTGGTTAGGGAGGCTCTGATACCATGATATAAAAATAGACCAGACTTAGCTCACCTTCAAAAGCTAGTCCTATGGAAGAGAATTGCCAAAGTCTTTATATTTAGACCTATTGCCTTATCCCAAACTGACGTGGGACAACACACTCTTTTTGCACCCAAACATGCCACGTTGCAATTTAGAATGATAGGAAAGATAGAAGAAAATAGGGTTAATTTCACCTATCATCCCTCCACTCAGCTGGTTGTATCAGCGGCATCCTTAACTTCAATTTGTATAATAAAAATCCCTAAACCTCAAGTGGCCAGGCTCCTCCTAGTGCCTCCTATCTTCTATCCTCCTCTAATCCTACACTATGTCATCCCTATCAAGAACCATAGATAGCCAAATATGAATTAGAAGGGTTCTACAAATAGGAGTGAAAGCTCGTTGTGATTAAGGCCACCGAAACTCTACAGCAATGGAAAATCTTTTGAAAAATATTGAGATTGTGAGGGTATCTTGTACTTCTCACCAGCCAGCAATTGATCAGGTTCACATATTTGATGACCCCTTCATTTTATGCAAGATTAATGCTTGATTTGGATGTAGATGCTATGATTAAATGGAACTTATCCATAAAAGAGCTCCAGGTCTAATATTGGTGATAGACATTTAATTGATTACATAGATTCTATAGACAGCTCCCTTTCTGCTGAAAATATGTTTTGCAAGAAATTTTAAGAAAATTTTGCAGCAACACAAACTATCTAAATAGATAATTTACTGACAAAATCAAAAAAATATAATACATGAAAAACATATAATTAAAAATTATGTAAAAAGCATAGCAACACAGTAATAATTCTCCTAACAAAACAGATAGGAGAACACCCATACCTCCATGTATGATGTTCGACATCTTTCATATGTTCGTTCAAGAAAAGTTTGCACAAACTTCACCAGATCACTAGAAAATTTTGGCATTGCTTGAGCCCAACCAAACACCTAGAGCATATGAAATTTGTGAATTAGGTATCTCAAATCACATAAATGCATCACTAAAGTAAAGTAACTAATACAAAATGTTAGAGAGCAGTCAATAACAGATAAAAACTCTCAATCATACACTATGTTGCAGCTGTTCAAACAAATGACTGGCTGAAAAGATAATACTCACCTCTTTTGCTAAGAAATCTATTGCCAAAAGTCCCTGCAAGACAGGTCGACCTTTCTCAATTGACGAGGTATAAGCAGCAGTAGTGTGTGCCCTAGGGCGAAATGCAGCTGGACCTGTAATAGTGCTCAATAAAATTAAATTTTTAGAACAGAAAAACTAAAATAAAGAAAAGCACAATCACTGTATGTATAACACAAATCCAGGTGACATTCAACAATCCCAAAACAGATCATGCAGAATGCACATTATCTGAATACCAAATGCTGCTGGATTCTTCTTTTAAATTTCTTTTCATCAACAATAATGTTAGTTTGCAAAGTGTTTAGATGTTTCCTGCTCTCCAATTTTAGAAAATTGTGATATTCAACAATTGCCATGCCCAACATGGACAAATGATAGATTTGTCCTCTGTGCTGATTGTCTACATGTTAATGGCCCTCAAAAGGCTTTTTGTCTGTCACAATTATACACATTTCCCTATTTCCATAGATTTTCTCCATTTCCATAGGTCATAGTGCAAAATCTCATGACTCTTTGTACACCTAGATAGTTTTGCAGTGAAAACTCATCAATACATGCTATGGTAACCTAGATTGACATATTTTGAGCTACTCAATCCAATACCGGTAAATACATGAGAGAAATAAGAGTTGAATAAGTCAAAGAAAAACATTTCTTTCTACTTAAATCAACAGGGAAAATAAGAACTTAATATGGATTATTAAACCGTAAAATCAGAAAAAGTTTTATGGAATATGAAACTTTCTTGATATGGCTTGCTGAACACCCTTCCGGTAGTCCACAAACATAGTTGGTAAAAAGTGGTCCTTAACAAAGTTCTCTATAAATGCTAGCAATCCATCATTCCTGCAGTTTAGATAATGAATATAAAACCACAGTAAGATTCCAAAAGATTCTATAAGAGAGCAAAAAAGGGGAAGCCAATAAATTAAATGATGAAACTTAATCATGTGCATGAAAAATTAAAAGAATACATACATTATTACAAATTCCATAAAACCAATCACAAGGCCAGCTTGAAATACAAAACAATAAAGATAAAATCCTAGAAAAAAAAACAAAGAAAAAAGCAAGGAATCATAGGTTGGAAGGATACAAGATGAGGGATAAGAAAATTTAGTTGATTTTAAGGAATACATCAAAAGATAAACCATAACGCAAAGAAGCCAATAACTGACATAAGGTAAACTTCAACCACAATAAAAGTGCAACAATCTTCTGTAAACTCTTTGATTTGGCTATAAGTACTCTAATTAGCTTGAAAGAACTAGTTGATGCAGTCAAGGAAGAATCAATTTAGGAATTATTTTTATTTATTTTTTAATTGAAGATTAAGACCTGTTATGGAAAGTCAATCATTATATTATTTCTGTGTATATTTTGTATTCTGTATTCCTATTTAGGATTTCTTATTTAGGATTTCTTCCTAATTAGTATAACACAATTATAGGAATCAATTGTATATAAATACCCATGTACAGATTAATTGATATCAATGAGAATCATCTCTTTCTACATGGTATCAGAGCAGGCCATCTAGGGTGACTATTTGTTCTCACCACCCAGCTCAAGAGAGACCTTGGCCGCCGACCGGCCGTTTCGACTCCGATCAACATTGCCAGCGTCGCCTCAATCCCCTCATTCCACCACTGTGTGTCTTTGTTCGATCCGATTACACCATTAAAGGGCTTCTGAGGTTTGGCTCTCAGATCCTATTTCGGTATTTACTTGATTTGTGATTTTGGATTATTTTGTTGCTGTCAGCACTTTGGATTAGCGTTTCGGTTAGTTTTCTTTGTCTCAACAAATGGCAGACAATAAGAATGTTATTTCTGATGTGATTCCGATGATGACTAAGATCACGGAACACAAACTTAATGGTTCGAATTACCTAGAGTGGAGTAAGACTGTTAAGGTCTACTTGCGTAGCATTGATAAGGATGATCACCTTACTAAAGATCCACCTACTGATGATACACAACAAACTTGGCTAAGGGAGGATGCTCGGTTGTTTTTGCAGCTTCGAAACTCGATTCACAGTGAGGTAATTAGTTTAATTAATCACTGTGAATTTGTTAAGGAATTGATGGATTACTTAGATTTTCTGTATTCTGGTAAAGGGAATATCTCCCGTATTTATGATGTTTGTAAGGCATTCTACCGTGCTGAGAAAGAGAATAAGTCTCTCACGGCTTATTTTATGGATTTTAAACGGGTATATGAGGAACTTAATGTATTGTTGCCTTTTAGTTCTGATGTGAAAGTTCAAAGAGCCCAACGAGCAATGGTCATTATGAGTTTTCTTGCAGGCCTTCCTTCAGAGTATGAGACTGCTAAATCTCAGATTCTTTCCAGTTCTGAGATTTCCTCTTTGCATGAAACATTCACACGGATCCTTCGTATAGAGAGTACCCAATCTTCACAGCCTGCCAGTAGTGCTCTTATTAGCCGTAATCCAAATGGACAACAGGGTAATAGAAGAGGAAGTAGAGGAGGAATTATAGGCAACAGAAGTAATCAGCGTAATGGAGAGGCTAGTTCTAATCAGGACTCAAGAGGAGTCATTTGTTATTATTGTCATGAGCCTGGCCATACAAAATATAATTGTCCGCAACTTCAGAGGAAAAATCACGATCACATATGGCAAATATGGCGCAGAGGATTCTCTGATATCTTCCTCCGAGAAAACTGCTTTGGTATCTGCAGAGGATTTTGCACGCTTTTCCCAAGATCGTGCATCTCTAAAGCCTACCAGTTCCCCTATCACTGCGATTGCTGAGTCAGGTAAATCCACTACATGCCTTGTGTCTTCCTCATCCAAATGGGTTATTGATTCTGGTGCAACAGATCACATGACAGGTAATTCTAGTCTTCTATCTGCTTTTGGTCTAATCCCACTTCCTCTTTACTTTAGCCGATGGTTCTACTTCTTGTGTCATGGGTTAGGCTGAATCCGACTTCATCAATTTCTTTGTCATCTTTTTTGTGTCTACCAAATTTCTCTTTTAATCTACTTTCTGTTAGTAAACTTACTCGTACCTTAAATTGTTCTATTTCCTTTTTTTCTGATCATTGTTTGTTTCAGGATCTTACGACTAAGAAGATTATTTGTAGAGGACGTGATTCAGGTGTTCTCTACATTCTGGAAAAACATGTACCGCGGTCGCTTGTTTGCTCCCGTACCGTAACACCTCTTGAAGCTCATTGTAGATTGGGTCATCCTTCTTTGTCTACCATGAAGAAGTTGTGTCCTCGATTTGATCTTTATCGATTACTAGAATGTGAGTCGTGTCGGTTTGCAAAACATCATCGTTTGCCTTCTGTGTCTAGAGTCAATAAACGGGCTTCATCCCCCTTTGAGTTAGTTCATTCTGATGTTTGGGGTTCTTGTTCTGTTACTTCTAAAACTGGATTTCGTTATTTTGTTACTTTTGTTGATGATTACTCTCGTGTTACTTGGTTATATTTAATGAAGAATCGTTCTGAGTTGTTTTCTATCTTTTGTGCCTTTTGTAATGAAATCAAAACTCAATTTAATATTTCTGTGCGCATATTAAGAAGTGACAATGCTAAAGAATATTTTTCAGCACAATTTCAGTCTTACATGACACAAAATGGCATTCTTCATCAGTCTTCCTGTGTGGATACCCCATCCCAAAATGGCGTGGCCGAAAGAAAAAATCGGCATCTTCTTGAGGTAACTCGTGCTCTTCTTTTTCAGATGAAAGTTCCTAAACACTTTTGGGCGGATGCAGTTTCTACGGCATGTTTTTTGATCAATCATATGCCGTCCTCTGTCCTTAATGGGGATATTCCTTATACTGCTTTGTTCCCTACAAAATATTTGTTTCCTGTTGAACCCCGTATTTTTTGTTGTACTTGTTTTGTACGTGATGTTCGTCCATGAGTTACTAAATTGGATCCAAAGTCTCTCAAATGTGTCTTCCTTGGGTACTCCGGATTCAAAAAGGGTACCGTTTCTCTCCTACTCTTAATCGTTATCTTGTTTCTGCAGATGTCACATTTTTGAGTCCACTCCATTTTTTCTCAATCATCCGTGTATGAGAGTCGGGGAGGAGGATGATATCTTAATATATCTTGTCAACCAATGTCTAGTCCTCTCTCACACTGCTTCTTCTGTCTCTAGACCTACTCGGCCTCCCGTTGTTCATGTTTATTCCAGAGATTGGAGATTCGACTCGGATCCTCCACCAGCTACTTCGTTGGGAGATCCTATACCTCATACTGATCATGATTCTGATCTAGATTTACCCATTGCTCTTCGTAAAGGTAAACGTTCATGTACTTACCCTATCTCTTCATTTGTTTCTTATAATCAATTGTCTTCTTGTTCTCGGTGTTTTGTTACTTCTTTAGACTCTGTTCTTATCCCTAATATCATTGGTGAGGCCTTTGTCTCATCCTGGCCGGTGTCTTTGCTATGAAAGAGGAAATGGAGGCTTTAGATGCTAATGGTATATGGGAAGCTGTTGCCTTTGCCCACGTAAGAAAGCTATTGGTTGCAAATGGGTATTCTGATAAAGGTAAATCTGATGGTTACGTGGCTAGGTTAAAAGCACGCCTTGTAGCAAAAGGATATGCTCGGACATATGGGGTTGATTACTCGACACTTTTTCTCCTGTAGCTAAACTTACTGCTCGCTTGTTTATCTCTTTAGACTACATATGATTGGCCCTGCACCAATTGGATATCAAGAATGCTTTCCTTCGTGGTGATCTTCAGGAGGAGGTGTATATGGAGCAACCACCTGGGTTTGTTGCTCAGGGGAAGTTGGGTAAAGTTTGTAGGCTTCGGAAGTCTCTTTATGGCTTGAAACAAAGTCCTAGGGCCTGGTTTGGGAGATTCAGTGAAGCAGAACAGGAATATGGTATTCAAAAGAGTAAGTGTGATCACTCAGAATTATATAAGCAATCGAGGTGAGTCGATTCTCCGGTAGTCTATGTGGATGACATTATCATCACCGGGAGTGACTCTGCAGTATTTCATCTCTTAAAACCTTTCTCCAAACCCAGTTTGGACCAAAGACTTGGGATTGTTAAAGTATTTCTTGGGTATTAAAGTTATGAGAAGTAAGAAAGGTATTTTCTTGTCTCAAAGAAAATATGTCATCGATCTATTGACAGAGACAGAAAAATTAGGTGCTAAGCCTTGTAGTGCACCAATGACTCCAAATTTACAACTGTTAGCAGGGGATAGTGAGTTGTTTGAAGATCCAGAGAGATACAGGAGATTGGTAGGAAAATTGAACTACCTTCATCACTCGTCCGACATTGCTTATGCCGTTAGTGTGGTAAGTCGGTTTATGTCTTCCCAACTATTGCTCATTGGGAAGTTTTGGGACAAATCTTGTGCTATCCAAGGAGCTCCTGGAAGAGGTTTGTTATATGGTAATCATGGGCATTTGAATGTTGAATGTTTTTCGATGCCGAGATCTAAGGTTGATAGGAGGTCAACTCTTGGATATTGCGTTTTGTTGGAGGAAATTTGGTGTCTTGGAAAAGCAAGAAGCAGAGTGTAGTTTCTCGATCTAGTGCTGAATCCGAACACAGAGCCATGGCACAATCAGTATGTGAGGTAATGTGGATATTTCAATTACTAGATGAGACAGGTTTTAAGACCCTCCAGCCTGCGAAATTGTGGTGTGATAATCAAGCTGCTCTCCATATTGCTTCTAATCCGGTGTTTCATGAGCGGACCAAACATATTGAGATTGATTGTCACTTTGTTCATGAAAAGATTCAACAACAGATCATCTCAACAGGACATATCAAAACTGGAGAGCAGTTAGGAGATATTTTCACAAAAGCTCTAAATGGAGCTAGGATTGACTACATTTGTAACAAGTTGGGCATGATTAACATCTATGCTCCAACTTGAGGGGGAGTGTTATGGAAAGTCAATCATTATATTATTTCTGTGTATATTTTGTATTCTGTATTCCTATTTAGGATTTCTTATTTAGGATTTCTTCCTAATTAGTATAACACAATTATAGGAATCAATTGTATATAAATACCCATGTACAGATTAATTGATATCAATGAGAATCATCTCTTTCTACAAGACCTTTAATTTAGATCTTTTAGTATTATGAAATTAAGAATTCTATTATTAATATTTAGGAAGTAGTATTTTTATTTTATTTAGGAAGTTTGAGTTGGTTTAGAATTCCTAATTAGTGTTTGTTCAGTATTTTCTTGCTTAGGATTCCTAATCCTAGTACTAGTAGGATTAGTTATTATACTACAAATACCTATGTTATCTAGGCATTTTATGAGAGACTTTCATTATTGACAATTTGAGAATTCATTTTAAGAATTAATACAAACTTTGAGAATTCTTTCTCATCCCTTTTTGAGTCTTCTATCTAAATCACTAGTACATACAGTAGCTTGGACAGTTGCATTTATTTGTAAGTCAAACCGCAAACAATTAGAACTAAACTGCACAGATATCTACTCACTGCTATTTCCGTTGAAAATAAGTATCTTTACTTCTTTTGGAATTGAACTACCTTTGACACCTATGTGATAGGACAATACCGAGGTGCAATATGCTTGCTAACAAAAATAGGGAAATGGCATAACTTAAACCAAAAAAGGTGCATTACTTCCTGCTGGTGCTTCAATCATGGGATGATCCTTCTGTCTTGTGGCATCAATCACAGTGATTCACATGGTTCTGTGCACAATTAAACTATCACTAATGTGACACTTCTTTAGGCACAACATGACTCTTTATTCTTTAACAGTACAATAAGAGAAGAAAGGTTAGCAATTAATTCCTCACATGTTCAACCATTTAATAATGAAGATGCTAACTCCTTGAGCACAAAATTCTCAACCCTTTTGATTTCAAGTAACAAATTGATTGTTGTGTATGTTCTCAATAATCCAATTTCAAAGCACACCACAAATAGCCAAGAAGCCATAAAAATCAGAACACTAGAAGATACAACTTCGGCATGGCTAAATATGTGTGTGTGTGTGTGGGGGGGGGGCGTCGCTGCTAATCCATGGGAGGGAATTTGCACAAATTATACACAGTGAACTATAGTCTGAAAACAAGTCACACATCCTTTCTACAACTTGCCACATAATTTGTCACCCAAAGCTACATTCCAATTTCAGCCATGTGAGAAATGAGAAAAGAAGCAAAGCAGTTCCCAAACTTACCCAAGTTGCGAATATTTTTTTGGCAGCATTGAAGCAATCTTATCAGTGAACTGTAGAAAAAATCTAATTAGAAATGGCCAAGCAAAGAATCCATGGATAGCTAATGCATTACAAGTTTCAGCCGGCATCTGGGGAAATTTCAAACCTGAAGGACAGGCCGGTATGCAGATGCTGCGAGATATATGCCTTGCTCAGGCAAGACAGCAGCAGACCCATAGCCTTCTTGTATGACATTTGGACCCCTTCGACTCCATCCTTGACGAATGAGATCAACGCCTAGATAATGGATAATGCAGGCAAGCATGGAAATAAAGTATAAATCAGAAGGCAAGCCAGCAAAGACCAAAATCTAAGAAAGGCACAAGACCAGGGGATGCCACATCCCTCATGTCCCTGTGCACGAACTAAATCACACATTTGGAAGGACAAACAAACACATGAACTCCCCTAAGAAGTCAACCAATCAGCATATAAATTTGCTTCCCTGTTAACATGTCTAAAATATAAATGCTCATTAAAATGGATAATTTGCTGATTGCCACAAACAAATCAGTATTATGATTTTCTTTATCCCATTGTATTTGGACTTTGGATTAACTGACAAGCACTAAGCGACACCACCACCAGAATTTCTTTCCTGCATTCTAAGCTCCATGCAAAATTCAAGCTATTAAAGATGTTCCATAATTCAGCTCTCATTGAGAAAGTTACCACAATGTTTTGGCTAAAACCACTCACCCAGTTGCCTCATGAATCATGGACAATACCCATAGCTCATGCAAAATGTAAGTATCAATTAGAAAACCCATTGATGTTTAGCTTACACCATCCAATCTTGGGTGTATCACATCTATCAAGGAAGCTACTAAAATCTTAAGATTTTGATAGTCTCCTAATCATATCACAAAAGATACTCCAGTAATCATTTTTTCTTCTAAAAAGAATTCCATTCACGTTACAGAAGGATCACAACTTGTACATTGTCATCTCAAGCAAGTTGTCAGCAGATTCTAAATAAATTGAACAGAGACTTTTTCCTTAAAAAAAATTGCAAACAAGGTTTTGAACCAGTTGAATAATGTAAGGTAAATCCAAAACAAAAAAAATAGGAAAAAAGTTACATTCTACTTCCTTGCAAATGCTAATGGTACAACATCTCCATGCCCTCCATTTGACAATCTACTGACATGAACATTTAATGGAGTTTTAGTTAATATGTTTGACTCATTTTATTTGTTCAATAAAGAGTCTTGCTGCATGATAACTTGTTTAGTAAGTTGTGTACTACTTCTGTGCAAATATACAGATAACTAATGGTACAATATCTCCATGCCCTGCATTTGGCAATCTAATGGCACGAATATTTAATAGAGTTTTAGTCAATGTGTTTGATTTGACTCATTTATTTGTTCAACAATTTCTTAGCGTCTAGCTGTATGATAACTTGTTTAATAAGTTGTGCTTGTACTTAAACATCTCGGAAAGTGTGTATCAAGTGTTTAGGTTACCCTACAAGCTACGTCATTATCCTATAAGTACGTGATGTTAAGAATATTTTGAAATAAAATGAATAATATACTTTTTATTCAAAATTGAGTTTTAAGTTTCTGGATCTGAGACTTCTGGTATACTAATCAAGGTTTAACCAAGTGTTAATATTTTATCGCTATTTTGTTGTGTCAATTGGTATCAAAGCAAATTTTCTCATGGCTTTTCAATGGCATAGCGTGGAGTTTGAAGCAAACTCCTTGTTGACTACGAACACTAAAGGAAGACTCTCTTGAAAGCAAACTTTTGGAATCATGGATATGACTAAAAATTGCAATAAAGATTTCACTCGAAATCAGTCTATTCATACACGCATTCCTAATTTTAAATGTATTTCTTATTTTGATGGTGATTTTTTTCAAGAAAGATTTCATAAAAGTGCTTGTTTGAACTAGAGTTACATTTTGATTTTCATGAGTCTCACTAGGAGGAAAAGGTAAAAGTTGCTTGCTTAAACTCAAACATGAGAGCTGAGAAAATGCTAAAACTTGTTCAAGGTCAAGAGCAGAAAAATAATTTGTATGCAAATTTTATATGATTATTATGAGATATTTTATCATCTAAGCAAGTGATTGAACATGTACCATGAGAGATTTATTGGAAATTCAAAAATTGTGGACAAGAATATACTCTAATTCTAGAAGCCATATACAGTTTCAAGGAAATATTGTCTTCTCAATTTGGAAAGTGTTAATGAACGTGGTGGTTTCAGCAAGTTGTTGAGAATAATAAACTTGGCCAGGGAAAGGTTGAATCACTCATCTTTAATGCTCACCTTATACAAGAGATTGAAAATAAAGCAACCAAAGTTAAAGGCAGTGTCAAGAAGGAAATTTTAGAATTTAATGGTATCCAAGACTTGCAATTGCCATAAATTATCACATGCTTTCACGAAATCCAATCAATGACAAGTGATAATTTTGCACAAGAGTGTAAAGCAAAGACAAGAAAAATAATACAGAGTACCATGCTTAAAGAAGTTCAGAAAGAAATTGAAGGAAAGAATACCGAAAAAACTGTGAGCACCCAGATTCCATAAATCTCTAATCTCTCCTTGAAATAATATTAGTCCTCTTTTTTTTAACTACTAACAATGCAAAAAATTACTAATTTCATCAATTCAAAAGATTAATAATGCAAACCAGATTCATCAACACACAAGCAAAAAATAAAACAAACTAATGTGAGTGCAACCAACAATACAAATGTTGGGAATTCTAAAAATTAAATGAACTCCATCACCTCATTTCATCACTGACTTTCTGTAATACCGTTATCACCTAGCAATCTAAATAATTTCCTACCCTCTGCTGCATTGCCAAAGCGACTCTAATGACTACAACTTGCTATCTTTGAGATTCAACTTTACATTAGTCAAGGCAAGTATCTTATTCTTAACATAAGTGCATCAGCTTTATCAACCTCACAATTGATAAAGATTCACTTAAAATGATACAGTAAAATTATTTTTTCAAAAAAATAAAAAGTAAATATTTGTCATTCAACCAATGACAACTAATTGTAAAACACCATATATAAATCACAAAAAAACCATGCCAATTTCTTTATAAAGGAAAACCAATCCAGACATGACAAAGTGCAATAGTACAAAATTCAGCATACCCTGGTTAGGAATAGATATACTAGCATCTGTGAACCGAAAAGCAAAGGTAAGGCCATCTTCTGAACCATCCCTGTCGCCAACCAGAATTAGCACAGCTTCATTATATAATTTCACTGAGAAATATCACAATTGTTTATCTTGTGGCTATATTTTAAATCTCCTGTTTAAACAGTTTCCCCTTTTTATTTAAAATTACCACAAAATCGAAAGGATAAATAATACATGGCAAAAAGAGGAAAAGGGAGGAAAAGAAAATCATAAAAGAATTGTAATTGTAAATTTAAAAAGAAAGAAAATTTCTTACTTTTTTTCCACAGAAGGAACTTTGCTTGCAAGTCTAGCAGTTTGAACAGCCGCATCTGCAGATGCAGCTTCAGGAGTTGCTCGCAGAATTTCGCATATAAGTTGTTGGCATTCACTCTTCAGCACAAAAGCATGAGGCAAACATTCAACAAAAAACTTGAATAGAGGTAAAAATAAATAAATAAATAAAGGTTTCCAAAGGCACAAATTTCAAGATTTGAAACCTTATATTCAGAAATTCAACCAAATATCAGAACACAAAAAACTACCTGCAAAACTGTCAAGGAAAAGCCTATGCTGTAGCCTCCAGTAGCTTGAGATGTTTCAGAATCAGGGAAATTTACATCTATTATCATTGACCTTGGTGTGTTCATATCAGCATTCTGAGTAGATTTTGACTCCAAAAGCTCTCCAACAACAACATGATTCTCTAACCATCCCAAAGCTGAACTATAAGCTTCTAATTCAAAATTTATAAGCATAAAGTCAAGTTCAATATCTTACCAAATATTCGCACAACGGTGTCCAAAATTGAATCAAGAAGATCCTTTGCAGCAGCCTGTGCTTTCCCTGCAGGAGCCATTACTGGTGAAACAGGGCTCACTGACAATAAAGTTGCTGCCACTGATATCCCATTCTGAAGCTTCTGTTTTGGTAACTGGTAGCTTTCTAACTGTCCTTTCAGAAAATGAAGACCTGTGGTAGCAGTTTGGGCAGCCTGACAAGTTCCAGACTTTGAAGAGTTAACAAGTTCTGCATGAGCTTTTATCTTGGAAGTGATAATGTCATGAATTGTGGGTCGCAATCTCTGGCTGTTGATGGAGAAAATAAAAAAGAATTCAAACGTACACTTCAAATATAAATCAGACAATAGACATGTATGGTCATATATGTAAAACAACTAGTTTTACATCATTGCATAACTTTATAAGCAATTCAAGTAAAGATCAAAACAATACAAGCTTACTCTTCAAATATAAATCAGACATAAATGGTAATAGATGTAAATTCAGGTTATACTAGATGTAAAATTGCTAAGTTTTACATCATTGAACTTTGTATGGAATTCAAGTAAAACTCAAACCAATATATGGTTTTAATATTTTATCCATGCACATCAAATGTGTAATTTCAACCTTAATTAGATCATACAAACTGGTTTCTAAGTTATTTGGACATATGCAAGTGTAGCATTCCCACATCAGGCGGGGAAAGGGGAAGTAAAATGGTTAATATACCCTGGACCCCAACTACTAAAAGTAAATTGAGTTAACAATTTTGAGTTAGTGGTTTAAGGTTTAAAAGTTATTTGGACCAATATGGCCTAAGGTGTTATAATTAGTACCCTGTGTCAAAAAATTGTGCAGAACTGGTAGGCCTGCAAATTAAAGTGCTACCGGTGACTAGAGGCAAGGTAGAGGCTCCCCAGACACCAATGAACTAAATAACCCAGAGAGAGGTCTTGGCTTAGCAATTGTACCCAACACCATAGAGCAGCATTAACACAACCTCAACATGGGTTGCAACGAGAATGCCACAAATTTAAGATGGAGAGATTCTAACATTCCCACATTGGGTGGAAAAGGGAAAGTAAAAGGATTTATATATACCCAAGACCCCAACTACCAAAATAACTTGGGTTCGCTATTCTAAGCCAAGTATTTGGCCCTGCAAGTTATTTGGGTCAGTTGGGCCTGCGATGTTACATTTTTCTACAACTAGAACGTAGACATTACCATGAACAAATTGACTACTTGTCAATACCTAAACCAACTAGAAAATTTAATGTTGGTCAAACAAAGGTTGAATAATCTAAAAGGTTATTAAACTACCCACCAACATATACACCAGACCACAAACATGGGCATTATGACTTCTTCCAATATTTAGATCATTCACTTGATAAGTGAGCGCAAGAGTTGCATACTAGCATGTTTTAGTAATTTTAAGAATCAATGGGCTGGGGTGGTTGGAGTTGGAGCACAAAATGGTCTGGCACTACTATAGGAATTGGACTAGACTAGCACCCTTCCACCAAAATGGACTAAGGTTTCATTGCCTTTACACTTACGCGCCCTTTATTTTTCTTGTTTTTAGTAGATGAGGAACATATACATTCCAACACTCCCCCTTAAGTGCAACTAAGCTAGACTAGTTGAAGCCCAATTGTCACTTGTAATTGCACGGGTTGGTCCATCTACTTGGATATGACATCTTCTGACTCTACTCTCTAGGTCTAGCTTGCTAGGTTGGCCATTGATCCACCTGAATTGGGCTCAATTAACTCAACTCATAGGTTTAGCTAGCTACAACTCACCCAAAATGCTCTTCGGGTCCTAGATCTACGACCATAGGCCTCATTACTTTGATGCCATGTAAGAATCTGCTAGTTAGAGCACAAATGGGCTAGCACTGCTATAGGAATTAGGCTAGATCGGCACAACACCAAAATGGCCTAAGCCTTTTCGATTTGATTGTCTTTACACTTATAAGTGCCTCATTTCTCTTGTGTTTTAGCCAATGTGAGATGTCCACATTCCAACAATAATATTTTTGAATTAAGAATTTTGCTTAAATACATGGATAAATTTCAACAACTGTTTATGAACTGATATAGTTGTAACACTACAGTCCTTCAACTTTAAAATATAACATAAAACCTCATAAACTTACAAATTTTGCACAGTTAAATCCCCCTGACTTTCAATTATTGATTTTTCAGTTAGAAACTGACGTGAAGTACTCCCGCATGGCGCTTAGTCAACATTTCTCTCTCCTCTCTTACACAAAGTGTAAAATTATTCTCTTTGTTATGGAAAGTCAATCACTATATTATTTTTCTGTATATTTTGTATCCTGTATTCCTATTTAGGATTTCTTATTTAGGATTTCTTCCTAATTAGTAGAACATAATTATAGGAATCAATTGTATATATATACCCATGTACATATTAATTGAAATTAAAGGAGAATCATTCCACCACTGTGTGCTGTTGCCTGATCCAGTACACCATTAAAGGACTTCTGAGGTTTAGCTCTCAGATCCTATTTCGTTATTTGCTTGATTTGTGATTTTGGATTATTTTGCTGCTATAAGCACTTTGGATTAGCGTTTCGGTTAATTTTCTTTGTCTCAACAAATGACAGACAATAAGAATGTTATTTCTGATGTGATTCTGGTGATGACTAAGATCATGGAACACAAACTTAATAGTTCGAATTACCTGGAGTGGAGTAAGACTGTTAGGGTATATTTGCGTAGCATTGATAAGGATGATCACCTTGCTAAAGATCTACCCACTGATGATACACGACAAACTTGGCTAAGGGAGGATACTCGGTTGTTTTTGCAGCTTCGGAACTCGATTCACAGTGAGGTAATTAGTTTAATTAATCACTGTGAATTTGTTAAGGAATTGATGGATTACTTAGATTTTCTGTATTCTGGTAAGGGGAATATCTCCCGTATTTATGATGTTTATAAAGCATTCTACCATGCTGAGAAAGAGGATAAGTCTCTCACAGCTTATTTTATGGATTTTAAACGGGTATATGAGGAACTTAATGTATTGTTGTCTTTTAGTCCTAATGTGAAAGTTCAGCAGGCCCAACGGGAGCAACTGGTTATGAGTTTTCTTGCAGGCCTTCCTTCAGAGTATGAGACTGCTAAATCTCAGATTCTCTCTAGTTCTGAGATTTCCTCTTTGCATGAAACGTTCACACGAGTCCTTCGTACAGAGAGTACCCAATCTTCACAGCCTGCCAGTAGTGCTCTTATTAGCCGTAATCCAAATGGACAACAAGGTAATAGAAGAGAAAGTAGAGGAGGAATTAAAGGCAACAAAAGTAATCAGCATAATGGAGAGGCTAGTTCTAATCAGGACTCAAAAGGAGTCATTTGTTATTATTGCCATGAGCCTGGCCATACAAAATATAATTGCCCGCAACTTCAGAGGAAAAATCAGCAATCACAGATGGCAAATATGGCAGCAGAGAATTCTACAGTATCTTCCTCTGAGAAAACTATTTTGGTATCTGCAGAGGATTTTGCACAATTTTCCCAGTATCAGGCATCTCTAAAGCCTACCAGTTCGCCTGTCACTACGATCGCTGAGTCAGGTAAATCCACTATATGCCTTGTGTCTACCTCATCCAAATGGGTTATTGATTCTGGTGCGACAGATCACATGACAAGTAATTCTAGTCTTCTATCTGCTTTTCAGTCTAATCTCACTTCCTCTACTGTTACTTTAGCAGATGGTTCTACTTCTTGTGTCATGGATTCTGGAACTGCGAACCCGACTTCGTCAATTTCTTTGTCTTCTGTTTTGTGTCTACCAAAATTCTCTTTTAATCTACTTTCTATTAGTAAACTTACTCGTGCCTTACATTGTTCTGTTTCCTTTTTTCCTGACCAATGTTTATTTCAGGATCTTACGACGAAACAGATTATTGGTAGAGGACGCGAGTCAGATGGTCTCTACATTCTGGAAAATCATGTACCGAGGTCGCTTGTTTGCTCCAGTACCTTAACACCTCTTGAAGCTCATTGTAGATTGGGTCATCCTTCTTTGTTTACTATGAAGAAGCTGTGTCCTCAATTTCAATCTTTATCAGCACTAGAATGTGAGTCGTGTCAGTTTGCAAAACATCATCGTTTGCCTTCTGTGTCTAGAGTCAATAAATGGGCTTCATCCCCTTTTGAGTTAGTTTATTCTGATGTTTGGGGTCCTTGTTCTGTTACTTTTAAAACTGGATTTCGTTATTTTGTTACTTTTGTTGATGATTACTCTCGTGTTACCTGGTTATATTTAATGAAGAATCATTCTGAGTTGTTTTCTATCTTTTGTGCCTTTTGTAATGAAATCAAAACTCAATTTAATATTTATGTGCGCATATTAAGAAGTGACAATGCCAAAGAATACTTTTCAGCACAATTTCAGTCTTATATGACACAAAATAGCATTCTTCATCAGTCTTCCTGTGTGGATACCCCATCCCAAAATGGGGTGGACGAAAAAAAAAATCGGCATCTTCTTGAGGTAACTCGTGCTCTTCTTTTTCAGATGAAAGTTCCAAAATACTTTTGGGCAGATGCAGTTTCTACGACATGTTTTTTTATCAATCGTATGCCGTCTTCTGTCCTTAATGGGGATATTCCTTATACTGCTTTGTTTCCTACAAAATCTTTGTTCCCTATTGAACCCCGTATTTTTTGTTGTACCTGTTTTGTGCGTAGTATTCATCCACAGGTTACTAAATTGGATCCAAAATCTCTCAAATGTGTCTTCCTTGGGTACTCCCTGCTCCAAAAAGGGTATTGTTATTTCTCTCCTACTCGTAATCATTATCTTGTTTCTGCAGATGTCACATTTTTTGAGTCCACTCCATTTTTTCCTCAATCATCTGTGTATGAGAGTCAGGGGGAGGAGGATGATCTCTTAATATATACTGTCCAACCAATGTCTAGTCCTCTCCCACAGCCTGTTCCTTCTGTCTCTAGACCTACTCGACCTCCCGTTGTTCATGTTTATTCCAGGAGATTGGAGATTCCTGACTCAGATCCTCCACCAGCAACTTCGTTGGGAGATCCTGTACCTCGTACCGATCATTATTCTGATATAGACTTACCCATTGCTCTTCGTAAAGGTAAACGTTCATGTACTTACCCTATCTCTTCTTTTATTTCTTATAATCAATTGTCTTCTTGTTCTCGGTGTTTTGTTACTTCTTTAGACTTTGTTCCTATCCCTAATACTGTTGGTGAGGCACTGTCTCATCCTGGCTAGTGTGATACTATGAAAGAGGAAATGAAGGCTTTAGATGCTAATGGTACATGGAACTGTTGCCTTTGCACACTGGTAAGAAAGCTATTGGTTGCAAATGGGTATTTACAATAAAGGTAAATCCTGATGGTTCTGTAGCTAGGTTAAAAGTACGCCTTGTAGCAAAAGGATATGCTCAGACATATGGGGTTGATTACTCTGATACTTTTTCTCTTGTAGCTAAACTTACTTCTATTCGCTTGTTTATCTCTTTAGCAGCTACATATAATTGGCCCCTGCATCAATTGGATATCAAGAATGCTTTCCTTCATGGTGATCTTCAGGAGGAGGTGTATATGAAGCAACTATCTGGGTTTGTTGCTCAGGGGGAGTTGGGTAAATTTTGTTGGCTTTGGAAGTCTCTTTATGGCTTGAAACAAAGTCCTAAGGCATGGTTTGGGAGATTCAGTGAAGCAGTACAGGAATTTGGTATGCAAAAGAGTAAGTGTGATCACTCAGTATTTTATAGGCAATCTGAGACTGATCTAATTCTCCTGGTAGCCTATGTGGATGACATTGTCATCACCGGGAGTGACTCTGCAGGTATTTCATCTCTTAAAGCCTTCCTCCAAACCCAGTTTCAGACCAAAGACTTGGGATTGTTAAAGTATTTCTTGGGTATCAAAGTTATGAAAAGTAAGAAGGGTATTTTCTTGTCTCAAAGAAAATATGTCATCGATCTATTGATAGAGACAGGAAAATTAGGTGCTAAGCCTTGTAGTGCACCAATGACTCCAACTTTACGACTGTTAGCAGGGGATAGTGAGTTGTTTGAAGATCCAGAGAGATACAGGAGATTGGTAGGAAAATTGAACTACCTTACAGTCACTCGTCCTGACATTGCTTATGTTGTTAGTGTGATAAATCAGTTTATGTCTTCCCCAACTGTTACTCATTGGAAAGCCTCGGAACAAATCTTGTGTTATTTGAAGGGCGCTCCAAGAAGAGGTTTGCTATATGGTAATCATGGGCATTTGAATGTTGAATGTTTTTCAGATGCCGACTGGGCTAGATCTAAGGTTGACAGGATGTCAACTACTGGATATTGCTTTTTTGTTGGAGGAAATTTGGTGTCTTGGAGAAGCAAGAAGCAGAGTGTAGTTTCTCGATCTAGTGTTGAATCCGAATACAGAGCCATGGCACAATCAGTATGTGAGGTAATGTGGATACTTTAATTACTAGACGAGACAGGTTTTAAGACCTCCCTGCCTGCAAAATTGTGGTGTGATAATCAAGCTGCTCTCCATATTGCTTATAATCCGGTGTTTCATGAGCGGACCAAACATATTGAGATTAATTGTCACTTTATTCGTGAAAAGATTCAACAACAGATCATCTCAACAGGACACATCAAAACTGGAGAGCAGTTAGAAGATATTTTCACAAAAGCTCTGAATGGAGCTAGGATTGACTACATTTGTAACAAGTTGGGCATGATTAACATCTATGCTCTAACTTGAGGGAGAGTGTTATGGAAAGTCAATCACTATATTATTTCTCTGTATATTCTGTATCCTGTATTCCTATTTAGGATTTCTTATTTAGGATTTCTTCCTAATTAGTAGAACACAATTATAGGAATCAATTGTATATATCTATACCCATGTATAGATTAATTAAAATTAAAAGAGAATCATCTCTTTCTACACTCTTTATATGTGAAAAAATATTCTATCTATAGAGAGCAGAAGGATTCAATTTACATAGCTTGAGAAATAAAATAGAAATAAAATAGAAATACTGACTAAGTTCCATATTGGAATTGTCCACGTCAGCGTCTAATTGAAAAACGGTAATTGGAGATTAAAGAGATTTTACTGTTTAAAATTTGAAAGTTGATGGAGTTTTATGTTACATTTTTAAGTTGATGGACTGTAATGTTACAACTAGATAAGTTCAAAAACAGTTGTCAAAATTTATCCTAAATACATAAATGATGAACATTACCATAAGAATGTGGCGTACACAGACATTGAATAGGTAATGAAATTTCCCATTATTCTTTTTCCTCCTTTTTTCGGGAAGCAGAATCTATCAATAGATTTAACCTTTCATTTTGCTTTACCTTTTTAGGAGGTGAGGTTGTAGAAAGAAACATAAACATAGATTTCAACAATGGTTGTTAAAGGACAGGAATTATGTACTGAATTTTTGGCCTACCACTACATTGAAGTATAGTTATTTGAGAATTACAAGTACAAGCATTGTCCTTTTTCATTACAACAATAGTTCCAGCCATTACAAAGGATCTACCCTCTTTTCTACACCTGGCCCAATTCAGGGTTCGAGTGAAACCTAAAATGGGCCCAAATCAACAGTTCAGGGGCCTGAACCAGAACCGGACCGACTATGAGGGGGCTGCCTTCAGTCCACCCCCCCAGGCCCTGAATTGAAACCGGACTGGAATCGGCTGTTTGAACTGCCAGTTCCGACTTAATTCAAACCATTTAAAAAAAAAGAGGTGGCAGCTTTAGAGGGCTCCACATGGACCAATCTGTTTTTGAACCAGAACTGAAATTGCCAAAAATAAAAATCAGAACCAGCTGGAACCAGACTGGTTTGGTCCGATTCACTCCCTGCCTAGGACCTGAACCATCGATTCTGGGCAGATAAGACGGTGGCCAGACCAGCTCTTTTCTGCAAGCTAATTTTCATTGAAAAAAGTCCAGCCTGGTGCTGCTTGTGACAATTACATTTTGGCCACAGCACTCCACTACCACAATTTTAAACCTTGAAATCAATGGATATCCCACACCCTTAGTGCACATGAGAAATATATGAATCATAGTATAAAACTGCGACGAAGAACACCTCTAGAAGAACATAATCTTTCTCAGAGAAAACAGAATTAAATAACACTAGAAATCCATATATATCCATATCCTGTGCGCACAGGAAAAAATATGAATCATTGTATAAAATTGCACAGGAAAACACCTCTAAAAAAAATATAATCTTTCTAAGACAAAATGATAGAGAAACAATCCAAGGCCCGAGAAACAAGCCCACAAAAGACAACAATTGCTGGAGAGTTTATTCTAGAAGAGCTAAGAAGGGAGGAAAAGATCAGGGAATCAAATCATTGCAGCTGGTTGTAATGCAGCAGGAAGAAGAAATGTATTTTGTTCAAGATTTTATCGCAAATAAGGACATATATGAGACTAGAGTATAAAATTGCAATAGTATGCTTGTAAAGGAGTTATTCTAGCCATTTGAGAATTTTTTTTTTTTTTTTTTTTTTTTTTTGGGGGGGGGGGGGGGGCGGCGCAGTAGTACTCTACTCGGAAGGTTTCTTCCTCCTGTATTTCATCTTATTTTCTTTAGGCTTTATATTTATAATTTATCAATTGTTCTGTATATGACTGGGTTATTTGATGAATGAAATCAAAACCACGCTTTGAACTGGTAATTTTTTTCCAATCTCCCAATTTATTGCGTTCCATAGAAATTTTACATATTAGATTCTCATCACAAACAGAATTAAAGAAACATCAGACAGATAACAAACCATATCATTGCACCAGCAGCTGCAACTTTGCCCAGCATACAGAGGCACTCAACCATTGTCTGCAAATATTTCACATGAAGTGCAGCACCACTCTTTTTTATTATCTCCTGCATTCATGTGTAAAAGCCAGCATTAAAACACGCGAGCGCGCGCACACACACACACACACACACACACACACACACACACACACACACACACACAAGGACCATTAAAAATCAATGTGAAATGTGATAGTGCCATACAACAAATTCATCAGGAGTGGAATTTGAAAGCCAACGTGGTACTTGACGAGGAATTTGTGCACCACTCTTTATGTCCTTCGATTCATCCTGTGGTTCCAAAGTACCCTCCTCATCATGGCCATCCAACGACGAACTGAGAAGGGAAGAAAGACATAAATATAAGGGAAGTAAAAATAACAGCAAAGAATAATCAAATAAAAACTTGATCAATCTTTATAGCATATTCATATATGCTAGCAAATTCTTAGAAAGGAAAGTATTTGGTATATGTAACCAAGGAAATGAAAATAATTCTGTGAGAGGATCAAGAATCCATTATTGATGATTATTAACCAGGAAGAATTGCCAAAAATAGTTAAAAGGATTTTCTTCCCTTTAAAGTAACCAAACACTGTACAGAGTACAGGAATTACAATACCAAGAGATATACGGGTCCTGACTGTTGGCTCAACTGTTTAAAGCAAATATTACAAGATATCGAGCAACCATAAAATGTTTCAAAAGATTAATAAAAGCACACATTTGGTTCCAAATTTATGAATCAAATTGGGTAGGGCAGCAACTGTGTAACACAGCTTGTGAACTACTAAAATCTTGGCTAGAAAAAAGCTCCCTTGAGCTCACTTGAACTTGTCTGTTATAGTTAATGAGCCAAGCTTAAACTTACTCTTAAGGCCCTTTTAATAAATGTGCCAAGCCTAAGCTAGGTAAATCTTACCACCTTTCTAGACTTGTGAACTAAATTGTTTGTAGGCTGTGAAGCCAGCTCATTTACAACTTTATTAATAATTTAGATTGATGTACTTTTATTTTTAACAGTATAATTGTACTCATTTAATAATCAAATTACTAAGCATATTAAGGCTTTTAAAATTGGTGGGACAATTTATACAACTTGAATTGCTATATGTAGTTATGTACAACCTAATAATCAAATTATTTCCTTTCCTTTAATATCTCTGGTTATAGTTTACTTGCACCCTTTTGTCTCCAACTTTGAACCCCTTTTTTCCCTCTACCAAACACACCCAAATGTTAAGATTGTTCCTTGCATTTGACTTGTATTTTTGTATGCATTCAAAACAGATAAGATTGTTCCTTGCAGTGGACTTCTATTTTTGTGCATTCAAAACGGACATACAAAAAGATTAATAACATAGCAATATGATGGTGAATTAAAAACATCTTTAATTTAATTAACATAAGTTGTGCCTAATCATGGTATGACTATAGATTTTGATCCAATCTTAATTTGATTATCAAATTTGTTTTATTTAGCCACATAAGCAAATGTTAAATAGATGACTTAGAGAAATAATTGGCTGAACAAATGAGAGATACCTGAAGAGGTAATATGGAACGAGTTAAAGATTTCACAAAGGTCTACCTCTTTATTTGCTAGGTGATGATGGTTATTGTGGTTAAGGAGTTAGGAATTCTCCTTAGAGTTTGTCATGTGGAGGTGCACAGGTAGTGAAAGAAGTGGGGCAATTGTGGTTGCTGTTATAGGAAGTCAACTAGTTGTTGGAATCCTACTAAATTGTAAATCCTTAAATTCAAGCCCTAAATTAAAGGGATTGTATTGTATTGTATTTCTTCTTTCTTTTTTGTAGATGTCTTCCTCTTTTGTATTCAAATCTGTTGTATATAAATAGAAAGAGTGTACAAGGCAAATACGTACTTGGAAAAAAAAAAACTCTTTTCTCCAAGAATCCTTCTCAACATGGTATCAAAGCTCTGCCATTAATTTTTGGCATGAGTTTCCTGCAAATAGTGTTAGGGTTGCTAGGGAAAGATTATAGGCACCAACCACCAAGGAGTAGTACTACACCACCCCTGCCAGAGGAAAGAGCCTCCGTGGATCGGCCTGTTCCTAGAAAATCTTCGTCGTCCGACTTCACGTGTGATCACACACGCCGCCACAAGTTAATGCAAAATAGAAAGTTTAGAATTTTATTTAGGAATTTTGATTATTATAGAATTAGGAAATTTAAAGAGTTTTTATTGTTTAGAAATTTTATTATTATTAGGTCTATTATCTTCTAATTTATCTTATTTAGTATTCCTAATTAGAGTTAAATTAAGATTTCTATTTCTAGTTTGATCAGGGTTGTAAGCTCTATAAATAGAGCTAATTTTTATTATTCAATAGTTTCGGATTATGATTATTATTGAGATTAAATAAAATTATTGAGAATTAGTTCTCTTTTCCAAGGATTGGTCCTTCATTTCTCCTAGTTCTTTATTTTTCTTCCCTTTGTTCTATATCAATTTTAGTATCAGAGCCTAAATTCAATCTAAATTTCCATAGCTTTCGCAAACTTTCAAAAACCTTTCAACCTGTGTTTTAACGTCTTTCAAAATTTCCTTCGTTTTCCCTGTCAAAATTTTCATTCAGCTTTCAAAACATATATTGCCTAGTTTACTATTTATTATTAAAAAAAAAAAATCCAAAAGTCAAAAACAGATTTTCCTCCAATATGACTCCCAAGCCCTTCTCCGAATGCCGATCTACCCATCCCTATTGTCGAAAGTACCATCCGCTGTCCCTAGCACCAATTCCTTTTAGGTCTGGTCAGATCCAACTGCTGAATCCGCCACAGCTTGAAGTAGATCTCACGTAGCTTACTTTAAGTTATGTTGCACTGGATTCCATTCTTTGTTGCTCTCCTTTGCCTCCCACATCACTCTCCAACAGCAGATTGTGCCACAACTAAAAGGAGAAGTTGGAGTTTTCTTGGATGAAGTATGCTTCTTTAATTTGAATACCATGTGGTGGACCGATAATGAAGGACTACATAATGGAATTACTGATTCTAAGGCATCATCAGATGAATTATGGGATACAATTCAAAGAACACAAGCTGAAATCAATAACTACTATGAACAACTTGATGAAATATCTTATTTGATAGATTTACACAGTAGTCCTAATTATGCTCCTTACAGTTTATTTAATGAATATCAACATATATAAATAATCTTACAATATAGGGAGAGAGCACTTGAAGAATGTAAGAATGAGTATCATCGTCAATAGGTTCATCAACAAGTTAAGAATAAAGAAGTTGAACATTTTGAAGCATGGAAAGAAGCACAGTTGTTTCAATTGAGAGAACAGTTGGATACAATAAAAAGTATTAAAAATATAAACGCAAAAATTCTTGAAAAAGCAAGACAACAAGAAGAAGAACAACAAAAGAAGCTTGAATTTGAAAAGCAACTTGAGGTTGAAGATGAAATTGAAAAGGAACAACTTAAAGAATCTAAAATTGAAGAATCTGAAGATTTGAGTATTGAACATACACTTGTTGAAGAGCCTATTCTAGAGCAAGAAACTGATGAGGCTATTCAAGCCATGGAAACTTTAACGGAGATTGAAGAAAATTAAGTTATTCCTAATGATTTGAAGAGCTTTTCAACGGTTAATAAGCTTGATTTTATTTGTCTAGATCCTTTAAGAGATGCAAAGGAAAGTATGAAGTGCTTGATTTCAAGCTTGTCGCTACCATACAAGAATGAAGAGTTGATTGTTCTCCTGATGCAGATTTTGATTCTCTCGCACTTCAAGACTCGAGGTCGAGTTTTTTTCCAACAAGAGGAGAATAATGCAGAATAGAAAGTTTAGAATTTTATTTAGGATTTTTAATTATTATAGAATTAGAAATTTAAAGAGTTTTTATTGTTTAAAAATTTTATTATTACTAGGTTTATTATTTTCTAATTTATCTTATTTAGTATTCCTAATTAGAGTTAAATTAGGATTTCAATTCCTAATTTGATTAAGGTTATAAGCTCTATACATAAAGCTAATTTTTATTATTCAATAGCTTTGGATTACGATTATTATTGAAATTAAATAAAATTATTAAAAATTACTTCTCTTTTCCAATGATTGGTCCTTAATTTCTCCTAGTTCTTTATTTTTCTTCCCTTTATTCTACATCACAAGTTCTGCTACCGATCCCACGCGCCAGCGCGTGTTGCCGTTTCTGGGGTTTTTTTGGGGCAGATTTCTCCTCTGACAATCTCCCTAGGTCTTTGCGCCTTTTCCCAACCGGTTTCTCACCTTGGTTTGCACTTTTGATTCTTGGGTTTAGTTTTTCCCTCTCTACTGCTGTTACTTTGATAATTTTTTTTTTTTTTGCTGCGTTTCCTCCTTTTTTGATCTGATTCTTTAATATGGCTAATGGAAAAAAGGAATTTACTGAAACAAAGATGAGCCATATGAGTGATAACCTCTCATTACAAATTAGCCCCGTAAAGCTTGATGGTACTAATTATTTTGCATGGTCGAAATCTTGTTCACTGTTGATTCAGGCTAAAGGGCTACAGGGATATATCACTAGAGTCAAAACCAAACCAGAAGCTAGAAGTTCTACTTATAGC
Source organism: Hevea brasiliensis (assembly GCF_030052815.1). Taxonomy (NCBI): domain Eukaryota; kingdom Viridiplantae; phylum Streptophyta; class Magnoliopsida; order Malpighiales; family Euphorbiaceae; genus Hevea; species Hevea brasiliensis. The sequence continues at coordinate 76,511,691 of NC_079494.1, forward strand.
CAGTGAGAATCAGAACATTCTTTAGTGATGTCTTAGCTAATTAATTCAATGCAACCACAAATAGCCCGTGGATATTTGCTTCTGGATAATATTGTTGCTATTTGGAATGTTGTATCTCAAACTTATTCCTAAATGGGCAATAACGCACAGATCTATGAGATATGGAACAAGGTTCATAACATGAAACAAGGCGAGATAACCATTGCTCAATGTTTTGCTGAATTAAGTGGTTTGTGGCAAGAACTAGACTATTACCAAGGCTTTTAAGCCACCAGTACTGCTAATACTATTAAATTCCAAAAATTAATTGAGAAAGAACAGATCTATGACTTCCTTGCTAGATTAAACATAGAGTATGATCAGATTAGGATCTAAGTGCTTGGTAAGGATCCCATACTTTTCCTAAAGCAAACTTATTTATATGTAAAGCAGGAGGAAAGCAAGAGAAGTGTCATGATCCACTCTTTACCTACTGACAAGGCAGGGTTAGTAGCTGCTTCCTCCGAAAACATTCACATGGTCCATCAAACAACGATCATTTACACTGTGATTACTGTGGGAAATCAAGGCATACTAATGAACATTGCTGGAAGCTACATGGTCGCCCATCCAAAGGGCATAGAGGTAAACAGATAAGCTCAGCAAGACCACAAGTAAATGTTTCTAAGACAGTAAATTTTTCTGAAAACAATGCTCCTACTGCCACCACTGGAAACCTCTCAACGAAGAAGTATAGTCCCTGAGGTGTTTGCTGTCACAGTTAGAATCTCAAACTGCCATAGTTGCTTTTTCTAATTTTGTTATATCAGGTAATACTTTTCTTGCTAATTTTGAAAAATCTCCTTGGATTATATATTATAGAGCAAACAAGCACATGACAGGCTCTTCAAATAAATTTAAAACCTATTCCTCATATTTAGGAAAAAAAAAAAGTCCGCATAGCGGACAGATCCTTAGCCAATATCTCTGCAATAGGTTTTATTGAATGTACTCCTACTATAAATCTTGCTTCAATTTTGCATGTGTCCAGTTCTCCTATTAACCTCTCATCTGTTAGCTCCATTACTAAAGCCCTTAATTGCAAAGTTGAATTTTTCCCTACCCATTGTGTGTTTTAGGAACTGAAAACAGAGAGAATGATTGACAATGGTAGATTGCAAGATGGCTTGTATTTGCTAGATGATAGTAATGGTTTCTCAAACCCCAAAGCTTTGGTAGGAAATTCAATAAGAGCTAATCAGGAGATCATTCAATGTCATAGGAGATTAAGACATCCTTCTTTTTCAACCTTAGAAAGATTATATCCCATTTTGTTTAGACAATGTAAATAAGTGTTAGTTTGTGATGCTTGTGAACTTGCCAAACACACAAGAAATTCTTATCCTTCAATAAATAATAAAACTTTGGTTCCCTTTATAACTATCCATTCTAATGTATGGAGTCCTGCTCAAAAAACCTCTTTATCTAGTTATAGATAGTTTGTCACTTTTATTGATTGCTGCACATGCACTAAGTTAACTTGAGTTTATTTAATGAGATCCTAATATGAAGTTTTTTCTTGTTTTCAACAATTTCATAAATAATTTGCACCCAGTTTAATGCACCGGTCAAAATTCTAAGAACTGACAATGGGACAAAGTATATGAATAAAGTCTTTCAAACTTATTTAGAGTCTGATGGAATCCTACATCAAATTAGTTGTGCGAATACAAGTGCACAAAATGGAGTATTTAAAAGGAAAAATAGGCATTTACTTGAAGTGTCTCGATCACTCATATTTATAATGAACCTTCCCACATCATATTGGGGGGATGGTATTCTTACTGCAACATATTTTATTAATCGAAGGCCCCTTCACACACTAAACTTTAAGAGTCCTCTGGAAAGTTCTCAAGGTTAAGAATTCATATACTATTCCTTCCAAGGTTTTTGGGTGTGTTTGCTTTGTTCATGGATCAAATGTTGGGAAACTAGAACTTAGGGCCTAAAAATGTGTGTTTGTGGGTTATTCTAGCACTCAAAAGGGTTACAAGTGTTATCATCCTCCCTCTAGAAAATATTTTGTAAGTATAGATGTTACCTTTAGAGAATATGAACCTTATTTCCAGCCACCTCTTTAGGAGGAGCATAATAAGGAAAAGGCGTCTATTTTACCTTTCCAGGGGGAGATGGTTTTTGAACCCAATCATATCATTGAGGATAAGGACCAACCATTACCATCAGTTCCTCAACTCCAATCTCAAACCATAAAGAAATTAAATAAATTGGATTTAAGAACCAACACTCGTAGGAATAAAACAGATACAACCATTGAGCATAATATGACTTATCAATCAGAACCTCTGGATTCCGCTCCTAAACATTTTGAGCCTAGAGAATTATGTGGTGAGTCTCGTTCTTTTGATACTCCTAATATTTCTGTTAATGATCTTGATATACCCATTGCTCTCAGAAAAGGAGTTAGGACTTGCATTAAACATCCTATATCCAAGTTTATTTCCTATGATTCTTTATCTCCTTCCTATAGAGCTTTTGTCTTGTTTGTTTCTTTTGTTTTTATCCCATAGGATCGGAATGAAGTATACCTTGATCCAAATTAGAGATCAACAATGGTAGAAGAAATGAAGGCTTTGGCAAAAAATGAGATATGGGATCTGGGAAAGAAACTAGTTGGATGCAAATGGGTGTTCACTGTAATGCATAAAGCAGATGGTTCCATTGAAAGATATAAGGCCAGGTTAGTGGCAAACGGATTTACTCAGATCTATGGGGTGGATCATCAAGAGACTTTTGCACCTATTGCTAAAATGAATACAATCAGGATCCTGCTGCCATGTGCTGCAAACCTTGAATGGGACCTATAGCAGTTTGATGTGAAGAATGCTTTTCTGCATGGAGATTTAGAAGAAGAAGTGTATATGAAAATCCCTTCAGGGTCAAGGTTTAAGGGTGAAAAGACCAAAGAAAAAGCCTGTAGAATGAAAAAAGCACTATATGGCTTGAAGCAATGACCAAGAACATGGTTTGATAAATTTAGTAAGGCCATGATTTCCTTTGAGTTCTATCAAAGTAATGTCGGTGATACCCTATTCATAAAACACCGTAGAGGTAAAAAGTTGCCAGATTAAACAAAGGGATTTTTATTTTTCACAGGAAATACATATTAGACCGCTTAGATGAGACAAGCATGTTGGGCTACAAGCTAGCAAAATCTCCTATTGAAGCTAATCAGAAGCTGCAAGCTGGAATTGAGGAGGCAGTTGACATAGGAAGATATTAGAAGTTAGTTGGGAGATTGATTTATCTCTCTCATACTAGATCAAATATAGCCTATGTTGTAAGCCTGGTGAGCCAATATATGCATGATCCTCGAAAACCTCACTTAGACGTTGTCTTTCGTATTTTGAGGTATTTAAATTCTGCACTTGAAAAATGACTTCTTTTTGCAACGCATGGCTATCTCCAAATAAAAGCCTTTACAGATACAAATTGAGCCGGATCTCTCGATGATAGGAGATCGACATTAGGTTATTACACTTTTATTGATGGCAATTTAGTCACTTGGAGAAGTAAAAAGCAGAATGTAACAGCAAGATCCAATGCAGAGGCAGAATATAGAGCCATGGCACAGGGTATATGTGAGTTATTGTGATTGCGGAAATTGATAGAGAAAATGCGTTTATTAGAAACAAACAATTTGTCCCCATTCTGCGATAACAAAGCTGCTATCAATATAGTTCATAACCAAGTTCAACATGATCGGACCAAACATATAGAGATTGATCATCACTTTATAAAGAGAAAATAGTTGATGGGTCTTTTAGTGTCTCTTACGTGACTTCCAAAGAACAAGTGGCCGATGTGTTTACTAAAGGTTTGAATAGCAAGATATTTCATACTCTAGTTTGCAAGTTGGGCATGTGTAACATACATGAACCAACTTGAGGGAGAGTGTTGAAATCCTACTAGACTGTAAATCCCTAAATTAAAGGGATTGTATTGTATTGTATTTCTTTTTTCCTTCATGTAGATATCTTCCTCTTTTGTATTCAGGACCATTGTATATAAATAGGAATAGTGTACAAGAGAAATACATACTCAAATATATATAAAAAAAAAAAAAAAAAAAAAAACTCTTTGCTCCAAAAATCCTTCTCAGCACTAGTGCACATATGTACTCCTATTTAGGATTGTATTCCTAGCATGTTACAGCATAATCACAAAGATTTATACTCCTATTTAGATAGCATAATTATAGGAAGAAAATTGTACATATACACGTATCAAATCATTATGAAATACAAGGAAAATTATTCTCTTCATGGTATCAGAGCTATATCTTAGTCAATTTGCTCTGTACTCTTTGGTTTCCTTTTTTTTTTTTCAGATACTATATTTCTAGAAATGACCCACTAACATCCTAGGCCAAGAATCTAGTTAGGTCATCTGGTCTACCTTCATAATTTGAGATAACAAAATCTAATATTCTCTCCAATTCTGAGATTTCATCTTTACATGATACCCTCACAAGAATACTTCATACGGGAAAATTCTCAGTTTTTCTAGTCTATTAATATTGCTCTTGTTAGCTGTAATGAAACTGGATGGCAGGAGAAATAAAGGAGGGAATAAGGGAGGAGTCAATAGCAACTAAGAAACGTGTAATCAACAAAGTGGGGAAGCTGCCTCGGGAGGAATTGTTTGTTAATTGTTACTACCATCATGAACACAAACATACAAAAAGAACATGTTGGAAACTTCAAAATAAATCCCAACAATCTCAAATGGTAAATATGGCAATTGAGGAGTCTATGGTGGTTTCATCTTCTCAAAAAATTAGTCTATGATGGTTTCATCTTCTCATAAAATTATCTTAGTATCTATTGAGAAATTTGCACAGTTTTCTCATTATCAGGCATCATTAAAACCTACCAATTCTATGTTACTAATATCAACAAGTCATGTAAATCAACTACACGCCTTGTGTCTTCCTCATCCAAATGGGTCATTGATTCTGATGCTCCAGAACATATAACAAGTAATTCTAGATTTTTATTGGCTTTTCAATCCGACACAACCCCATCTTGTATCACCTTAGTTGATGGGTCTACTTGTGTAATGGGTTCCAAAAAGGCAAATCTAACAACATCTATTTCTTTGTCATCTGTTTTGTGCCTATCTAAGTTCTTCTTTAGTTTACTTTCTGTTAGTAAACTTACCCAAACCTTAAATTGTTCTGTTTTATTCTTTCGCAACCATTGTTTATTTCGGGATCTTATAACAAAACAGATTATTGGTAGAACTCGTGAGTCTGGAGGCCTCTACACTACCTCCCCTTTTGAGTTAGCCTATTATGATGTCTAGGGTCCTTATCATGTTATTTCTAAAACTGGATTTAGATATTTTGTTACTTTTATTGATGATTACTCTCGTGTCACCTAATTATATTTACTAAGAATCATTCTGAGTCATTTTCCATTTTTTGTGCCTTTTGTACTAAAATCAAAGCTCAGTTTAATATTTTTGTGCATATATCGACTATTGAGAAATGATAATGCCAAAGAATATATTTTAGAAAGCTTTAGATTAATATGACATTAAACGAAATTCTTCATCAATCCTCATGTATTAATACACCATCCAAAATAGCGTTGCTAAACGAAAAAGGGTATCTTCTTGAGGTAGCTAGAGCTCTTATTTTCTAAATGAAACTTCCTAAATATTTTTGGGCCAATGCAATTTCTACATCCTGCTTTCTAATTAATTGTATTCATTCTTTTGTCCTTAATGGTAAACTTCCTTGTACTATTTTGTTTTCGTCTAAATCTTTGTTTCCCATTGAAAGAAAATTTTATATTCTTTAAGTCTATTCCATTCTTTTCTCTATCATCTATTTATAAGAGACAGGGGGAGGAAGATGATTTCTTGGTATGTACTATCAAACAAATGTCCAGTGCTCAAAATCCTCCTACCTCATCTATCCCAGCGATTATTCGACTCCTATTGTCCATGTCTATTCCAGGAGATTGGCGACTCTCAACTCAGGACCTCCACCAGCTTCTTCATTAGAAGATCCATTCACCGATCATGATTCTAACCTAGACCTTCATATTGGTCTACATAAAAGTAAATGTCAACATACTTACCCGATCTCATCCTTTGTTTCTTGTGATCATTTGTCTTCTTCTGCTCATTGTTTTGTTACTTCTCTAGACTATGTTTCTATTCCGAAAACTATTGTTGAGGCATTGTCCAATTCAGGTTGGTGTGCTACTATGAAAGGGCAAATGGAGACTTCAGATGCTAATGGTATTTGGAAACTAGTGTCTTCATCCACCAATAAAAAAGCTATTGATTGCAAATGGGTATTTATAGTGAAGGTGAATCTAGATGATTTTGTGGCTCAATTAAAAGCCTACCTTGTAGCCAAAAGGTATGTTCAAACTTATTGCGTTAATTACTTTGACACATTCTCTCATGTGGCCAAACTAGCTTCCGTTCACTTGTTTATCTCTCTGGCAACTATGCATGATTGGCCTTTTACTAGATAGATATCAAGAATGCTTTTCTTAATGTTGATCTTCAAGAGAAGGTGTATAAGGAGCAACCATCTAGATTTGTTCCTCAAGGGAAGTTGGATAAAGTTTGCAGGCTTTGCAAATCCCTTTATTGTTTGAAACAAAGTCCTTGAGCTTGGCTTGGGAGATTCAGTAGGGTGGTACAAGAGTTTGGTGTGCAAAAGGGTAAGTGTGATTATTCAACGTTTTATAGGCATTCTAAGTTGACCTAATCCTGCTAGTAGTTTATGTGAATGATATTGTTATCACTGGGAGTAATTTTGTAGATATCTAATCCTACAATCCTTCCCCAGTTTCAAACAAAAGAGTTGGTCTTGTTAAAGTATTTCTTGGGTATTGAAGTTATAACAAGTATAAAGGTATCTTATTATCTCAGAGGAAGTATGTCTTTGACTTATTGGCAGAAATAGAAAAAATAGATGATAAAACTTGCAATGCATCAATGACTCTAAATTTACAACTTAAAGCAGAAAATAATGAGTTGTTTTAATGGTTTAGTTCAGCTTTGGCTATTACATTTAAAGAAATTCAATTAATCGGTAAAGATAATTCAATGAGAAAACACAAACTAATCAAACAGGCCCATATATCCCTCCACATAAAACATAGTCGTTTTACCTAGGTATAAAAGCAAAATATCCCTCCCCTACCTTCATTGTTTGCCTCAATCACACCCCTCACCCGTCATGTCACACAAAAGTTGCCCCTCTCTATTCTCCAGTCTCCTCTCCTCGACACTCATCCTCTCCTTCAATTCTTGATCGTTCCCTTCCCCTTTCTCACTTTTTGAGTTTTAACTTCTCTTCCGACCTTTCTAAATTCAATTGGTTTGCGGTTTGCCCACCACACTATCTTCCTCTTACTCACCCCATCCAATGGCTTGTCGTCGTACGTGCCCTTTGCTTGTGGCTTTTGGCTTATTATTCATCGCAATTTGTCATTTCACAATCTCTTAGGCTTGTTAATGTCACATCTTGCTTCTCATTTTTCCTTTGATGTTCTAATTTATTATCTCTCAGGTAATTTTCTTACAATTTTGTATTATCTCATATGGGTCTTTGTTATGATAATAAGAAGAATAGGAGCTAAGGGAAATAACTAAAGGTTGTTAAGTCGGACTTTGTAACTGATTAGCAACTAAAGTTGTTAGAAAAGTCGGGCTTTGTTGTAACAATTGAGAGGCCGACTATAAATATAAACATAACATGAGAAAGGAAGCAATTGTGATCGATAAAGAAAATATTATTCTTTTCTCATCTATTCTTTCTCTATTTCTCATCCTTATTTCTTCTACTATCTCATGTCCCATTCTCGAAGCAGAAATCCTAACTCAGGAATTCTGTGGCAAACTTCTCCTCGCTTCTCGCTATATCTGTTTCACAAGCATGGATTATTAAGTTTTGGGCAGTTATCTAGATTGTTGAATTTATATGAGATTTGATTATTGAATTTTTGAATTTGTTGAAATTGAATGCAAATTTCGCAATTGGGATTGTTAATTGATTCTTGGTATATTTATATTTGTATGAGTTATTGAGGTTTGCTCTTTAAAATTTTGGATTTTTTTTTTCATGTTAAACTAGGAATCTATGAATTGTGAAATTTGTGATTGTGCAATGTGTGTTGAGAATTAAAAAAAAAAAAAAAAGAGAGAGGGGGGGGGGGGGGGGGGGAAGGAATTTGGGTTGAAAATCGCAGAGTTTGGAACGACATGTTTGGGGTGAAATGGCAAAACTTGGGCTTTCACTCAAAACCAACAGTTTACAATCAAACCAAACAGATTTATTTCGGTTTGGTTACGATTTTATGAATAAAGAATAGGAGACTTGTTGGAGGAGAAAAGATAGGTACATGCTTTGATTATTAATGAGAAAAGAATTGAGAAGATGACAAAGGAAAGAAAGGAGGAAAGATGTAATGATCATTGACATGAAATTAAGGGCAATTAAAAAAAAAGAAGCTTGTATTAGGAAAGTCAAAATTGAATTAAGGAAAGAAAGGGAAGTTAATAATTATATATATAATGAGAATAATTTTGTCCAATTAAGTTAATAACAAGTACTAGACTATGCTTATAGCTATTCAAATTGTGGAAATAGCATCACCCTTTTAAAATAAATACTGTACACCTTCACATAAATTTACAAATGATTTTATTTATAACATGAAAGAGAACTAATTTTTCGACCGACCATAACCAATAGTCAATTTATAAAGTGTGAACCTGAAAGTTTATTTTTTGAAATTGTAGTAACTTAGTTTAGGTTTAATTTCCTTGTATTTCAGGTATTCCTAGAGCTTTCTGGATTTCTATGTTAGTAAACTTGTCCAAGAATAATTAGTATTTCTACTCTCATAAATAGGAATTCCATGTATTATGAGTGAGAGAGTTTAAAATAAAATTTCTGTTCTTTCATTATCTAGTAGACAGATTTATTTTTCCTTGTGAATCAAGGATGTTTCAAGTGTAGAATGATTTAGCCTTTTTTATCACAATTTCTTTTTAATGCATCAAGTTGTTTTAGAAAAATTACCTTGTTGGCATCAATTTTACAACTTTTGCGACCAAAACTTGTGTGTGAATGTTTGGTGTCACCTTTCACTATCAATCTATGAAGGCAAAATTGCCAGTTGTTTTCCCCCTCTTGGAGGCCTTAGAAAGGACAGTGATGCAATGATATTCTCCTCAAGTAATCTAAATCGAAGGTTGTAAAATTTTCTAATCATCCTCTACAATATGCAATTTTCTTTAGTTTTCCAACAATTCTAGCCAAATGAAGAATAATGGGGGCCAAAGGAGGTTAGAGAGGACAACTTTAACCTTCAAGGTTCACTAGCATCATGGCCCAATGGAAGGACATTGGCCTTTCTCTCAACTGTTGTTTCCCTTAAATGTTTTTTGTTCTTCTATTTTCTTGGTTTTTAAGTTTTAATGGATCCACTCTATAAAAGTTAAAGCTTAAAAAAATGGCAAACTTTTAATAATTAATTTTATTCTTTCTGTTAAAAAAGTTCTCAATTTCATCAAATTAAAATGTTTGCAAGCTCAATAGCACACCATTGAAGTACAAGGACTCAATAGACAAGACACAAAAGTTCAAAAGTTCAAGAATTGGTCTTTCCTAATTTTTTTTCCTATAAATAAACATATTGAATTTTGAACCTAGGAGTGCGAATATCAAACTGGCAGTTTACATGCTGAACCAGGCTTGAAATTAGGCTCCTCATCCATTTTGATTTGATTTTCCAACACTTATATGCCCTTTAATTTTATTGTAAACTAACAATGTCGGACTTAATCCCATTAGTGATATTCCAACAATCCCCCTCAAGTGACAACAGAGACCTTTGATTGACACTTGAAACTTGAAATTGAAACACAGCAGCAATACTAGGAAATTGAACTGAAACTGAAAACGGGTCCTAACCAGCTTTAATACCATGTTGAATTTTGAACCCAGGAGTATGAATATCAAACTGACAGGCTACATGCTTAATTGGGCTCCCATCACCAGAATGGCCGAAGCCATTTTAGTTTTGTTTGCCAACAATCATATGCCCTTTAATTTTCTTGTACACTCCCAATGTGGGACTTATTTCCATAAGCAATATTCCAATAAAATAAATAAATGATTAGTGTATATATGCATTCATATGTACAAAATTATTAATTTATTTCTTTTTTAAGGCCTAATGATCCTATATATACTCCACTGTATGCATCATTTCAATTATATGTTCTATTTTTAATTTTATCAATTTGGTTCATAAGTTACTGATTTTGTTTCAATTGTATTCAATAGGTCTGTTGTGGATGTCAGCTCACATGTAATTCCAATATGAATAAAAATCATTAACTCAAATGATATAGGGTCTTTAAGCTCTAAAAGCCACCAATGGGTGGTGTAAAAGCATTTACGTAGCTTTATGAAAGAAAATTTTGCAATACACCACCCCTTGATGACTATTAGGACTCAACTGAAACCACTTATTCCAAGTCATCAAGTTATGTCTTTGTTTGTCTTCTATCACAGAGCCATACAAGCAACACACCTTAAACACAGTATATAATTGAAATAAAATCAATAACTTATTAACCAAATTGATAAAATTAAAGGTACAGAATACAATAGAAAAAGCACACAAAGTTCAGGATATTTTAGATCATTAGCCTCATTTTTAATTACTCCTTTCATGGTTTTCATGAAGTGGTGTCTATTTGGCTACTTGAACGCATATGAATATTACAAATGTTAAAAATGCACTTGATGAATAATTTTTAATGATTTTTTGTAATATCTATATTTTGATATTTGTTGGTTACCAAACACCCACAACTTAGTGGTTGAGCTCTCAACTTTTGATTTAGGGATGTCAATTTTAGACATGATCTACGAACACGACATGAATTAATGAATATGACACGAAAATAGAGAATTAGGGTTGAACTTATTCGTATTCGTATCGAAATCGTGTTGACCCATTTATAACACGACAATAATCATATCGTGTCACGTGTCAACTCATGACTCGTTAACCCATTTTGACTCGCCAACTCATTTTGACCCTTCAACTTGCAAATAACATTTTTAAAAAACAATACATTAGTAATATAAGACTAATCATTTATTATATTAGAAATTTATTACTTTGTAATATACCTACTTTATAAAAAGAGAGTCACATTTAGTGACTTTCAAAAGTGGGCAACATAGAAGCCAAATCGACTTCCTCTTAACCAGGAAGACAAATAGAGCTCTATGCAAGGATTGCAAGGTCATTCCAGGAGAAGCTTTAACAAGTCAACATAGGTTGGTGGTCTTGGATGTCAAGTTTAGGAACAATTCAAGTAAGGTCAGAAGAAATAGTGTAGCTCGAACAAAGTGGTGGGAGTTCAAAGGAGTAAAGCAAGTGAAGTTCAAAAATGAGCTTCTTGAGTCCGAAGTATGGAAGCTAGATATGGAGGCCAATGATATGTGGATACAGATGGCATCAAAGATTAGAGAAGTAGCTAGAAAAGTACTTGGGGAGTCTAAAGGACATGGACCACCCTCAAAAGAGAGATGGTGGTGGAATGAGGAAGTACAAAAGGCAGTGAAGAGAAAAAGGGAATGGTATAAGAAATTACCTAAATGTGATAATAATGAGGCATATGAACAGTACAAGATAGCAAAGAAAGAGGCAAAAAAGGCAGTTAGCCAAGCAAGAGCACAGGCCTTTGAAAAGTTATATGAGAAACTTGGAACTAAAGAAGGGGAGAAAGATATTTATAGATTAGCAAGGAGTAAAGAAAAGAAATGTCAAGATCTCAATCAAGTTAGGTGCATTAAGGATAAAGAAGGAAAAGTGTTGGTGAAAGATGAGCACATTAAAGAAAGATGGAGAAATTATTTTAATGATCTCTTTAATAATAGTCAAAATGGAAATAGCGTGAATATAGATTATAGAACAATAGAAAAGAATGTAAATTATACTAGAAGGATTAGATCTTTAGAAGTAAAGGAAGCACTTAAGAGAATGAAAGTAGGTAAAGCCTGTGGACCCGATGAAATACCAATTGAAGTGTGGAAGTATTTGGGAGATATGGGAGTGGCATGGTTAACTAAATTATTTAATAAGATTCTAAACTCAAAGAAAATGCCTGATGAATGGAGGAAGAGTATTTTAGTACCTATTTTTAAAAATAAGGGAGACATACAGAGTTGCTCAAACTATAGGGGAATTAAACTCATGAGCCATACTATGAAGTTGTGGGAGAGAGTTGTGGAGCATCGACTACGTCATGATACTTCTATCTCTCTCTATCAATTTGGTTTCATGCCTGGTCGTTCAAATATGGAAGCGATCTTTCTCATTAGAAGCTTGATGGAGACATATAGAGATGGGAAGAAAGATCTACACATGGTTTTTATTGATTTGGAGAAGGCTTATGATAGTGTTCCAAGAGAGGTCTTATGGAATGCGTTAGAACAAAAGAGGGTATCTATTAGGTATATACAAGTATTGAAAGATATGTATGAAGGAGCAACTACTATTGTGCGGAGAGGACACAAGAGATTTTCCGATCTCAATTGGATTACACCAAGGATCACCATAAGCCCTTACCTTTTACATTAGTTTTAGATGAAAAACATATACAAGAGAGTATTCCTTGGTGCATGATGTTTGCGGATGATATTGTTCGATAGATGAGACACGAGAAGGAGTCAATAGGAAGCTAGAACTTTGGAGAAGTACTCTAGAGTCAAAGGGTTTTAAGTTAAGTAGAACGAAGAGAATACATGCATTGCAAGTTCGGTGAAGGCCAAACCGGTGATAGGGAAGGAGTTAGTTTGAATGGAGTGGCACTGTCCCAAAGTAATCACTTTAAATATCTAGGCTCGTCCTTCAAGTAGATGGGGATGTGAGGAGGATGTTAGTCATAGGATTAAAGCCGGATGGTTGAAGTGGAGACGTGCCACGGAGTTTTATGTGATCGTAAGATTCCCAATAAATTAAAAGGAAAATTTTACCCTATGCTATATGGTAGTGAGTGTTGGGCATCAAAGAGTCTTACGATCTAAGATAAGAGTTGCAGAGATGAGAATGTTAAGGTGGATGAGTGGCCATACTAGACTAGATAAAGTCCGTAATGAAAGTATTAGAGAAAAGGTAGGAGTGGTGCCAATTGAAGATAAGTTGAGAGAAGGGAGATTGAGGTGGTTTGGTCATGTGAAGCGTAGACATACGGAGGCTCCAGTTAGACAAGTAGAGCACATTAGGCTAGAGGATAGAAAGAAAAAAAGGGGTAGACCTAAATTGACTTGGAGGAGAGTAGTACAGCATGACTTAGAAGCATTACACATTTCTGAGGATTTAACCCAAAATCGTTCAGAGTGGAAAAAGCGAATCCATATAGCCGACCCCAAATTTTTGGGATAAAGGCTTAGTTGAGTTGAGTTGAATAGTTGGTTTGTATTATTTATTAACACATAGTTGGTTTGTATAATTTATTACCCGTTTATGTGATCGTAAGATCCCCAATAAGTTGAAAGGAAAATTTTACCGTACAGCCATACAACCGGCTATGTTATATGGTAGTGAGTGTTGAGCACTAAAAGAGTCGTATGCGTCTAAGATAAGAGTTGCAGAGATGAGAATGTTAAGGTGGATGAGTGGCCATACTAGACTAGATAAAATCCGTAACGAGAGTATTAGAGAAAAGGTAAGAGTGGTGCCAATTGAAGATAAGTTGAGAGAAGGGAGATTGAGATGGTTTGGTCATGTGAAGCGTAGACATACGGAGGCTCCAGTTAGACAAGTAGAGCACATTAGGTTAGAGGATAGAAAAAAAAAAAGGGATAGACCTAAATTGATTTAGAGAACAGGAATACAACATGACTTAGAAGCATTACACATTTCTGAGGATTTAACCCAAAATCGTTTAGAGTGGAGAAAGCGAATCCATATAGTCGACCCTAAATTTTTGGGATAAAAGCTTAGTTGAGTTGAGTATAGTAAATTTGTAAATTTGTGCGACAAATTATAAATTATATTATTTCATATTAATTTTTTTTAATTTTTTAGTTAAAATATTGATTATCTAAATGTTAAGATATCACTTGCTTATTTAATGTTAGATTTTATATTTTTAAATTTATACATGATTAAAACTAATTTGTAAACTTCATGTAATATATTATTTTATAGATTAAAAGTGTTGAATTGGGTCAAAACATGTCGAATGAGTTATGTTAAGTCGTATCAAATCATATTAAATTGTTCAAGTCGTGTCAAATTGGGTTAAATTGTTCAAGTTATGTCAAATCATGTTAAATGGATCAAGTCATATCAAATCCTGCTAAACGAGTCGATTTTGTCAAATTGTTTTAAACAGGTCTAGTTGAATTAACCCAAGTTTTACTATTAATTATGTCTTGTTGTATAACCATAAAATAGAAAGGTCATGCTTGTGTTTAGATTTTTGTACGATTTCTGAATCATGTCATGTTTGTTTTGACCCTAATCATATTCTTGTTCTTGTCGACACAACACGAACGGAACCCACCAACCCAAATTGCCACCCCTACTATTAAACACTAGCCTCAACCACTAAATTAAATAAATGCTTAATTTATGGCAATCAAAAGAACAAATAATTAGATAAAGAACATATAGGAACCTCACCCTCCATCAACAGAACCAGATCTATATGATCCTTCAATGAATCCATGATTGTCACCTTTCATTAATCTGGTTCTTCGTGATAAAGATTGTGAATTACTCATTGTAAAAGCAACAACAGTGGTGGTTGGCAATTCATCATCTCTTTCATTCATGCTTGAGGCAATTGAGCTGGAGGGAAAAAACACTGAGAGTAAGCACAAATAAATTCTTCAAAAAATATCTTTCAATATAGTTTTCCATGGGATTCAAAAAATCTACAAAGCTAGTTAATTGACCAATCACAACAAGAGAAAATTTCTCAAAAATGCCATGAGTTTTCATTAATTCAATAACTACACAATTCAAATAGTAAGTCACATTATCATGTGTATGCTACATAGCAAGAATGTGCATCATTGAAAATAGTTTGGCCACCCCCCAACTCTCAGTCCCAAGATTGAAAATATAAACTGACAAATAAACTGGTCAATGGAACTAATACTTCTACAGCATAGCATAACACTAAAGAGTCTGGGCTAAAATTCTTTTATGAGTAAAAGAACAAGAAGAGAAAAAGGAGAAAAAGATACCTATACTCTCCTTTGTTGTAAAGATGAGCATGCAAATCCTCTAAAACTTTATAGAAAAGAACTCCTCTCAACTTTGTCAACTCAGACCGAACATCTTGAAGAGCACCAACCTGAGGCAAATGGATTACACTAATTACTATACATGCACAACGATTATGTTCACCAAGTCATCCTAAAATGCATTCAATGCTTGGATTAACTCAATGTAAAAAGTAAAAACAAAATAACTAAATCAAATGAACAAAGTTTCAATAACTCCTATTTCTAGACCAATGACTAGGAAACAAAAGGCTTCACCACATGCATGTGCTCGCTGACAATTCAATCTTTAATGGACAGGATATTAATCAGAAACAAATTCCAAAGATAAATTTATTAATTGAAGACTTACGATGTTGAATTGCACATCTATTATTAAACATTAAAATAAGTATAGAATTGGTGCCCCAAGGCTTTAACTAAAGCTAGGTGGTGCTAAATTTATAATATCTTAGGTACAGACCATAGAATCAAACCTAATAAAGAATAAAAGGACACAGACTCTTCCCATGACAGTTAGTAAAAGAAATTTGTGAACTTACTGTTTGAAGACCTTCTCGCTCAAGCATCAATGTTGACTGAACTTGTAATTGAACTGCTGCATAATACTGCTTTTCAGCAATGAGTTTCTCAATACGTGACGGAACCTGAATCACCAAACAAAAAGAAAAAGGGGAACAAACAAAAAGGTTATTAAAAATCACCAGATCTTGATGTGGAAATAATAAACTGTGAACACAGTTGTGCTAACAATGAGTACAAAAGGCTGGGTACAGGTTGAGAGACATGGAAAACACATTTGAGTCTACCTTAAAAGAAGGGAAAAAAAAGTCTTAAGCATATGTGCCAGCAGAGGAAATCTACATAGTGCAATTCATAATAAAGGTCGGTGGTGACTTTAGACAAACCTTCGCTATGCCCTCAATTTGATCCAGTAGTGAGATAATGTGCCGCAGGGTAACAGACCGATACCATAGCTGATGCAATTGTTTGTTCCGGGTGCCAAGACGCTTCTTTGCTTCAGCCAAATCGACCTTTAGTGTGACAATACTTTCTGCAGATTCACTGAATAACCGCAAGATCTGAAGGAAAATAACAGAATGATAATACAAAATATAAGAGCCAACTCTACTTTTCTCATATTTCAAAGAAATGGAAAACAGATGAAGCCAACATATATAGGATCTTTACAAGGTTAAGTTGTGAGCAGATAAAGCACTCAACCAAACATGTTGCTGCAAAACTCATGACAATCAAAACAAACCCAGTCCATGATTTCACTTGCTTCATCCATGCCCCTTGACCATCCATCAATCAATAATTTACCAACATTTACCAAAGGCATTAATCAGGGCTTTATAGTTAATACCACAATATGGGACTTTTAGATTAATAAAATAAAACGTAAAAAATTAGAAATAAATTGGCCAAGAAAACAAATTTAAGGATTTTTTAAAGAAAGTAGGGAAAATAAACCCCAGATAAAAACCAATTACATATGAGGAATCTTAAATGTCAAGGAAAGACATTAACAAGAACAAGGGTAACAAGTCTAGCCTATAATTTATCTCAATATTCTCACCTAGATTTTTATTCTTTTCACATTAGAAACTCAAAATGAAGCACAATGTGTCAGCTCTTCGAAGAGTACCAATACAAAGCCCCTTTAGTGCCTATTTGGCATTGAGATTAGAGGGCTAAAACTGCTTTTCAGGAAAGAAAAAAAAAAGGCACCATTTTAGATGCTATTAAAAGAACAGTTTAAAAAAAGTTATTTTGTTATCTTAGTGTTCTTATGACCAAAACTTCAACAAAGCGTCCTAGACAGATTATTTTTCTGGAACATGGACTTGGGCTCAAATCTCAGACGTTTCTCAGGTCGCTGCAAGGCCACTTAAAAATGAATTGAAGCACTAGAGGGGTACATACTCTTGTAATAAAAAAGTGCTAGATTTAATCCTTCTCTATGTTTGCAACTTTTGAAGAGATTGTCTCTCTCTCTCTCCCATTCATTGCTAAAGGATGGATGACTAAATACATTAAATTTTTTGTCCAAAAAGGAAAGGATTTTTGGATACAGACAAGTCCAACAACTTTTCTAAATAAATATTCTTTCAATACCCTATATAAGTTGGCACCCCCATTTTTCCCTTTAATAGCATTCACTATTTTTGCATCCCAAAGGGAACTCAAGTGTAAAGCCAAAGATAAAATTTCGCTAACTTCAACATTCAAGAAGCCAGGAATGCACAAATTTAGTTTAAGAAAATAAGCAAAAGGAAGATAAAATAATTAAATCAAAGTCAGTTTCCCTCAATAACTTCACACTCATTTTTATGTAGTTAAAAGAAAAGGAAAACAACCAAGCTTCCCTATCTATATTGGATTCTAAGAAGAGTAGTAGCAACCCATGTAATTCAGTCATGAGATTCTATTTGCTGGTTCAGGAGTGACGAACAGCAGTACCAAACAGAAGGAAAGGCCAGTGCCATATTTTAACATCCCCAAGTGGTAAGAGAATCCAAATGTAATTCAAACCACATGCACAAAACAATAACGCCAGAACAGTGTGTATGTTCCAATTCAAGAGACAATAAGCATACGAATTTTTATTGAAAGCATGCAGAAGAATAACAACTACATTCAGAAAAGAATGGACAAAATTGAAGTTAATTGTTTCATTGATACAGTAAAGCAATAAATCCAGAAAGTTGACCAAATACAAATTATTAAAATTAATCAAGGAGAAGAATTTTAGGACACCTGAGAATAATTTTGAATTGCTTTGTTGAACCCACTATGATAAGCATGCACCACTTCATCCACAACCTCCTCAACAACATCACTTTGTTCCTTCAAAATTTGGACCTCACCTTCACGATCTTTTGATGTCAAAATATGGACAACATGAGGTAATGAATCAAAACGTGCAGCAGCCCAACTCTCATCTATTTGTGAAAGCTCCCCCCTCAAATACTGCATTTGCAAAAAAGCACATAGGCGACAATTGAGACAAACAAGAATTATTAAAAAAAAATAAAAATAAAAAAAGAACTCCTAAGGAGTATATGCAGTGTAGCTTACATTGTAACTTGCAAGCCTGTAAAGTAATACAATGGGATAGTAACTTGGGCACTGCCCTTTTTTTACTACTGGCAATCCAAATTAGTCTTCTATAATAACTGTTATGTTATAGACGCATTTGTGGGCCAAAATTACAAGAGGCATGTGGCTCATGAAGATCACTAGTAATGCAGCAATTTTTCCTATTTAATACTGTAATATTATTAGTTTCCTTTCATCAGTAGGATTCCTTATTAGTAGGAACTTCTATTTCCATTATAAATCTCCTTGCTGTAAGTGTCTCCTATATAAGCGACATAATTTTAATATAATAAAACTTAAGCAAGATTTCTATTAATTCACGAGATTGAGACTCTCCCTTTCTGAACAAGTCTTTAGATGAGAACTCCCTCTAACGAGTCCTAATTTTATATCATAGGCAGAAACAGGAACAAGGGCAAGGCCAAGGTTTTGGCCTTTGAAGATTTCTTCATTAATAGACCTGTGACCTGATCCTAAGTTCAGGAACTTAACATGTTATCATTTCAAATTCCAAGAAAAAGATCACAAAAGTAAGCCTCATAAACACATTAGAGAATACATTCTCTTTACCTATGGAAAGCTGAGAATTTTCGCTTAAACCATCTTGCTTTTGTAAATTTTTCTTAATAGCCTTTATTGAGGAGACTCTTAAATCATAAAGTTCAAGTTACATGGGGACACCACTTTCCTTATTTTGTTTTGGAAAGGGATGTCACCATCAAAAACTCCAAGAAAAGAAGTTTGACATAGCAACACATGCATTTATGTCTTGTTCTCTTGTTATTGATTCTTGCAATATGATTCTACTTAAGTTCTAAGCTGAAACACAATACCATCCAAGTACTCTAAAAAAAATTTTAATTCCAAAAGTCAGAATCTAATGTTGCAAACAAAATCCCACAAACCCAGAACATAACCAACATACATTTAAAAAAGAAAAAAATTAAACTCTGTCAAAAAGTCAAACAATTTGGCCTACCTCTTTATCAGGAGGAACAGGCAAGCCATCAAAAAATCCCATCTTGTGCCTTTTATTTCAACAATGAGACCAACACTCCTAGCAAATCTTTTTGTTTTATCAATTTCAACTGAAAAAGAGAGACGAGCAAGTGACTTAATATTATTAAAAAAAAAATATAGAAAGGAAAAATGGATTAGAAATATCATAAATAAATGGATAATTATATGATGACCCCTAAGGTTTAGCAAAAATCACAGATTAGGACTTGCCATTTGAAAACATAACAATTTGATCCCTTAGGTTTAATTTTGTCAACAGTTGAATCAAATCTGTCTAAATTGAACAGAAATTTCCATTAGTGATAAGTAAAATGTCCAAAGAAATCCTACTTAATTAATCCCTCCTCTCTCTCTCTCTCTCTCTCTCTCTCTCTCTCTCTCTCTCTCTCTCTCTCTCTCCCTCGACAAATTCTTGCAGACTTAGTTTATCGCTACATCCATAGACTAACTAATAAAAACATTTTAAATCATCACAATTCAAGGATAATTAATGATAAATCACATATTTATTTATGATTATATCATTTCATATTTCATATTGCCCATAATTCAAAATTAATTAAAAATAAATCATATATTTATTCATGATTATACTAGCATGGAAAGATTCCATTGGGTTGGTCTATAAATGATATGGTAAACTAAGTCTACCATAAAATTTTTTATCCCCTCCCACACTGTTTTTCCCTTTCAATTTATCACTATCATCTCAAATTTAATAAAATGAAAATCCCATCGCAAAATCAATTAACAAAAAATTGATAAACACAAAATTGAAGCAAAACGTTAAATTGGCATCTTCAAAATCCCAACCAGAAAAAGGAGCATGTGAGATATAATTCGGGGAAAGACCGGGGAAGAGGGGTGGAATCGATGGCAGCAGCAACTTGAGAGAATGAGGAATGAGAAACATTTCTCTAACGATATCCATACCCCAATCTCACAAAATTGATCTTTCACAAACCAAATCTAAGTGAACAAGGGACTGGCAAGGGAAAAGGGGGCTGGGAATTAAAATCATTTCCCACGTAATCAATAGACTATTCAGCTAAACCCATATATGCAATCAACCTAATATCAACCTAATGTACACAAGACTGCCAGCAACTGCAACTCGAATATCCCGTTCCCAAAAGCAGTGCATTTGCGGATCCAAAACAATCAAATTTATAGATCCAAAATTTAAAGAACAACATGGAGATAGAATGAGAAACGCAATAATTAAAATAAAAGGTAAAAATCACATAACTTTGAAGGCAAATTATATAAAACTTTACCAGATTTTATTTGAAATTTCGAACAAGCCTTGATTTGTTGGATTGTTGAGTCTTGATTCGATACAGATTTGCAGTAATGAATTAGATTTCTTTTTTTTTGTTTCAAATTTTTCACTCCTATCTTAATAGAAACAATTCACTCTTGAGGAGGAGATAGATTCTGGGTGACACAGGGAGCTTTTTTTCCTTTTATACATGGAGGATCTGAAAATAACATGGTGAACTTGTCCGCGAAGTGCAATTGGGTCAAAAAAAAAAAAGTTTTACTTGTTCTTTTCAATTTTGGGTTCAATTTAGCCGGTCCAACAATTTATCTTTTATTTTTATGAATAAAATATTATTTAATATATTCTGAATAATCGAAAATTATATTTGAAGAATTAAAATTTCTTAAAATAAAAAAAAAAATACACTTGTTTTTTACTTCCTTTTTTAGCATCTTCTTCGCCATAGGCCTCTTCTACAAAATCAAAATTCACCACCAAAATCCACATTTGCACAAAGAAGTGCAAACAAAATAATCAGTTTAATACAGAGATTTTACCTCAATTTACAAGGGATTCTAATTGAGAAAACTATTGGGCAGCTATTTTGGACTCTAACTCCCTTGTGTACTATCTAAGACGCGAAGGCAATTAAGGTTAAATATTCAGTTTAAATCAGATCAAATCATTTTATTTTAATTTTATTCGATTTGAATCGATTAATTTTTAAATTTTAATAGATTTTTTTAATTTAAATTTAATTTTCAAATTATTTAGTTTGATTTTGATCTTTATTTAAACTTAATAATCATTAATTAATAAAATTATATAATTTATATATATATAATTACATATAATTTATAAATTTTTTATAAAAATAAATTAATTTAAAATTTAATAAAATAATTTCGTTCAGTTTAGTTCAATTAATTTTTTTTCTTTAAAATTAAACTAAATCGAAATAATTAAAATTTTTAAAATATAAAATTAAATTAAATTACTAAATTAAAGTGGTTCAATTTAATTTATTTAATTCAAATCAAATTGTGCTTACCCCTAAAGGCAATGGCTTCCAAGCGGTGAACGACGACGCTAAAGAACGGCAACAATGAACGATGATGTCGTGGTGACTTCAACTATCGTGTGCTATTGCCCATAAGTTAGAAAAGTATTGCAGCACCAGTGAACAGTGAGAGTGATGCCGGTGACTTTAAGCAGAGATGGATTTTTGGTCTAAATTTGGGGTTGATATGATTTTGAATTAGAAGAAGAAGTCGCAGAAAGAAACAAAGCAAGGATTGTTGATTTTTGCTTTTTATTGCCAATTGAATAGCAAGATTTGTCTCAATTTGTAGAATGAGTAAAAATAATTTTGAAAAGTACTTCGTTTGGAGAGGAAAAACAAAAAGTTTTGTAAGTTAAAATTTTTAAAATAAAGTTTTTTAATGTTTTAAATTTTTATAATTTTGTACTATTTGGAGGAAAAATAAGGTTTTTTGTTTTTTTAATAGAAATATATATACCAAGTCTAAGAGTTCTCATTGTTTTTCTAAAGACAAAACTTCATTAATTTACCAATTTAATGGATTAAAAATGAAGGTTTTTTTGAAGATTTTTAAAAATCTTTGAAAATTATACTTTAACAAATTTTCTATTCTCATTATTTTAAAAAAATCTTCTCCCAAACAGACACTTAAAGCCAAATTAAAATATAATAATTGAAATTTTATTTCACTGAAAATTACACAAAATTAAGATTATGAATATGATTGTAATTTAACGTAAATGTTTACTTTTTATTGATTAAATTTTTTATTTAAAATAAAATATATTTGATATTAAAAAACGTAATTATCTTTTAAATTGGGCAAAACAAATTTATGTATTTACATTAAAATATAAAAATAAATTCATACTTTTTTATAAGGTAATTCTTAAGAAAATATATAATTGAAAAATATATCCCACGTGAATTATAATATCTATTAAATAAAATATATATTTTATATATAGTTTATTTAATTAATATATATATATATATTATTTAATGGATGCTGCATTTTATGATAAATGAGGTCTAAATATAAATTTCTTTTATTATTTTTATTTAATTTTTGAAAAACCTATTAACGAGTTCAAATTTTTATTGAAAAGAACAGAAAAAAAAACTCAATACAAAATATGATAAATTTTTATCAGATAAGGCATAATTGAGTTTATTTTAACTTATTTTTTAATTATAAATTTAATTATTAGTATTAGATAATATTTGACTTAATAATTTTATTTTAATAATTATTGGCATTGGATTTAAAAAACACATTTGCCCCAAAACTAAGGTAATGAAAGTAGAATTGATCATAAGAATGCCTATTTCCATTTGTATTACTTTATAATTCAGTAACGAGCTAATGATACTAATATTTAAAATTTTAATAAAATTTAATTTATATTTAACATAATTAATTAAAAATTTTAATATTCACAAAATTTTAGTATGATTTTAAAAATATAAAATATAAACAATAAAAAGATAAATTAAAATGAAATTTTAAACTCAATTAGGTTTTATCTGGTAAAACAATTTCACTTTATGGAATTGCAATCATTTTATATTTTTAAATAAAATTATTATTTTTTTAATTTATAATATACATAAATATGAACTTTTGAATAGCCAAAAATATCTCCAATTTTTTATATTATTTACTATTATATTAGTTTTTATTATTTTAATTAATTTTAAAGATTTTATAAATTCAAAATTCTTAATCATACTCTTACTTAAATTTTACTAAATTAACTTTTCTATTACAATTCAAAACAAAATTCTATAAAAAAATAAAAATTCAAACACCGTGGCTTACTTTTTTTATTAAAAATTTTTAAAAGAGCTTCCCATCTAATAAAAAAATCTGTTTAAAAATAAGATTTTTAACATCTTCTTGTAAAACATCTTTTGTTACAGAATAATAAATTCTTAATAGAAATTTTTTATCAATTAAATCATCTTGAAATTTTATAATAAATAAAACTATCGGTAAAAGTTCTTTTTTAATAGTAACGTAATTCTTTTGAATTGCATTTCAAACACCAGAATGAAATATTACTAATGATTTTTTTTTTCTTATTAGGAGGATATTGTTTAAGGATACACTCATAACCTAAATCAGAAGCATTAGTTTCAATAATTAAGGATCCATCGAGATGAGTATGGCCAAATAGGAAAGATGAAGAATCTTTTATTTAACAAGACAAACAATTTTTGTATATTGTTCAGTCCAAGGAGCATGATTTTTTTCTAAGTCTATCATAAAAAGATTTGCATAGAATTTTAATATATGTAAAGAAATTGGAAACATAATTAAGACATCACAGAAATTTTTATAATTGATTTTTATCTTTTAAATCATTGGGAAATTTAAATGTAAATTCTAAACTCTGGAAATTGGTGAAATTTTAATTTCAACAATTTTATGTCCCAAGAATTTAATTTTTGTTTAAAATAATTTCATCTTAGAAACAAAAACTACTAATCCATTTTGTTTAATAATATTATAAAATTTTTGCAAATGCATAAAATGTTCATTTAATGATTTTAAAAAATTAACACATCATCTATATAAAATATTGTAAAATGTTCATAATCCCTTAAAACATCATTCATAAACATTCTGAATTTCACTTTGAGCATTTTTTAAATCATAGGGTATAACATTCCATTTATAATAAAAAAAAATATTAAAACCAGTTTTGTATTTATCTATTTCAGCTATTTGAATTTACCAGAATTCACTTTTCATATCAAATTTTCTAAAGACTTAGGCAATATGCAATCTTTTTAACAAATATCTCTTATTAAGTATTGGAAACCTAATCCATTATAAAACTTTATTTAAAAGCTTATAATTAACTAGTATATTGCTCATGCTATGCATGGGTAAATTATAATTTTTATTTTTTAATTTAATTTTTAATTATATTTTAAATAAGATAAATTATTATTAAATTAATTTTAAATTAAAATTTCTATTTATTTAATTTAATTTAATTTAAATATATTTTTACTTGTTATAATAATAACTTTTTAATTAATTTATAATATAATTAATTAAAATACCTATTGATTTTTTTATACATATATTAATAGTAGTTTCATTATTATTTATTTTAAAATGTAATAAAAATACTTTATTCAAAAAATAATTTAAATTTTATATTTTATCTCATAACTTATATAAATCAATATTTACTTTTTATAAATTACAAAAAATACATTAAACTAATGAGAAAATAATATTATTTTAAAAATATATAAATATAATAATTTTTATTAATATAATAAAAAATTAAATTAGTAATAATAAATTAAATTATTTTATTTTAATAATAATGAAAATATAGAACATTATTATTAATTAAAAATATCATTATATTACATATTTTTTAAAAATACTATATATAAGTGTAAATTTTTTTTATTAATCTGATATATTTTTTTATAAAATAATTATTTAACAAAAATAGTTATCACTTTAGTTAAATTTATAATATAAAATAAATATATTTCAAAAAATTAAAATTTTAAAATATTTTAATTTTTTATTTATATAATAAATATTAAAAATACATATTATTTTTCAAAAAATAGATTTCATAATTTTAATACTATAACTTTAATTATTTTTAATTATATTTATTTATAGCTAAATTTTCAATATAATCATATTTGTAATTTATTTTTAAAATTCTATTTTTATATAAAAATATAGTTGAAAGATAATTTATACATAAAAATATAAATATTTAATTAAAATTTAAAAATAATTCTCTTAAAAATTAATGATAATAAAGTATGGATAATCGAAATATTAGTTATTATTGTATTTGATTTGTAATGATAATAAAATAAAATATAAAAAATTTAAAAAATATTAAATAAAAAATTTATAAAAAATTAATAATTAAATATATTTAAATAAATAAATTTTGAAAATGATAACCGATAACTTTTTTAAAAAATAATAAAAAAAGCATAAATAAAAAAAATTGAAAAGCATTTAGGTGAAATAAAAATACTTTGTGAGAAGAGAGTATTTGATATATATTAAATATCTTATATAACATACTATATATAAATAAACAAATGAAAATCATTTACATAAAAAATTAATTTATAATTAGATATTATTTGATTGAAAAACGGTAATAAACATTCAAATTCAATTTTTATAACAGTAAAATATTTCTTATTTACTTGGTCATTTCAATTAAATAGTCATAAGTTGGCTATAATAATAATAATAATAATAATAATAATAATAATAATAATAATAATAATAAACATTAATTAATTTTACGAAAGTAAAATAGAAGAATATTAAATTATTAACATAAAAATAATACATATTAATTATAAACAAGTCAAATATCGATATTTTATTTTTATAATTTTTTATGTAAAATACACTTTTTATCTCTTAAATTTTTTAATAAATATTTCATAATAAAAATAATAGAATATATAACAATGTAATAAAAGTATTTATTAAAGATATGAATTAATTTAAGATTAATTAAATTATATGATAGTTAATTATGAGATCATAAATTAATGGTCAATTTTCTTTAAACTAATTGCTGCCAAAAACCTATTATTATTATTATTATTATTATTATTATTATTATTATTATTATTATTATTATTATTATTATTATGTGGTAAATAATGTTTTTACATAAATAAATTTATAAAAAAATTAATATAAATAATTTTAAAATATTACATTTAATCATAAAAGGTTTTAATTTTTTAAAAATTAAAATTTAAAGAAAATAATAATTTAAATTATAAATGTTAAGGCAGTATTATAAATAATAATAATAATTTAAAGAGAAATAAAAATTAAATAATAATAATTATTATAAAATAACATTAATAATTTTTAAATATTATATTTAATTACAAAATGTCTTAAATTTATAAAAATTAAATTTTAAAGAAAATAATAATTTAAATCATAAATGTTAAGATAGTATTGTAAATAACAATGATAATTAAAGGGGAAATAAAAAAATAAATAATAATTAGTATTAAGGAGAATATTTATGATTGATTATAAGATCATAAATTAATAGTTAATATTTTTTTAAACTAATGACCATCAATGACCTTTATTATTATTATTATTATTATTATTATTATTATTATTATTATTATCTTTTAAATTATTTTTTTAAACTATTATTATTATTATTATTATTATTATTATTATTATTATTATTATTATTATTATTATTATTATTTTAAGAGTAGCATGTGGTAAATAATATTTTTGCATGAATAAATTTATAAGAAAATAATATAAATAATTTTTAAATATTACATTTAGTTATGAAAGTTCTTAATTTTTTAAAAATCAAAATTTAAAGAAAATAATAATTTAAATCATAAATGTTAAAGTATTATTGTAAATAATAATAATTAAAAGAGAAATAAAATAAATAAATAATAATTAGTATTTATAAAATAATATAAATAATTTTTAAATATTGTATTTAATTATAAAATGTTTTAATTTTTAAAAATTAAATTTTAAAGAAAATAATAATTTAAGTCATAAATGTTAAGATAGTATTATAAATAATAATAATAATTAAAAGAGAAATAAAAAAAACTAAATAATAATTAGTATAAGGAAAAATATTTATAGAAGGTGACACGTGATAAATTTTTAAAAAAAAGTGCCACGTGTCATTTTCTTGTAAATATATTTTTGCTTTATATATATATATAGATATAGATTACTAATCTATGAGCACCTCTTTCTATTTCTACTGTATTTTAAACATAAAAGGCTAAATAACTCTAAGGACTCTTTGATTCTCTGATTAATTATTTTTCTAATAAATCTTTAATTTTTTTTTCTATAATACATTTCTAATTCTTCATTCATATGAATTGCATGACTTCTAGTTAGAATTAATCTTTTATTAAAATCTTTTTCATAAGGTAAATATATTATATGTTTTTTCTTATTCCAAAAGCATTAAGAACAGGCATACAAACATCTTTTGAAATAAAGATTCTAAATTTTTAATTTTTGAATAATAAAATCTTTGTTTAATTCTTTTGGGATTTTTAAAGATTTTATTTCATCATTTAAATATTTAATATGCTTTCCTTTTTATTAATTATATTGACTGAGGATATTGAAATTTTTTTTAATATATTTAAATCTTTTTCTTGAACAGGTAAAATAAATTTAAAATAAATTTCTTTTCTTAGAATAGTTGTATTAATACTATTTTTATCTACATTAAAAGGATATATTATGTTTAAAAAAAGGGTTTCCTAAAATAACAGATAAATTTTGACAACTGTCCCTGAACTTATCTAGTTGTAACATTACAGTCCTTCAACTTAAAAATGTAACATAAAACCCCATTAACTTTTAAATTTTGCACAGTAAAATCCCTCTAACCTCCAATTATCAGTTTTTCAGTTAGACACTGACCTGGACAGTTCGATCATGAAGTTTAGTCAGTATTTCTCTTTTATCTCTCAAGTCATGTATAAATTGAATCATTTTTCTCTTTATAGATAGAATAATTTTTCATGCGTAAAGAGAATAATTTTATACTTTGCATAAGAGAGGAGAGAAAAATATTGATTAAACGCCATGTGGGAGCTATTCACATCAGTTTCTAACTGAAAAATCAGTAATTGAAAGTCAGAGGGATTTTACTGTGTAAAATTTAAAAGTTTAGGGGGTTTGTATTACATTTTAAAGTTAAAGGACTGTAGTGTTATAACTATATAAGTTTAGGGACAGTTGTTGAAATTTATCTCTAAAATAACACTTTGACTAATATAAAAAAGTAAATTAAAACAAATACCTTGATTACAAATTATAGCTTTACTTAATTTATATCTAATTTGTAATCTATTACCATCAGCACCATGTAATTTTTCTTTGATTTTTTAATAAAAAAACATGGAATTAAACCTTCTTAGATATAATTTTGATATGCACCAAAATCTACTAATGCAGTTGAAGAAAAACTAAAATTACCAATAGAAATAGTAACATAAACAATCCTTTTATGATAATTAATTATTGATAAATGATTAATAAATTCATCTACATTGTAATGACTTTTACTATGTTCTACTTTTTCCTCATTAGTTTTAATTATTTCTTGTAGCTTAGAATTAATTAATTCTAATTTTACTAGTTTTCTTTTAAATTTAAAGTTTTGTTATTTTAATTCTCTTATCTCTTGTTTAATGTTTTAATTTCTTCTTGCAAATCATTTATATTAGGAAAAATATTCTTTTTAATTTCAAATCTTTGAAATATCTGTTAACTTATAAGGTTCTAAATTATTAACTACTTTTGCTTTAATTATAAAATTTTTTAATTTTAAAAAATATTCTTTCTTAATTTCTGGATCATCTATTTTATCTATAATATATAATAAAAACTCTTGTTTACTAGAAATTATATTAATTGCTTTATTACAACAAGGACCGGTGCAAATATTGGGACTTTCATAAGTATCTAATTCTTCAAAACTAGTAAAACTATAAGAATCACCTAAAATATTTAAATCATTATCTTCAAAATCACTAATCTCTTCATTCCTTTTTGAATCAGTATCAAAAAGTAATAAATTCATCATTTGTTTTTTTAACTTATCTGACACATCTAAATTATTAATTTTTCTTTTATTTTATATTGACTTTTGTAATGACTTACTTTTTCATATTTAAAACAAACAGGAGGTTTTTCTATTCTTCTAGAAGACCTTTTCTTAGAAGAACTTGGGTCGTGATCCCACGAGGGTGAGCTAACTCCAAAAACTCGTCCTCAGTTAAATTTGTAGGCTGCAACTCGCCTACATGAAGCCAGAATCGCAAGTAATCACCGGTTAGCCATACGGTAATGAATTCGTTTCTAGACCAATTTGACCCTTAGCCCAAGTGTTATTTTACCATTCGACTATATCCACATTTTTTTTTTCATTCTTGATACATAATTTTTGGATCATATTTATGAACAGCTATGCTAGATATTTTTTTTAGGACGATATTGGAAGTTTCTACCCTATAGTAATCGTTCACCCTCAGAAAGAAGGGAAAGGGGCCTTTTCAATATTCTTTGATTTAAAAAAAAATTATCAATTATATAAAAAAAATTAAACAAATAGAGAAAAGCCAGCTATTGGAGTCGAACCAATGACCATCGCATTACAAATGCGATGCTCTAACCTCTAAGCTAAGCAGGTCAGAGCCAGACTGACCACTCCAAGAGCCTTCTTATCCTATCGAAAGTATATCTTCTCATAATTATCTATGACTGTTTACGTCTCTAGCATAACCACTTAATTAAATGTGGAAGGAAGTGGGATAAATGGCTGATACTACTGGGAGAATTCCTCTTTGGATCGTAGGTTATTAAAATTTAGTTTATAATTTGGGAATTTAGTAACAGGTCTCATGTTAATTGCAAAATAAAATGATATATTTTGTTGCAACATTTCCTTTAAAAAAAGGTTTCGATTAGACTACGAAGGGGGAAGACAAAACAAATAGAGTCAAATTTTTACTAATACGTCCTTTGAGTAATAAACAAATCTCTATGCATTTGCTTATATAATCTTTCAAGTTACTTTGTTCTCTATTTCTATTTGAGAGAATCCTTAGGAAATGCATTTTGTTTCCATCGAGCTCAAACAAGATGCCAATGTCTATAATAAACCAAAGTCATCATTTAATTCTTAATTGTAATAGTTCTTTACATGGGCGGTTGGAATATCTCTATTTCGTATATATTTGTTCCAGAGCTTTTTGAAATAAAAAAAATAGGCAGAGTCTTTGCAACACAATTGATATCTTTATTACATTGCGTAAAACTTATTTGTTCTTGTTCATTCCTATCACAACAAGATGGACTTTACACAGACTAAGAATGGACTAACTTTTAAATCTTGGATGAAAATTTCTTTTACCTATTTCTCTCGGTAATCTATTATTAATAACCTCTTTCTAACTTCTTTCACTATAAAAGAATATCTTTCTATATTCCTAACTTGTCTTCAAACAACAGGAAAAACACCAGGAAATGCAGTAGTTTCTAGATAGAAAAGACTTTTTCTTTTGGTAAATTCATTTGTAATAAGAGTTGAGTCTTTCATAATATTCAAATTGTAATTCAACAAAAAAAAATCGATTGTTTTTTATTATTAAATGAATTTTTCTTCATTAATTTTAATGTTTCCTAAAAAAATATTGCATTGAATTGATTTTTTGAGCTTAATGATTAAATAATAATTTATTATTATGATTTTGAGCAAGCCGTTATAGTGAAATCGGTAGACACTGAAGAACTTAGCTTAACAAACTCATTTTTCTTGTAAGATTTCTTATAATATTTTCAAGATTTTTCCTTATAAATTTTTCTTTTTCTTTAATGGTAACTAAAAAAGGCAATAATTTTCTCATAACCATACTGAGAACAAAATTCTTCTAATTCTTTTCTATATTCTTTTAATTAATTTTTCATTTTAGCTTTTAATTTTAAATTTGCACATAAAACTAAACCTTCATTATTAATGAAATTAATTAGTTCACCATACGTTAAAATATCGTAAGGTATTTCTGAGTTATAGCTATTCGCAATTCTTTGTCTAATTTTTTTTTACAAACAGTTTTGGTAATTCAGCTATAAATCTTTCTTTTTAATAAACATGATTACAGTCTATTTTACTAAATACTTTAGTAAGAAACACATCTTTATACCGTTTAAAATCTTATAATTTTAGACAAGTTAAATTACTTAAAACCTCTAAAGACCTTTATTGATAATTATTAGGTTCTCTTATAAATGTTTTAGTAGTTGCAAATATTAAAATAGTAATAGCATCTTCTTCTTCAATTTGAGTAATTTGATTAATTTTTGTTTTAATTACTACTTTTCTAAAATTTAAAATTCTATATTAATCTTCTAAACTAAGATAATTATCCCACCATCCTTTAAGAATTCCTATAAATCCTAGTACCAAAATGTGTTCAATTTAAGCATCAAAATTACTTTTAGCCTTATGAGCAGTATTAGCCATAGTAATTTCTTTTAAAGTATTTAAAATGTGATAAATTTCGACAATTGTCCCTGAACTTATCTAGTTATAACATTACAGTCCCTTAACTTAAAAATGTAATATAAAACCCCATCAACTTTCAAATTTTACACAATAAAACCCCTCTAACATCCAATAATCAATTTTTCAGTTAGACGCTGATCTGAACAGTTCCAGCATGGAGCATAGTCAGTATTTCTCTTTTCACTCTCAAGCTATGTATAATTTGAATCATCCTTCTCTCTATAGACATAATAATTTTTCATGCGTAAAGAAAATAATTTTATACTTTGCATAAAAGAGGAGAGAGAAATATTGACTAAGCACTATGCGGGAGCTATTCACATCAGTTTATAGTTAAAAAATTAGTAATTGAAAGTTAGAGAGATTTTACTATACAAAATTTAAAAGTTTAGGGGGTTTTATGTTACATTTAAAGTTAAAATACTATAATGTTATAACTATATAAGTTAAAGGATAGTTTTTAAAATTTATCCATTTAAAATGTGACATTCACTTAAACCATCTAAATTCCACTCATAAATTGATTCACCATCATACTTAGCTTGTGTAATTTGATTTCTTTCTTTATACTGAACATCAGGAGGGGTAGGTCTAAGATACTAATTCATAGTCTGACGATAATTATTTCTACCATGATAAATTTTACTAATTTCTAAGTCTTCTTTAAACTGATCACTTAAGTCTTCTATACCAGAATTATCTTTATTTATAACTGACACAAAAGATTGATTAATATTTAACTGTTCTAATATTTTTGTATTTTTTCTAATTTATCTTCGATAAAAGTATATTGTAATACAAGTTAATAGAACTTTATTCCATTTATCCATATATAAGAAAAATAATTATGAAATAACGGTTTTTACCATTAGCTTTTAAGAGTTATATTGATTATGATTAGTTGTGTTGGTTCACAATAGTCATATTGATTGTGATTAATTATGTTAGTTCACAACAATCATACTAGTTATAATTAGTTGTGTTGGTTAACAATGCTAATAGCTATACTTCCTGTCTTCTATATATATATATATGATATAGGTTCTCTAGATTAAACAATTTTTCTTTTCTTCTCCTTCTTATTTCTGCACTCTTTTTATTTCAAGAAATATCAAGAAAACTTTTAGAAATTGCTAACTACAGGTTTTGGTTGATTTTGTTGTATCCTGAAAGTGATTTGTCATAACTCTACAGCTAAATATAAGGGGGCAAACATCACTTTAAAGAAAGTGTTCTCACACCTCAAAATCAACAGTTGATTTATTTTTATTGAGTGTTTATCCCAATAATTTTAAAGTGATGTTCGCAATGGAGTCTAGTTTAAAGTCTGCAATCAAGATTATGAATCAAGAATTTCTGAAGCTAAACAGATTTGATGGAGAGATAAGATGTTATTCATACGTATTACTTTGAATATTGGTTATGTATTGGATCCTTCCTTAGCGCCACTCCTTGTACTAATATCTGATGATACTAAAGCAAACAAACAAGCAAGAAAAAAACATGAGGATGATGAATTTTTGTGAAGAGGCCATCTTCTCAATTCTATGACAAATCTTATGTATGACCTGTTTGCTTCAATGACATCTCCAAAAGAGATTTGGACTGCATTGGAGACTAAGTATAATAAAGAAAATAAGATGCTAAGAAATTCCTAATTTCTAAATTTTTTGATTTTGTTATGGATGAAAGTAGTTCAATTTTGGATCAAGTGCATAAACTTCAAATCTTAGTTTCAAAACTTAAAGATTTGAAAGTAGAAGTTTTTAAACCACTACAAGTTGGTACCATAATTTCTAAATTTTCTCTTAGTTGGAATGACTGCAAAAAAAAGTTGTTACATACTTTTGAAAGTTTTACCTTAGACCAACTCATGAAGCATTTGGGCATTGAAGAAGAATCACGTATTCGTGAAAAGAAATTTGCTTTTGAGTCTGGTACTAAAGTAAATTACATTGATGGAAATAATAAATCTCAAAAAGGCAATAAAGGAAAGAAGAGGAAGAGTTTTGAAGCAAGTGACTCCAATAACTTAAATAAATCAAAGAAAGAAAAAACTTGCTATAATTGTGGAAAGGGAGGGCACTTTAAATGTGATTGCAGGTTCAAAAAGAAGCTCAAAAAGGACAATGCTACTAGTACCACCAATGCAAATAATGCAAATCTAGTTAAGGAGGTTGCAGAATTGTTAGTAATATGCCCTAGAGCATATCATAAAATTGTATCTTGTAAATATTTATTCCCCTTTAATGGCACATATTCTTTTCTTTTAAATTTAATTGAAAATATCCTTTAGTAGCTTGTCAGATATTTCATTCTTAAAGTGTTAAGAACATGAGTGATGAAACATTATAGTACAAATACTATAAGTCATGGTTTGTAGTTTTGGATATTTCACAAGATGAGATTTATCTATATAGACTGTCATATTTGTTTATTTCCATGATTAGTATGAGATACTAATGATATGAAATGGTGAGTCTCATGCCATATAATAAACAAAATGGACACTTATGAGATAAGTAGGCCAAACTAATAATGAGAGATGATTTGCACATGAAGTTTACTCTTGTCAATACATAATCATCCAGATCATAATAGTATATATAATTCCTTGACTTGAGATAACACAGTTATCTTGTATATAGGAGGTTTGAGTTTGATACTGCTTTCATGCTTGTACTATGTATGAGTATATGGGCATGCGTTGGCTCCGACTAGTTATATATGGAGATAAGTGTTAGCCAAGATGGGATCCATTATCTTAAGTAAATAGGGATAAAATCCTATGCCCATTTAAATTGTTCTTCATAACTCAAGTTCATGGCCAGGACAGAAAGACTTACTCAGAAAAGAGTTTGTGATTGGAAAGTTTTATTAATCAAGAATTAGAATTAAAATGTGGACATATGATTTTGAGTATTAAGAGTTTGACATAAATCAAGACTCTAGCTAGAATCTAGATTTTATAATGGAGAGATTTTAGTGCATGGTATATATGATCAAGGTTCATGAATTAAGGATTAATTCATAACTAATTGGGCAGTCATGATACATTATGCACGATGTCAACCATGATTTATAAGAATTTAAGTGAAAAGGAAATTTCATTTAAGTTTAGAATAGTTCTAATAATATTAAAGAGTTAATATAATTCTCATTGTCAATTAGTAATAAACCTAGTAAGTCACACACAAAAGAGTAATATGATCAAAGCATAATTAATTTAATTAACTAATTAAATAATTTAATTAATTAATTGAATTAATAAATTTAGTTTATAATTGTCGCAAAGACATTGTGGTAGCCGGACGATTCTCACCGAAGTGGAAAAAGTGAGGAGTCACCACTTTAATTTTAAGGGAAATTAAAGGAAACCATTACTAAAAACAATAACCACTTTCGAAATAGAGATTCTAGGTTCGGAGTTCGTTTACGGTTGGGAAAGGTGTTGGGCACCCCACCTCGTCTCTTAACGAGGGTCAGCAAATTTAATGATGGGCTCTTAATTACTTATGATTAATAATTTAGGGGTCTTAAAGTCATGTTGTCGGTCCTTTTATTGACAGAAGGAGCGTTCAATATCTCACCATTTTGGGTTTTCCAAGAACACGGGTACATGGGATGTCCCCAAGGTGAATTAGTGTTTTGTTTGTCTAATTTGTTACATATCTTATTTAATTGTTCATTTTGGGATTCTAATTTTAAAGAGATGTTATTTGAGTCCCTAAAGATCCGTAATGAATGAGAAAGGTTCTCGGCTCACATGTTAGGTATCTCGGTATTTAAATATTAAAATTTTGATTGAAAAGATTTCAGAAAATAACTTTCTCCCGATCTCTTAAAATATCTTTATTAGAATTTTGGCTGAGAGAATTCGGGTAAGGACTCTCCCCCGATCTCTTAAAAGGTGTATATTAGAATTTTGCTAAGAGGATTCGGGTAAGTACTCTCTCCTGACCTCTCAAAATGTGTATATTAGAATTTTTGTTAAGAGGATTCGGGTAAGGACTCTCTTCTGATCTCTTAAGATATGTGTATTAGAATTTTGTTAAGAGGATTTGGGTAAGGACTCTCTCCCGATCTCTTAAAATGTATATATTAGAATTTTGTTAAGAGGACTTGGGTAAGGACTCTCTCCCGATCTCTTAAAATGTATATATTAGAATTTTGCTAAGAGGATTCGAGTAAAGACTCTCTCCCGATCTCTTAAAATGTGTATATTAGAATTTTGTTAAAAGGATTCGGGTAAGGACTCTCTCCCGATCTCTTTTAATTTGTCAAAATGAAATTTAAAAGGTCACGGTCGTGAGACCGATCTCGTTTGACTCTATTAGATATGAGAACGTTCCTTATATCACCTCCCGTTTTTCATATTATCCCAGACTTTCATTTCCGATCTCATGATTTATTTACTGAACTTCCCTCAACTTATTACTACTCCTCATTTTGAACCTTCTAGACATCTTATTTCGAGAGTTCCCGTCCGAACTTGATCCCGAATCTTGATCTCATTTCTTTTTAGAGCTAGACTGAATAACTAAACTACCAATTCATCTGTACTATTCCTAATCATTTTTACTCTGATCGAGAATCTCCACATTATTTTCTCCCATCCGTACTCTTTGTGGTACTTACAGAATGTCAGTATCCTAAATTATTCTCTTTTTTACACAAAATAGCGTAAAGAAATTAAAGACAACATAAAAATAAAAGGTAAAACTCGTGGACGTCACAAAAAGTGAAATAAGTCCAGTTTTGACGTAATCCTATTCTAAACATTTGTTGCGACAAACTATGCCATGAACACTTGAGAATGATAAGTCGAACAGCCACCTGTGGAAAAGGCTAAAACAACGAGGAAGCTGGTACTGATGTCTTCGTGTATCCGGCACCAATAATACTAAGACAGTAAGGTGATTTTGAGGAGTTGTAAACAACTGAAGTGAGATCAAGAAACGATGATTGAATTCCCAAGACTGTGCAAGGTTATCCAAAGTATGGATTGCAAGCTCTATAGTTTCCATGGTAAGATCCTTCATAAAACTTGTTTCTAAAGTCTCTAGGAACCTTGAGAGTTTTCGATTAAAAATAAAGCTACAGTAAAATTCTGGGGTTTTTCCTCAATAATCACCACTACCTCTATAGCATTGCATGCAAGTATTTATAGGAGATGGGTACTCAAAATAGAGGGCTAGGATTCCAGGAGGAGGAGACGGAAGGCCTAGATTCAAAAGGACATAATTCGACATCCTGGAATTAAAGAGAATCAAAATTGAGGGTTGGGATTTCGTTTGGAATTTCTGTCCTTTTGCCCCTTAATCCAACGGTCAAAGGTCTTGTTTTATGAAATGGATCCAATGGCTGGGAACAAAAAGTGTTGAATCTATCATTTATTTTTGATCCGAAGGCCTCCAATCCATCCTTATAATTATAATCAACAGTGTAAATCAAGATATACTGGGCTGCTTTAACCATTTGGAATCTGACAGCTAGGAGTGTGTCCTTACGAATGAGATGTGTGGTGAAGATTGGATCATGCCTGCAATGCTTTAACTGACTCTGATCTTACGGTGGAGGGAGCTAGTGTTTGTGAATTAAATGTCATGATTAGAAGCTGTTCAACTCCCTGAGTTCCCCGATCTCTATAGGTCGTCCTTCCCTTTTCCGATCTTCTCACTGTGACTGATCGATCTTAAGATTGTTATTCCAATCTCTATTTTCTTTTGCATCTGGTCCTTTCCACTTTCTCGATCTCTTTATGTTCTCCGACCTCCTTCTCATCCCTTCTCTGTGTTGGTCAAAGCAATAAATTTTCCAATTGCTGATGAGCCTCTTCGAGTTCTGCATGCAATAAATGCCAAGGCCCTATATATATGCTGATGAATTTTTCTTCACATACTCACAACTTTCTTTCTCTGGTGAATTTTCAACATTTTATTTCCCAGTTCTTGGCTTTTCCGGCAAGAATTCTTCTCATGACAACCACTTTAATCTTTTTTCGAATGTTTTCTTTATTCATCTCCTGAAAATGAGCAATTTCGGTGATCAGAGGTTTATGAGGGCGTCGTCTGATGGCGGTGAGGGAACTGAACTAATTGACCGATCAAGGTCGAAACTGACTATCGCGCCAATCTCGGATTGGCTCATCGATATGGCTTGCAGACCGATCTCTGATAAGAGGATTGCTAATTTCAATCTTAATATCGGTGACCACCTCTTGAAGTTTATTTGGTTCCTCACCATCTCGGGGGTCCTGATCGTAGCTCGGTTCTAGTTGATGACATCGACAATGATACCGCTCAATATCATGAGAGTCATAGTCACCCCATCTGAGCTGTATATCTGTCCAGTATTTATTGTTGGCTTTCTGATTAAACACATCTTTTGATTCAGCCATAAGACTAGGCTTTAACACAAGCCTATTGTGAGACGCTATGGGTTCGGGAGTAGTCCAAGTTAGGTAGAATGCAGTGCAAGAACATTTGTAATTGCCGATCTTGAGAGATCGTCCAAATGATGTAATCTAACCTTTTGGAAATGAAATGAAATCTATTATTGAAATTTGGATTTGCTTATTTTGTTTTTATTATTGCATGATTATTATTCCAATCTTTGATAAATGTGCTCGATTTGATCCCTAGACGAATCGCTATTCTGCCGATATGTTGGTTTGGAACCCTGTTCTATCTTATGATCTTCGTTAACCAATCTTATTTGTCCCACCTTTTACTATGTTTCTGGAATCTTCTTTCAATGTGTCATTGAAACGGCCTAGTCTCGCTAATTGATGCATCCCTTGGGGCTTCGTGAGTATTTAATGCTAGGGCGGGTATAAATAGAGAGGGGGTTAGCCATTTGCTCCCTTATGTCTTTTTCAGACTTCCTTTTAGTGACTTCGACACTCTCCCTTATTTCCTAGAGTTTTCTGATGCTGATTTATACTCCGGTAAGAGCTTTAATCTTTTTTCGATCAATTTTATCTTTTACCTTTAAAAATGAGTGATACCGACGGTCAGAGAGCTGCTAGTCCTCCTTCTATTCACATCTCATGGACATCGGATAAAGGTGAAGTGGCCAAAGCCAATGAGCGACCCGAACCTTCTACAACCACCGTCCCAGCCCATGGTTGGGCGACTAAATCAAAACAAGCATCATCTTCAGGGAAAGAGAACTTACCCGTGGATGAGTTGCCATCGGTTCTCAAGGAGACCGATCTCCAGTCCATTAGCCAAGAGTATAACCTTCCAACTAACTCCTTCAAACTTATCAGATGTCATGGCGATCTCTGAGCCGATCATTTCTTTGAAGAAACCGACCTAATCATGGTATATGAAGAATAATTAAAGGTCGGGCTTCAGTTTTCCCTAAACAAATTCTATAGAGCCGTTCTGAAGTTCCATCATGTCTGTGTAGCCCAGGTGCATCCAAACTCCTAGCGGACTCTGGTGGCTTTCAAAGGTTTATGCCGAGCTAAAAAGTTCAAGCCTAACGGTTCTTCATATTGAGGAGCAAGGATCCGAAAGGCTTTGAGGGCATCTCGCGTAGTTGGCAATATTTTTTTCTCTCAGTTCCAAAGAAGATTGCCCTAAATAAAGATGAGGATGCCATGGTGAAGGAGTTGAAGGATCAGGCAGCTACTCAGAAGTACTCATGTCTGGACGCGGTTATGGCCGAATTGAAATGGTGGTTGATGCAAGTGATCACCCATGAGGACTATGAACTGCAGCTCTCTGACCTCGACCCCGGGATCGGTATAATCTAAATCTTTAGTCACCTAACTTAGGTGATCTCACTAACTTGTTCTCTTTGTAGGTATGGTGGGAGGCGATGTTAGTAGTATGCCCTAGAGCATATCATTTAGTATGTATTTTATACATATTTTTATTAATAAAAGGCATTTTCACTTTTCCGTTTACATAATATATTTATTTGTAATAGAAAATGTCCATTGATATTTTGTTAGAAATTCTATTCTTATTGTTAAGAATATGAGTGACAGTATTTCTAGTACAAAGTATCATAAATAGGTTCACAATCGAGGATACTTCACAATAAGGACATGACTTATCTAGAAAGATTGTATTCATGTTTGTTCCTAAGTTATTTATATGAGATATAAATGAGATGGAATGGTGAGTCTCATGCCATACGACAAACATGATAGGCACTTATAAATGATAAGTAGGTCGAACTAGTGACACTTATGACAAGCACATGGAGTTTACTCTTGTCAATATATTGTCATAAATCATATCAGTGCATATAATCTTTAGACCTGAGATAGCACAGTTATCTTGTATATAGGTGGTTTGAGTTCGATAATGCTTTCATACTTGTACTGTGTATGGGTATACGGGCATGTGTTGGCTCCGACTAGTTATATATGAAGGTAGGTGTTGATCAAGATGGAATCTGTTCCTCTAAGTAAATAGGGATAAAATCCTATGTTCATTTAATTGTTCTTGATGTTTCAAGTTCCTGGCTATGACAGATAGATTTAATCAGAAAAGGGTTTCTGATGAGAAAATCTTTTTAATCAAGAACTGGAATTAAAAGAAAACATAATATTCATAGCAAATGGGGTTTGACATAAACCATGACTCCAGCTTGAATTGGGATTTTGTAACAGAAAGATTCTAGTGCATGGTAACATATGATTATAGGTTCATTTAAGGTAAACCTTATTACTGATTGGGTGGCCATGGCATGCTATGCTAGGTATTAACCATGGTCTATGAGGTGCATAAAATGATTTAGAGAAATCATTTATAGTAAGAAAGAGTTCTGATGATATTAAGAGTTGATATCATGTCTCATTGCCAATTAGTAATGAGCCTAGTAAGTCACACACATACACAAGTAATCACCAAATTAAATATGATTTAATTAATTAATTAAAGAGTTTAATTGATTAATTAAATAGGTTTAGTTTACAATTAGATTGCAAAGTCCCTAGCATGACTTGAAACCAAATCTAGATTATTGGATGTATAATATAAGTTAAATTTATATTTAAAGTGTTTAAATATGAATTTAATTAATGAGAAATTAATTAACAAAGATTAATTAATTAATTTATATTTGATATAAATTGATTAGAAGAAGAGAAATAATTATTTTGGATTGATAACTCAAAATTAAGACACAGGGGTATTTTGATCATTTCACAGGGTGATATGTGTCACCATGTGACACATGGCATTACACATAAGCTTGAAAAATATTTTTTAAT
Source organism: Hevea brasiliensis (assembly GCF_030052815.1). Lineage (NCBI taxonomy): Eukaryota > Viridiplantae > Streptophyta > Magnoliopsida > Malpighiales > Euphorbiaceae > Hevea > Hevea brasiliensis. The sequence continues at coordinate 76,552,830 of NC_079494.1, forward strand.
CATGTAAGATGATTAAAATTAACATTAAATATAGGTTTGACACTTGACACAATGTGATTGGGTCAATTAAACCTAGAGCCAATCAGAAGGTGACATGTGGCAAGGGTTTTAAGTAGTGACCTAGCCATATAAGTGTTGTTATGAAAAGAAAAATAATAACCAGCTGCTGCCTCCCTTGGTGCCGCCACCCTTGAGGCTCCCATTCTCTCTTCTTCTTCATCTCTCATCAATTCCAAGAGATTAGCAAACAATCTCTTGAATTAAAAATACTAGAAATCGTTTCTAGTGTCCTGTTTACATTTTTAATCTTTTAAAAGGCAAAACTTGATTTTCTAATTCATAGAAAAAGCTTTACAAGCTATTCAAGCACTGCCATAGGTGAACTTGGTGTGGACAAGCTAGAGGGACAACATCTGGTGTCTTAAAGACGTATCCCAAAGGTACAAATACGCTGCAGTGCATCAAGAGGTTAGTGTATTTGTTCTTGATTTAATCTAGGATTCTAAAATTAATCTGATTAATTCTAAAATCTTAAATGGCAAATACAGATCCAAAAACATATTAAAAGAGTTTTAATATATTATTTATCATTGAAATCAAATAGATAAAAATAAATTTTGCATGATGCATGTGACCCTAGATGAAAATTTTTGAATTCAATGGTATAAACTTTGTGTTTTTCTTGCTTCCACTCCTTTAATTGGTATCAAAGCCACCATATTTGCCATTTAGATTGTTGATTATATGATTTAATTGTGTGAAATAATTATAAGATGATAGATCCATTGCTGGTTGGATAAAGAAGTGTGGCAGCATACTTGATCTCACCGCCATCTTTAGGCTTCATGGGTGGCGTAAGGTTTGGTTTTAAATTCTGCAATTGTTGTATGATCTAAGGCCTATCCTATGACTAATTAAAGTGTTTAATTAATAGTTTTAATCTCACAATTAAATTTTGATTCAAATCAGAATTTTAAAAATTATTTGAATGTGATTCAAATATGAATTTTTAAAGTTGTTTGAATCATATTCAAATATGAATTTTTAAAGTTTTTTGAATAATATTCAAATCTGAATTTTTAAAAATTGTTTGAATGTGATTCAAATCTGATTTTTAAAAATTGTTTGAATGTGATTCAAATTTGAATTTTTAAGATTGTTTGAATGTGATTTAAATCTGAATTTTTAAATTTGTTTGAATATGATTCAAATCTGAATTTTTAAATTTGTTTGAATCATATTCAAATCTGGATTTTTAAGTTGAATATGAGATATTCAATTTAATTTAAGTATGTATGTTTTATTTAATTGTTAAATAGTAGTATGCATGATGGATGATCATGGACTATAAAAGACCAATGTGATTGGATTTATTTCTTTTATATTTCTTTGGAATTGTAAATTAATTAATTAATTTTAATTTATTTTGGGCATGTATTATTAAGGTTATAATAATTTTGGGTTGTAATTTCATTTATTTATGTTCTTATAAATTCACCTTGGTATGCCAAGGATTACTATGTAATTGGATTGCAAGAAGATCAAGGAGGTCAAGAGCATTGGTGGGACCAGTGGGAGGAATTTAATATCAAGTGTTGATTATATACTCCTTCAGCAACTCTTGTAATATGAATGAATGAAATGCACCTAGGAATGTCCTGATTCAATTCTTGGTGACTCAGAATTGAATCTCTTAGAAAGTCCATGATCATATCATATTTATTTATTGTCCATGAATGCATGAGATGTATGGGAATGCATGCAAGTATATGATATATACATACTAATTGGATAATGTGCAAAGTGAGACTTTAATAGTAATTAGGATGACCAAAAAATCTTCCAAACAAATGATTAAGTTGGAAATGCTATAATTAAAGTAATTATAACATGAGCCCTCCATTGGAGCAATTATTTTAAGAAATTTTAAATAGTTGCATATGATGCAATTAATTTAAGAGATTTTCTTAAGAATAATTGTTAAGCATGAGATGTTATAAATATGTAAATGGTTTGGTGGCTAATATTGGATGTTCCTGAGGACATTAAAATTATTTGCATAATTACTGGCTCAATGGAATCAACTTAACTAATGCAAGATAAGTCAATAATGGATGCACCTGAGATTTTGAGCATTAGGAGCTAGGTAATTGATTGAACCTCACATGAGATATGATGAGCAAAGAGTTGCTCACTTATAGTTTATTATAATTCCAATAATGGATGTACCTAAGGATGATCAATAGAATTATAAGAATTCAATCATCCACTAGAAATCCATCCTACTAGGATTTCCGTTTTCTACTTTTGGAAGTGTAGGATTCGCTAAGTTAGTGGGCGGACCAATTTGATTAAAAGACCATAATCATTTTGGTTAATTACATGATACATTTACTAATTAATCTAGTTATTTTCTGCAATTAATTTTCTGATAATAATGAGTATAGAACAACCACCACCATCCAATATCCTTGCAAGCATACTTGATCGCAATAGGTTGACAAGACCTAATCTATCTGATTGGCTAAGAAATTTGAAACTTGTCCGGAACCTTGAACATATAGGATATGTTCTAGACTCAAATGTTCCTAGTCCCTTACCTCCAGAGGCCACCCAAGAGGAACATGAAACTCTGGACAAGTGAAAGGAGCATGATATGAGAGCTAAGTGTTACGTGCTTGCTTCCATGAGTAATGAGTTACATAAGCAGCATGAGAATATGCAAAGTGCGAGTGAGATCCTCTTTCACCTACAAGAGTTGTATGGTGAGCACAGCAGGAATGCTAAGTGTGAGATATCTAGACAGCTATTCTGCACGAGGATGTCTGAGGGACAGAATGTTGGGGATCATGTCCACAAGATGATTCGGCTAATTGAGCAGCTAGAACATCTTCACTTTAACATGGATTTCCAACTGCAGACGGATTTGATCCTTTAGTCCTTTCCTGAGTCTTTTGGGAATTTTGTGACAATTTTCCATATGACCAAACAGGAATGCATCTTGGCTGGTTTACTCAATATGTTGGTTATTGCCCAAAAGAATATGCCAGGCAATAAAGGAAAAGAAGTAGCTTTGATTACATCTTCTTCTGCTGGAAAGTCCAACAAGAAGAAGGGTAATAAGAAAAAGAAACCTCAGATTTCTAGTCCTTCCAAGAAAATAGCTAAACAGAAAGGGAAGACTAAAGCTGATAGAGGCAAAGGAAAGTGTTTCTACTATCAGAAGGATAGGCACTGGAAAAGGAACTGCCTAGAGTATCTTACTTCTCTGAAGGAAAAGAAGGATAGACCTTCGGAAGGTATGTTTATATCTTGTTATTTAGATTCTGATGATACTCATAGTTCATCTACAGCTTGGATTTTAGATACTGGTGCCAGTTCTCACATTTCTCATGATATGTAGGAACTAGCAAATAGTAGCAGCTTGCGTTCTCAAGATGTTAGAGTCTAGATTGGCAATGGCTCAACTATTGAAGCTTTAGCCATAGGATCTAAATCTTTTTACATGTTTGGACATGTTTTGTATTTGGATAATATTTTATATGTACCTGATGCTTTTAAGAACATCATTTCTATATCTAGTTTGACTAGAAATGGCTATGAATTTTAGTTCATAGATGATGTTTGTAATATTTATTTTAGAAATAAATATGTTGGTTTGGGTTATATGAATGATGGTCTTTATTATTTGGATAATAATGACAAACACAAAATGAATGCAAGTGATCTAAATGAATGCAATGACATGGTGAAAACCAACTCAAGTTCAAAATATATTTGGCACTTAAGGTTATGTCATGTTGCAGAAGATAGGATTGCAAAACTGGAGAAAATGGGGATTCTATCCTCATTGGGCTTTGAGCCTACTCTAACTTGTGAATCTTGCCTTCAGGGCAAAATGACTAGATCACCCTTTGTTGGACAAGGGCTAATGGCTGAAAATATTTTGGAGCTAATACATAGTGATGTATGTGGTCCATTTAAGGAAATGGCAAGAGGCAGTTTTCATTATTTTATTACCTTTACTGATGATAAATCAAGGTTTGGGTATTTGTATTGGATGAAATACAAACATGAATCCTTTGAAAAGTTCAAAGGATTTAAATCTGAAGTAGAAAATCAAACAGAAAAGAGTATTAAAGCTCTTCGATCAGATCGTGGAGGTGAATATTTGAGTACTAAATTTAATGAATACTTGAGAGAGCATGGCATTATTTCCCAGCTGACTCCTCCAGGAACACCATAGCTGAATGATGTATCTGAAAGGAGAAATCGTATCCTATTGGATATGGTACGTAGTATGATGAGCTATACTGATATGCCAATCTCCTTTTGGGGATTTGCATTAGAATCAGCTTTATATATTCTGAATAGGATTCTATCAAAATCAGTTTCTTTCGCACCTTATGAGATATGGCATGGAAGAAAACCAAGTCTTAAGTATGTTAAGATTTAGGATTGTCCAGCTTATATTAAAAAGCTGAACACTGATAAATTAGAAACCATATCAGAAAAGGGTCGATTTATTGGATATCCAAAAGCTAGTTTTGGATTTTATTTTTATTTGCCTACTTCACAAAAGGTTGTAGTAAGTAGAGATGCCACATTTCTTGAACAACAGTTTATTTAAGAAGGAGGCAAAGGAAGGCAAATAGAGTTAAAATTGGAGAATTTTGGAGAACCAACAGATCAGATGGATATAGATCAATCTAGTCAACCTACAGCCATTGATGAAATATCTACAGCTATTCCTCGTGGAACAACCAGGGTATCTCACCCACTAGTGAGATATGATTTCCTTCATGCAGAAGAATAAGAGTTGTCTACTCATGAAGAAATAGATCATGGAGATGATCCACTTATCTATGAAGAAGCTATATCAGATATAGACTCTTTAAAATGGATTGATGCTATGAAATCCGAGATTGATTTCATGTATAAGAATCAAGTTTGAGATCTTGTTGACCCACCTGAAGGTATTGTACCTATAGGGAACAAATGGGCTTTCAAGAAGAAAATTGGTTCTGATGGAAAGGTAGAGACCTATAAGGCAAGGCTACTAGCAAAAGGGTTTCGCCAAAGGCAAGGAATCGACAATGAGGAGACTTTCTCGCCTGTTGCCATGCTTAAATCAATTAGGATTCTATTAGCAATAGCTGCATACTATGATTATGAGATTTGGCAGATGGATGTCAAAACAGCTTTTCTCAATGGATACATTGAAAAAAACATTTTCATGGAACAACCTAGGAGTTTTAAATCCCAAGATGGTTCTAAGGTATGCAAGCTAAAGCGATCCATTTATGGGTTGAAACAAGCTTCGAGGAGTTGGAACATCCATTTTGATGAAGCCATTAAATCATTGGGTTTTATCAAAAATTAGGATGAGCCATGTGTATATAAGAAGGTTAGTGACAGTGCTATCACTTTCCTTGTCTTATATGTGGATAACATACTATTGATGGGTAATGACACAGGTTTGTTGACAACTGTAAAGGTATGGTTGTCAAATACATTCTCCATGAAAGACTTAGGGGAGACAACCTATATTCATGGGATTCGCATCTATAGATATAGAGCGAAAAGAATAATTGGTTTATCCCAAAGTCTATACTTGGAAAAGGTGTTAAAGATGTTTAAAATGCTTGTTTCCAAGAGAGGATTGTTGCCAGTGAGATATGGTATCCACCTTTCTAAAGAAATGTCTCCAAAGACACCTGAAGAAAGAGATAAAATGGCCAGGATTCCATATGCTTCGGCTATTGGAAGTTTAATGTATGCAATATTATGTACTAGGCCGGATATCGCATATGCTATTAGTTTGGCTAGCAGGTATCAATCCAATCCAGGTTTGAAACACTGGATAGCTGTCAAGAATATCCTCAAGTACTTGAGACGAACTAAGGGTTTATTTTTTATCTATGGAGGTAGAAACTTGCAATTGGTTGGTTATACTGATTCTGATTTCCAATCAGATATCGATGATAGAAAGTCTACCTCTAGGTATGTTTTCATTTGTAATGGAGGTGCAGTCAGTTGGAAGAGTTCCAAACAGAGCACGACTGCAGATTCCACTACCGAGGCTGAGTATATTACTGCATCAGATGCCGCAAAGGAAGCTGTTTGGATAAAAAAGTTCATGACAGAACTTGTAGTAGTTCCTTCCATTGAGTCAGCAGTTCCACTACACTGTGACAACAATGGAGCAGTCATACAAGCTAAGGAACCCCGGTCTCACCAGAAATCCAAACACATAGAAAGGTGCTACCACATTATCAGAGAAATAGTTGGACGAGGCGATGTAGCCATGCAGAAAATAGCATCAGCAGAAAATTCAACTGATCCATTCAATAAGCCTATGTCACAGACTCAACTAGACCAACATCTTGAGAAGATGGGTCTAAGATATTGTAATGAATGGCTCTAGTGCTAGTGGGAGATTGTTTATAGTATGCCCTAGAGCATATCATTTAGTATGTATCTTGTACATGTTTTTATTAATAAAAGGCATTTTCACTTTTCCGTTTACATAATATATTTATGTGTAATAGAAAAGGTCCATTGATATTTTGTTAGAAATTCTATTCTTAAGTTGTTAAGAAAATGAGTGACAGTATTTCTAGTATAAAGTATCATAAATAGGTTCACAATCGAGGATACTTCACAATAAGGATGTAACACCCCTATGTTCGGTAATGCGTTCTACTGTTCCGGTGATCAGTGTTATCCGGACAGCTAGGATGCCTAGAACTACACTTCGATATGAGTGAGGAGACATTAAATAATGAAATATAAGAAAAGAAAATACAAGAAAAACAAAGGAAAAATAATAGTAAAGAAATGCAACCAAGTTAAGCGAGCCGGGAACCCTAGCGATGGGTGACCGCACGGGGAAGTCATGGCGTGGACCATTGACTAGCCCTGGACCGCGGGGAACCCTGGAAATTAATTTTAAGACTTAAAGAGACATCAATTGAAGTATAAATATCATTAGAAATATTAAAGAAAAATCAAATAATTAGTACAAAGAAAAGTGAGAAATCGTAAAACGGACAAAACCCGGTGTTACCGAAAAATCGGGAATGCAACCCGAACAGGGGCATTGTGGTCATTGACACCCCGAGTTGTCTTTTGAACTAAATGTCCATTGAAAATACATGATATTACACTTGAAAAAATATAATGAAAAATTAAATTAGGGGTACCTAATATAAATAGCAAAAATGGGGTTCAAATTGGGTAATTAACACTTTTCACTTATTAAATCATTAAAAATGGGTGAGTGGAGCACTTTGGGGATTAAATTAACATCACATGGGCAGATTACTTCCACTAAACTTCATCTTCAACCTTGAGACTCACCATGCCGAATTGAACTCTCTCAAAACCTCCATTGCGGCAATTGGTTCAAGCTTCATCATCCTCTTCATTTCACCTCCAAACACCTAGGTTGCTTCATTAAAGTTTATCCCCACATCACAAGGAAGAGTTTGATACCAAAATCAGGAAGTTTAGTGAAGATTTGAGAAGTCTCATCCATAGGTAAGTTTGAGTTTTTGATTGTTGCTTTGTTAAAGTTTGTAAGGGTGTTATGGGTGTTTGATTTATGAAGAAAATTTTGAGGTTTGATGTTGAATGGGAATGTGTACTTTTGGCAGCCATGGAAACACCTTGAAGATAGTTTACTCTTGCTTGTAAATGGTGGATTAGAAGGTTGATTAATTATTTATGTGTATGGGTAATCATTTGGGTGATGTATATTTAGGATATGTAAATGTGAAATGAAATTTAAAGCTTGGAAATTAATGGAATGTAAATGTACCATTGTGACAGTTTGTTAGCTCTTGAAGAATGCTGGAATTCATGCTTGGTTTATGGAATAATGATGTTAAAATGTGTTGGTTGTTATGGCAGTTTGAGTGCATGAATGATGGTGTGAAGTTTGACATGTAAATGAGCATGAATTGGTGATTGAATTGTTGTAAATTGAGTTAGACAAATTCTGCACTTGTTGGTGCACATTGAATGTAATTGTAAGCTGCCAAAATGACCTATAAAATGTTGTAAATTATGTTTAGGTTGTGGTACAACCAGAATTGGTTTAAATGTTAAGTTTGGTGAGTGTTAAAAGTGATGCTTGATGTGTATGCAAGAATTTCAATAAGGCAGTTTGAGTTTTAGGCCTAGAACTTTAATTGTGTGGCTCCAATTGCTATGAGACCAATTGGAGGTGAAACTAGGCACAAAATGTGCCAACTTTCATGAAGGAAGCTTGCCAAAATTCTGCTTGCAAGGTAGCTTGAAAAATGACCAAATCCGGATTAAGTGCAAGTAAGGCTTGAAAATTGACCATTTGGGCAGCAGTTAGTGTTTAGGCCATAACTCACTCAAAACAGGTCCAATTGACCTGAAATTTTAACCATGAATAGTTAAGACCCATATCTACAAGTCTTATGAAGACACTAAAGCCCAGAAATGACCATAAGCAAGTCAAACAGCTTGCACAATTTCGGGTCCAAAAACTGGCCGAACCTAAAATGACCTAAAGTGACATAAAATGACCAATTTTGGTGCAATTTGACCAGCAATAGTAAAATGACCATAACTTGGTCTACATAACTCAGAATGACCTGAAATTTTTCCCCGCGTTCCATAAGACATAGATCTACAAGTTTGTAGTTTAGACCGAAACCCGAAAATCGAGGGAACTAGGTCGTCCGGCTAGGTCAAACTAGTGTCCCGGAATCCAGCAAATTGAAAGAAAATGCAGTATACACGGAAATGAACTTGGTAATATGTACCAACCCTAAAAGACTATCGAATGTGACATATTAGTAACGTTAAAACCTAAATCACCTAAAACGCATCGAGGGTCGATATATTAAGTTGATTAAGCAAATAATAGCATTCAGTGAATTATTTATCAAACATTATCGTTAGAGACAGTTTAATTAAGTACTGAAACACTTCAAATTGTGTTTCTCAGTTAGCAAAGACTCCGGGAAAGGGAAGGAAACACTGAGTCAAGACCAAGAGACAATTATCAGAGGTTTGTACACAACTAGTTTTTAACTGATTTTGTTTGAATATTTCATATGATTAAATGACATACTTTTCTTATGTATTATGTTTAATAAGCATTGGATTTAATTCAATAATTATTGAAATTGTTATAGTATGTATGAATTTAGCTTTGTGAAATGGTATTTCCACAAGTATTAAGCATTGTTATAGATTGAATAAATTATGTTTTGGGAAATTGTGATAGAACATGTTTTGAATTGTGATGGTAATTTTCATGGAAAAATGCAAATTTATGATTTGAATTGTGATGAGCATAAAAATTATTGGATGTTGGAATTGACTTTGAATTGAATTATATTGTGATTTATGCTCACTAAAAGGATTGTGATATTGTTTTATATCTCACTATAGATGCTTGACTAGGTTATTACCCGTCTCTCATTTGTTGAGAAGACAATGGAGTTAGTTGTGTTTTGATTACCATGGTACGTGCACAGGCTTAGATTTTCCTCTGATTTGAGGTTAGATCTAAGTTTATTTTATCGTTATGACCCTTGCGGAAGATTCATTATTGTGATGGTATTGTGCACGATGATTCGACCTCCTCGACCATAGGGAGTTAGAATCTGATTCGACCTCCTCGACCATAGGGAGTTAGAATCAAATCGAATATGGCCCTTTTGGATTAGTCTTGCATAGTTAGTGAGATAAAGATTGATTTTTGAGATACATAATGATTTTTGAGATACAGAATGGCTTTTGAATGGTAAAGAATTGTGATTTCAATTATGGTTTATGTATAATTGATTTTGTTGGAATTACTTAAATGGTTAGTCATGATTTGATAAATTGAATTTTGTGATTAAAGTCATTTATACAAATGATTTACATTATTGTCAATGAATATTTTGAGTTTTGGAATTTGATGAGTATTCAGATTTCCAAATTATTTACTGTAAATTTTGTCAATGTATATTGTACTATGTTTTAAATTATAGTTGTGCACCACTGAGTTCACCACTCAGCGATAGCTTTGTATCTTCACAGTAAAAGAACATAGAGCAGTGAATAAGTTTCTTTGAAGACATATTCAGATCAGCTCCAGGTATATCATAGGTATACCCATGTACATAGGTTTTGATGTATGCATGTAATAGAATGTATGTAAATTATTTGAGCAGTTGTGTAAAAACTCTTGTAAAATATTTTGGTATGTAATTAAATGTAAATTATTGTAAATATAAAGTTGAGTTTTCTTTTACTTGAATAGTTTTGTATTATAAATTTTGAGTTTTGTAATCAATGAAATGTTTCTTTATGATAAGAGTAGTTTGAAAATGAATTGATTGTTTATTGAGAATTGAATTGTGAATTGAAATGAAGTTATTGAAGTTGTATTTGAGAAAACATATTGGGAGTATTTTCTTTTGCAGGATTGAAGAACTGTTTTCTCAAAATATAGCCGGCACTTTGCCAAAATTCTGAAAAAAAAAAATTATAATACCAAATTTTAACCAAGGATTTAAATTTCATGAAAATTGTTTTAAAATCCCTTGTAGTATATCTAATGGGTTATCGGTAGGCGAAGTACGGTAATTCATTAGGTGTACTACGGGATCATGTTGCATCTTACAGGGGAGTAGGGTGTGACAAAGGACATGACTTATCCAGAAAGATTGTATTCATGTTTGTTCCTAAGTTATTTATATGACACATAAATAAAATGGAATGGTGAGTCTCATGCCATACGACAAACATGATAGGCACTTATAAATGATAAGTAGGTCGAACTAGTGACACTTATGACAAGCACATGGAGTTTACTCTTGTCAATGTATTGTCATAAATCATATCAGTGCATATAATCTTTAGACTTGAGATAGCACAGTTATCTTGTATATAGGTGGTTTGAGTTTGATATTACTTTCATACTTGTACTGTGTATGGGTATACGGGCATGTGTTGGCTCCTACTAGTTATATATGGAGGTAGGTGTTGATCAAGATGGAATCTGTTCCTTTAAGTAAATAGGGATAAAATCCTATGTTCATTTAATTATTCTTGATGTTTCAAGTTCCTAGCTAGGACAGATAGATCTAATCAGAAAAAAGTTTCTGATGAGAAAATCTTTTTAATCAAGAACTGGAATTAAAAGAGAACATAATATTCATAGTAAATGGGGTTTGACATAAACCATGACTCCAGCTTGAATTGGGATTTTGTAATAGAGAGATTCTAGTGCATGGTAACATAAGATTATAGGTTCATTTAAGGTAAATCTTATTACTGATTGGGTAGCCATGACATACTATGCTAGGCGTTAACCATGGTCTATGAGGTGCATAAAATGATTTAGAGAAATCATTTATAGTAAGAAAGAGTTATGATGATATTAAGAGTTGATATCATGTCTCATTGCTAATTAGTGATGAGCCTAGTAAGTCACATACATGCACAAGTAATCACCAAATTAAATATGATTTAATTAATTAATTAAAGAGTTTAATTGATTAATTAAAAAGGTTTGGTTTGCAATTAGATTGCAAAGTCCCTAGCATGACTTGAAACCAAATCTAGATTATTGGATGTATAATATAAGTTAAATTTATATTTAAAGTGTTTAAATATGAATTTAATTAATGAAAAATTAATTAACAAAGATTAATTAATTAATTTATATTTGATATAAATTGATTAGAAGAAGAGAAATAATTATTTTGGGTTGAGAACTCAAAATTAAGACATAGGGCATTTTAGTCATTTCACAGGGTGACGTGTTACCATGTGACTCATGGCATTACACATAAGCTTGGCAAATGTCTTTTAATCATGTAAGATGATTAAAATTAAGATTAAATATAGGTTTGACACTTGGCACAATGTGATTGGGTCAATTAAACCTAGAGCTAATCAGAATGTGACATGTGGCAAGGGTTTTAAATGGTGACCTAGCTATATAGGTGTTGTTATGAAAAGAAAAATAATAACCAGCTGCTACCTCCCTTGGTGCCGCCATCCTTGAGGCTCCCATTCCCTCTTCTTCTTCATCTCTCATCAATTCCAAGAGATTAGCAAACAATCTCTTAAATTAAAAATACTAGAAATCGTTTCTAGTGTCCTGTTTACATCTTTAATCTCTTAAAATGCAAAACTTGATTTTCTAATTCATAGAAAAAGCTTTAGAAGCTGTTCATGTAGACAAGCTAGAGGGACAACATCTGGTGTCCTAAAGACGCATCCTAAAGGTATAAATATGCTGCAGTGCATCAAGAGGTTAGTGTATTTATTCTTGATTTAATCTAGGATTCTAAAATTAATTTGATTAATTCTAAAATCTTAAATGGCAAATACAGATCCAAATTATCATTGAAATCAAATAGATAAAAATAAATCTTGCGTGATGCATGTGACTTTAGATGAAAATTTTTGAATTCAATGGTATAAACTTTGTGTTTTTCATGCTTTCGCTCCTTCAGGCGAGAGTGCAAAGGAAAGCTGCAAGCAAAAGAAGGAGCTCGCCCAAAAAGTGCGGGAGATAAAGGTTGCTGCTGCTCAGACACCAAGGTGGGACCCAGTAAAAGCATCGAGCTCTTCGTTCTGACCTCTAAAGCAGCCAGTCTCAGAGGTAGAGGTGGTTCTTTCTCCACCTCAACAGGCCAAACCTCCACCTCTGCCAGTCTCTTCAAGTGCAGAAGGGGGGCCTTCCCGATCAGCAGTAAGGACTCTTTCTCGAGGTGCTCAGGTCCTTATCCATTCTCTGGAAAGGAACCGTACTGTTCGGGGTAATCCTAACCTAGCTAAGGTCCTGGGTGCCACCATCTGTTTTTAATAAGATTAGAATAGATTGGCTCAGGATAGCATCGACGAACTCCTGGCTCAGGCGATTAGCCTAGGTTTAGAGGCTATTTCGGACCAATATTTGATTAGAGAAAAGGCTCATCTCTTGAGAAAGAGATTTTGAAGGCGGTCTAGGATGCATCTTCCGCCAAGGCCCAACTCTTTACTCCTCAGGACTACATCGCTGAGATAGAAGGTCAGACGAAATCTTACGAGGAAAGGATAGCTGAACTGGAGCAGGAACTTGAAGATGCTCAGGCTTGCCGATTTGCCGATGTCGCTCGACTTACCGAAGAGATCAAGGCAAAAGAAGAAGAGGCTCTGGCAAGGGAGGCTAGTGCTTATGTGAATGCACATGGCGATATCTTGGATGGTGGATCTCATCCCAAGAGCTGAAGAAGACAATGAGGAGGAGCCAGAGAGAGAGAGGGAGAGAGAATGACAGAACTGAAAATGTGCATGGAGAGCAAGTTAGGGGAGACCCTCCTACCGAATGACTTGTATATTTTTTATATTTTGAAATGAATCTTAGTCTTTTCATGCTCAATTTTCTTGATGAGATCGGAAAACATCCAAACCAAATTGCTTGAGTACTTAATCAATTGAATACAGTTGAACATTAAACCTGAGATTGGTTATTAATCATAAAACATCAAGCCACCTTGAGTGATTGGAAAACCATCACACGTGAACATGAGATCAGATAGTGCTGTGACCGAATATCGACTGAAACCTTAAACATTTGAAGAGTGCTTTTGTAGAATTGTAAAGATTTGAAAATGACTTGAGCTTATTAGGATTGGAATCATTATTTAAAGATTAGATAAAACCTTAGCTTTGTTTGAGGAATGTTTGAACAATTCGAGCGAGATACCTGATCACAATACTATGCAGATTTGGAATTTTGAGGTATTTGAACATAGAGAGATCAGAAAACAATAGCATGTAAGATTGAATGGTTCGAAGATCCAACACCGATCCAAACACATCGGATAAAGGTGAAGAGATCGGAAAGTAATCTAACTTGAACGTGAGAATGAGTTATTCCGAAGACCATTGGTGAGTTCGGAAAGTGACCTGTGATCGGGTCATCGGTTGAGAATGGATAACATAATGAAATTTCAATTTTAAAAGAGCATTGCATTTGAGGGTCGACCAAAATATGGTGTCTACAACAATAAGATTACAAAGTCCCTAGCATGACTTGAAACGAAATTTATTTATGGAAGTATTTAAGTTAATATTTAAAGTGTTTAAATATAAACTTGATTAATTAAGCATAAGAAAGAAAATTAATCTTGATTAATTTAGGAAATTAATTTTGATTAATTTTGACTATTTTAACTTGGTCAAATTTTAACTAGTTTAACCTGATTAAAAGGAGAAGGAAAATTAAATTAATTATTATATGATACTAATTAATTGTAATTTTCATTTTCTTAATTATCTTGCTTTGATAAGTGGTCCATTTGGAGTTAGAAAACTCATTTAATATTTGAATCAAATTTAGATACTTGTTAAATCAATTTTAATTAAAGAAATTGAAATTAAGAAAAGGAAAAGAAAGAAGACAAAATTAATCTTCCTCCATTTTCTCCTTTGGCTGAGCCATCCTTCTCCATAGCCAAATTTCTTTCTTGCTTTTTTGCTTAATTTCAAGAGATATTAGAAGTAGATACTCTTGAATTAAGGGTTTAGAAAGTGTATCTACATACTTTTATTGACCTAGAACCAAGAAAAACCCAATAACTATCCTTTTCTACTCTTAGCCAAATCAAAAAGGAAAGGAATCAAGGGGCTTTGGTTCATCAAGGGTGTTTTGATCACCCTGCTTGTGTGAACAAGCTAGAGGGCCAACAATTGTTGGTCTTCACTCTCTGGATTAGGTATTTGGACGTGATTCTGCACCTAAAGCGTACAATCCCTAATCTTTAACTAGTTGAATTTAAGGCTTTTGTTTCCTAATGGTAATTAGGCATATTAGCAATTTAGATCTTATTTGTTTTAAACAAATTATGTGGTTTTGCAATAGTATAAAATAGTTTATATGTTGCATGAAACCCTATGTTGAAAAATTTTTAAAATTGCTAACTTTGCACCCTTAGGCGCATTTTTCTTTCAATTGGTATCAGAGCTGTCCTAATTTATCATTAGAAATATTAATTCATGTTATATGATGTTCGGGACACTTGAAAGTTGCATGAGATGTAAGTTGGAGCAAGAAAAATTCAAGAAAAAATTACCAAATAATCTAGTTTGATACCATTCGGCCATGTTGAGAACATGGGTATTCAAGTGTTGTTTTATGGTTTTCTTACGAAATTTGGAGTGTTACATTTTGGCCATGTTGAGAACATGGGTATTCAAGTGTTGTTTTATGGTTTTCTTGCCAAATTTGGAGTGATACCATTCGGTCATGTTGAGAACATGGGTATTCAAGTGTTGTTTTATGGTTTTCTTACCAAATTTAGAGTGATACCGTTTGGCCATGTTGAGAACATGGATGTTCAAATGTTGTTTTCATGGCTTTTCTTATTTTTCTTATTGGTTAAAATATTTAACCAAAGTCCCAACATAAATATAGTATGCTTGTGAATGAGATTCAAGTGAAATTAATTTAATTTTGAATATTGGATATTTAGTATTAAATTACATATTTAAGTGTTGGATGTGTGAATTGCATGAAGGATGATCACGGATTTAGGAGACTAATGTGATTGATTTCTTATTTTTTCTTATGGGATTATAATAATTATCTAATTATTTATAAAGGGATATATCATAAAGTTGTTCTGATTAGTACTAGGCTGTAAATTTATTTGTTTGGGCTTGCATGCTCAATTCTTTTGTATTTCTCACCTTGGTATGCCAAGCATACATTATGTAATTGGCTTTGGTAGAGATTACAAGAAGAAAAGGAGCTTAAATCATTGATGGAGATCAATAGGAGTATAAGGCTTCAAGAGTTGAAGATTGTCAAGCAAGGCTTCAAATAGATGAATGATAATCTAGGATGAGCATCCCCTTGAATTTAATCCTTGTGGCTGGGATTGGATTCCCATAGAATAGTCCATGATCATGCCTTTTATATTACTATTGATGAATGTATGTGTGAGATATGTATATTCATGATGTATATGAGATATGCATGAAAATGGTTAATGTGTAAAATGAGACCGAATAGTAATTAAGTCGGCCGAGAAATCTTCCAATAAAATAATTAAGTTAGTAATGGTGTAATTTTAGAAATTGCATCATGACTCTCTACTAAAGCAATTATTTAAGAAATTTTAAATATTTACATTGATGACTATGGTTACATAGGAATGATGTATTTAGTTTAAGAGATTTTCTTAAAATAGTTATTAAACATGAGATGTTGTAAGTATGTAAATACTTTAATAATCAAGAATGGATGTACCTGAGGTCATTGACGTGCAAATTTGGATACTTGCTGATTTAGTGGGCTTAACTTAACTAATACAAGATAAATCAAGAATGGATGTTCCTGAGGTTTTGAGCATTAGGGGCTAAATAATTGATTAAATCTCACATGAGATATGATGAGTAAAGAATTAATCGCTTATGAATTGTTTTGAATCCAAAATAGTTGTACTGGAAGATAATTAACAATTTATAAGAAATCAATCACTCACTAGAAATCCATTCTAACTAGAATTTCCATTTGCTATTTTGGAAGTGTAGAATTCGCCAAATTAGTGGGAGAACTAATTTGATTAAAAGACTATAATTATTTTAGTTAGTTACATGGTATAATATACTAATTGGAATTTTATTATTTTTTGCAATTTAATCTGATAAAATGATCACACAACCATTCAATGTTCTAGCTGGCATACTTGATAACAATAGGCTAATTGGGCCTAATTTTTCAGATTGGTTAAGAAATCTAAAGATTGTCCTGAATTTGGAGCGATATGTTCTAGATTCTAAAGTTCCTAGTCCTCTACTAGAAGGGGCCACACAAGAGGAATATGACACTTTGGATAGATGAAAGGAACATGACATGTGAGCTAGGTGCTATATGTTGGCTTTTATGACCAATGAGTTACAGAAGCAACATGAAAAGATGCAATCTACATCCAAAATCCTCGATCACCTACAAGAGTTGTATGGTGAACACAATAGAAATGCTAGATATGAGATGTCTAAGCAACTATTTAGGATGAGGATAAAAGAGAGGATGGATGTGGGAGCCCATATACATAAGATTATTAGGCTCATAGAGTAGCTTGAGACTCTTGATTTTACAATGGACTTTACATTACAAACGGATTTGATCCTACAGTCCCTTCCAGAGTCACTTGAATCTTTTATCACAAACTTCCACATCACTAAACAAGAATGCACCTTAGCTGGTTTGTTGAATTTGCTGGTCATAGCACAAAAAAATATGTCCGGCTATAAAAGAAATCAAGTTGCTTTGGTTGCTTCTTCTTATAAAAAGTATAAGAAGAAAAAAAGCAACAAGAAGAAGAAAGCTTTTGTCCCTGGTCCATCTGACAGGATAGCCAAGAACCAATCACAAAAGAAAAAGAAAGCTAAAGCTATTGCTGATAAGGAAAAGTGTTTCCACTGTCAGAAATAAGAGCATTGAAAAAGGAATTGCCCTTAGTATTTGGCATTTTTGAAGGACAAGAAGGATAAGCCTTCAAAAGGTATGTAACACCCCTACATTCACTAGTTCTATACATTTCACTATTCCGGTGACCAGTGCCAGTCCAGACAGTCAAGAGGCTTAGAAACATATTTAAGTCACTTAGAAAAGCTATAAATAAAAATGAATAGAAATTATATGAAGGAAAAATGGAAATAAGAAAAACAAAGTATAAAAAGTTAAATGAGCCAAGGCCACAGCGATGGGTGATCGTACCGGGAAGTGACTGTGAGATCAGTCACTGCCCTATTTTCGAGTGGGATATTATGACACCCCAAGCCTAAAAATTATTGCGAAGCTAGGGGAAATGTGAAAACTACGGAAAAGAGTTGAGAACAAGGTCAAATAATTGAATCAGGGTTCAGGAAGCAATACAGTGTTATTGGAAAAACGGATCAGAGCGGTAAGGGGTAATTTGGTCAATTCACCCTTAAAGGTGACTCATGGCCTAAATATCCAATAAAATGTGAGAAATTAAAATTATGAAACATAGATTCAAAGTGAAGAGGTATGTGAAAGAAAAAGAAAAAGAAAAAGAAAATTTCAAATGAAAAAGCTTTATTACATCATCAAGCTTAGGTAAGCATGACTCAATTAATAATTTTAATTTTTAATTAATTAATTTTAGGGATAATTATACATAAATAAGAATAAAAATTAAAAGAAAACAAATTGCTTCTTCTTTTCCCTAAAGGTGTCGTCCACCTTCTCTCACCTCTCTCTCTCATCTCTTCTATCTTCCTCCATTAAAGCTCACTTTGAAGCTTCTTAAACCCTAAAATTTAGCCATAAAATTTGTAAATTCCTTAGTTAAAACTTGTAATTGAGCCTTGGTAAGAAGATTGGAGAAAGAAAAATTCAAGAAGGAAGTGGAAAAATTGAAGAGGGAAAAGCTACACAAGAGGTTAGTAGTGATTCTTCAATTTCTCTCTTTATAATTATGATTAGGCACTTAAACTAAATTAGGAATTGTTAAAAATTTAAACAAAATGACAAGTTAAGGAACCATAGAGAATTAGACAGCCATGGGATGTTGGGAAAGATGATGTGTTGTATTTTAATTAATCATGTATACAGGTCAAAATGAGTGTGTAGATATAAATTATACACTTTGATTTCATGAATTGAACCAATTGAGGAATTAGGGTTCTTGACCTTTAGGGTTTTGGGGAAAAAATGGGAAATTTGAGTAATTAATGCCTATTGACCAAATTGATGTTTAAATTGGTCAATTGGTATGTTTGGGAGTTGATTGAATGCATGGAAATTGAAGTGGGATTGAAGGTGATGCTGTCCCAATCTGGACAGCTTGACCCTTGTCCCTTTAAATGGTTAAAACTGAAATTCTGTTACTCCAATTGGTATGAGGCTAATTGGAGATGAAAATTATGATCTAATGCAAAAATTTTCATATAAAAAGCCTGCCCTAAAACTGACTACAAGTGGGTAAAAAATTTAGTCAAATCTGGATTAGGTGCCCTACCACAGTGCAAAACTGATCATATGAACAGCACTTGTTCCAATGGTCATAACTTGGTGTAGAAAGGCCCAAATGACCTGATTTTTATACCATTAGAAAGCTATGACATAGTAAAATAACTTTCATGGAGAAACTAAACTCAAATTCTAGCCAGAACCAAATCAAATTGCCAACAAAATTTGGTTCACTAAAACTGCCAGAACCCTAAACTTACCCAGAAATCTGGACTTTAGTCAATCCAGCCAGTTATAGTTAAATGGCCATAACTTGAGCTACAAAGCTCCAAATTAAGTGATTCAAAAGGGGAAATAAACTAGATACACTAAGGAACAACTTTGATAAAGGAAAGTTGGCCAAATTTCCACTGTAGCATAGGCTAATGGAATAGTAAACCCAAAAGACAAAAAGTGAAATTTTCAAATTTCATTTAGGGAGTTTGGAATTTCAATTGACAATCAATGCCAATATAATTGTGACTCAAAATGTGGTATGTGGGGATAATTAAAATTAGCATATCTATTTAGTATGAAAAGTCAATATTTTGACCAAATGATCAAATTAATAGTAACCATAACATACCACATGCAAAGAATTCAACTTTGAGGGGAAATTGTGAGAGAAATTTAGTATGCATGCATTTAAATGTTGGATTAATAATGAAAATGAGTTGAATGAATATTGAAATGCCTTAAATTGTGTATTTTAGTGGAGAAAGAAACTGGGAAAGATAAGGAAAAAGTAAGTAAAGGCCAAGAGGCGACTCATTTGAGGTTTGTGCACAACAACTAGTTCATTTTCGAATTGCAAATTGGATTTTGATTTGAATGAATTGTGAAATTAAATTATTTAATTTATGACCTTATTTATATTGAATATTTGAAATAATACAATTTATATGTTGTTGGCCCAAATATTGGGAAATTAGTTTGAATGTGAATTGATGGCTATTTTGATGTTTGAAAATTGGTTAAAATGGTTTGAAATCACAACAATCATGATTAATTGTTTGAATTCCTCACTAGCTTGCTTAGTGGGTTGAATTGGTTTTGAATTCCCTCTTTGGCTGAGGTAGTGAGGTGTGCGCTAGTTGAGGACGAATTGAATGAGTACTCATATATTGTGCTAACTAGCCTTGGTATTCCTCATTAGTCTTTGGCTATTGGGATGAATTGGATATTTGGGTTATGATTAAGCTGTGTGATATTTCAAAAGAAATAGTTTTGTGATTTGATTTATTCTAAGAAATTTTTTGGCTTTAGAAAATAAAGCGTGATTTTATATGTGTTAATATCTCAATTGATTTAATTTGAGCAATTGTGATTTATGGGCTGTTTAATTTATTAGTTTCTTAAAGTTGTGCACCACTGAGTCTTTGGCTCAGCAACAACTTTTTATTGCTGTCACAGGTAAAGAGACGGATAAAGCCACAGAGAAAGCTGCTTAGGACTGAAGTGATCAGAATTTTTGTATTACTACCAGTTATATAAATTATGCCCTTGTAAATTATTATTTCAATGTATATGTAACTGTATATATGTACATAAGACATGAGTAGTTGTAAAACAAAATTTTAAAATTTTATTGTTGATCAATGTAAATTCTTGTAATATGAAACTGTTATTCCCTAGCTATGAAAATTCCTGAGTTTATGTTTGAAAAGTAATTTTTTTTATAATGAATTGCCTGAGATTGTGTTGTTGAAATTGAGTTAAGTTGAAAATGTCGGAATTTGGGGTTGAGATATATATATTGGGAGTGTTTTCACAGGTTTTTAAAGAACTATTTTCCCAAATTATAGATGTCACTCTATCGAAATTTTTGTAAAAATTGTGGAGATTTTAAATCAATTAAAAATTTGATTATGACTTAACTTCAATTAAAGGTTTTTAATACCTGTTCAAAATTACCCACCACTTTAAAAAGAAATGAAAATTGGTTTAAAATCCCTTGCAGTGTATTTAATGGGTTATCGGTAGGCGAAGTTCGGTAATTCATTAGATATACTACAGGATCATGTTATGCCTTACAGAGGGGTAAGGTGTGACAAGGTATGTCCATATCTTGTTATTTAGATTCTAATAATACTCATAGTTTATCTACAGCTTGGGTTTTAGATACTGGTACAAGTTCTCACATATATTTTCATATGTAGAAACTAGCAAGCAATGAGTACTTGGATACACAGGATGTTAGACTCTGGATTGGCAATGGAGCAACTATTGCAGCATTAGCCATAGGGTCTAAATCATTGTATCTAAAAGAACATGTTTTATTTTTGGATCATATATTGTATGTACCTTATTCTTTTAAAAACATCATTTTTGTATCTAGTTTGACTAGTAATGGATATGAATTTCATTTCATAGATGATGTTTGCAATATTTATTTTAGAAATAAAATTATTGGCATGGGTTATTTACAAGATGATCTTTATTATTTGGATAATTAAAACAAAACAATTTCAAGTAATCAAATTGAGTTTAATGCCATCATTGAAAGCAAATTAAGTCCAAAATAAATATGGCACTTAAGATTAGGTCATATTATAGAAGATAAGATTATAAAATTAGAGAAAATGAGGGTTTTATCTTTATTATGTTCTAAACCTACGCTAATTTGTGAATCCTATTTTCAAGGCAAAATGACTAGATTACCATTTGTTAGACAAGGATTAAAAGCTAAAGAAATTTTGGAGCTATCACATAGTGATGTATGTGGCTCATTTAAAGAAATAGCAAGAGGCGATTATCACTACTTCATTACCTTTACTGATGATAAATCAAGGTATGGGTATTTATATTTGATGAAAAACAAACATAAATCTTTTGAAAAGTTCAAAGAATTCAAATTAGAAGTAGAAAAATAAACAGGAAAATGTATTACAACTCTAAGATCAGATCGAGAAGGTGAATGCTTAAGTATTGAATTCAGTGTGTTCTTAAAAGAACATGGCATTGTTTCTCAATTAACTCCTCCAGGAATACCATAATTAAATGGCATATCTGAAAGGAGAAATCATATTTTATTGGATATGATACAAAGTATGATGAACTATACTGACCTTCCAATCTCCTTATGGGGATTTGCATTAGAAATAACTTTGTACCTTCTCAATTGTGTCCCTTTCAAATTAGTCTCTTCCACCCCATATGAGATATGGTATGAAAAAAAAACTAAGTATTAAACATATTAAAATTTGGGATTGTCTAGCTTATATTAAAAAGCTAAAGACTTATAAATTAGAATCAAAATCTGAAAGGGGATGGTTTGTTGGATATCCAAAAGATGGTTTTGGATATTATCTTTATCTTCCTACATCACAAAGAGTTGCAATAAGTAGAGATGTTATCTTTCTTGAAAAAGAGTTTATTCAAGAAAGTGGCAAAGGAAGACAGATAAAATTAGAAGTAGAGACTTCTGACCAACAAATAGATAAAATGGATATTGATCCTTCTAGTGAGCCTACACCTATTAATGGTGTCTCCACATCAATTCCTCGAAGATCAACTAGAATATCTCATCCTCTGGATGGATATGAATTTTTTTACGAGAATGAATAAAATTTTTTTGTTCATGAAGAAATTGATATGTTAATGATCCTATGACCTATGAAGAAGTTATATCAGATATAAACTCTTCAAAATGGATAGAAGCCATGAAATCTGAAATGGATTCCATATATAAGAATTAATTTTGGGATCTTATAGATCCACATGAAGTTATTGTACCAATAAGGAATAAATGGATTTTCAAGCGAAAAATTAGTTCTGATGGAAAGGTAGAGACCTACAAAGCAAGGCTAGTAGCGAAAAGGTTTCAACAAAGGCAAGGGATTGATTATGAAGAAACATTCTTGCCTGTAGCCATGCTGAAATCTATTAGGATTTTATTAGCAATAGCAATATACTATGATTATAAAATTTGATAAGTGGATGTCGTGTAACACTCCTCACCCAACTACTGTATAACCGAGCAAGGCGTGCTACATTTGGTGCCGGAGCACCCTAACTTATCTTACTTTATTTCTTTAAAAATTTTATTCTTGTTATATTTAATATCAATTATTTTTCGATGGAGAAACTAACGGATTTTTCCCTATTTTATTATCATTTGACGTATTTTACTATTCACCTGTTTAAAAATTTCAATAATATTTTAAAATAAAAATCTCATCAATTATTCTCATAATCATCTCATAATTCACATCTCATTCATATTCATTTCCATGCATTTTCATTCATGCACAATTTATATATATAAGTTCTCAAGTTTCATTAATTTACATGATTTACAGACTGATTAAATAAATTCATAATTGACATGATCTACAAATTAATTACAGTTCCATAATCTATATTTCAACATACAATTCATAGTTTACATTACAAATAATAATTAATTATAATGTACAAAATACATAATATGATCTATATGGGCCCTATCTACATGCATTGCCGAGGAGGTGACAACCTTGAACACTCTGCAGATCAGACTCCAAAATCTTTGTTTAGTATTCGCTGGGCGTTAATTTCAGTACCTGCGCGAGGAACAAATCCATCGCGCTAAGCATTGCTGCTTAGTAGTGCAATAATATAACAAGGAAATAATATAAGAAGTAAAAATAATTGGAGCATATTTTCTATACTCAAGAATTTTACTGGGTTTATATGAAATTTTCCATACAATATATCTTTCATCATTTATGTTGCTCTCTAGAATCACTTCTTTCATAAGTTTATAATAATCATTTATATAATGTACAAATAAATCTAAAATTTATACTTATACTTATATTCTTATGAAAGTCACATTTGTAATGTTATTTAAGTTATAATTCTTTTACTAGTCTTTGTATCACTTCCTTGATACTTTCTAAGTTGTTTACAATCATTTCGTAGTATTTAAAATTTTTAGAACTAGTTTAATTTACTTCAGATCATTCTAATGAACAAATTTTCAGAGCTAATCTAATTTATTTCAGAACTTCTTCTCATTTATTTACTTTCTAACTTTTTTAATTGCTAATATTCATAACTTATTTTAATAAATTAGACTACCCAAGTAACCTACGACAGGCTGACTAAACTGGATAATGGGTCATTGGTCATTGGGCACTGGACACCGCGGTGCCTCGGGCCGTCATACTATGGGACGCAGTACATCAACCACGTATGCAGTCAGTATGGCAAAAAAGCCATGATAACACGTAATCGGGCATAAAAGCCATGCATGTTGGCATAAAGCCATGAATACGGGCATAAAGCCATGAATAAGGACATAAAGCCATGAATATGGGCATAAAGCCTTTCGTAGTACTGCTAAAACAATACCCTATTGGCATGCCAATCTATCCAATCTGACACACATGTCTAGGCAATACAAGGGAAAATAATATCATTAAATATTAATATATTACATTTTATGACTTCATTATTTCATGACAAATTCCATAATATATACATTCATCATAATATTTATACATTCCTTACATCATTCATATTGATCACAATTCACATTCAAAACATTTTTCCTTTCTCCTTGATGGGAACCTAAATCCCAAATGACACTTTTATCACATTTATTCATTCAACAATCTATTCATATAAAGTACAT
Source organism: Hevea brasiliensis (assembly GCF_030052815.1). Taxonomy (NCBI): domain Eukaryota; kingdom Viridiplantae; phylum Streptophyta; class Magnoliopsida; order Malpighiales; family Euphorbiaceae; genus Hevea; species Hevea brasiliensis. The sequence goes on from NC_079494.1 coordinate 76,577,462, forward strand.
TCCATATTTTTAGTTGTATTGCTAATATATTATGAACTCTATTAGTGTTGGGAGTATAAGTCTCAACAATCCATCTAGGTTAATTTCATTTCATATTCAAGTGGTATCACTCATGTTTTATTAGACCTACTAGTAATGAGAATACAAATCTTAATTATATATTCACATAACTTAAATGTTCATTAAGTTATTTAGGTAAATTATTATTTCTATTCCAAGTAAACCATGAACATTTCATGGATTCTAAATTTCATACCTTAATTTCCTCTACCATTTTAGTTCTTACACTTTATGTCTTTGTACTACTATTCACATTACTATTCACTCAAATTGTTGACTTTTTAATAAATAATAAATTTATTGAACCTAAGTTCTCCAAGATACTACATTTTGCATTTTATTTTTGTTGGTATTGATTTCCAATACCATTTCAAAGCTTATCTTATGTTATTTAAAATTTTCAGATTTTATACCTAGGTTTACTGTTCCATTGGTCATTTGTACAGTAGAAATTTGATAAAGTTGTCTTCATGAAAGTTGTTCCTTATTGTGTATAGTTACATTTATTTTTTCGAATCACTCCATTTGGAGTTTTGTAGCTCAAGTTATAGTCATTTTACCATAACTGGCCGGATTGGATAGAATCCAAAATTTTGGGCAAAACTGGTTCTGGCAGATTTGGTGACCTAAGTTTGGTTGACAATTTGACTAGGTTATGGTCAGAATTTGGATTTGTATTCTTCATGAAAGTTGTAGGGCTATGTCTCAGCTTTCTTCTGGTAAAATTTGAGATCAATTGAATTTTTATACACTGAGTTATGACCATTTGAATAAATACTATTCATTTGATCATTTTTCAGGGACAGCATGTTGGTCATCCGAATTAGGGTAATTTTTAGGTCAACTTGTTTGATTTTCTGGGCAGGGTTTCTTCACCAAAGTTGTACCATTATGTGTCTAATTTCATGTCCAATTGGCCTTGCATCAATTGAACCTATAAAACTCCAGTTATAGCTCAAACAATATATTGGACTCAAAGGTCCAAATTTCCTGCATAAGAATCAACACTCCCAAATTCAATTCTCCCAACTCCACAAACTTCATTTGACATATTTGGTACTTCTAATGGTCATTAAATCATCTCAACATCATCAAATTCCAAGCAATAATACAAAAACTAAGTTAGGTCAAAACCCTAACTTATAATTTCAATCTCAATCATACATCCATGCAATTTGATTTCTAATGCCTTAAACTTCATTAATCAACTTCACTAACTAAAACAAAATCATCAAAACCATCAAATTCATTTACTTCCTAGGGTTGCCACAAATTGAAACTTCAGTATATTCCAAGTTTTCTTTTCTTTTCATGCCATTTCAACTTAATCAAGTATGCTTTTCATGCTTAGGAAAGAAAAAGGGTATGGTTAGTGCACTAACCTCTTTAACCACTCTCTTGGCTTATTGAAACCTTAGAATTTTTTTCACTTTCTTCAAATTTCTTGGCAGCCAAACACTTCTCCTTGGTGTGGGTGTAATTTTTAGTGAAGGTAGTTAGGGCTTTTAGGGTGAGAAGCATGAGGAATTGAAGCTAAATTGCAAGAAAATGGTGAAAGAAATTTCTCCCATGGAGTTCGGCTGGTTGAGGAAGAAAGAAGCAGAATTTTTTTTCAATTTTTTTTGTCTCATTTATCTCTTTTTATTAGTTTTATGTAATCTTGTTGAATGGTGATTGGAATTCTGGGCAAAACTAGTTCTGGCAGATTTGGTGACCTAAGTTTGGTTGGCAATTTGACTAGGTTATGGTCAGAATTTGGATTTGTGTTCTTCATGAAAGTTGTAGGGCTATGTTTCAGCTTTCTGCTGGTAAAATTTAAGATCAATTGAATTTTTATACACTGAGTTATGACCATTTGAACAAACACTGTTCATTTGGTCATTTTCCAGGGACAGCATGTTGGTCACCCGGATTAGGGTAATTTTTAGGTTAATTTGGTTTGGTTTTCTGGGCAGGGTTTCTTCACCAAAGTTGTACCATTATGTGTCTAATTTCATGTCCAATTGGCCTTGCACTAATTGAACCTATAAAACTCCAGTTATAGCTTAAACAATACATTGGACTCAAAGGTTCGAATTTCCTGCATAAGAATCAACACTCCCAAATTCAATTCTCCCAACTCCACAAACTTCATTTGACATATTTGGCACTTCTAATGGTCATTAAATCATCTCAACATTCCAAGCAATAATACAAAAACTAAGTTAGGTCAAAACCCTAACTTATAATTTCAATCTCAATCATACATCCATGCAATTTGATTTCTAATGCCTTAAACTTCATTAATCAACTTCACTAACTAAAACAAAATCATCAAAACCATCAAATTCATTTACTTCCTAGGGCTACCACAAATTGAAACTTCAACATATTCGAAGTTTTCTTTTCTTGTCATGCCATTTCAACCTAATCAAGCATGCTTTTCATGTTTAGGAAAGAAAAAGGGTATGGTTAGTGCATTAACCTCTTTAACCACTCTCTTGGCTTATTGAAACCTTAGAATTTTTTTCAGTTTCTTCAAATTTCTTGGCAGCCAAACACTTCTCCTTGGTGTAGGTGTAATTTTTAGTGAAGGTAGTTAGGGCTTTTAGGGTGAGAAGCATGAGGAATTGAAGCTAAATTGCAAGAAAATGGTGAAAGCAATTTCTCCCATGGAGTTCGGCTGGTTGAGGAAGAAAGGAGCGGAATTTTTTTTCAATTTTTTGTGTCATTTATCTCTTTTTATTAGTTTTATGTAAGCTTGTTGATGTCATAATTAGGTATTTTCTTTCATTTTCTTTTCTTCTTTTCTCTACTCATTTTCAATTTAATTTTTAGCAATATTTATTCATATTTTAGATCATAATAATTATTTACTTAACTGGAAAAGTCAGCCAAAAATAACCTCTGAAGGTGAAATGACCAAAATGCCATCCATTTGGCTTAACAGACTAAAATTGTCTATACCGATTGAAAAATTTTTCTAAGCATTTTCTTGGCATTCTAATGCCTTAGAAACCTCAATGACTCTTCTCTGGAGTCCTAAAAATTATTTTATGAATTTTCTTCTGGGTCTGGGGCCCCTAGTTACAAGAACTGCAACTTCCCACTGGGTTACCTATCGCTAGGGCACCGACTCATTTAACTTGGTTGTATTTTATTTCTAAAATTTTTCCTAAATTTTTCTTGTTAATATTTGAGTTAATTATAATTCCTCACTTTAGTTTAAATATTTTTCCAGACGTTCTAGCTGTCCGGACCGACATGGGTCACCGAAACAGTGGAATGTACGGAGTTGCTACAGGGAGGGTGTTACATGTCGAAACTGCTTTCCTCAATGGAAACATAGAGGAAAACATTTTTATGGAACAATCCAAAAATTTTGAATCCAAGGATGGTTCTAAAGTATGCAAGCTTAAAAGATCCATTTATGGTTTAAAACAAGTTTTGAGGAGTTAGAACATCCGTTTTGATAAAGCCATTAAATCTTTTGATTTGATTAAGAACAAGGATGAGCCATGTGTGCATAAGAAGGTTAGTGGGAGTGCACTCACCTTCCTTGTTTTGCACATGGATGACATATTACTAATGGGTAATGATGTCAATATGCTAACTACTGTAAAAATCTGGTTGTCTAACACTTTCTCAATAAAAGACTTAGGGGAAATAACCTATATTCTAGGAATTCATATCTATAGAGATAGATAAAAAAGAATGATCAGTTTATCCCAAAGTCTATACTTGAAAAAGGTGTTAAAGAGGTTTAACATACTTGATTCCAAGAGAAAATTGTTACCTGTAAGGCACGGTATCTATCTTTCTAAGAAAATATCTCCAAAACACCTGAGGAAAGAGAAAAGATGGCAAGAATTTCATATGCTTTGACAATTGGAAGTCTTATGTATGCCATGTTGTGTACAAGGCTGGATATCGCTTATGCTATTAGTTTGACTAGTAGGTTTCAATCCAATCTAGGTTTACAACACTGAATTACCATCAAGAATATCCTTAAGTACTTGAGAAGAACTACGAATTTACTCCGGATATATGGAGGAGGTGATTTACAACTAGATAGATTTACAGATTCTGATTTTTAATCAGATGTGAATGATAGAAAGTCTATCTTTCTAAGAAAATAATCAGGTTTTGTGTTTATTTGTAATGGAGGCGCAGTTAGCTAAAAAAGTTTTAAGCAATAATAACTACAGATTCCATTACAGAGGCCGAGTATATTGCTATATTTGATGCTGCAAGAGAAGTTATTTGTATAAAGAAGTTCTTTATAAAACTTGGAGTAGTTCCTTTGATTATGTCACCAAATCCTTTATATTGTGACAACAATGGTGCTATTACTCAAGTAAAGGAATCCCGGTCTCACCAGAAATCTAAACACATAGAAAGGCACTATCATATTATCAGAGAAATAGTTGGAAGAGGCAATGTAGCCATGCAGAAGATAGCTCTTTAGTTGATAACTCAGCTGATCCATTCACCAAGGTCATGACACAAAACTAGTTAGATTGACATCTTGAGAAGATGGGTCTAAGATTTTGTAATGATTGGCTTTAGTGTAAGTGGAAGATTGCTAGTAGTATGCCTTAGAGTGTATCATAAAATTATATCTTATAAATATTTATTTCCCTTTTAATGGAACATATTCTTTTCTCTTGTTAATCAAGAATTAGAATTAAAATAAGGACATATAATTTTGAGCATTAAGAGTTTGACATAAACCATGACTCTAGCTAAAATCGGAATTTTGTAACAGAGAGATTTTAATGCATGGTATGTATGATCAATGTTCATGAATTAATGATTAATTCATAACTAATTGAATAGTCATGGTATATTATGCTAGATATCAACCATGATTTATCAGAATTTAAATGAAAAGGGAATTTCATTTATGTTTGGAATAGTTCTAATACTATTAAAGAGTTAATATTATTCTCATTGTAAATTAGTAATGAACCTAATAAATCACATACAAAAGAGCAATATGATCAAAACATAATTAATTTGATTAATTAATTAAATAGTTTAATTAATTAATTGAATTAATAAATTTAATTTACAAAAAGATTTCAAAGTCCCTAGTATGACTTGAAACTAAATTTATTTATAGAAGTATTTAAGTTAATATTTGAAGTGTTTAAATATAAACTTGATTAATTAAGCATACTCAACTCAACTCAACTCAACTAAGCCTTTATCCCAAAAATTTGGGGTCGGCTATATGGATTCGCTTTTTCCACTCTAAACGATTTTGGGTTAAATCCTCAGAAATGTGTAATGCTTCTAAGTCATGTTGTACTACTCTCCTCCAAGTCAATTTAGGTCTACCCCTTTTTTTCTTTCTATCCTCTAACCTAATATGCTCTACTTGTCTAACTGGAGCCTCCGTATGTCTACGCTTCACATGACCAAACTACCTCAATCTCCCTTCTCTCAACTTATCTTCAATTGGCACCACTCCTACCTTTTCTCTAATACTTTCATTACGGACTTTATCTAGTCTAGTATGGCCACTCATCCACCTTAACATTCTCATCTCTGCAACTCTTATCTTAGATGCATACGACTCTTTCAGTGCCCAACACTCACTACCATATAACATAGCCGGTCGTATGGCTGTACGGTAAAATTTTCCTTTTAATTTATTGAGAATCTTACGATCACATAAAACTTCCATGGCACATCTCCACTTCAACCATTAATTTTGACTATTTTGACTTGATCAAATTTTGACTAGCTTGACTTGGTCTAAAGGAGAAGGAAAATTAAATTAATTATTATATGATACTAATTAATTGTAATTTTAATTTTCTTAATTATCTTGCTTTGACAAGTGGTCAAATTGGAGTTAGAAAACTCATTTAATAATTGAATCAAATTTAAACACTTGTTAAATCAATTTTAATTAAGGAAATTGAAATTAATAAAAAGAGAAGAAAGAAGACAAAAATTATCTTCTTCCATTTTCTCCCCTGGCCGAACCATCCTTCTCCATAGTCAAATTTCTTTCTTGCCTTCTTGCTTAATTTAAGAGATATTAGAAGTAGATACTATTAAATTAAGTGTTGAGAAAGTGTTTCTGTAATACCCCTATTTGCATAGCCCGGTACATTTCACTGTTCCGGTGACCGGTGTTGGTCCGAATAATTAAGAGGATTAGAACCACATCTAAGACACCTAGTTAAGCCCTGAATGCAAATAATTAGTAATTGTCAAATAGTTAAGTATAAAGAAGAAAAATAAAGTATAAAAAGTTAAATGAGCCGGGAGTCATAGCGATGGGTGACCTTCTCGGGAATGACTGCGAGGTCAGTCTAAACTCAAATTTCGAATAGTAAAATATGACTTCGTGGTCCTTAGGACTATTGCGAACATAGTGGAAAAGAGAAAATCACAGAAAAGAATTGTTAAACAGGTCAAATAATTAAGTCGAGGATCCGAAAGAAATATCAAATTATTTGCAAACCGAATCAGATCGGCGAGGGGCAAATTAGTCAATTCACCCCTAGAGGTGACTCATGACCTAACCGTCCAATAAAATGTGAGGAATTAAAATTTTGATGTATAGATTTAAATTGAAGAAGTTATGGAAAAAAAAAAGAAGAAATGAAAAATTCAAAAAGTAAAAGCTTTATGACATCACCATGACCTATTAATAACCCAATTAAAATTATTAATTAAATTATTTATTTTATGAGATAATTACTAAGTTAAAAGACAAAAGAATTAAAAAGAAAATCATCTTTTTCTTTCCTAAGCTCTTTGGCCGTCCCTCTCTCTTGGTTCTCTTTCTTCTCTCTCTTTTCCTCCATAAACATGATTTTTCAAGCTTTGAAAGCTTGAATCCATTCTATAAACCCTAGTAAAAACCCTTATAAAACTCTTAATTAGGCTTTGATAAGAAGTTGAAAGGAAAGAAAGTAAAGAAATTGAAGAAGAATTCGAAGATTGGAAAGCTTTAATTGAGGTAAGTAATTAAATTTGAAAATCTTAGTTTATTTGTTGTGTTTGTAGCTTAATTAACTTAGAAATTGTGTACAATTAAACAAAAATAATTGTTGAGGGATCAAACATGAATTTTGGCTAGCTAGGGTTAGAGTTTGAAATGAATGAGTTTGAGGTGTTCGAATGGTTATTTTTGGTGCATTAGGTGTATAGATAATGAATGTACACTTTGAAATTTCATTAGAGTTGAAATGTATGTAACTAGGGTTTGGAGCTTGTAAAAAATTAGAGAAAAAGTTGAGAATTGGCCAATTGATGTAGTTGACCTTATTTGAGTTGAGAAATGGTCAATTGTGACCATTTGTGATGTGTATGAATTGTTGAAACCAAGTTCCAATTAGGATTGGTTAGGGTCAATCTGCAGGCAGCTTGACCTAGGTCCCTTTCAGGGACCAAAACTGAAAATTTACTAACTCAAATGGTGTGAAGCTAATTGGGAATGAAACTAGACATAAAATGACACATTTTTCATTCGGGAATCATGCCCAGAAAGTGATCATAACTTAGTGAATAATTAGGCTAAATCTGTAATTGGGCACACTGCCCTGTACAAAAATGATCAAATAAATAGTAGTTACATAAATGACCATAACTTGGTCTAGGAAGGTCCAAATGACCTGAATTTTATATAGAAAGAAAGCTTAGACATAGGCCTACAACTTTTATGGAGAAAATAAACCCAAATTGTGATCATAACCTATCCAAAAACTTACCTGCAATCAACTTATAAAAATTGCCAAAATCTAGGAATTGCCCAGAATTCTGGGTAATATCAAATCTGACCAGTCATATTCAAATGGCCATAAATAAGGCTACAAAACTCCAAATTGAGTGATTCAAAAAGGGAAATAAAGTTAAGACAATAAGGAATAACTTCTATGAAGAAAATTTTGCCAAATTCTAACAGCAACATGACCAATGGAATAGTATAAAATAGGACAGCAAATCTGAAAAATTTGAAATTGTGCCTAGGAAATCTAAAAATTTAAGGAGTAACTAAAACCAACAAAATTGGTAACCAAAATGTGGTATGTAAGTGAAATTAAAATCCCTATACCTATTAAGCATGAGAAAGTCAACAAATTGACTTGAATAGTATCGTGAATAGTAACTCCGAAATGAAAATTTCCAAGAATGTTAGTTTAAGTATATTGGGACTAGAATTAAGTATATATGAATCAATTATTGTATTTATTGTGAAATAAGATACTGAAACACTATAAATTATGTGTTTCAGCTGAAAAAGACCTTGAAAAGGATAGGGCAAACTGAGTCAAGGCCTAGAGGCGACTCACATCAGGTTTGTGCACAATAAACTTTAATTTATCGTTTTCTAATTAAAAACTTATTTAGCTATGTATTGTGAATTAGTTGTACTAATTATGGGTTTCGAGAAATGCTATGTTGCCATTTTATGAATGGAAATTTGGATTGGAAATTGATTTGTGTGTTACGTGAAATGTTTGAATAACTTGATTTAAATTGTTTTTTATTCACACTTGGCATGGCAATATCACTATGTTTCTCTTCCATTTATGGGGTAAGTATGACTATCTTCCTCCCTCTCTGGCTTCCCAGTCTGAGGTGAGTTTAGATGAGTACTCATTAGCTAGCTAGCCACCTCCCTCATTGATTTCGATTAGTGGGGTGAGTTTGCCTTGTCATGGTGTACAACACGGCATGTTTGGAAATTTTGTGTCATGGCCTAAGTTGTGTTAGTGATTGGCAACACTATGTTTATTAAATTGTTTGATCAAATTGTATTATATTAAGCTTTAAAAATTGTGAAATATTTAAATTGTGATTTGTGATAAATGTGATTTGAAAATTGAAATGTGATTGTGAAATATTTGAACTGTGAATTAATAACAAATGTTTTATATTTTGCATTTTATATTTTATTGTGCACCACTGAGTATTTTTATACTCAGCGATAGCTTTCTTTACTATTGCAGATAGAGACAAGAAAAAAGTAGTAGAGTGAGCAGCTGATTGTTGGGACTATACGAAGGCTTTTGTACGGGTATTTAGTTATACCCTTGTAGTTTATTTTGATGTAAATAGTTTAGTGTCATATGTGTTAATGTAAAATTGAGCAGTTGTACATTAAAATTATAATAATATTATTTTTTGATTTTTCTTTTGTAAATTAAGATTTGTGTATGTAAATCTTAATTTAATGCAATGTTTATGAATTATCGAATTGTTTTGAACAATTTTAAGTTGTGAAATTTGAGTTGAAATTTGGTTGAATTGTATTGATTTGAGGATATATTGGCGGTTGGGGTTGAGAAATGAAATGAATTATTTGGAAGTGTTTTTCACAGGTGTTTGAAGAACTGTTTTTCCCAAATACAGAAGGCACTCAGGTGAAAATTTTCTAAAATTTGTAGACAAATGAAGATGAACAAAAGTTTTAACTAACTTTTAAAATTCTATTGAATGTAAGAAAATACTCACAACTTCCAAAAAAAGTAAAATAATGTTTTTTTTTAAATCCCTTGTGAGGTACTTAATGAGTTATCGATAGGTGAAGTTCTGTAGTTCATTAGGTATTCTACGGGATCATGTTATACCTTACAGAGGGGTAAGGTGTGATATATTTAGTGGTATCAGAGAAATGGTTTTAAAATAAATTTTGAACTATGAATTTGAAATATTTTGTTGATAAATACGACTGCTCAAATGTTTGATACATATGACATATTTACATCATGAATATGTTCTAACGGAGGTCAACCTCTTTGTGTTTGTTATCAGAGAGTAGAAAATTTCTGAAAGTGGAATGGAAGAAGGAGATCATTCTGTAGAATAATCTGTCGAGGCTGAGGGCCAAGGAGAATCCCTAGCACTCCAGAATATGAGTGGGTCAGCCACTCTAGCTCCTCCTCAAGCACCATAGTTTCCTGCTCAGTTTGCACAGCAGATGGCTGCGTTCTTTCAACAAATGGCAGGAAATGCAAGCTCAGATGCAAGCATCTGCAGCACAACTACAGCCCTCGGCTCGGCAATATAAAAAACTAATGAAATTTGGGGCTACCAAGTTCAAGGGCACTGTGGATACACTGAAGGCAGAATAGTAGTTAGAACGGATGAAAAGGGTATTTAGAAAGCTGCAATGTGCCAAGGAATTAAAATTTGAATATTCAGTATCTCTTCTGCAAGGGAATGCATATGAATGGTGGAAGACCATCCCCCACAGCCTGGTTGAGCCCCCTGTTCTCACTTGGGCAGACTTCCTGAAAGAGTTCAGGCAGAAATGGGTCCCCGATACTTATGTAGACATGAAGCTACAAGAGTTTTTAAGTGTAAAGTAAGGGGACAGAACTGTAGCAGAGTATGAAAGAGACTTCTCTCGACTAAGCCACTATGTCAAAAGCTTGGTCACCACCCCTAGAGACCGGTGTGACCGGTGTAAGAGGTTTGAGGCTGGGTTAAGGCCTACTTTGAGAATGCAAGTGGTGGGGTTTCGACACCAGAATTTTTCTAAATTGATTTCACAAGCCCTGGAACTGGAAAGGATAGAATCAGAAGGGGTAGTGAAAAAGAGTATTGAAGAGAAAGAGAAAACAGAAAAAAGCTACTAGTCAAACTACATAAAGTAGTTCGGGGAAGAGAAAACATTTTGGAGGATCTAGCTCACGCAAATCGGCTAAAGGTAGATCTTTTGGACAAAAACCACCCCGATCCGATCAGCAAACTAAGCAAACACACAGAAATATGCTGTCGGATCGACTTTGTGAGACTTGTGGTAAACCACATAGTGGAGTATGTTATAGAGCTATAGGAGCATGTTTCAATTGTGGAGGGACTGGTCAATTTGCTAAGGATTGCGTAAGTCCACGTCATTATGGATCATTTACCACGTTAGAAGGATCAGCCCAAGTTTCTACCCCAAAGCGTTCACCATGTAACACTCCTATGTTCGGCAGTGCGTTCTACTGCTTTGGTGACCAGTGTTTGTCCGGACAGCTAGAATGCCTAGAACTACACTTAAATATTGATAAGGAGATATAAAATAATGAAATACAAGAAAAGAAAATACAAGAAAAACAAAGAAAAAATAATAGCAATGAAATGTAACCAAGTTAAACGAGCCGATAACCCTATCGATGGGTGCCCGCATTGGGAAGTCGCAGCGTGGACCGTTGACTAGCCCTGGACCGCGGGGAAACCTGAAAAATATTTTTAAGACTTAAATAGACATCTATTGAAGTATAAATATCATTAAAAATATCAGAAAAAATTAATTAATTAGTACAAAGAAAAGTGAGAAATCGAGAAAACGATAAAACTCGGTGTTACCGAAAAATCGAGAATACAACCCGAACAGGGGCATTGTGGTCATTTGACACCCTGAGTTGTCTTTTGACCTAAATTTCCATTAAAAATAAATGATGTTACACTTGAAAAATATAATGAAAAATTAAATTGGTGGTACATAGTTTAAATAGCAAAAATTAGGAGTTAAATGTGGGAATATAAAAACTTTAGAATATTAAATGTTTAATCTAAGTTAGTGGCCCACTAACTCAATTAAGTGGCCATATAATCAGCATATTTTGGGCAAATTTCTCATCTTCTTCAACATTGCAAAATCCAGCCGTGAGCCTCCATTGAAGAACCTCCATGGCCATCCATGGCCAAGCTCCATGCAACCATGATTTAGCCATATTTTTCACTAGCTTCCTTCACAAAAACTGTTCTACACCACTTGGGTAGTAGATAGGCAGCAAGAAGATCAAGTTTAGTCAAGGTTTTGAAGAGTTTCCAAAGTAGTAAGTTTGTGTTTTTGGTTATTGCTTCATTAAAGTTTATGAGGAGGTTATGGTTACTTGAATTGTGGAAAGAATTTTGGAGTTTGATGTTCTAAGGGAGATGTTTATTTTTGGCAGCCATGGAAACTCCTTAAGGACAGTTTATTCTTGCTTGTAAATGGTATATTAAGGGGTTGATTAAGTGTTTATGTGTGTAGGAATTTATTTGGGTGATGTATATTAAGTATATGTAAATGTGTACTTGAATTTGGAAGCTTAGAAATTAATGGAGTGTGATGTATGAATCGGCAGCTTGATTTGGTGAACCATAAAAATGTTATTTCATGTTTAGTTTATGGAATATTAATGTTGAATTGTGGTAATTGTTATGACAGCATGGGTATATGTGTGATAGTGTGGGGTTGGACATGTAAATGAGCTAGGTTAGGTGATTGAATTGTTGTAATTTGAGCTTGAAAAATTCTGTCCTATATGGTGCATATTGAGTGTGATTATAAGCTGCCAAAATGACCAATAATATGTTGTAAAATATCTTTAGGTTATGGTACAAACCAGAATTGGCATGAATGTGTAGTTTGGTAAGCGTTAAAAGTGTCCTTTGATGAGTAATGAATAAAATGCAATAGGGCAGTTTATGTTATGGGCCTAGAACCTTAAGTGTGTGTCTTCAGTTGGTATGAGACCAATTGGAGGTGAAACTAGGCACAAAAAGTGCCAACTTTCATGAAGGAAGCTTACCAAAATTCTGCTTGTAAGGTAACTTGAAAAAAGACCAAATCCGGATTAGTGCAATTAAGGCCTGAAAATTGACCATTTGGGCAGTAGTTAGTGTTTTGGCCATAACTCACTCAAAACAGGTCCAATTGACCTAAAAGTTTTACCATGAATAGTTAAGACCTATATCTACAAGTCTTATGAAGACACCAAAGCCCAGAAATGACCATAGAAAAGTCAAAAAGCTTGCACAAGTTCGGGTCCAAAAACTGGCCGAACTTAAAATGACCTAAAATAACCTAAAGTGACCAATTTTGATGCATTTTGACCAGCAATAGTAAAATGACCATAACTTGGTCTAGTAAACTCAGAATGACCTGAAATTTTGCCACGCGTGCAATAAGACATAGATCTACAAGTTTGTAGTTTCGACCGAAACCCGAAAATGAGGGAACTAGGTCGTCTGGCTAGGTCAAATTAGTATACCGGGATCCAGCAAATTGCAATAAAACACAATATACATGGAAATGAATTGGGTAACATGTACTAACCCTAAAAGACTATTAAATGTGACATATTAGTAACATTAAAACCTAATTTACCTAGAACGTATCGAGGGTCGACATATTAGGTTGACTAAGCAAATAATAGAATTTAGTGAATCAATTATCAAGCATTATTGTTAGAGACAGTTTAAATGAGTACTGAAACACTTCAAATTGTGTTTCTCAGTTAGCAAGGACTCAGGGAAAGGGAAGGAAACACTGAGTCAAGGCCAGGAGACAGTTATCAGAGGTTTGTGCACAATAAACCTTATTTGAGCCTTTTGTCATTGAAAAATTGATTTAGTGTGATTTATGAAAATTTGAAGTTAATTATGAATTGTGTTGCCATCTTGTGAATGAAATTATGACTTTGAAAATTTATTGGATTTCTCACGAATCATTTGAATAAAATGTTTGGAATTGATTTTGTGTTCACACTTAGCATGATAGTATCACATTATTCCTCCTCCATTTATGGGTTGAGATCGTTTATTTTTCTCTCTCTCTGGTTTACCAGTTGAGGTTGTAGATCGGATGAGTACTCATTAGGTAGCTAGCCACCTCCCTCATTGATTTCGATTAGTGGGGTTGTAGATTGCTTTTTCGTGGTGTACAACATGGCATTGATTGGAAACTTTGTGTCATGGCTTAAGTTGTGTATGAATTGGCAACACTGTGTTCTTAAATTATTTGACTAAATTGTGTTATTATGAGCTTTGATAATTTATAAAATGGAGTTTAAATTCTTATTGACATTCACTGTCTTTTGAATTTAACCATGTTTTGACTATTGAGATTTATTGTGATATTGTGGAATGGAGTTCAAATCTTTATGACATTCATTATCTTGAATTTAACTATGGTTTAAGTATCCACTGTTTATATGACTTATGATTTGTGATTTAAAGTTGTATTTGGTTAATATTGTGCACTACTGAGACATTGTCTCAGCGATAGCTTTTCATTGCTGTCGCAGGTAGACAGACTGACAGGGCAGTAGACTAGGCTGCTAGTGCTTCAGTGAGAGATCATCGGGTATATTGAATATACTATATTTTGCATTTTGTATTGTAATGTATGTTCACTGTATGTATATAGTGTTTTTGGTTTTGAGCAGTTGTAAATTAAAATTGTACATTGAAGTTGTGAAATAAATTGTAAATTATTTTGGGTTTGTAAAATTTGTACTATATTTCTTTTATCCCAGCCTTCGAAAATATTGAAAAATTATTGTGGTTTTGAGTTGAGAAACATATTGTGTTGATTAAATGTTGGAGTTTGAGATTGAGAAATATATTTGAAGTACTTTTTACAGATTTTTGAAGAACTGTTTTATTCAAAATACAGATGGCACTCCGCCAAAATTTTTACAGAAATTACTAATAATCCAAATGTGTTAGCTGTTTCACTTCAGTTCAAAAAGGTTTTTAACACCTGCAAATAGTACTCACCACTATAAAAGAAGTAAGAAAAGTTTTAAAATCCCTTGTAGTGTATTTAATGGATTATCAGTAGACGAAGTTAGTAATTCATTAGGTATACTACGGGATCATGTTATGCCTTACAGAGGGGTAGGGTGTGACATGTTTTAGTGCTATCAGAGCAAAGTTTTTAAATTCTGTTTTCACCTATAATTTGAATATTCTTTCTTCATAGTACAACTGCTCAATGTCATTGTTTGATACATACAGTACATTACATTATAAATATGCACTAACGGGAGGAAATCTCCTTGTGTTATTTGTTTAGAAGGTCTAAGATCCTCGAATTGACTATGGAAGAGGGTGATCGTTCAGTCGATCAATCGATAGAGGCTGAGGTACAAGTTGAGTCCCTAGCTCCACAAAGTGTCGAAGGCCCGACTGTACTAGTTTTACCGGTACAAATTACTACACAAATGGCCCAGCAAATGGCCACTTTCTTTCAATAAATGGCTGATACTCTATCAGCCCAAGCCCAAGTACAGACCCAACCCCCACAAGGGCAACATGAAATAGAGAAGAGGGAGAAACCTATGGGTTAGAGCTCAAGCAGTAATTTGATAAAGAGAAAAGAATTTGAGGAGCCCCGAGCTCAGGGATATAACAGAGGTGGATCATCAAGGCAGAGACCACCAAGGTCCAGTCGTCAACAACTAAAACTTCCTACCCTCCCTGCCAATGTGAAACTTGTGGTAGAAATCATGGTGGGGTATGCTACAAGGCCATAGGAGCCTGTTATAACTGTGCAGGCATAGGACACTTTGCCAAGGATTGAACCAGTGCCCGTAGAGTTAGACCACCTCCTACTACTGTTGAAAGGTTAGTTCAGAGCCCTGTCACCAGAGGTTCACAATCACCCAGCAGAGGTAGAGGCAGGGGTAGAGGTAACCCAGCAGGCAGCCAAGGCACATTGAAACAATCAGAGCAAGATAGTGCTCCAGTCAGAGTCTACGCAATGAGACAGAGAGAAGAAGTCGAGACATCTGATGTTGTGGCTGGTACCTTCTCAACTTTTAATCAAGATGTGTTTGTGTTATTTGATCTGGGTTCTACCCATTCTTATGTGAGTGCTAGCATCATTGATTGCATTGCTGTTCCATGTACAAAAATGGACTTTGAGGTGCTAGTAACAAGTCCGCTAGGACAGGAGGTCAGGGTTAATAGAATGTATAGGGATTGTCCTTTGGTGATCCAAGGACACACTTTTCTATCTGATTTCATTGAAATGCCCTTCAGAGATTATGATATCATCTTGGGCGTGGATTGGTTAGCCAGACATCATGCCATGATTGACTGTAGGCTGAAGATAGTCACTTTTGGTCTCCCTCAGTACAGTGATGTGGTAATACATGGGGAGAGGCAGCTATTGCCATCAAACATCATTTCGGCTGCACTAGCCAGAAAAATGATCAGAAAGGGGTGTGAAGCATACTTGGCACATGTGGTAGACACCCAAGTGGGGAGTCCAGCATTGAGGGACATCCCTACAGTATATGACTTTCCAGATATTTTTCCTGATGAATTGCCAGGATTACCTCCAGAAAGAGAGGTGCAGTTTGAAATTAATGTTATGCCTGGTGTGGATCCAATCTCCATAACACCATATAGAATGGCACCAGCAGAGTTGAAGGAGTTGAAAGTACAGTTGCAAGAACTACTTGAAAAGGGCTTCATCTGCCCTAGTGTGTCACCATGGGGAGCGCCAGTATTGTTTGTTAAGAAGAAGGATGGCACTCTTCGTTTATGTATTGTTTGACCTGGAGTCTACCTACTTTTATGTTAGTGTTAGAACTATATGTTCTGTTGTTATTCCTTTACAGGGGAACAAATTTTGATGCATTAGTGATTAGTCCTTTAAGATAAGGATTGTGATAATAAGTGAAATTAGTTTTGGAAGAGTTTATTAGCGAAAAGTATTTTCTAACACACCATAAATTATAAAGTTAATTGGCGAGCTTACTTAATGTAAGGCAAGAGGACCTAAAAGTAAGTTACAGTAATGGAATTGCTTTAGATGAGGGCAAATATGTTACAGTTAGTGATTGTCAATGGATATTGTAATCAGAATAAGTTTCGGATATCAGTGAATTCGAAAAGGATAAAAGATAGGAAAGTTTGATCTATTGGGATATATCGTGGTAATTATGCAATGTTCTTGATGTTTATACTATAAGCTGCAGATTACAGTAATAACTTGAGATTATTGTGTAGAGCTACGTATTACTCGATAGTACACCTAGATGAGAATAGTTGCCAATGGCATCTGTTTTGGTATAGTTATGCCAGGACAGAATTTAATTGTTAGAAATAAGTTTGAAAATCCTACTTAGGGATCTAAAACTCAAAAGTTAGAATATCGAAAGGTTATAGTTCAGTACAAAAGGAAGTAAGTTATAGAATATTGACAGATAAAAAGAGTTATGGAAGTAAAAATTCGAACAGTTGGTTTAGATATAACAAAAAAATGTTACGAATGTGAGGAAGACTATAGACTAGAATGGTCAGAGGACCAATGACTAGATAAATGATTCTAACATAACCTCAAGAAGGAACATGAACCGAAATATTAGACAGCACAATAGTAAGAGGAGATTGGTGTTATATAAACAAATTAAACATTGTATTAGATTGTTAAAAGTCTTATACAAATTTGAGGAAAAGAAGATTATACAATCATATAGAAAGGAGAAAATAAACGTATGACTATTGTAAGATGGCTATTGGGTAAAATTTCGTGGACAAAATTTATTTTAAGGGAGGGAGAATTGTAACACCCCTATGTTCGGTAGTGCATTCTACTGCTCCGGTGACCAGTGTCTGTTCGGACAGCTAGAATGCCTAGAACTACACTTAAATTATTGATGAGGAAACATAAAATAATGAAATACAAGAAAAGAAAATACAACAAAAACAAAGGAAAAATAATAGCAATGAAATGTAACCAAGTTAAACGAGCCAAGAACCCTAGCGATGCGTGACCGCACCGGGAAATCGCAGCGTGGACCGTTGACTAGCCCTGGACCGCAGAGAACCCTGAAAAATATTTTTAAGACTTAAATAGACATCTATTGAAGTATAAATATCATTAGAAATATCAGAGAAAAATTAACTAATTAGTACAAAGAAAAGTGAGAAATCGAGAAAACGACAAAACTCGGTGTCACCAAAAAATCGGGAATGCAACCCGAACAGAGGCATTGTGGTCATTTGACACCCCGAGTTGTCTTTTGACCTAAATGTCCATTAAAAATAAATGATGTTACACTTGGAAAATGTCATAAAAAATTAAATTGGTGGTACATAGTTTAAATAGCAAAAATTAAGAGTTAAATGTGGGAATATGAAAACTTTAGAATATTAAATGTTTAATCTAAGTTAGTGGTCCACTAACTCAATTAAGTGGCCATATAATCAGTATATTTTGGGCAAATTGCTCATCTTCTTCAACATTGCAAAATCCAGCCGTGAGCCTCCATTGAAGAACCTCCATGGCCATCCATGGCCAAACTCCATGCAACCATGATTTAGCCATATTTTTCACTAGCTTCCTTCACAAAAACTGTTCTACACCACTTGGGCAGTAGATAGGCTGCAAGAAGATCAAGTTTAGTCAAGGTTTTGAAGAGTTTCCAAAGTGGTAAGTTTGTGTTTTTGGTTATTGCTTCATTAAAGTTTATGAGGAGGTTATGGGTACTTGAATTGTGGAAAGAATTTTGGAGTTTGATGTTCTAAGGGAGATGTTTATTTTTGGCAGTCATGGAAACTCCTTGAGGACAGTTTATTCTTGCTTGTAAATGGTAGATTAAAGGGTTGATTAAGTGTTTATGTGTGTAGGAATTTATTTGGGTGATGTATATTAAGTATATGTAAATGTGTACTTGAATTTGGAAGCTTGGAAATTAATGGAGTGTGATGTATGAATCGGCAGCTTGATTTGGTGAACCATAAAAATGTTATTTCATGTTTAGTTTATGGAATATTAATGTTGAATTGTGGTAATTGTTATGGCAGCCTAGGTATATGTGTGATGGTGTGAGGTTGGACATGTAAATGAGCTAGGTTAGGTGATTGAATTGTTGTAATTTGAGCTTGAAAAATTTTGTACTATATGATGCATATTGAGTGTGATTATAAGCTGCCAAAATGACCAATAATATGTTGTGAAATGTGTTTAGGTTATGGTACAAACCAGAATTGGCATGAATGTGTAGTTTGGTAAGTGTTAAAAGTGTCCTTTGATGAGTGATGAATAAAATGCAATAGGGCAGTTTATGTTATGGGCCTAGAACCTTAAGTGTGTGGCCCCAATTGGTATGAGACCAATTGGAGGTGAAACTAGGCACAAAAATTGCCAACTTTCATGAAGGAAGCTTAGCAAAATTCTGCTTGTAAGGTAACTTGAAAAATGACCAAATCCGGATTAGTGCAATTAAGGCTTGAAAATTGACCATTTGGGCAGCAGTTAGTGTTTTGGCCATAACTCACTCAAAACATGTCCAATTGACCTGAAATTTTTACTATGAATAGTTAAGACCTATATCTACAAGTCTTATGAAGACACCAAAGCCTAGAAATGACCATAGGCAAGTCAAAAAGCTTGCACAAGTTCGGGTTCAAAAACTGGCCGAACCTAAAATGACCTAAAATGACCTAAAGTGACCAATTTTGATGCATTTTGATAAGCAATAGTAAAATGACCATAACTTGGTCTAGTAAACTCAGAATGACCTGAAATTTTGCCCCGTGTGCAATAAGACATAGATCTACAAGTTTGTAGTTTCGACCAAAACCCAAAAACTGAGGGAACTAGGTCGTCCGGCTAGGTCAAATTAGTATACCGGGATCCAGCAAATTGCAATAAAATGCAATATACATGAAAATGAATTGGGTAACATGTACCAACCCTAAAAGACTATTGAATGTGACATATTAGTAACATTAAAACCTAATTTACCTAGAACGCATCGAGGGTCAACATATTAGGTTGACTAAGCAAATAATAGAATTCAGTGAATTAATTATCAAGCATTATCATTAGAGATAGTTTAAATGAGTACTGAAACACTTCAAATTGTGTTTCTCAGTTAGCAAGGACTCAGGGAAAGGGAAGGAAATACTGAGTCAAGGCCAGGAGACAGTTATCAGAGGTTTGTGCACAATAAACCTTATTTGAGCCTTTTGTCATTGAAAATTTGATTTAGTGTGATTTATAAAAATTTGAAGTTAATTATGAATTGTGTTGCCATCTTGTGAATGAAATTATGACTTTGGAAATTTATTAGATTTCTCACGAATCATTTGAATAAAATGTTTGGAATTGATTTTGTGTTCACACTTAGCATGACAGTATCACACTATTCCTCCTCCATTTATGGGGTTGAGATTGTTTATTTTCCTCCCTCTCTAGTTTACCAGTTGAGGTTGTAGATCGGATGAGTACTCATTAGCTAACTAGCCACCTCCTTCATTGATTTCGATTAGTGGGGTTATAGATTGCTTTGTCGTGGTATACAACGCGGCATTGATCGGAAACTTTGTGTCATTGCTTAAGTTGTGTATGAATTGGCAATACTGTGTTCTTAAATTATTTGACTAAATTGTGTTATTATGAGCTTTGATAATTTGTAAAATGGAGTTTAAATTCTTATTGACATTCACTGTCTTTTGAATTTAACCATGTTTTGACTATTGAGATTTATTGTGATATTGTGGAATGGAGTTCAAATTCTTTATGACATTCATTGTCTTGAATTTAACTATGATTTAAGTATCCACTATTTATATGACTTATGATTTGTGATTTAAAGTTGTATTTGGTTAATATTGTGCACCACTGAGACATTGTCTCAGCAATAGCTTTTCATTGCTGTCGCAGGTAGACAGACTGAGAGGGCAGTAAACTAGGCTGCTAGTGCTTCAGTGAGAGATCATTGGGTATATTGAGTATACTATATTTTGCATTTTGTATTGTAATGTATGTTTACTTTATGTATATAGTGTTCTTGGTTTTGAGCAGTTGTAAATTAAAATTGTACATTGAAGTTGTAAAATAAATTGTAAATTATTTTGGGCTTGTAAAATTTGTATTATATTTCTTTTATCTTAGCCTTTGGAAATATTGAAAAATTATTGTGGTTTTGAGTTGAGAAACATATTGTGTTGATTAAATGTTGGAGTTTGAGATTGAGAAATATATTTGAAGTACTTTTTACAGGTTTTTGAAGAACTGTTTTATTAAAAATACAGATGGCACTCCGCCAAAATTTTTACAGAAATTACTAATAATCCAAATGTGTTAGCTGTTTCACTTCAGTTCAAAAAGGTTTTTAACACCTGTAAATAGTGCTCACCACTGTAAAAGAAGTAAGAAAAGTTTTAAAATCCCTTGTAGTGTATTTATTGGATTATCAGTAGATGAAGTTGGTAATTCATTAGGTATACTACGGGATCATGTTATGCCTTATAGAGGGGTAGGGTGTGACACACCAGCAGTTGGTAGAGGCAGAGGCAGAGGCAGAGGTAGAGGTAGGGGTAGTACACCTGGAAGTCAGAGTACTGTGAATCAGCTAGGACAAGGTGATGCTGCAGCGAGAGTATATACTATGTGACAGAGGGACAAGGATAAGACTTCTGACATTGTTGCTGGTATTTTCTCAATTCTTAATTAAGATATGTATATGTATAAAAATCAATTTTGATGTGTTAGTGATTAGTCTTTTAGAATCAGAATTACAATAATAAAGCGTGATTGGAATTAATTTTAGATAAGTTTCTAGTGAGAGACATCTCCTAGATTATGATAAATTATAAAGTTAATTAGTAAGCCTAATTAAGTAAGACAAGAGGACCTAAAAGTAAGTTATAGTAATTAGCTACCTTAGATATGGGTAAGGGTATTATTGCTGATAGAGGTCAGTGGGTACCATAATCAAAATAAGTTTAACATATTAGTGGATTTGAAAGAAATAAGATATAGGGAAGTTTGATCTATTGGGATGTATCATAGTAACTATGCAATATTCTTGATGTTTGTGCTGCAAGCTGCAGATTACAATACTGACTTGGGATTTATTTTGTAGATCTACGTACTACCCAATAGCGTACTAAGATAAGAATAGTTACAAACGACATCTGTTTTGGTAAAATTCTACCAGGATAGAATTTTATTATTAGAAAGGAGTTTGAAAATCCTAACCTGGGATTTAAAACTCTAAATTTAGAATATCGAAAGGTTATAGTACAGTATAAAAGGAAGTAATGACTACACATCAGTGCAAAATAAGCTATAGAATATTGATAGATAAAAGAGTTATGGAAGTAAAAACTTGAATAGTTAGTTCAGATATAATAAGGAAATATTATGAATATTCTCAAGATTATTGACTAGAATAGTCAAAAGACCAATGATTAGGTAAATAGTATTGGCTAAAGTATTATGAACTATTATTTAGACTATAAAGCTAAGTAAAAATGTGAGAAAACATGAGAAAACAACACGTATGAGTATTTGTGGATAGATAGTGAACACAATTTTGAGGACGAAATTTCTTTTAAGGGGGAGAGAATTATAACACCCCTATTTGCATAGCCAGATACATTTCACTGTTTCGGTGACTGGCGTCAGTCCGGACAATTAAGAGGATTATAACCATGTCTAAGACACCTAGTTAAGTCCTGAATGCAAATAATTAGTAATTTCTAAATAGTTAAGTATAAAAAAGAAAAACAAAGTATAAAAAGTTAAATGAGCCTGGAGTCACAGTGATGAGTGACCTTCCCGGGAATGACTGCGAGGTCAGTCTAAACTCAAATTTCGAACCATAAAATATAACGCCGCGGTCCTTAGGACTATTACGAACACAGTGGAAAAGAGAAAATCATAGAAAAGAATTGTTAAGTAGGTCAAATAATTAGGTTAGGGATCCGAAAGAAATATCGAATTATTTGCAAACCGGATCAGACCGGCGAGGGGCAAATTGGTCAATTCACTCCTAGAGGTGACTCATGACCTAACCATCCAATAAAATGTGAGGAATTAAAATTTTGATGTATAGATTTAAATTGAAGAAGTTAGGGAAAAAAAAAAAAGAAGAAATGAAAATTTTAAAAAGTAAAAGCTTTATGACATCACCATGACCTATTGATGACCTAATTAAAATTATTAATTAAATTATTTATTTTATGAGAAAATTACTAAGTTAAAAGAAAAAAGAATTAAAAAGAAAATCATCTTCTTCTTTCCTAAGCTCTTTGGCCTTCCCTCTCTCTTGGTTCTCTCTCTCTTCTCTCTCTTTTCCTCAATAACCATGATTTTTCAAGCTTTAAAAGCTTGAATCCATTTTATAAACCCCAATAAAAACCCTTAGAAAACTCTTAATTAGGCTTTGATAAGAAGTTGAAAGGAAAGAAAGTGAAGAAATTGAAGAAGAATTTGAAGATTGGAAAGCTCTAATTGAGGTAAGTAATTGAATTTGAAAATCTTAGTTTATTTGTTGTGTTTGTAGCTTAATTAACTTAGAAATTGTGTAAAATCAAACAAAAACAATTGTTGAGGGACCAAATATGAATTTTGACCATCTAGGGTTAGGGTTTGAAATGAATGAGTTTGATGTGTTTGAATGGTTATTTGTAGTGCATTAGGTGTATAGATCATGAATGTACACTTTGAAATTTCATTAGAGTTAAAATGTATGTAACTAGGGTTTGGAGTTTGTAAAAAATTAGAGAAAAAGTTGAGATTTGGTCAATTGATGTAGTTGACCTTATTTGAGTTGAGAAATGGTTAATTGTAACCATTTGTGGTGTCTATGAATTGTTGGAACCAAGTTCCAATTCGGATTGGTTAGGGTCAATTTGCAGGCAGCTTGAACAAGGTCCCTTTCAGAGACCAAAACTGAAAATTTACCAACCCAATTGGTGTGAGGCCAATTGAGAATGAAATTAGACACAAAATGGCACATTTTTCATTTAGGAATCATGCCCAGAAAGTGACCATAACTTGGTGAACAATTAGGCCAAATTCGGAATTGGGCACACTGCCTTGTGCAAAAATGACCAAATGAACAGTAGTTACGTAAATGAACATAACTTGGACTAGGAAGGTCCAAATGACCTGAATTTTATACTGATAGAAAGCTGAGACATAGCCCGACAACTTTCATGAAGAAAATAAACCCAAATTATGATCATAACCTGTCCAAAAACTCACCTGCAGTCAACTCACAAAAATTGCCAAAACCAGGAATTGCCCAGAGTGCTGGGTAACACCAAATTTGACCAACCATGTAACTTGGGCTACAAAACTCTAAATGGAGTGATTCAAAAATGGAAATAAAGTTAAGACAATAAGGAACAAATTCTATGAAGAAAACTTTGCCAAATTCTAACAGCAACATGACCAATGGAACAGTACAACACAGGCCACCAAATTTGGAAATTTTGAAATTGTGCCTAGGAAATCTAAAAATGTAAGGAGGAACTAAAACCAACAAAATTGGTAACCAAAATACGGTATGTGGGTGAAATTGAAATCCCTATGCCTATTAAGCATGAGAAAGTCAACAAATTGACTTGAATAGTATCGTGAATAGTAACTCCGAAATGAAAATTTTCAAGAACGTTAGTTTAAGTATATTGGGACTAGAATTAAGTATATATGAATCAATTATTGGATTTATTGTGAAATAAGATACTGAAACACTATAAATTACGTGTTTCAGCTGAAAAAGACCTTAAAAAGGATAGGGCAAACTGAGTCAAGGCCTAGAGGTGACTCACATCAGGTTTGTGCACAATAAACTTTAATTTATCGTTTTCTAATTGAAAACTTATTTAGCTATGTATTGTGAATTAGTTGTACTAATTATAGGTTTTGAAAAATGCTGTGTTGCCATTTTATGAATGGAAATTTGAATTAGAAATTGATTTGTGTTTTGCGTGAAATGTTTGAATAACTTGATTTAAATTATTTTTTATTCACACTTGGCATGGCAATGTTACTATGTTCCTCCTCCATTTATGGGGTGAGTATAACTATATTCCTCCCTCTCTGGCTTCCTAGTCTGAGGTGAGTTTAGATGAGTACTCATTAGCTAGCTAGCCACCTTCCTCATTGATTTCGATTAGTGGGGTGAGTTTGCCTTGTCCTAGTGTACAACACGACATGTTTGGAAATTTTGTGTCATGGCCTAAGTTGTGTTTGTGATTGGCAACACTGTATTTATTAAATTGTTTGATCAAATTATATTATATTAAGCTTTGAAAATTGTGAAATATTTGATTTGTGATAAATGTGATTTGAAAATTGAAATGTGATTGTGAAATATTTGAACTGTGAATTAATAACAAATGTTTTATATTTTGTATTTTATATTTTATTGTGCACCACTGAATATTTTTATATTCAGCAATAGCTTTCTTTGCTGTCGTAGATAGAGACAAGGAAAAAGTAGTAGAGTGAGCAACTGATTGTTGGGACTACACGGAGGCTTTTGTATAGGTATTTAGTTATACCCTTGTAGTTTATTTTGATGTAAACAGTTTAGTATCATATGTGTTAATATAAAATTGAGCAGTTGTACATTAAAGTTGTAATAATATTATTTTTTATTTTTCTTTTGTAAATTAAGATTTGTGTATGTAAATTTAATTTAATGCAATGTTTATGAATTATTGAATTATTTTGAACAATTTTAAGTTGTGAAATTTGAGTTGAAATTTGGTTGAATTGTATTAATTTGGGGATATATTGGCGGTTGGGGTTGAGAAATGAAATGAATTATTTGGAAGTATTTTTCACAGGTGTTTGAAGAACTGTTTTTCCCAAATAGAGACGGCACTCTGCCGAAAATTTTTCAAAATTTGCGAATAAATGAAGATGAACAAAAATTTTAACTAGCTTTTAAACTTCTATTAAATGTAAGAAAATGCTCACCACTTCCAAAAAAGTAAGAAAATGTTTTTTCTTAAAATTCCTTGTAGGATACTTAATGAGTTATTGGTAGGTGAAGTTCGGTAGTTCATTAGGTATTCTACGGGATCATGTTATGCGTTACAGAGAGGTAAGGTGTAACAGTTTCTCCATACTTTCATTGACCTAGAACTAAGAAAAACCCAATAAGTCTCCTTTTCTACTTTCGGTAGAATCAAAAAGGAAAGGAATCAAGGGGCTTTGGTTCATCAAGGGTACTTTGATCACCTTGCTTATATGGACAAGCTTGATGGCCAACAATTAGTGGTCTTCACTCCCCAGATTAGTGTTTGGATGTGATTCTGCGCTTAAGGGGTAAAATCCCTAATCTTTAACTTGTTGGATTTAGGGTTTTTATTTCCTAATGGCAATTAGGAATGTTAGCAATTGAGATCTTGTTTGTTTTGAACAAATTATATGGTTTTGCAATAATATAAAATAGTTTATATGTTGCATGAAAACCTAGGTTGAAAAATTTTTTAAATTGCTAACTTTGCACCCTTAGGTGCATTTTTCTTTCAAGAAACTGTTGTCATGGTTTCTGAAATACATATTGGACTAGTTATAAAAATACATATGGCTACTATTTTTCAAATCAAATGGCTGGTGGTATGATTTTGGTGCTACTATTCGTTTCTGTAACAACAAGTCTTATTTTAAAGAATATAAAGAAGTAGAAAATGGACATGAAGTATTAATGGGCAATCATGATACTGCAATAGTGCTAGTAAAAGGTCGCGTTGAAGTGTTGTTGACTTGTGGAAAAAAGCTTCTTCTTATTAATGTGTTACATGTTCCAAATGTTAGGAAAAATTTAGTATCTGTAAATTTGTTTTGTAAGAAAGGGATTAAGGTTGTTTTAGAGTCGGATAAATTAATCTTGACTAAAAATGGAGTTTTTGTTGGGAAGGGTTAAGGGTTATTCATGTGATGGAATATTTAAGTTAAGTGTTACTACTACTCTTACTACTACTAATAATAATAATAATAATAATAATAATAATAATAATAATAATAATAATAATAATAATCTACATGTTTCTATTTATATTGTTGATTGTTCTTTTACCTTATGGCATGTAACAACCCATATAAAAAAAAAAATAAAAAAAAAATATTGCTGATGGGATTTTTGGCGTGTGGCAGTGGGTTTCCCACTGTCACAGCCAACTTTTCTTTAAAAAAAAAAAAAAAAAAAAAATGTTTCAAAAATCGGGAGGAGGAAACCCCCCCCCCATTCCTCTTCTTTCCCTCTCCTTCCCTCTCTTCTTCTTCTTCCTTTCTCCGGTGACCGGCCGGCGACGTCCCCAGCAGCTCCCCACCCGGCCGGCGACCCTCCGGCGACGTCCAGGACCACCAGAAACGACGGCAAGAGAGGGAGAAGAGAGAGAAAACGCGCGCACAGTGGGCAGCGGTTTTCCGGCGCGATTCCGGCTTCGTCCGACGTCCGATCGAGGCGATTCCGGTGGCGTTGGAAAGCTTGTTCCGAGAGCTTTCTTTTGATACCAATTTTGAAGCAAATGGAGGTCGGATGAGTGAGATATGGAGGAGAGAAGTTTCGGGTTTTTCAAGCTTTTTCGTCAGATCTACGACGATCCGATCGTTGGATCGACGATCCGAGACCACATATGGACTGAGGAAGAGGAGAGGAACATGGGGGTATGATCAGATTCGGAAAATGTTGCGGCCCGACCGTCTTGTGATGGTGCGTGATGGCTCCGGTGAGCTATGGAGATGGTTCAACTTCCAGAGGCTTCCTCATAAATTTTTGGAATTTTTGAGACACAGATAAACTTCGGGTAAGACAATTTTTATTATTTCTCTGTCTGTGGAGCATAAATACAGTGTTTCTTAAACAGGAAAAATTGGAGAAAAATTCTAAGAAAAATATATGATGAAAGTAAATTTATTTAGAGATATTCTATGGTGTTAGTTGAATTTTTGGGTGATCGTAGAATATTTTTGAGAAATATGGATGGATTTTAGTTAGATTTTTAGCATATAGGCATATAAGATTATTTGAAATTAAGATAATTAAATTTTATATAATTGGTTGAAGCTTGATGATGGAAGTTTAAATATGTAAATATTTAATTAGGTTGAATTAAGAGTATGTTAGATGTTGGAATCTCATGGAATCGAGTAAAATTCTTGAATAAAATATTCATGGGTGATTAGAAAATTACAATTCATTTTGCAATAGCCTTATAATATTATTAAGGACCGCGAGACAAAATTTTAGAATTTTTAGAGCTTGTTTGAGTGGATTTTTGAAAAATGTCAATTATAGGGACTAAAACGTAATTTTTAAGATTTTGAGTATTGTCTGATTAGGAGGGCCCAGGAGGGGCCATGAGATATTGATGAGATGTGATTGTGGGAATTGAGAATTTAGAAGTGTCGTTTGAGCCTTTTTGCAGGTTGGGTAGGTCCCAGGTATAGGGGAAACTCTGCTGGATTTTCGGCATGAATTAAGTTGTCTATTGCCTCTTTAGAGTTTTATCTTAACTTAGTACTAATAAATTTATAATTTAACTATTAGGTGATTGAGGTCAGCTATTTTTTCTGCATCCAGCAGCCACAATAGTCATCGGTGTACTATGAGTAAAATATTAATTTTAATTGTAATTTCGATAGTATTATATGTTCAGCATGCCCATGCATCACTTATATGCATATATTTATGTAGTTAAACTCTAGGCACGATTTATGTTGCATTCATAACTGTTGATGTGCCATGGATGTTGTTGTGGTAATTTGGAGCAGTGTGCGTGCGTTGGCTTGCGTGTGATGTGGTGTGGACTATGGATAGGACGGGGTAGTCACGGCTTGAGTAATTCGCTGGGACCCGATCCTTCGAGGGGTAGTCACGGCTTGAGTAATTCGCTGGGACCCTCGATTTGGTTATTAAGTGGAAGTCCGAGCTTGAGTAATTCGCTGGCACCAGGTTGGATTTAAGAGAGCTGTATAGGGGATCAGCTCCCATATGTTATGATTGATACTACAGGGTGTGTGAGTGCTCCAAATTACCTTTTTGATGTTATGATGTGAAAATATTGTTGATGTTGCATTTCACTCTACAGGGTGCATTAGTTTTAGATAGTTATAGAGATTATGGTTAAAATTGATATTTTACTCTCTGAGTCGAACGCTCACTCCTGTTCAATATTTTTCCAGGCCACAGGAGGAGTTATTTTACAGAGCAACCTGTTTTCTTTCTCGCAGGTTTAACGTCGATTATTTAATTGTATTATTATTCTCTAAATTTGTAATTTAGAACTCCGCATGTGCTAGTAGTAGCATTAAGCCTGTCAGGGACTGTATGAATTCAAGTTTTCATATTAATAAATGAAAAGAAAAAAATTTTATGAGATTTAAACAGTTTGTAAATGAGGCAACAGGGTTGAGCGAGGCTCCCCTTATTTCAGTTTTCGATGGCTATCGGGTTGGGTTGACCCGAATAAAAATATTTTATTTAATTGTATTTACATGTTGGACCTAAGTTTTTGGGTCTTGGTTATGGATTTGAGAATAGTAAGGCTTACTACGGGCCTCGGGGGCTTTATGCCGGCCCAGGTCCTAGTGCCGGTCCGGCCCATTGGTTGGGTCGTGACAAAGTTGGTATCAGAGCTTAGGCTCTAGATTCATGGGAAATAAAATACTTGGGAGTGTAAAAGGAGTCTTGTTAGGATGTTACATGCGGAGTATAGGATTCTGTTTTGTCTTTTTTGTAATTCTTTGTTTCTAGATTCTGCGTTATACCTCGGGAAATATAAAAGTGCCTCAATTAGTGTCTTGATTTTCGTGGAGTACATAGAAATGTGAAATAGAGTTAGTAGACATGTGAGGTCTATCATGAGGATACGTACTCCAAGAAATGCTATGTTTCTGTCTGTATGGGTTTAAATGGTGTGCCCATTTCATGCAAGGCACGAGTACATAAAGGTGAGTCTTGAAAGTACAGTTGCCCTAGATAAGGATAAGAATACCACTGCTGGCAGTCATCAGTGAATGACCCAGTCAGAATAAGTTTATGATAATAGAATATTCAAGAGAGATAAGAAATTAGGAGGCCTAGTCGGTCCGGACGTATCGTAGTAACTATACAATGTTCTCGATGTCTGCTCTGTAAGCTGCAGATTACAGTACCGACATGAGATTATTGTGTAGAGCTGCGTGCATCCCCGTGGTGCTCCATAATGAGGGTGTTTGAGATGGCTTCTGTTTTGTTACAGTTATGCTAGAACAGAGTTCTATATTTGCAGAGGAGTTGGGAACTCCTGGCTAAGAGTCTAGAGTTAGAATATTGAAAGGTCACAGTTGGGTGATAACTAGAGTCAGTGACTCAGTTACCCCAGCATGAGCTAGAGTTACATCAAGAGTTGCCATCGGACTGCAGGTTTGGACTAGTTGCAAAGTAAAGGTGACACTTATAGAGTGAGAATAGTATACCTTGTGTGTATCAGTATGGAATAAAGTACAACTCTACTACCTAGAGAAGGTCGAAACTATGAATTGATGATTTATAGAGCTATGATATGATAAAAGAGTCATTAACTTGACATGGTTCTGGCAAGGTGGTAGATGTAGTACCTTTGTTGCAGCAAGTTAGGATATAGTCCTATCTTTCGTAATGGATCAAGGTTATTACTGATAATGATGACTTATGGAATAGTGTCCCAGATGGGACTGTAGAGTGTGGTAGAGAGTAGTTGGCTCGGGTATCCTGGAGAGGATACAAGTTCCATTATAGGAATCATATATAATCAGATCACGATGGATGTAAATCCTTTGAATTGGATGACGGGTTTGGGTGCCCGGAATCTTAAGTTTTGGCTAATTGAGTAAACATAGAAAATAATAATAATAATAATAATAACAAATAAATAAAATTACTGCAGAATCAGTTCTCGAGGTAGTAAGGATATTATGTAAGCTAAAGGATAAGAATAGAGATCCTACAATAAAAGTATGACTGTAATTTCCTGAGTTCCTTTCTAACTTCATATCGTTCAAAACAATAGTATAATCTAATTATAATAGTGTTAAGAGTAATAAAGTAGCAAAGATAAATTATAGAAGGCCAATGGATAGAGAAAGTGCAGAATGAAAGTTTGGACAATTGATTGCAGATGCAATATAATCTAAATGCTAGTGGAAGTACTAGCTAGAGTGGTCAAAGGACCGAATCTGAGTAGCATAGACATGTGATAACATGGTAGAGACTCTAAAAGATATAGTTGCAGGTACAGCTGTCATGTTAGGAAGAAGAATGGAACCAGGGATAGAATAGTCAAGTTCTATTTTGGGTAAGACAAAGGAGATAAACGGAAGGACAACTTGAGGAGCGCATAATAAAAGGAACAAAGTTAAGATATAGGGTAGGCTAAGTGTTATTCTTGGCAAGGTGAATGACAAGGATGGAAAACCCAAAATGGGACCACATTAGTGAGAATTGTGATGGAGGTATGGGATAACATAAAAATGAGCAAAAAGTAGAAGGTGTGCGATGATATTGCGGACTATCTAATTAGGCAGAGACAAAGGAGTTAGTAAGTAGTAAGTTGAATAAAAGTCAATTTAAGGGATCAAATAGGTATGATGAGTGGAAAGAATTATAGATAATGACACATAGGTTTTAGATTAGACTTTTGAGATAGTGAGAAGGTAGTTAGAGGTTCGTTATGAATGTCAGGCAAGCATTGTTAATGTGATCAACAGAATCACTTTGCAGTGAAGCAATAACGACAGAACAACAGTAACGGTAGAACGAGAAGTGACAAATCTGGGTGGTTATAAGTCACTAGAAAGTTCAAAGATCAAATTAATGACCATAAATAAGGGTGGAATTAGTGTTGGAAGAATCTATTAGTAAGAGAAATCTTTCAGGGATCAACAAAAGTTAAGGGCACAATATAAATGATGATAGATATGAATCATAGGTCGAGTATAAGTAAAGTTAATAAATTATAAAATATTATATCAGGAAGGACAATGGTACGGTAAAGGGTTCATGCAGATGATGCATTATAGGTAGAGCACAATTGTGCTAGGAGATGATGAAATTTGAAGAGAAAGACTAAGAAACATAGGTTAAACGTTATTATATGGACAATCGGGCGTAGTTGAATATAAGAGGATATTTTTCTTTCTTTTCAAGTTTAGCTTGTGCTTTTGGTTCTAAAGGGTTATATAAGGAACAGAGACTGAATCAAGGAGACCTAGTTATTTGAGAGTTTGGTAGGCACCAATTCATACACAATTTCCTAATATGAGAATGACAGTAAGTGCATACCTAGTGTTAAGTATGAAAGGACGATCAGAGTAATAACAGGAGTTAAATTGAGTTAGCTACTAAGGCTTGCGACTGTTTTAAACCATGAGCTAGATGAAGTACTATTTATGGATGAGTTTCAATAGATGAAATTGTTGCTGATGGATAATTTGAGGTTGAAGTTTAGAAAGCTATAGGCAGTATACGTGATTATATTAAGGAGAATGAACACATGAAGTATTTTATTTAGAATTAAGGCATGGTACACATTTCCCACAGCCGTGTTAGTTCAGATGGAACTTATAGTTTCAGGGGCTCCTATCCATCCAGGATGAGCAATTTCCTACTGAGGTTAGTGGGGAATGATAATGTTCTGATAGTTAAGTTGGAAAAGGGGATACCAAAAAGAATTTTCTATGGTTAATTATGAGTGTTACAAAAGGTGAAGAATGTGCTGGCAGGAGTAAGCCATAAGGTTAAAATTCTCGAAGTAATGGAACTAGTAATCAAGATAAGACTAAGAAATAAAATGAAAGTTAAAGTTGATGATGGGATGGATATCATTGAAGGAAAAAGGTGTAAGGGTGAAATAGGACTAAGATTAATAAATAAGTACAGCAGGTTGAAAAGATATCAACAATACTAAAAATAGGAAAAGGGAAGTGGATAAGATGCAAAGGACAGAAAAAGAGCTCGATAGAGCCAGTTATAATGATGAGGATAAGGAGGAATAGGTATGCTAGGAACACACTAAGGGATGTTTAAAATAAGTTATTATGAGATGATAGATTAAAGGAGTAGTGGAGCCTCGATCTGAGTGCCAATGTGTCAGAAGTAGGCCACAAACTAAGAAGCTATAGGAAGAAGTCTAGATATTTCCATTCCAGAGAAGGAGTGAGAATTGATAAAGTCGCATGGATTGAGTTGTCAGGGAATATAAACACTTTTGTTACCTAGAAGGAGAGACCCAGTTTACTTTCCAATATTGATAAATGATACACTTGGCCCTTGGAGGAGACTCTACCTGACTAGTTACATAAGATGGACAGAGGTTGGTCTAAGTACCTTAGTAATGACACAAAAGGAGATTAAAAATTTGAAATATCATGGGAGTGAGAAGATTTATAGGTATTGACCACTGAGGTCATAAGACGAGTGAAGATCTCGAACAGGATGCCTAGATTAGGTGCTACAGGAAAGCTACTCATAAGATACCATGGAACAAGGAACATAAGTTATGTCATTAGGGAAAACAGATATTATTAAAACAAAGGAATGATGACTGAAGTCACCAAGAGACATGTTGGGGCGTAATAAAAGTGAGGTAAACACCAAAGTTGATTAAAGTTATGAGACATCAAGTCAAGAACGGTGAGGTATAGCGAATACTTAAAATGTCAGAAAATGGTCAATGAATAGTTAGAAGAGTTTGAAGAATAAATGTTTTACCAATCTCTGCATAGCTGGAGGAGTAATGATTTCACTTGTTCCGATAATCTTCTTTTCCATATCTCTTGTTTCTTCGAAAATTCGAGGACGAATTTTTCTTAAGGGGGGAAGAATGTAACAACCCATATAAAAAAAAAAAAAAAAAAAAAATTGCTGATGGGATTTTTGGCGTGTGGCAGTGGGTTTCCCACTGTCACAGCCAACTTTTCTTTAAAAAAAAAAATGTTTCAAAAATCGGGTGTAGTAAACCCCCCCCCCCCCATTCCTCTTCTTTCCCTCTCCTTCCCTCTCTTCTTATTCTTCCTTTCTCGGTGGCCGGCGGCGACGTCACCAGCAGCTCCCCACCCGGGCGACCCTCCGGCGACGTCCAGACCACCAGAACGCGGCAAGAGAGGGAGAAGAGAGAGAAAACGCGCCACGATGGGCGCGTAGCGCGCTTCGGCCGTCCGACGTCCGATCGAGGCGATTCCGGTGGCGTTGGAAAGCTTGTTCCGAGAGCTTTCTTTTGATACCAATTTTGAAGCAAATGGAGGTTGGATGAGTGAGATATGGAGGAGAGAAGTTTCGGGTTTTTCAAGCTTTTTCGGATCACGACGATCCGACCGTTGGATCGACGATCCGAGACCACATATGGACCGAGGAAGAGGAGAG
Source organism: Hevea brasiliensis (assembly GCF_030052815.1). Classification (NCBI taxonomy): domain Eukaryota; kingdom Viridiplantae; phylum Streptophyta; class Magnoliopsida; order Malpighiales; family Euphorbiaceae; genus Hevea; species Hevea brasiliensis. The sequence continues at coordinate 76,611,382 of NC_079494.1, forward strand.
GAACATGGGGTATGATCAGATTCGAAAAAGTTGCCGGCGACGGCGCCGTCTTGTGATGGTGGTGCGTGATAGCTCGATGAGCTATCGAGATGGTTCAACTTCCGAGGCTTGCTCATTAATTTTTGGAATTTTTGAGACACAGATAAACTTGGGTAAGACAATTTTTATTATTTCTCTGTCTGTGGAGCATAAATACAGTGTTTCTTAAACAAGAAAAATTAGAGAAAAATTCTAAGAAAAATATATGATGAAAGTAAAATTATTTAGAGATATTCTATGGTGTTAGTTGAATTTTTGGGTGATCGTAGAATATTTTTGAGAAATATGGATGGATTTTAGTTAGATTTTTAGCATATAGGCATATAAGATTATTTGAAATTAAGATAATTAAATTTTATATAATTGGTTGAAGCTTGATGATGGAAGTTTAAATATGTAAATATTTAATTAGGTTGAATTAAGAGTATGTTAGATGTTGGAATCTCATGGAATCGAGTAAAATTCTTGAATAAAATATTCATGGGTGATTAGAAAATTACAATTCATTTTGCAATAGCCTTATAATATTATTAAGGACCGCGAGACAAAATTTTAGAATTTTTAGAGCTTGTTTGAGTGGATTTTTGAAAAATGTCAATTATAGGGACTAAAACGTAATTTTTAAGATTTTGAGTATTGTCTGATTAGGAGGGCCCAGGAGGGGCCATGAGATATTGATGAGATGTGATTGTGGGAATTGAGAATTTAGAAGTGTCGTTTGAGCCTTTTTGCAGGTTGGGTAGGTCCCAGGTATAGGGGAAACTCTGCCGGATTTTCGGCATGAATTAGGCTGTCTATTGCCTCTTTAGAGTTTTATCTTAACTTAGTACTAATAAATTTATAATTTAATTATTAGGTGATCGAGGTCAGCTATTTTTTCTGCATCCAGCAGCCACAATAGTCATCGGTGTACTGTGAGTAAAATATTAATTTTAATTGTAATTTCGATATTATTATATGTTCAGCATGCCCATGCATCACTTATATGCATATATTTATGTAGTTAAACTCTAGGCACGATTTATGTTGCATTCATAACTGTTGATGTGCCATGGATGTTGTTGTGGTAATTTGGAGCAGTGTGCGTGCGTTGGCGTGCGTGTGATGTGGTGTGGACTATGGATAGGACGGGGTAGTCACGGCTTGAGTAATTCGCTGGGACCCGATCCTTCGAGGGGTAGTCACGGCTTGAGTAATTCGCTGGGACCCTCGATTTGGTTATTAAGTGGAGTCCGAGCTTGAGTAATTACCGGCACGGGTTGGATTTAAGAGAGCTGTATAGGGGATCAGCTCCCATATGTTATGATTGATACTACAGGGTGTGTGAGTGCTCCAAATTACCTTTTTGATGTTATGATGTGAAAATATTGTTGATGTTGCATTTCACTCTATAGGGTGCATTAGTTTTAGATAGTTATAGAGATTATGGTTAAAATTGATATTTTACTCTCTGAGTCGAACGCTCACTCCTGTTCAATATTTTTCCATGCCACAGGAGGAGTTATTTTACAGAGCAACCTGTTTTCTTTCTCGCAGGTTTAACGTCGATTATTTAATTGTATTATTATTCTCTAAATTTGTAATTTAGAACTCCGCATGTGCTAGTAGTAGCATTAAGCCTGTCAGGGACTGTATGAATTCAAGTTTTCATATTAATAAATGAAAAGAAAAAATTTTTATGAGATTTAAACAGTTTGTAAATGAGGCAACAGGGTTGAGCGAGGCTCCCCTTATTTCAGTTTTCGATGGCTATCGGGTTGGGTTGACCCGAATAAAAATATTTTATTTAATTGTATTTACATGTTGGACCTAAGTTTTTGGGTCTTGGTTATGGATTTGAGAATAGTAAGGCTTACTACGGGCCTCGGGGGCTTTATGCCGGCCCAGGTCCTAGTGCCGGTCCGGCCCATTGGTTGGGTCGTGACATGGCATCATCGCTTGGCACATGTTAATTATAAATCATTAAAATTTATGGCCAAATATGGATTAATAAGTTATGTAAATGAATATAAAGAGAAATGTGAAATCTGTATTCAAGTAAAAATGACTAAGAAACCTTTCCTGAAAGTTGAAAGAAATACTTGATTGCTTGATCTAGTGCATTCTGATATATGTGAACTTAATGGTAATTTAATGAGAGGTAAAAACAAATATTTTATTACTTTTGTAGATGATCAATCAAGATATACTTATGTGCATTTGATGAAAACAAAGGATAAAGCATTTAATATGTTCAAATTGTACAAAACAGAAGTTAAAAATTATAAAAAAGAGAAAATAAAAATCTTATGCAGTGATAGAGGTGGAGAGTATTTTTCAAATGAATTCTCTTACTGTGAAGAGCAAGGAATTATACATCAATTAAGTGCGTCATATACCCCACAACAAAATGGATTAGCAGAAAGGAAAAACAAAACATTGGTTGATATGGTAAATGCAATGCTGCTTAATGTTAGTTTACCTTTAAATCTTTGGGTAAATTTCAATAACTATCCCTGAACTTATATGGTTATAACACTACAATCCTTCAACTTGAAAATGTAACATAAAACCCCCTAAACTTTCAAATTCTGCATAGTAAAATCCCTATAACTTTCAATTACTGATTTTTCAGTTGAAAACTGATGTGAATAGCTCCTGTATGACTCTTAGTCAACATTTCTCTCTCCTCTCTTATTTAAATTGTAAAATTATTCTCTCTGCACTTGAAAAATCATTCTTTTTATAGTGAGAAAAATAATTCAATTTACACATAACTTGAGAGAGAAAAGAAAAATATTGACTAAGCTCCATGCTAGAACTGTTCAGGTCAGCATCTAATTAAAAAATTGACAATTAGAAGTTAGAGGGATTTTACTGTACAAAATTTAAAAGTTGAAGGGATTTTATATTATATTTTTAAGTTAAGGGACTATAATGTTATACTAGATAAGTTTAGGGACGGTTGTCAAAATTTATCCTTAAATCTTTTGGATAAAGCTTTGCTTATTGCATCCCATGTTCACAACAGAATTCCATGTAGAAAAACTAAGGTTTCTCCATATGAACTATGGAAAGGAAGGAAACCTAGTTTAATTATCTTTGAGTACAGGGCTGTTTAGCATTCTATAGAATTCCAAATCCAAAAAGAGCTAAATTAGGGCTAGTAGCTCTAAGAAATGTGTTTGTGGGGTATGCAGAAAATTTTAAAGCATACAGGTTGTTTGATTTGGATTCTAATGATATTGTTGAGTCAAGGGATGTAGAATTTTTTTTTAAAGTAAATTCATTAATGACTCAACCAATTCTTGATCAATACAAACACAATAGTCAAATAAAAATTCTAAAAAGTATTTTGGTGATAAAATGGTTGAAACTCAATATTCTTTTAAATCTAGAAGGAGTTAAAAAGTCAGAAAAGAAAAGAATTTGGTTCCAGAATTTATTTCTTCTCAACATATATATATATATATATATATGTATGTACGTACATATGTATATATGTATATATATGTATGTATATAAATATATGTATACATACATACACATATATATACATATTGTATATATATATATATATATGTATATATGTATATATATATATATATATATGTATATATGTGTGTGTGTATATATGTATATATATATATGCATATAAATATATGTATACATACATACACACATATATACAATATATATATATTGTATATATGCGTGTATGTATGTATACATATACATATATAATTTGGTTCCAAAATTTATTTCTTCTCAACCTATTATTTATTTATATATATATTGTATATATGTGTGTGTGTATATATGTATATATATATATGCATATAAATATATGTATACATACATACACACATATATACAATATATATATATTGTATATATGTGTGTATGTATGTATACATATACATATATAATTTGGTTCCAAAATTTATTTCTTCTCAACCTATTATTTATTTATATATATATATTTATTTCTTCTCAACCTATTATTTATTTATATATATATATTTATTTCTTCTCAACCTATTATTTATTTATATATATATATATATATATAAATAAATAATAGGTTGAGAAGAAATAAATTTTGGAACCAAATTATATATGTATATGTATACATACATACACACATATATACATATATATATACATATTATATATACATATATATATACATATTATATATATATATATATATATATATATATATATATATATATATAAAATAGGTTGAGAAGAAATAAATTTGGGAACCAAATTCTTTTCTTTTCTGACTTTTATATATTATATGTATATATACATACATATATGTCTATACATACATATTTATATAAATATATGTATGTACATACATATATGTATACATATATGTATGTACATACATATATAAATATATGTATACATACATACACATATATATACATATTGTATATATGTGTATGTGTATGTATATATATATATATACACATACATACATACATACACATATAGATATAATATATGTATATATATGTGCATGTATGCATATATATATATATATATATATATATATATATATATATATATATATATATATATATATACCCATTGTTTTAACTATTGAAATATATATATCAACATCTCTTGATGCCATGGCCTCATTATAAGTCTTTGGATAATTTTCAATAGTTATGACAATGGGTATGTATGTGTATATTTTGTATATATGTGTATGTATATATATGTATATATATATACATATATATGTATTTATATGTGTACATACATATATTTATATACATATATATTGTATATATGTGCATAAATATATGTATACATACATACACATATATATATATATATACAATATGTATATATATGTGTATGTGTATATATATATATATATATATATATATATACCCATTGTCTTAACTATTGAAATATATATATCAACATCTCTTGATCCCATGGCCTCATTATAAGTCTTTGGATCATTTTCAACAGTTAAGACAATGGGTATGTATGTGTATATATATATATATATACAACTATATATATATATATATATACACATACATACCCATTGTCTTAACTGTTGAAAATGATCCAAAGACTTATAATGAGGCCATGGCATCAAGAGATGTTGCATTTTAGAAGGAAGCAGTAAATGATGAAATGGAGTCATTATTATCTAATAATACTTGGGTTTTAGTTGACTTACCTCCTGGATCTAAGCCTATTAGTTGTAAATGGGTATTTAGAAAGAAATACAATATTAACGGCTTCATTGAAACTTTTAAAGCAAGGTTGGTGGCTAAAGGCTTTAGGCAAAAAGAAGGCATAGACTATTTTGATACATATGCACATGTGGCAAGAATAACATCTATAAGAGTATTGCTTGCATTAACTTCTATTTATAATTTATATGTAAGTCAAATGGATGTTAAAAACATCTTTTTTAAATGGAGACTTGGATGAGGAAGTATATATGGAACAACCTAAAAGATTTATTCTTCCAGGAAATGAGACAAAAGTATGTAAGCTCATTAAGGGCCTGTTTGGATTAACTGTTGAATACAACTGATAGCTGTTAGCTGATAGCTGTTGCTGTTAGCTGATAGCTGATAACTGATAGCTAATAATAGCTGTTTTATATTAAGTGTTTGGTAAAATTATATTTAGCTGTTGCTGTTAATATGTGAAATGACTAATAAGGGTATATATCATATAATTTATTTTATTATTTAAATAAATATAAAATTATAAATTTATTACATTATATTATTTATTTTATTATTAAATTAAATATATAATTATTAAATTAATATATTATATTATTTAAATAAATATATAATTATTTATTTTTTATATTATATCATTTATTTTATTATTGAAATAATAAAATAATTATTTTTTAAGATAATTAAATAATTTTAAAAATATAGATAAAATAATAAAATAATTATTATTATTAATAGAAAAATTTATAATTAATTTTAAGTTTTTGGATATAAATAAATATTTTATATTTTATGTTATTAATAAAAAATATTTTAACAAAGTTGAAATACAATAATTAAAATATTAAAATTATAAATAAAAAAATAAAAATATTAATAATATTAATTTTCAAGTTAAATAAAAAAGGATAATATGGTCAAAATAAAAAATAAAATCAGATCAGTTATCAGCTGATGAGAAACAGCTCTAAAAATAGAGCTGATACAAACTGCAGCTGATGGGTATCATATCAGTTGCCCATCAGCTATCAGCCCTATTTTTTTAAACTTGCCAAACACCACAATTTACCTGTTTGGGTGTCTATCAGCTATCAGCTGCACCCAACAGGTAAACCAAACACCCCCTAAGTCATTATATGGATTAAAACAAGCTCTAAAGCAATGACCTGTAAAATTTGATTCTGTGATTTTAGAATATAGTTTTGTGCATAATAGTGCAGATAGGTGTATTTATTCTAAATTCATAAAAGATTATACTGTGATTACATGCTTATATGTAGATGATATGTTGATTATAGGTTCTAATATGAAAGGATTGGTTGGTACTAAGAAGTACCTATCTTTTAGATTCAAAATAAATATTTGAATGAAGTAGATATTATCTTTGGTATTAAAATAAAGAAATATAGTGAGGTTTTGCTCTTTGTCAATCTCATTATATTGAGAAAGTTTTAGGAAAGTTCAATCATTTGAAAAATAAATAAGCAAATACTCCATTGGATGCTTCAGTTAAGATAACTAAATTTCTAGTAGATCTGTACCTCAATTAGAATTTGCAGGTGCAATAGGCTATTTAATGTATGCCATGCATTGTGCAAAACCTAATATCTCCTTTACTATGTGTAAAATTTCGAGATATACTAGCAATCTTGGAGTTGAGCACTAGAAAGCAATTGGAAAGATTCTAGGACATCTAAAGAAAACTAAAGATTTAAGTTAGAATTTTGGTAACTTTCTCAGATAAATTTTAACAACTGTCCCTGAACTTATATGGTTGTAACACTGCAGTCCTTCAACTTTAAAATGTAACATAAAACCCTCTAAACTTTCAAATTTTGCATTGTAAAATCCCTCTAACTTTCAATTATTGATTTTCCAGTTAGAAATTGATGTAAGCAGCTCTCACATGGTGTTTTGTTAATATTTCTCTCTTCTCTCTTATGCAAAGTATAAAATTATTCTTTTTACACATGAAAAATTATTTTATCTATAGAGAGGAGAATGATTCAGTTTACACATGGCTTGAGAGAGAAAAGAGAAATACTGACTAAGCTTCATGCTGGAACTATTCAGGTCAGCATCTAACAGAAAAATTAGTAATTAGAGATTAGAGAGATTTTACTATACAAAATGCAAAAGTTGATGGGGTTTTATGTTACATTTTCAAGTTGAGGGACTGTAATTTTATAACTAGATAAGTTTAGAGACAGTTGTTAAAATTTATACTAATTTTTCCATTGTTTTAAAAGGCTACACAAATGCTAGTTGGATTAATGGATAGGAGATAACAAATCTATAACTGGCTAGATTTTTACTATAGCTGGTGGGGCTATTTCTTGGGCTTCAAAGAAACAGATGTGCATAACTCATTCCATAATGGAATCAAGTTTATTGCTTTAGCTACAGTAGGCAAAGAAGCAGAATAGCTATGAAATTTGTTGTTAGATATAAAATTGTGGTCATAACTGATGCCACCCATTTCTTTGCATTGTGATAGTAAAGCTACTATGTCTCAAGCTTTAAGCAAGGTTTACAATGGAAATTCAAGGCATATTAGCTTAAAACATGAGCGTGTTAGTTAACTTTTGTTAGATGGCATAGTTACTATAATTTATGTAATATCTTGTAATAATTTGGCTGATCCATTCACCCAAGCTTTCTCGAGAGACAAAATTAAAACTATGTCATTAAGAATGGGTTTAAAACCATTCATTTAAATTTACCAATAATAAAAAAACCCAACCTTTATTTAATATACCTACTAACTAAAGGTTTAATGGGGGACAACAAGTTAGTGAGTAATTGAAAACTAAACAAAATTTGGCTAAGACTCCTAGATATATTTTCAATGGATCCATTTAAAAAAGATGAATAATTTACTCTTAGCGAAGTTTAATATTAAGTTGATCTTTACCTAGAACATAAGGAGTGGTGTCACTCTTAACAAAGTTTGAGGATTAACTTTGTAAATGTTTATGAAACAGGATGAAGCATAAGGCCATAATAGTGCTAATGTCTTTAATGAATATTTCTTGAAAAGGTTATAGTTTTATATGTGGGGTAATTCCAGTTTTAAAATATGAATTAGGGTTTAAACATTGATGTCACCCATAATTTTTTAGAATTTTGAATTATCTACACCAACTTGAAGTTTAAGTTGAAAAACACCTTTTTAAAAGCATGAAGCTATTGATATTTGCACTACTAACTTATATTACAATCTAAATGGCGGATTATAAGAGTAGATTGTAATACAAGTTGATAGAACTTTATTCTATTTATCCAGATATAAGGAAAATAATTATGAGACAACAATTTTTGCCATTAGCTTTTAAGAATCATATTGATTATGATTAGTTATATTGGTTTACAATAGTCATATGATTATGATTAGTTCCCTTGGTTTATAATAGCCATGAATAAATTTGAACAACTGTCCCTGAACTTATATAGTTGTAACACTATAGTCCTTTAACTTTAAAAAGTAACATAAAATCCCTTAAACTTTTAAATTTTGTACAGTAAAATCCCATTGACTTTTAATTATTGATTTTC